>NC_142346.1:27177142-27840714 GCF_054954075.1 Amborella trichopoda
AATTTTAGATATCTGTCATGCATTGAATCAAAATCAAAAACCCCCTTTTATTTTTATTTTTATTTTTTTTTTCCTCAAATCTATATAAACTCTGTTCATAACTAATATTAACATAAAGGTCTAAACATATATACATCTCTTGACAGGACAAATTTACAATGGCGAATTCTTACAAAGTAACAAAAGAAAATTTAAGCACAACTACAATATCTTCCAAAGTTAATCCTGACAAGCACTCAAAATGAAACCGTAGTTATCCTGAAAAAATGTTTACCATAGTTTGATGAGTTTGGCTACTCAGTAAGTGATAATCACAATCCTAAAAATAATAATGTTTGAAAGATATAAATATTTTCAAAAAGGAGATCTATTAACAGAAATGCATCAACAGTGTCACTTTAAAAAATGCATAATTAAGTATAATTCGAATAATTAAAATGCGTAGAACAATTTAACGGCAGAGCATAATTCAAAGGATTTTATAAAATACCCTACTGGCGTCCCAAGTAGGTCACCTATATACCCCATTAGCGTCTTGATGGGTCCACTTAATCCCTATCGGCGTCCTAGATAGGTCCACTTAATCCCTGCAAGTCCACTTATACCTCATCGGCGTACCGGATGAGTCCAGTTAATCCTTACCGGCGTACCGGATAGGTCCACTTATACCTCACCGGCGAACCGGATAAGTCCACTTGCATACTTAAAGTATTTCTAAATCCCTTTAAACATTTGAAAGCAGCAATATCATGTACTCAACATATCACTACAATTATTAATATGAATTTCACTAAAACCATTAATAACAGTCACTTTCAATAACATTTCAAAACTAACCAATCAAATATTTTGGGCTCAAATTCAGAAAGGTAGCAGTTCGTAAAGACATTCTAGCATAATTGCCAATCTAGTATGTATAGAAAAACTCTTATAGAAATCCAAGAATACGGAATTATCACAATTTATGGGATGTCAATTTACAAATAAACATTTCACAGACAATGCTACAATCAAATGCAAAAATATCAGTTTTCAAATAATAAGGCAGTCATTTGCACATGAATTTTACAATGTCTAAATATTAAAAAAGAAAAGAAAGAAATCTCACAATTTTACTAAAAGCATTTCACAGACAATGCTGTAATCAAATGCAAAAATATCAGTTTTCAAATAATATGGTAGTCATTTGCACATGAATTTTACAATGTCTAAATATTCAAAAATAGTTGAAAGAAATCTCACAATTTTACTAAAAGCAAAAATATCACATTTATTTCTAATAATTTTACAGTATCCAAAATTCTCTAACAATAGACAAATAAATTTATTTCTAAGAATTTACAGCATTTAAAATTTCTATATAGATAAAATATCACACTTTTATTAAAAAGATTATTTTACAATGAGGTCACTTACAGTTGCTCATCAGATTTGATTCATCGGAACCATATATACGTCTGGACCATCAAAATGGTCTAAGAGATTCAAGTATTAGAGTTTCTAAGCTTTACTTTGTATGGTTACTGCTCTCGCCTTTTTATTTTCTTTAGAGGAACTAACCCTTGTCGAATGGTCAAGCCCCTTGAAATTGCCGACTACATGGCAGAAGTAAAAATTATATAAGCGAAGGAAGACCTCATTACTAGGTTGTTAAAAAGGGATGGTTGGAGAAGGACTACTCCAAGAGATACATCAAAGCGTTCTTTTCTGTTATCCTCGGAACTCATACGTATATAAGAGATATAAGGGAGAACACTTTGTTTTTCTTTTTCTTTTTCTAATGATTTACAATATTTAAAATTCCTAACAGTAAATAAAATTTCACAATTTTACTAAAAGTTTATTGTTTCAAAATAATGAGGTCGTTTGCGCATAAAATTTATCGCGCCTAAAATTCATGATAATAAGCAGAAGTATTATTTCATTTCAGTCTTAAAAAGAACTGATTATTTTTCAGGATAATGAAGTCACTTACCTAAAATATTTGAGAGGGAGCTTCTGATAAAAATTCGGCTAGAGAGAGGAGCTCACTGTGCTCATAAGAGGGAGAGCGAGAGTGGAGTTCTGTAAGGCGACGCCTTACCCTTCACCATATTTAAGTCTTTTAAAACGCCTCCACCTCATGTATGAGGTGTAGCGTAAATGTCCGCCTTTAACACATGAAAACCACGTCCACTAAAGGATGTAGAAATGCAACAAAGCTTAAACTAAGTGAAGGTAAAAGCTTTTGAAAGTAGTGATGGTCCCTAAGGACCATCATGCTCATATGGACCATCACTTATTGAAAGTTTTTGTTTTTTTTTTTTTAAATTTTAAGATTATTACATTCTTCCCCCCTTAAAGAAATTTAGTCCTCTAAATTTGTGTACCTGATAGATGAAAAAGATTGGGGTACTTTTCTCTGATTTCGTCTGCTCGTTCCCAAGTAGATTCCTCTCTTGAATGGTATTGCCATAATATACAGACCAAAGGAATCTCCTTGTTGCGCAACACTTGTACCCTTCTATGCAGTATCAAAATTGACTGCTCAATGAAAGATAGGTCTTTCCTGATCGGTAAAAGTTCATATTTCAAGATATGGGATGGGTTGGGCTGATATTTTCGTAGTGATGATACATGGAAGACATTATAGACGTTTGCCAATTTGGGTGGTAAGGCAAGTCTATAAGCGACACCTCCGATTCTTTTCATGATTTCAAATGGTCCGATGCAACGTGGGCTCAGCTTTCCTTTCTTGTCGAATCTCATAATGCCTTTTATTGGTGAGATTTTTAAGAAAACTCGATCACCTTCCTCAAATTCAAGATCTCTCCGTCGGTTATCGGCATAACTCTTTTACCGATTCTGAGTTGTCCTGAGCCTTTCTCGAATTAATGCTGTCTTATCTATGGTTACCTAGACAATTTCTGGCCCCAAAAGCTTTTATTCACCAACCTCGTCCCAACAGATGGGTAACCTGCATTTCCTTCCATACAGGGCTTCATATGGTGCCATCTGAATACTGGCTTGGAAGCTATTATTATAAGAAAACTCAATCAGAGGTAAATAGTCATCCCAGCTTCCTGTAAAGTCAATGACACAAGCCCTCAGCATATCTTCCAAGATTTGGATTGTCCTCTTTGATTGTCCATCAGTTTGGGGGTGAAAGGCAGTGCTAAAGGTGAGTCTCTTCCCCATGGCTGACTATAGCCTAACCCAAAATTTAGAAGTAAACCAAGTATCCCTGTCCGATACAATACTGATTGGAACTCAATGCAACAGTACTATTTCCTTAATATACAACTAGGCCAGTCGATCCAAAGTGTAAGTCGTGCGAATCGGCAGAAAGTGGGCAGCTTTGGTCAACCGGTCCACAATGACCCAAATGTTATCATGTCCTAAATTTGTTTTAGCCAAGCCAGAGACAAAATCCATAGAGATGTGCTCCCACTTCCACTCTGGCACGAGTAAAGGCTGCAACAACCCAGAGGGCCTTTGATGCTCAGCTTTTACTTGCTGGCATGTTAGTCACTTAGACAGAAATAGTGCTACCTCTTTTTTTCAATTTATTCCATCAAAAGGTTTTCTTTAAGTCCTGATATATTTTAATACTTTCGGGATGTGTCGTAAAACGAGAGTGATGTGCTTATTCCAAGATAGCTTTCTTCACACTCAGCATTCGGGACACAAACCCGACCTTTGAATCTTAGCAAATCCTCACTACATATAGAGAATTCATCTCTCTTTCCCAACTTCACCTCTTCTACAATTGTTATAAGCTGGGGGTCATTCTTTTGTGCCGATCGAAACTGTTGGATTAATTGGGGTTCTGCCTTAATATTGGCAATCATACTTACCACACCATTAATGGACGGAGTCGGATGCCAATCCACTATTTCCTCTAACAATCTCATTTCTTGGATCATTAGATGAACTCAGACTCCCGTAGATTTTCTACTTAGAGCGTCAACCACAACGTTAGCTTTTCCTGGATGATAATGGATTGTACAATCATAATCTTTTAAGATATCCATCCATCTTATCTGTCGCATATTTAAATCCTTCTAAAAGAAGAGGTATTTCAAGCTCTTATGATCCGTGTATATTTCGAACTGCTCACCATATAGATAATGCCTCCACTTTTTCAAAGCGAATACTATTACAGTCAGCTTCAAGTCATGAATTGGATATATTTTCTCTTATTCTTTTAACTGTCTAGATGCATATACCACTACTTTGCCATATTGCATTAATACACATCTCAAGCCTTTATGTGAAGCATCACTATAAATCACAAATCCCCCACTCCCCTCAGGAATAGTTAAAATAGGTGCTGAAGTTAATCGAACTTTTAGTTCTTAAAAACTCTCCTCACATTCACTTGTCCACTCAAATTTGACATTTTTCTGTGTCAATCGAGTCAATGGGGTTGCGATTCGAGAAAATCCTTCTACAAATTTTTTGTAATATCCTGCCAATCCCAAAAAACTTCGAACTTCAGTCACATTACTTGGTTGTTTCTAATTAACAACAGCTTCAGCCTTTGAAGGATCAACTGATAGACCTTCCTTTGATATGATATGCCTTAAAAATATCACTTGTTCAAGCCAAAATTCACATTTACTAAGTTTGACATACAATTTCCTTTCTCTTAATATTTGCAATATTATTCTTACATGTTGTCCTTCTGATTCTTGGAATAAATTAAAATATCATCGATGAATACCACAATAAATTTATCCAAAAAGGGCTTAAAGACTCGATTCATCAAATCCATAAATGCAGCCGGTGCATTGGTTAATCCAAAATGCATGGCTAAAAATTCATAATGGTCATACCTTGTTCTGAAAGCTGTCTTGGAAACATCTTCACTTTTAATCTTAAGCTGATGGTATACAGATCTAAGATCAATTTTTTAAAACACTTGTGATCCTTGTAATTGATCAAATAAATCATCAATTCTAGGTAATGGATACTTATTTTTCACTGTCACTTGGTTCAACTGTCTATAATCAATACACAATCTCTTGGTCCTATCTTTCTTTTTAACAAACAATGCTAGAGCACCCCAAGGTGACACACTGGGCTTGATAAAACCTTTATCTAATAATTCTTCCAATTGTTGTTTACGTTCTTTAAGTTCTGCAGGTGCCATTCTATAAGGTACCTTAGAAATTGGGGCTACCCCTGGCAATAATTCAATAAAGAATTCAATTTCCCTGTCAGGCGGTAATCTTGGCAATTCTTCAGGGAAAACGTCAAGAAATTCTCGTATAACCGGATTGGTATCCAAATTTATCTCTTCCTTCCTATCTTCTTTGATATAAGCAAGAAAGCCTTGACACCCTTTTCGAAGGAGGCGATTAGCTCGAATACAGGAGATTAAATATGATGGGGAGTCTTCTTTGATACCATTAAAGTAAAATACTAATTGATTCGGAATACTAAAGGTAACCATTTTTTTGTAACAATCAATACTTGCATGGTATGTAGAAAGCCAATCCATGCCTAAGATTACATCAAAATCTTGAATTTCTAGGAGTATTAAATCAACCAACAATTCCTTTTCTTCTATCTTTATTACACAGGATTTGTACACTATATTAGTGTCAATTGAATTTCCCATCGGTGTGGCTACCTCTAGAATGTATTCTAATTGTTCTGGTTCTACGTTTAAGTGGCATGCAAAGTGTGGTGATACAAATGAATGAGTAGATCCAGGATCAATCAAAACATGAGCTACTTTTTTTAACATAATAAGAGTACCTTGGATCACTAATTTTGAGGCCTGAGTATCTTGCTGGGTGATCGTAAATACTCTTTCCTTCATCTGAGGCTTTTGAGCTATCTCTCCTTGCTTTGGAAGCTGTTACATCTGTAAGCTAGGACATTCTCTAATATGGTGACCAATTTTCACATTTAAAATATGCTCCAGTATTATAATAACAAGGGCTCGATCCATGCTTTTTCCCACATTTTTTACATGGTTTTATTGGGCTATGAAGTGGCAAGGGCCTTGGCTTCTTGTTTGTCCTTTCAAACTGTTGTCGATTAGATGGTGTGGGTCTAACTTGACTTTTCTGATTTTTCATCTTTTGGTAATCTTCGCAATCTTTTTCGACAATTTTGGCTCGATCCACTATTTCATCATAAGTTCTCAAATTTAATACTAATATTTTGCTTTTAATAACTGGTCTGAGACCCCTTTCAAATTTTTTCACCTTTCATGCCTCATTGTTAATCATATGTGGTGCACCTGGCAATTCAGTAAACTTGGCCTCGTACTGTGCTACTGTCCGGTTTCCTTGGATTAATTCCAAAATTTTCATTTCTTTTTGGTTTCGAATAAAATCTGGGAAATACTTTTCATTAAATGCCTCAAGAAATACTTCCCAAGTCAAGGGTTTATTTTCTTGGACCAATACTCCTTTTGTCATTCGTCATCAATGTTGTGCTTCACCTTCTAACATAAAAACTGCCAAGGCCACCTTCCTATTATCAGGACATTCCATTACCTCATATATTTTCTCCAATTGCATAATCCATCCCTCAGCTTCCAGTGGGTTTACAGCACCCTTACAAGAAGGTGGGTTCAATTTCTTAAATTGTTTGATATCACTCCCACCATTTCCTGTAACTGACTCTCTAGGTGGATGGTTGTTTTCCATCTGATGTTGCATTAGAGAAACCATATTTTTCAAGGCTTTGTGAATTCCTTCCAAATTAGCTTCAGCTATTCTGGATCTTGACTTCGTCCCGGTCTGTACACACAATAAATGTGATTTTAAGTACATTCTTTTCAAATTTCCTAAGAATCTTAAACCTATTGCTCTGATACCATAGTTGTCAAATACTAATATTCCTAAGATGTGACAGTCAAAACAAAACAATTTTAGATATCTACCATGCATTGAATCAAAATCAAACACCCCCTTTTAATTTTTTTTTCTTTTTTTTTTTGCTCAAATCTAAATAAACTCTATTCATAACTATATTAACATAAAGGTCTAAACATATATACATCTCTTGACAGAACAAATTTACAATGGCGAATTCTTACAAAGTAACAAAAGAAAATTTAAGTCCAACTACAATATCTTCTAAAGTTGATCCTGACGAGCACTCAAAATGAACCCACAGTTATCCTGAAAAAATGTTTACCATAGTTTGATGAGTTCCGCTACTCAGTAAGTGATCATCATAATCCTAAAAATAATCATGGTTGAAAGATATCAATATTTTCAAAAAGGAGATCTATTAAAAGAAATGCATCAAGAGTTTCACTTTCAAAAATGCATAATTAAGTATAATTCGAATAATTGAAATGCGTATAACATTTTAACAACAGTGCATAATTTAAAGGATTTCACAAAATACCCTACTGGCGTCCCAAGTAGGTCACCTATATACCCCATTAGCATCCTGATGGATCCACTTAATCCCTATCGACGTCCTAGATAAGTCCACTTAATCCCAGCAGGTCCACTTATACCTCACCGGCATACCGAATGAGTTCATTTAATCCCTATCGGCGTACTGGATAGGCCCACTTATATCTCACCGGCGAACCAGATGAGTCCACTTGCATACTTAAAGTATTTCTAAATCTCTTTAAACATTTGAAAGCAGTAATATTATGTACTCAACATATCACTGGAATTATTAATATGAATTTCACTGAAACCATTAATAACTGCCACTTTCAATAACATTTCAAAAATAACCAGTCAAATATTTTGGGCTCAAATTCAGAAAGGTAGCTGTTCGTAAAGATTTTCTAGCATAATTGCCAATCTAGTATGTATAGAAAAACTCTTATAGAAATCCAAGAATACGGAATTATCACAATTTATGGGATGTCAATTCGCAAATAAACATTTCACAGACAATGCTATAATAAAATGCAAAAATATCAATTTTCAAATAATAAGGCAGTCATTTGTACATGAATTTTACAATGTCTAAATATTCAAAAACAGTAGAAAGAACTCTCACAATTTTACTAAAAGCAAAAATATCACATTTATTTCTAATAATTTTACAGTATCCAAAATTCTCTAACAATAGACAAGAAAAATAAATTTATTTCTAAGAATTTACAGCATTTAAAATTTCTAACATAGATAAAATATCACACTTTTATTAAAAAGATTAATTTTCGAGATAATGAGGTCACTTACAGTTGCTCATCAGATTTGATTCATCGGAACCATATATAGGTATGGACCTTCAAAATGGTCTAAAAGATTCAAGGTTTAGAGTCCCTAAGCTTTACTTTGTACGGTTACTGCTCTCTCCTTTTTATTTTCTTTTGAGGAACTAACCCTTGTCAAATGGTCAAGCCCCTTGAAATTACCGACTACATGGTAGAAGTAAAAATTATATAAGCGAAGGAAGACCTCATTACTAGGCTATTAAAAAGGGATGGTTGGAGAAGGACTACTCCAACAGAAACATCAAAGCGTGCTTTCCTGTTATCCTCAGAACTCATACGTATATAAGGGATATAAGGGAGAACACTTTTTTTTTCTTTTTCTTTTTTTTTTTCTTTTATTTTCTAATGATTTACAATATTTAAAATTCCTAACAGTAAATAAAATTTCACAATTTTACTAAAAGTTTATTTTTCAAAATAATGAGATCGCTTGCGCGTAAAATTTATCGCGCCTAAAATTCATGATAATAAGCAGAAGTAATTATTTCATTTCATTTTTAAAAAGAACTGATTATTTTTCAAGATAATGAAGTCACTTATCTAAAATATTTGAGAGGGAGCTTCCGATAAAAATTCGGCTAGAGAGAGGAGCTCACTGTGTTTGTAAGAGGGAGAGCAAGAGTGGAGTTCTATAAAGCGACGCCTTACCCTTCACCCTAGTTAAGTCTTTTAAAATGCCTCCCACCTCATGTATGCGGTGTAGCGTAAATGTCTGCCTTTAACACATGAAAACCGCGTCCACTAAAGGAGTGGCAATGCAACAAAGCTTAAACCAAATGAAGGTAAAAAGCTTTTGAAAGTAGTGATGGTCTCTATGGACCATCATGATCATATGGACCATCACTTATTAAAAGTTTCTTCTTTTTTTTTTGAAATTTTAGGATTATTACAGTAAACTTCATCAATAAAAGTATATCCCAAACTGGCATACTTATATAACCATTGTGGTTAATAAAGAATTTAATTTTCGAACTATAGCTCTAATAGACTCAGGAGCTGAACTAAACTGCATAAATGAAGGACTAGTTCCTTCTAAGTATTTTGACAAGACTATTCAAATTCTTAACACAACTGATGGTAAGAGAATGATGATAAATTATAAATTATCTGATGCTGCAGTTTGTAATAATGGTAAAAGGACTTTCTTAGGCAGTTATATTAGGAACACCATTCTTGAATCTTTTATACCCAATTAAACTATTGGATCATACTGGTATTGAATCCGAAATTGATGGGCATAAAGTAAGATTTGATTTTATAGATAAGCCTAAAATCAAGGAAATAATCAAACACAAGATGATATTAAAAATAAAGAACAATTCTTGTTTCATTTAAAAGAGGAAATAAGTCACAGATTAATTGAAGAAAAGTTAAGATCCCCACAGATACAGACAGAAATTGCTTCTTTTCAACAAAAATTAGAAAGTGATGTATGTGCTGAAATTCCAAATGCTTTTTGGAATAGGAAACAACATACAGTAGAACTGCTGTATGAACCAGACTTTAATGAAAAGTCTATTCCAACAAAATCTAGGCCAATACAGATGAATAGTAGATTGCTTGAAATCTATAAAAAGATATTCAAGATTTACTTGATAAAAAGTTAATCAGGAAATCTTACTTCCTTTGGAGCTGCCCTGCTTTCTATGTAGAAAAAGTAGCTAAGGGGTCCCTAGGCTAGTAATTAATTACAAACCTCTAAATAAAACATTAAGATGGATCAGATATCTGATCCTCAATAAAAGGGATTTAGTTAACAGGCTTTACAAAACTACTGTCTTTTCAAAATTTGATATGAAATCGGGGTATTGGCATATCCAGATAACTGAAAATGATCGTTATAAAACGACATTTACAGTACTCTTTGGACACTATGTATGAAATGTCATGCCATTTGGATTAAAAAATGCCATTTCTGAATTTCAAAACATTATGAACGAAATCTTCAATCCTTATAGTACTTTTACTATTGGATTTTCGAAATCAATTAACTAGCATTGGAAACATTTACACTTATTTCATAAAGTCATTTTAAATGTTGGGTTGGTAGTTTTAGCTAAAAAGATTAAGTTCTTTCAAACTAATATTAGATTTTTTGGACATAATATCCACCAAGGTACGACTGTTCCAATTGATCATGCCCTACAATTTGCAAATAATTTCCCGAAGTTATTTTTGACAAATCTCAGCTTCAAAGATTTCTTGGCAGCCTTAATCATACCTCAAACTTTTAAAAGAATCTGGCAATAGACTGTCAACCACTATTCCAACGACTCCGCAAGAATCCACCAGATTGGGGAGAGGAGCATACACAGGCAGTAAGGAAGATTAAACTCAAGACCAAACAATTGCCTTGCCTTGTTTTTGCTCATCCAAAAGCCTTAAAAATAATAGAGACAAATGCTTCTGAATTACGATATGAATGAATCTTAAAGCAAAGATTTCACCCTAATGAAAGGGAAAAATTGGTAAGGTTTACTTCTGGCATATGGAATCCAGCTCAAAGGAATTATTCAATAATTAAAAAATAAATTTTGTCAATTGTTAAATGTGTTACAAAATTTGAAAGTGACATATTAAATCAAGAATTTCTTATAAGGGTAGATTGTAAATCTCCTAAGGATATTCTTGAAAAATATGTCAAACATATGCCTCTAAACAAACATTTGCAAGATGACAAGTCATTCTATCTGCAATCGATTTTAAAATTGAATATATAAAAGGGGAAACCAATTCCCTTCCTGAATTTTGACTCGTGAGTTTTTACAAGGACACTAGAAGAAGAACAGCTAATCACACCCCAAGCAACAGCAGGAATACTCCTTCTCCTAAGACAGAGGAGCAATATAATAAGGAAAATAGCCCTGAAATAAAAAAGAGAACTCTTTATATTGAAAAGGCAGTTCTCCCTATCCTAGTAATAGCAGCCAATCATGCTCTAAAAGAGTCATATGATATTGCAAAATATTATCTAAAAGATAATTTGCATCCCAAATTAGGGTTAAAAACCCGAAATTATTATGAAAAAATACTGACTGAAACTGAGTTAGGAAAAATTGTACATAACTACAGAAATAGTAAAATTATTGGTTACTCAAAATTCCAAATCTTGAAGATAATATCCTATGAGGATTGGGGCTTTGACCCTCTGAAGAGTAAATACTTAGTAGGACCCTTAAATATGAGGGCCTACAACTATTATGACTATATAAAAGAATGAGATATAGTCCTGTTATTCCAAAATGAAATGAAAATCCATAGCTGGTTCCTGCAATTCCGAATGGTCACTAAAACTAGTAAATTCCCTCAATGGTTCAAAAGATGGATGATATATTGGGGTCCATCCCCTGATATTTATCCCCCAACTCCTAGAGAGTCTTTTGAAATATTTCACTCATTTAATAAAGGTATAAAATTAATAGACAATTTCATCAGCTTTGTGGCCTTATATGAGGTCCCTTGGATCTTAAGATGGAAATATTTAGTATCTCAAAATGTTCATGAATGGGATTATATCCCTTATCTTCAAAGAAAAATAATGATAAAATGGTGGGACTCATTCAAGAAGTCTTATGTATCACCAAAAAATATTGCTATTATGAGCCTAAAATCAGCCCAAATTAATGAAATAAGTCCCAATAAAATTACAAACTATTTTAAATTTCTTACAAAGTAAAATCCGGAATTATCAAAAGTAGAGCTAAAAAGGCAGCTCTTAATAGCTCTAAATGATGAAGAAGAGCAAGATAATATGTCAACTACCTCTTCAAAAGAAAATGAAGACTATACACAGAAAAATGAGGATATTGTTACGTCATCCTGACCCCTACTAAAGGGTAGGAAAATCAATATTGGGCCGGCCCAACTCTAACCTGATCCAGGACACGAGGCCCATCGAATTGACGAAAGCACTTATGTCATCAGTTCAATGCTTGCCAGACAAATAACATTTTAGCCACAAGAAGAGAATCTCCACTGTAGCAACTTTACCTGTAGCCACTTACCTCTTGTTGGCCACCTGTCTATTGCCGGCATCTTTATGTCTCATCTCCCATATGAAGCCACGTGAGACCCAGGCGGAAGCATCTTTCCAGACCTCAAATTAAAATTTGAGGTCCACCATCCCCATATAAAAAGGGGTGAAAGCCTCATTCGGGGGCAGAGGTTTTAGAAGCTTAGGATTGGTTTGAGTGTGTTCTCTTGAGAGTGCTCTCCTTTGTTTGTAAGATAAGAGTGGATTGTGAGTGTTAAAGTTTCCTCTGAGTGCTTGTCAGATACATGTGTGATTGTTATTGGAATAACGTGCCTGAATATTATCTAGAGGAGTGGAAACTAATTGCAAGTTTTTGTCAGTGTGTAATGTAAGTGCAATTTTCCTTTATTATTAACATATTATTTTGTACAGTATTTTGTGTATTATTATTGTCATTTGAATATATATATATATATATATATATATATATATATATATATATATATATATATATATAGAAAAATGCTTCTGTGAACCATTGAGCTCACAAAAACAAATGAGCCTAATGGCCCAGATCGAATCTGGGCCGATCTAACGATCATGGATGCTCGATAGTGTTTGAATTTTAATTTTTTTTCTACAATTTCAAATCACTTGAAATTTTAGACGTGTGTTGATAAAAAAATAGGTGAATATTAAAAAAATATTTTATATGAAAAAATGACCAAAATACCCCCACAAATTTTCAGAGGTATTTTGGTCAATTTTAATTTTACGGATTATTTTTTTATATATTTTTATTAAGTACGGCTTGATGAGAAGAACATTCACCTAAAATTTCAAATGATTTAAATTTGTAAAAAAAAAATACTAAAATTCAAACACTCTTGGCCGTCAGATCGACTCAGATTCAATCTGAACCATTGAGCTTATACTATTTTGTGAGCTAGTGGGCTCACCCTAGCATTTTTCATATATATATATATATATATATATATATATATATATATATATATATATATATATATATATATATATATATTAATATGAGGATATTATCAGATATATATCGGGATATTATCAGAGATGTTAATCACTGTGGTTGAGAGTTACAAGGACCATATATTGTAACATGCATTGGATGTGAGAGCAAATTATTTGTAAATATTTCCAAATAACTTGTGATAGTTTTGAAATTTCAAAATGCGTTTAGGGCATTTTTGAAATATTTTGAAATTTTTGTGGAGCTATGTGGAGAAACACAAATTGGACTTTTCTTTTGATTGGGAATCCAAGGAGGAGAGTCTCCTTGGGCCTACACAATAAAGAACATTTCAAAATCATAACCATTTTGTGGGCCAAAAATAAGGACATATACTTCACCGCTTCCATAAATTTTAGAGACTTCAGTCACCTAACTTTTGTAGAACTCCAGGAATAAGGACATATACTTCAATGCTTCCACGACTTTCAGAGTCTTAAGTCACGTCTTAAGTCACCTAACTTTTGTGTTCCATTTCTGACCGCTTAAAATAGTGATGATCTAGGTTGTGGAGGTTATCATCGAAATGTAAAATCTAGAGACCTTAAGATACCTATGTTTGGGTTTAAGGAGAAGAAGTAAATATACATTATGCTCCCATGCGTGAACATAATATTTTGCTTTTTTTTCTCCTTCCAGCAATAGTGCGGTTTGCAGAGAGCCAAGACTCTAAACAATCAAATTAAAATACCCCTTCAAATAGTGTCGAAAAATATGTTTTCAATATTGGAATTTTTTGTGACGGCTTTAAAATATATTTTTATTTTTAATTATAAAAGTTAAAGCTTCAAAAAATAGTGTATATCGAGCAGATCTATAAAAACTAAAAAATTTTGAAAATTGGCGGTCCAAAACTATGGTACAAGATGCACTATTTTCAAAATATGAAATCCATTTTTTTCTCATGTCCATACATCTTGATGTCGATATGATCAATTTGAGGATATTTAGACATCAAAACATCCTCTTCTAGTAAATTTTTGAGATGGGATTTTATTTCATTATTTAGAGCCTCGGCTCTATATAAATTTTTTCCAATAAATAACAGCAAAGCGAATGAACCATTAACATTCAATGAACTTGCATTTTTTATCAAGTTGAACAAGCAACTTGATAATGAAAGTGATGCAACATCTTAAAAAATGAAGTTTTTTCCTTTCTTTTTTTTTTCCAATTTGAGCTGGAAATGTTAGGTCTTCAGCTAGAGAAGATTTTAGTTCTTTTAATTATTAAAATATTTAAAATATGAGTAATTATTTTATAGGACCCTCCCCCACCCATGTGTGTAAGACCCCAAAAGATCACCATTAAAGTTGGTACGAATCTCTAAAAAAGTTATCACATAGGTGTGGGACTTGACTTTTCTAGAGATCCGCATCAAATTTAATGGTAATTCTTTGAGGTCCTACACACATGGGCGGGAGACGGTTCTATATGATCATTTCTCTTAAAATATATAAAAGAATATGTATAAATAGATCCTTCAACTGAATAATAAAATTTAAAATTAGAAATCTTGTTATTTGAAGATTCAGTCCATGATCATTAACTTACAAAATATCCATGTGTGTAGGACCCCAAAGGATCACTTTAAAGTTGGTACGGATCTCTAAAAAAGTTATCATATGGGTGTGGGACTTGACTTTTCTAGAATCCGCATCAAATTTAATGGTAATTCTTTGAGGTCCTACACACATGAGTGGGGGACGGTCCTATGGGATCATTTCTCTTAAAATATATAAAAAAATATGTATAAATAGATCCTTCAACTGAATAATAAATTTAAAACTAGAAATCTTTTTATTTGAAGATTTAGTCCATGATCATTAACTTACAAAATATCTCCCATTCACCATTCCTATTCAATGTAACCATTGGATATTGAAGTTGTAAACATCCAACATTTTATATTTAAAACTAGTGTTTTGAAGTTTGAAGATGAAAGAACCTGGAGGATTGCACCCTTATCATAATAAGTAAAGCATCACCTCAAAACTCACTGATCGTAGCTTTGGCATCAGAAAATCTTCAAATCAATCATGTCTGCTTTTGACAATTGTGATTCTATAAAAATAAAAAAAAAGAAAAAAAAAACAACATTTAAACCTTGAAAATAATGTATATTGTAACACATTGTCTGAACCATCCATTTTGTCTCAAAATTAAGTGGTCACCGGTCTGCAAAATCTGGAATTTTTTTTACTAACAAATTTCACAGTCGGTGTTGGAGCCATTATGGATGTTTCTTATGCCCAAATTACTTTATGGACAAGGATTCTAGGTGAGGCTTTACTCTATTTTTATAAAGCATAGACCTTATAGAAATTGCATCCAAATAAAAAATACTAAGCAAAACCTTTACTTATTCCAAGACCTAGGAGGCCCTTCATGATCACCATGCCTGCAACAAACTTGGGGAAGAAGACAATAATCACAACAAGCTCCACTGAAATCATAAAAATGAACAAGTAAATAATCAGTAGTGCTGCCAAGGCATAAGTGTGCTCAGATTTAACTGGAAGCCTCATCGCCAAGGCAGAGGCCATGGCTATGGCCAAGGGGCCTATGGCTCTGTAGGTTGGCTTTATGTCCACCGGAGCACCACTCGGTTGCTGGATTTAGGTGTAAAGGGCCTGGATTCTGGCAACGGTTGGACGGAGCCGCTGAGCCCATTTATTTTCGGGCTCGAATTCATCGTAGATGGTTGTTTACTGGACCCATCCTGTGGAAGATGAGGGAAAAAGTGGCGCCCTGCATGGATGAGAAGGCCTAAAAGAGTATAGGAGGAGGATCGGAGATCAGTGCAAATCGAAGCCACAGAAACCTTCCTAATAAGTTGCATCATGGAGAAGGAAGGGGCTACAAATAACAATTCCTTTTTTCTTTTTTTTTTTGGTATTTCGGTGGGAAAATAGCGAAAATTTGTTTGAAATAATTTCCAATTTATGTTGGAAAAGATAAAATTGAAATCTGAATTCCGGAAACAATTGAGGTTCGTAGATACTGCCACTACATACACTACCTCAAATATTAAAAAAACAATTGAGGTTCGTGTTAATGTATGAAAACGAGTAGCACGCAAAATGGTGCGACCACCATGGAGCGCACCCGATACTCCCACACTTGCACTGCCCTCCCTCTTTATTCCACGTATATGCTCTATAACGCTATCTTTTACTCTTCTTCCTCTCTTTCGTTCCCCTTATATAGTACGCTTCTTCCTTGCACTTTCTCTCTAAAATATAATAACAGGACTTTCTCTCTCTCTAAACAAAATGTTTGTTCTCTCCAAACCATTTTCCTTCATTGGATGAACCTAGGGAACATATCACCTCAATCAAACTGTGGAATCGTGTTAACGAAGGCCCAGGCATTACTTTTTTAGGGCCAAACCGCCCAGCCCATTACCAGCCTTAAGTCACAGTGTGGACATGATGGGTTCGTTGCACCTGACTTTATTGGATCGGGTCAAGTCCAGGTCCAAATCAAGGTCGACCCTCCCTAACCCAACCCGACAGGTTGGATTAGGCTCCAATATCCCTGGCACTTGTATGAGCTAGGTCTGAATTCAAGTATAACCCAATCAGGTCAAATCGGAATTAGGGTCAATATGGACCTAACCCCACCCATTAATGGGCTGAGGCACCATTTTCACGGATCCTCGGAAAGTCTTGAAATAGAAGCCAGCCAGGATAGTCTCCAATGAAACTCATGCAAGCCCATGAACTCATTCTCATTGATGAAACAAATCCATTGCTCCAGCCAGAGCATACTGTACAACAACTCCCTCGGGCCAATTTGTTACTTAGGAGAATTCATTCCATTCAAAATTTTGGCATCTACCTAGGTATAATAGATATTGTTTTCACAGAAAAAAAATTTTGCATTTTGAGTTCTTGGCATCAAGATCTTTTCTTCCAAAAATTGAATGGCTATTGGTCTTGAAATATCATTCTTTTTGAGTTCTTAAACACTTGTCACTTCGCTGCAACTTCTAAAACGAAAAATCATTTGCAGGTTTTGTTGAGCATGACTTTTAGGTGGGGACTTTTAGGTCTAAGAAAGCGAGAAGTTCACAAATATTGTCCACTTTGACCAATGTGATAGGATCATTTTTTGACAAAATTTGATAGGATAATAACATAGAAATCGACAAGGTTTTTGGACTCGGGCGAGGTTAGGATGTACGGTTTTTATTTTTTTAAAAAAATCTCTTTTATTTCACTACAAAAAAGCAACGCTTTGAAAGGGGCAGGAATTGAGGGCTGGACCTCTCGTTAATAAAGGTATGCTATTATATATAAACCTTATTTACTTTTATTATTCTTTTTTTTAGCATGACATGAACGCCCTCAAGTTTTGATGGTCTTTCACAATTTCGTTAGAAAATTAGGAGAGTTTATCAGAGATTTGGCGGCCTACAGGGGCAGCCCGGTTCCTAACCATTTATATTTAATTTTTCTGCTTTTTTACGGTTGTTTGTTTTTACGTAGAGCAGAGAATCAAACAAATTTACTGATCCAGAATGATAATTCAATGATCTAAAGCTGTTCTAAATAGCCAGTTTGCCTAGCTGATCCGGCTTTTTAAACACTAGTTTAGAGTATCAACGAGGTTAAATATATGCTTTTTGGAAAAACATGCCCTTGGTTGTATTGTATGCTTTTTGGAAAAAAGCCCTTGGTTTTGTCGTGCGTCTGTTAAACATGTCAAAGAAGTTTGTATTATTTATGGAAGTGGGGTTAAGAAGTACGTAATATTTATGGAAGTGAAATAAGATACCGCATTCACACCTGCGGGCAAAACACTTCCCTCAGAAAAGTTTTTTTGATATTCAGAAAAGATTTCTATTGCTGGAAAACCCTCAAATCTATCTTCTCACTATGTAGATATATCCATTAAAAAAAATAAAAATAAAAAAAAAAGAATAATAATAAAGAAGAGGAATTCAAGTCATAAAAATAATCATTTTTTGATGCATTATCTCAGCTATTCATTTTCAAAAAATTTAATTATTTATTGATTTGATGGTTTTACGCCATTTTTTAATTAATTTGTTATCTTTCCGTGTCATTTTCATTGTATTCATCACAGGGATTGTTAATTTGTTCTATCATTTCATTGCATTCATAAAATCCCAAACCCCCTCCTATCACTACTGTAATAGGGTTTTCACAAGTTTGTTGGCATCACCAACTGCTTTACTATTGGTGGGAAAAAAAATCACAATATGCAAAAACCCACCATTTTATTCAAGATTACAACTGCAATGCTCTAAGCCTCTAAATAAGCACAGCTGAAATACTTCAGAAAAATAAAATAGAGACAAGACAATAATCACACAGCATCTCTCCTACCCAATCAGCAACTTGTTCTCGTCCAAGAAGTTATAGGTCGGGACCTCGAGATTATAAGGTGCCGGGCCCTTCCGAATCCTTCCAGAAATATCATAGTGGGACCCATGGCAAGGGCAAAACCAACCCCCGTAATCACCAGCATTAGGCAAAGGGATGCACCCTAAGTGGGTGCACACACCGACCACCACAAGCCATTCAGGGTTCTTGACCCTCTCTTCATCTGGTTGTGGATCTCTCAATTGTCCCAAATCAACGCTCTTCGCTAACTTTATGTCCTCTTCAGTTCTATGGCGAATAAAAACAGGCTTGCCCCTCCACTTGACAGTAACAGTGGATCCCGGCTCGATGCCCGAGAGGTCAACCTCAAGAGAGGCGAGGGCAAGAACATCCTTACTTGCAGACATGCTTAGGATGAATTTGAGGACCAAGAGGCGAATGAAAGAGGCATAAATGAAGCGACCACCAGTGAGGACGAAGTAGGCAAAGGCACGTTTGCTAGGGTCGCCTGGTGGGAAGCGTTCGTGGCTATGCTCATTATAAGTGATCTTCGAGGTGGGGTTCTTGATGGCAGCAACAGTGGCAGGAAGGTCAGGGAGGCTGAGGTCCAGCCTGAGTGCGAGTGTCTCCGAGGCAAAACCTATCGAAAG
This sequence comes from Amborella trichopoda, assembly GCF_054954075.1. Classification (NCBI taxonomy): domain Eukaryota; kingdom Viridiplantae; phylum Streptophyta; class Magnoliopsida; order Amborellales; family Amborellaceae; genus Amborella; species Amborella trichopoda. Next base: position 27,196,356 of record NC_142346.1, read on the forward strand.
TCAAAACAGGGTGGTTAGGAATGGTGAATGGTCTCTCTCCACCTCTCCCTCACATATACGCACACACACGAGCCAAGAAAAGAAAATGAAAAGATCAAGATTGATTAGATGAGACTGGTTGGAATTTGAGGGGGAAAAAGGAACAAAGAAAATTGTTTGGCCCCTTCACTTGGTTGTTTGGATGTAACAAAACAAACAAATATGGCCAGAATATGGATTTCAGGTCACACACCAAAAGCAAATAATGATGGTTTATTTTCTGTTTTTGCAGAGTGTCGCACTTTTCAGAATAACATGGGTTCACGTGAATTTTGAGAGGGAAAAAGTTTATATAAGGTGTCAACCTTATAATATAGAAGTAAAATGCAACTCAATAACCCATAAAAAAAGGTCGTTCTGACCTTGGAAAACACTCCAAAGATCAACTCGACCATGAGATATATATAGATATGGAAGAGACACAGATTTCAAGTCTTGTAAATAGGGAATCTTATAACACATTATGAGGACCGTCCAGATTTTCAAGTACTATAGATCTGGTCATTCTACGCTATAGGGAGCTTTAAATCCTATACATGGGGAAAAAAATATTTATGGACCGTCATAGAGATTTTTGGCACAAAACTGCATTCTCAGCAAGGTTTGGAGGTCCGCCTTACTTGGATCCTATAGGGTTGAAGCTTCACACAAACCACACCCTTTTGAGAGAGAGAGAGTGTGTGTCTGTATGCGTGTGCGTGAGAGAGAAAGAAGGATTCTGCAAACATATTAAAAGAGAAGCTTCTATAGCCCAATCAGATTCTGATGTGTAAATTACCATATCTCAGAAAACAAAAACTGCCAATGTGTAGAACAATTTTTTGCTTTGATAGTAAATAATGAGCAGATCGATTACTAACGTTTCATAACCAGTACAGATGCAGAAAGCCATAAGAATAGAATATCCCCACAAAAATTCTATGACAAGAATCCGTATAGGAGATTATAGCCACACTTGGTTGAAGAGAGATGAGAAGCAGGTGCAGCAAATGAAATGTAGGGAGAGACATACATCAACAACACAAAAAAATCACGGGCCAGGACAGTGATCTCATGAAATACAATAAAACTACATGAAATTTCACATAGATGTTAGATAACATCAACTAATTTGGAATAAACTCTTTCTTTCTGTTTTTTTAAGAATAAAAAATTGGGGAGTAAATGCAATGACATGGGAGGACAAAAAAATATTTTCCTGTGACATTTACAGTGAAAGCATGATCAAGTGGCAACGATCGGGCCTGAGCCGAGCCAGGGTTGACCCAAGGCCCTAACCAGGCAAGGCCCCTGGCTCTAGTCCGGCTCTATTGGTCTATGGGTAGAAATGGCCCGACAAGACCCTATTGCCCACTATTTCTCAAATTCCAGTACTTATTTCCCTAACATAGATTGCAGATTTCTCATCTTGTTTCTACAATGAAATATATCTACAATGAAATATATCTCTTGCTAATTTGGATAAACTTCAATTGATTTTTCATATATATCAAATGGCACCTCTCTCTCTCCACTCCAATATGTTAAAGTACTTCATATATCCTCTCCCATAAATTGATTTTGTTTCCTACATAATCCATCTATCCTTATCTTTCAAAGGGAATTAAAGACATTTTCAAGGCACAATTCAGTAGGCAGATATAGTTCAATTTATTCAGTATATTAACCCTCTCTTCCTCTCTTGTTCTTTACCAAATTGAAAGAGATGAATCCAACAAATATAAGGCCACGATAGATTAAAAAGATAGGGAGAGATCATAGGGAAGCCCTATTACTATTGTAGGATTCTATTATACTCCCTAAAATACGATACTGCCCAATTTTACTTTTTCTCGGAATGAAAAAGTAAGAATGGCATGAATAAAAAGCAAGATCAATAAGATCCCCATAAAAGATTATTTATCATTTTATGTATTAGATAAAGTCTTAGACTAATGGTTCATCTACATTTAATCATGGATGTATAGGGATGATTTAATTACTTTTAGGTTTGCCATTACTATAACTTCTCCAGTTCTGGAGGTCATGTTCCCTAAATTATTGTGTGTGTGAGAGAGAGAGAAAGAGAGAGGCCACGCCTACATGGCCCTCCAGGAACTGGCTGGCACCCAGGCCTGGATTCAGCCCCAGGCCTACCCGAGGGCCAAAATATAAGCTTGGGCCAGGTTTATCTAGGGCCAGACCAGCCGGCACATTCCCAACCCTAATCAAAACTAATCCATGAATATGGCAAAGGATTGTACTATCTCCTAAATGTGTTTTGTTCCTATATAGGAAAATTGTTTCATGCAGGGCTAGACCGCATTTCTACAATATGTGGTCCCAAGGTATAAAGCATCCAACTTAAAGATGGATGCACATAGGTGGTCCATCTAAAAACATTTGAAACTAACGGTCCAAAAGTTTCCTTTATAGAATTATTATTTTTAATTTTTAAAATTTATTTATTTATTATATTCATGATCTACATGTTAGAGATTACACGTCCTTAAAAATTAAGTCCAAAAATCCATCTCAAAAATAGATTTTTAAGAGGTGACTCATTTCTACATGGACTAATAGAAACCGTGTTCTTCTACATATGATCCAATATGTATTTCCAAAAATCAATTTTCCTTGAAACTATAACAATGGTGACAGTGTCTAACAAAAAAAAAGAAAACTGCATAAGAATGCATTCAAGATTTAATGTCAATTATTTAAAGGTCATTTCAAACTAAATAAGCTAATGAACAACATTGAAAAAGAAGGTACTAATGATTATGTACACAAACCCTTATTTCTTATTACTCTTTCAACATAAACATAAATAATTGCATTCATTCATGTCAACCATGCTGTGGAACAGATACTATTGCACAGGGCTAGATATAACATTGCAGAGTTCCAGAAAATAATACCCAGGTGTCTATGCAAACATGAGAAATTATATTCTCTTCATGCAAAGACCTAGAGCATGAAATAACCCTACCCTCCCTCTGCCTCTTCCTCCCTTTTCTGGCCCCCCCAAGGGAGGAAAGTGGCTGAATCATGTCCCCTTATGAGCAACAAAACAAAAAGGCAATGCAAAACTAACATTTATATCTAAAATAATAGCTATATTATTTCAGTATAATAAGTTAACATATTGTATATTCATACACCAGATCCAAAAGTGAAAGGTTCAATTCTTCTAACCCTGATTGTTTGAGTATAATAAGTTGGTGGACAATGAAGTTATAAATGATAATAAAACTTGAGGGTGATGACATCAAAGGATAGGCAAACTTTTTTTTTTTTGATAAATGTTAACATTGTATTACTGGCAGAAAGTTACATTGTAGTCCGAGATCACCCTAAAGAAGGGTGACTCAGTAAAAAAAGGTGCTAGCCTACCATATACAAAAAGGCCATTTAAAGCCACCCAATTACAACAGTTTACAATAAGCTTGTGCAAAAATACAAGGAGAAGGAAAAACCAAAAAAGGAAGCCATATTAAGTCGTGAGCCCCTGGCTTCTAGCACCCTCTTTCGCTAATAGATTTGCGATGTCGTTGAACGTCCTCCATATATGCCTCCAGGAGACGTCCATATCCCTGCATATATGATCAATTTCATCAAAAAGTGAGGCTAAGTTCCACGTTGGTGAGCTCATTCTCCTTGCCCAAGAGAGAACATTATAAGAGTCTCCTTCTACTAGCAGTTGAGGGCCCCAAGAAGGATCAAAGAGTTTTAAGCCAATTAAGAGGGCAAAAGCTTCGGCAAGGTTGGAGTCCTTTATGTCAATGATCTCAAAGAAGGTCAAAAGGACGTTGCTTTGATAGTCTCGAAAGACCCCCCCAGCCCCTGCCGGGCCAAGGTTCCCTATGGAGCACCCATCAAAGTTCAGTTTGATGCATCTTTGGGGTTGTGGTTGCCATGTATTAGGTCTAGTCACCACTCTCGGTTGGTGGTGAAGGACATTGATCCATTGGGTGAGAAAAAAACTCCCTGGGATCCCTGAAAAAACCTTGTGGTTGGAGGCTCAAAAGGTGACCAGAGATATAATCTTGTGAACGAGAGCTGGTGTGTGAAGTTTAACGCCTTGGAAGATTCTAAGGTTTCTTTCCAACCAAATGGACCATATGGTTGCTGCAATAGTTGCCTTCCATAACAATCTTCCTGCCTTCGGCCAGTATGAATCGAGATCGTAAGAGTCAAAGCCTTGACCGAAGGGGGATAATCCATTGTAAGCCAAAAGTTGCAACACTTCGCCCCAAAGGTCGAAAGTGAAGTCACAGTGGATGAACTGTTGGTTCGACTCCTCCTCGCATAAGCATAAGGCACACCTATTGGGGAGCGGGATCCCTCTCTTTTGAAGTTGATCCACGGTGAGAGCCCTATGAGAGCATGCAAGCCAGTGGAAAGTTTGGACCTTTGGTGGAGCAATGGTGGCCCAAACTTTGGATTTGATTGCTGTTGGGTTTGCTAGGAGAGTAGGAGGCAGAATTAAGCTTTTGTAGAATGATGCTACCGAGAAGATACCAGAGGGAGCTAGCGTCCAGATGATAGCATCACTTCCTTGAGGCGATAGGAAGTGTGAGTGGAGAGAAGTCGAGAGAGACTGAAAATCGTTTGTTTCGTCTTCAGTAAGATTCCTTCAGAAGGAAGGGTTCCATACTCTATGTTCCCCTGTTAGTACCAACTGAGGATTCTTTGTTTTGAGCCAGAGAGTAGAGGGTAGGGAACACCTCTCTCAAAGGGGAGGATCCTATCCACAAGTTGGACCAGAATCTCACTTTAAAGCCCACTCTAGGATGAAACCTTATAAATTTTAGAGGCAAACTTATTGACAACCAGGTTTGGATATTGACATATGCAAGCACGTACAATTGAAGAAGCTATTAACAAAATGGTCACACTAATGCGTATTTCATTCACTGCCATGGGGCATAGGGCATGTGTAGGACTTGGGCCAAAAAAAAATAATAATCTAAACATCACTTAGTAGAAAAGGAAAGGATTGAACAATGACAATCAGAAGGTGGGCTTGAACATAATTCCAAATCCAGTTCCATATCCCCACTTTGCAAATTCAGATGGATTGAGAAACACTTCCATAACGCCAGACCTTTTTGGTACAGGAGCACCCTTCCAGGGAAGTCTAATTCTTTTTTGGGGCATGTGGCCTAGCATGTGGGCTGCCTCTACCAAACTATTGTACTTATTCACTCTCTCTCAATACAACAGTTAACAGTTTGGAAGAGAAAAAAAAGAGAAACTCTTCTGTTGTTGTGCAAACTCAGATGGATTGAAACTGTTCTGTTGTTGTGTGCTTGACAGCACACACTTGCAAAGAAATAAGGAACTGCTGAATGAATAGTCATAAACAAGTCAAAATAGCATACCATCGGTTTCTCTCCCTTGTAATGAGCTGTCTTTGGCTTTAAAGTTTTGTTGTCTTTCTTTTTTCTTTTTTCTTCTTTCTTCTCTTCTTTCTTTCCTTCAATCTTGATTCTTTTTTCAGTTCTTGGCTTCTTTCTTTTCTGACCTTCAATAACATGCGCTCTGGCAACCATATGGAACTTGTGCGCTTTCATATCTCCGAGTCTGGTCTCGTCTTCAATTCTCAAATAAGCCATTAGTTGTTCCAAGCTCAAGCCCTCTGATTTATGCACCAATGAACCTCCATAGCCTTTCCAAGAGGGCAGAATTTATCTTATTATCATGCTCACATGGATGATGCCATTTGACACAAGTTAATTTGCTATAATTTGAATATCATGGACTTGAGCTAGCACGGATCTTTCCTCTATCATCTTAAAATTCAACTATTCAATAATTAGACAGTTCTTTCTCCCAACAACTTCCACTTTAGATTTTGTTTCTAGAGCTTCCCACGGTTCCTTTGCAGCTGGCATTCCTAAGTAGAGATCAAACAAAGGATCACTCAAAGCATTCAAGTCTCAGGATATGCCCTTGACATTGTACTCATCTTCTTCCCACTAATGTCTTTCTTCTGACAATTGGGAAGACTGGATTCCCCTTGGTTGGGTCAGTTGATGGTTCATGACTCTGATTATCTCCAGTACGATTGACCAAAGAGGCAGTATAAGTACTAGCAGAACGACATGGTTTCTTCAGTATATAGTCGACCCTCAAGGTCCTCAACAAGAAATGGACCTTGGCCTGCCACCTTCTAAAATTTACACCATCAAAATGTTCCCGCTCACAAAATCCTCGATCATAGCCTTCAACGAGTTTCCAGTAGGGATCTTGTGTATGGTTAAACACAGATCTATCCTCTCAATGAGTTCTTTTGTCTAGGTGATGTAAAGCATAAACCTACGCGTCGCACAACAGGATGTTCTCTATGGATTCACCTATATGAGTGTGGAAGTGGAGTCCGTTTCCTATGAGAAACGGGTTTTCTTTAGAGCGCTCATTAAAACCATGAATGTGTTGTATGTCGGAGGCTTATCTCTAAGGGACATAGGGGTCAAGGTTTCTCCACTCATTGTCTTGGTATGTGTTCCGCATAACATTATGTGGAAGGTCAAGTCTATAGGACACCTTCCTTATGCATTGCCTTTCCTGATTTGTTCAAGAGAGACTAGTTGTTTTGAAACAGATTAGGGGATGTTAATTTTCTAAACACATGTTTTAAAACAACATATCCCTTTCTTGGACTATAATTTTTTAATTTACGTCATGGTCATTTTATTTAACTGAGGGTATGGCCCTTAATAGAGCGGAATGGCGAAACAGGATTCATGTAGCAGATCCCAAATTGTTAAGATAAAGCTATGATGATGATGATGATGGTCCCCCTGATACACAAGGGTTTGTCTTTATTTTTCCCTCAATTGACTTTGGGGGTCGGGATGCTTGGCTTTAGTTGTTTTGCTTACACATACCTTAATATGTGTATGTTCTCTATGCATGCCTTTTTCTTTGTATCATGTATTCATAACACATGGTTGATGACGTGTTAACATCATCCATCCATATATAAAACCCACTGTCCCTCTCTTATCTCTTGTTTTTTAACAACACCCACTCTCTCCAAATAAGGTCTATATCATATGTCTACGAAAAGATAAAGGCTTGACACAGCTCCAAATTTAGGTTATCATGAGGCTATAAAGCGAGCATACAGTTCATGCGCTTATATTTATTTTGTTTGAGTTCATCTTCAAAGGAAATGTGATCTAGTTCCCTGATTTTAAAGAGAACCCAGTTTTATTTATAGGAAAAATTTTCTTTGGTTTATCATTTAGATGAAGTAAGAAAAGATTCTCTCTATTTCAAGAAAAGATTCTCTCTATTTCACGAATAGTGTTTAGGCATTCATGTTTGTGTTCTACAATAGTTATCTCCAATTGATCGTTGTAGACAGCAGTGTTACCAAGATCGAACCAGTGCTCGAACTGGATAAGGGACTGGTCCACTTAAAACCAGCCCGACCAGTTAGACCTTTGTTATAAATATCAATAATTAAAAAGATGACTAAATTTCAAATATTCAACAGAAGTAAAATATGAGGTAAAACCACTAAAGTTTTGGTTAAAAATAGGAGTATCTTTTTCAAAATTTGTCAAAAAAAACTCCGACTCATGGAAAAAATAAATATTGGAGGATTTTAAAATTTAGTAAATTACATGACTCCAATGCCAAAATTAATATAACCTACGACATCATTATTCATAAAGTTGAAGCGTGTCAATGAAGCACAACCATGTGCGCCTTTGTCCTCATTAAAAATAGAGAAATGGTATGGTTCCAAGGAGCGCGAAAGAAAATTTTTAAATAAAAAGAAAAATGCAGCCAAAAAGTGAAGAATGCATGCCAAAATGGTAGGTAAGAAAAAAATTCCTTCTAACCATTAAGGGTGACAAATTTTGCCAAGATCTTGAGATCTTTTGGATTAAAGATTTTGGAAAATTTCAAAAATAAAATATCATGGGCATTCTAAATGAAAAATATAGAAAAAAAAATGGGGAGGGGGGCAAAACAAAGCCAATAAATAGCAAGAGAAGTAAGGGAAAAGATTGGGCAAGTTCAGAAGAGAACCGATAAAACCAGCAGTCAATCTGATTCAACTGGTCAACCACCAGCTTTGACTGGTTCTCAAGAAATACCCGTTTGGTGCTCAAGTCGGACCGGATATCGATCCAATCACCAGTTCTGCCAGTCTCACTACCAGTCCAATGCCATCTTCATAACTTTGGTAGGTAGCATCACCAATTGGAAAACAAATCAGTATTTGTTGCCTATGGTTTTGGGCAAGTTATTGATGGAATTCCGTAACTTAAGAGAAGTGAATTGCTGATACCGGCTATATCCTGGCTACTCATCAGGACTAATTACATCTCGGAATTTTACTGAGTCGCGTGAGTTTAACACCTATGAAGATAGCAAGACCATCTCATGCTTCCAAATGCCTTCCAACTTTGCCCTTTTTTTTCTCTTGGGGACTTAGATTCAAAAATATTTATTTTTTTGACTCTCCCTCTCCTTATAAGTCCAAACCCGAACCTAATCCTTCAGCGGTAAATCGGAAGTAAGAGTATTCTTATAAACTCCGAACCCCAGCCTAATCCCTGAATTATCTCGAAGTAAACAACCATCGATTAGAGATAAATATTGCATAACATAATCATGAATATCTAAACAATATTTCGTGAAACAGAGATATGATTTTCTGTTACTCCATCTAAACAGTAAATCAAACAAAAATTCTTCCTATAAAAAAATTGGATACTCTTTAAAACAAGAACTGTACGCACATCATTCACTTCATGGCCTCATGATCTCGTAAAATTGAAGCTGCTTGTGAAACCTTTTTGTTTTCATAGAGAGATTATATCAACCTAAATTAGAGAGAGTTGTGTTGTTAATATATATATATATATATATATATATATATATATATATATATATATATATATATATATATATATATATATATATATAAATAAGAGAGAGGGACAATGGGTTTGATATATGGATGCATGATGTTGACAGATCATCAACCATGTGTCAACAACATATAGTAAAAAAAAAACGCATGCATAAAAAAAGTATACATATTAATGGATCTGTCAGAAACAATTAAAGCCAGCCAAGTACCCTTGCTCCCACCTCAATTGAGGAAAAAAATTGAAAGCAAACTGCTAGGTGTACGAGCGGGTCTAAAATTTTACTTGTGGTCCTCCTTGTAATAAATGACCATGATGTGAATTTAAAATAACAAAATGATATATTAAACAATATAGTCCAAAAAAGCATCATGGTGATTTAACCATGTATTCTTCGTAAGCAAATCTGAAAGCTCTACAAAATGTCGAATGCATACTACTTGATACATTGATGGATTTGTTGATCGCCTTCACCTTGCTGCCATTGGACTACTGATCCCTTGCTTTGGACCGTAGGAACATGGGCATCTGGCCCGTCCAATCATGCTGGATGAGCAGCAGTTATAAAAGGTGCAAATCTTGGCCTTGGAAACCACAGAAGTACATATCACTTAGCCAAAGAAAGACAATAAGGAGGCACTCATCGTAACAATTCACCGTGACGTCTGGCCTTGGCTGTACTGTAACTGCTTCCTCGGACAACGAGACAATGGATTGATTCCTACATCTATGGACTCAGGTTCCTTCCTCCTTTAAAGCTATCTTAGTTCGCACTAGACGGATGCCTTCAGCCCAATTCTCAATACTTTTTCGCACATACAGCCGTGTGGTTTCGAAAGGATAGCTTAGCAAATTGCGTGAAAGTTTTGCCAATCAACGAGCAAAGCCAGTGGTAGCAAAAACACTTCTTTTTAAACTCTTTTAGAGACCCCAGGACTCGATCTTATGGATACGTAAAACATAGGCCAAGGAGCTTTCTCAAACCCTACACTAACACTAGCTCCCTAGAAACCTAATCTTCTCTAACCTATTTCCCATGGTGGCCCATTAGTCGGCTGATTCCTGACTCAACTTGGCATTAAGCATTCCTGGATCTCATATGTGAGCGTCAAAAATCCATTGCATGAGACCTATGCCATGTCGCAATCAAATGAGGGAATATGAATGGCACTTTTGTTGTTGCAAAACATATCAATAGAGGTCAACGCGAAGGGAGAACGACAGTGTTCTTCAATTTGGTTGATCGGCACTGCGACTTGGAAAGTTCTACTCGTCCTCCCTTTTCTTTTCTATGTATGGATTCTCGAGAAGAGAGAAGCCATGGTGGTCCCCCAGGACCACTCAGATCCCTCGAATGTGATCAAGGTTCAAGACTATACTTACTATACTATATTGCACTATACTACAAAGGTAGAGCTCCAAATTCTTGGCCTATAGCGATCCTTGCTTTTAAGAAAGCGGGGAAAACTTACTGTACTTGCTCGCTCTATATGCCCCCATTTCATCGAATGTCCCTAGGTTGTTGGTCGTGTAGTCGTTGTACACTTTTTTCATGCAAGTAGAGTCCAGTCTACCTGATAAGCTAACAAGCATAAGATTTCACCATGTGTGGCGTAAGCCGGAGTCATTGGATCTCATGGTGGAAAGACATGCGAGGAAGTTCGGCCATGGAAACTTCCAATGTTTGTTCTTAGGCGAACGGCTGCTCCTTATTAAGGCTAGCACCTAAAATATTTTAGTGTACATTATCGCATTGTTCCATGTGGTTGAAGCATACTAACTAAGAAAGAAAATAAGAGAGAATTTTCATATAGGGGCTAAGGGTATAGAATGTGCGATCGGTGAAATGCAATGGTTTACAACCCAAAAACCATGGTGGGATAGGAATTACATGGCTTACAGAGGAGAATTACATTAACCGGGCTTACCCACCCACCAAATGTTACATAAGCCTCTCAAAGAGCCCATTTATGCAAGACTAACAACAAAACCGGTATCCAGGAGATGCAGAGAAAAGAACCCACAAGACAAAAAAATGTGCATTAACATTTGTCATGCTCAAGACAGTTATTGTAATGATCTGCCTAGAAAGCAATAACATGCTTTTGAACAAACTCCTAACAATCCATAAATTGAGGCAATTGACATTAGATATGTGTACGGCCCTCATAGGCAAAGAGCAAAGACACTACTAAAAAGATCTCATCCTCCCCAAAAGGTTAAATCCATCCAGATGGCACAAGCCCCCTAAATCCTTAAATCCTTGTCTCTACCAATAATATACACCCTTGAACCTCTCAACCAGCCACCTCTCAGTCGATCTTGCATCAATTGAATCAATGTGCCAAGCAGTTTAGGACTGCCAACACAATCTGTTTGCTCCTCTTAACAAATATCCCACTTTTTGGCATAATCAAGTCCCTCATTTCCTTTATCAGGATAAGCAATTGCTTAAACTCAATTGCAAAAAGTACTCAAAGGCCCACATGTTCAACATTTATTCTATTCCATGGTCGTCAAAATAAATCTCATAAATAGAGCTATATATCCAAAAATCTATGTTACCATGGACAGGAATTAGATACTTATCGAATAAGAACTTAGTTGCTAGGAGCCGGAGCGGGGATGGCTCTGGGATTGGGAGTTGGAATGGCAGATCGAAGGGTGACAGAAACTCCGATATTCAGGGAGCATGCTCCATACAATGTATCTATCCCGGAGCTGGATCCCATATATAAAGGATCGCATTCCCAAATGCTCAAGGGAGCAAGATCCCATTTCGCAAGGACCGTTGTTCCCACTTCTTATGGGATCTCGACCGCAAATACCCAGGGACCGTTATCTGTATGAATTGGGGTCATCTATAAATATAAAGGATCGCAGTCCCAATGCTCACGGAAACTAGATCCCATTATGCAACAGATGAATTCCCTCTTTCGATTGTGTGAAAGGCTTTAATTATTTTAATTCCCAATATAATTTACACATTATAATTTAATTCTTGATGTTTGAGATCAATACACAACAAGGATGGAGATCCACAATTATAGGGATCGAGATCCCGATAAGAATGAAGATCCATAACTACAGGGATTGAGGATCGAGATCCCTGAATCGAGAGATCATGATCCAAAAATGATAGAGATCAAGATCCACAAATAGAGGGATCGAACACCATAGTTAGGTGGGATCGAGATCCCTACAGATAAGGAATCAAGATTTTGTGGAAAAAGGGCGAACTCCCTTGAAAACAAAAGAGCTCTGGTTGAGATCCAGGCTTTGGAGCGCGGGATTTGGATTCTGGAGCCAAACCATGCCCCCCTACAGCGCTCTCGATAAATGGAAAAGAATGATCACATCCAACGAAATTGGAAATGCATAGCATACAAACTACAATATTTTTGAGACTGAGTCTCCAAGGGAATGATAGAAACCCTACAAGATCTTTAGTTTGTCAAACACAAAAAGTGCATGCATTTAACCTAGTACAACAGCAAGCACCAAGAGGCCAAGAAAAGAAATTCAGAACCAAAGCTTTATCATCATGATAGATTCTCCATGCACCAAAAAGGTAAGGCCTAAAAAGGAGCTGTCACCAAAGTTTCATTTCAAGGGTCCCTTCAATGGCTGCATCAAGGATTCGCTAAGACTATCATCCACTCATGAATCAGCTCCGCCAGCCAAGGTCCACTACAAATCTTGCTTAACTAGAGTCCATGAAAGAACAGGAACCCCTACTTCGTTCTCCAAGAAATTGATGCAAGAGTTTGCCCCTCGAAGACAAACAATCCTATTATCATAAAAGAAACTTGGTGGGCAGATATTCCATATGTTGCTCAAAAGACATTCTCCCCAGCTAAATCTTTAATTTTTTAAATTAATTGACCCTAGATAAATCAAGCAGGCTTCCTATCATAGGCCTCAAGAAACCCACAATGATGGCCTCTATCTCGACCAAAAACATATGCTAATTGTTCTCTCATTGTAACTGAATCAACGAAGCTCTTCCCTATCCTACCCCCACCTTTTAATCGAAGAGGAGGAAAATATATGATGTAGCACTCAACCAATTTGACCTATTAAAAGGATTATTCCCCCCAAACTGTACTAATAAAAAAGCAATTAAAGACACAAAATCGTTTATTACCCCATAACCATACCAACAAATGTAAGAAACCCTGAAACATTTAAGAACTCCAGGACATCATAATCTGGCATTAATTCTCGAAAAGACAGAGTGGATATTGATATGGAAGGCTCGTCATCTGCTACTACCAATTTGTTACCATATGAAAAGTAAATTCCTGACCACAAACATCGCCCATTCCATTGAGGGAATGCTTCCCACGAAAAATTAGACATCACTTCCTTCAATGCAATGAACACAAAAATATGAAACCGAGTTCTGCAACTTACGATATTCAAGATGCCAAAACCAAAATGGAAAAACAGAAAGAGGAAGAGCAAAATCAGAAACTTGCATTCCTAAAATCATAGTTACAAAGCTTAAAAATTATAAAAAATAAACAAATCAATAGATAAGTGCAACAAGCTCAGGGAAGTGAAACGCTCAATGCATTGAACCCAGATAATTCACCTAAAGACCATCAAAATGACTTTGCACCACTTCAGGGAGAAATAATGTGAAATAATGGTCACCTGAAGTACGATTTATTGGAAACCCTGCTAGTTCCCTAATTTAGCAGGCTTTTGGTATATCGACAACCTTTCTGCTTTAACCCAACCTTACAGTTTTTTCCACAAAATTCATAACTCCAAAAATTTATCTATGTTCTCAATATATTTTTAGAAATTTCAGAATCCCAGAATTTTGCCTACGCTCAGAATAAATTGGGAAGTGAGTACTCGACAATAAACATAAGCCACTCAAGTAACCCTAGATGAGCTGATCCATTCACATTTTCTGTTAAATCAATCGAGATATTCTGAGAAATCAATTGAGCTATTGAATCAAATGTCACAGAAACCCTAATTCCAAACGATGCATTGCCATCCCAAGTGCATGCTCATTGGAAAGGCAACATCTAAACAAAAACCAACTATGAGAGAGAAGCACCTAAAATCAAAACGAAGAAGAGATACAAGATACTACCTCAAACGAAACAAGGAGATAACAACCCAAGTATCTTCAACAACAAGCAACACATAAAGAAAGGAGAAATCACAAAAAACCCAACAGATAGAATCATAAAACAACAAATCACATGAGAAATCAATAGACCGATAAAAACCCAAACTTTCAAAATAAATGAAACTTGGGAAACATGAACTGACCTCTGATCATGTCAAAATGAGCCCATCTAGGCGGAATAGATGCCATTTTTGAGGAAGGTGCTTCCGAATCAGGTCTTATTATCGAAGCAGGATTCCTCGAAAGCATAGAGGCCATGGCAGGCTGAAACCCCCATCGCAATGAAGAAATCCTTCTCCCTACAACTCGCAACATCTCTTCCAACCAAAACACAATAAGATTTCACAGAGGTTTCGGAAAAAAGAAGGGGAGGGGACAAAAAATATCCACAGAGAGAGAGACTTGTGAAGAGAGCAGCGGTTAACGTGAGGCGTGCTCAGTTTATACAAGGCGGGGATCGTCTTCGTGCAAAAAAAAAAAAAGAAGAGAGAGAAACCTATACGTTCAAAAGATAGAGAAAAAGAGAGAGCAGCTGCGGTCAATATTGAGATGTAACCGCACTGAGAGGGAGGAGGGCGAATGCGAATGAAACGAGAGCATACTTAATAAAGGCGTTCACTTTCAAAAAATAATACGTTAATGCTCCTACGCCCATGTGTGAAGATGGGTAATAAGGACAGCAGGTCGGGTTGGGTCTGGCTCCGGGTCTAGGCTCGGGTGAGCCTGGATGGGATCTAGTTCTGGACTTCGGTTACTTGGATCCCATTGGACCCGCTCCAAAAATTAAAATATCTATACATTTAAATATATTTTAATGTTTTTTTATAAATTAAAAAGTTTATATATAAGGTTGCAACTTTAAAATGTAGAGTCACATATGCACCTCAAAAATGCATCAAAAAAATGTTGTTTTAATGTTGAAAAACCCCCTAATTGATTATCTTGATATCGAGATGTATGAATATGAAAAAAAAAAAAAAAAAGATTTTGAGTCCCAAAAAACATATAATCTAGACTGTCCAATTTCAAGATTTTAATATACTTATAGATCTACTTGAATTTAACCATTTTTGGAGTTTAAAATTTCATAGATTTTCAATTAATCCTAAAAAAAATTTATGCCAAAAATACATATTATGATAAATTTTGGAGGTGTGCCTTAATTGGATTCTTTAAGATTGCAACCTTATAGAAATCACACCCTTTATAAATTGAGAAATGTGGGACTCAAATCCAATCGGATTCAAACCCGTACCCAAATAGTATTTGGGTCCACAATTAGGACCCAAACCGACCAGTCGGATCCAATTTTTGGACCTATACAACCTGAGTCGGGTCTAGCTGCCCAGTCCAAGGTGGGTCAGTGTCCATTGCCACCCCTTGATTCACGGGTTCATGGGAAATATGAGGTGGTACCTGTTTATGCATAGCATGGAAATAAACAGAACGTATACCAACCGATGACCACAACGTACAGCTAGTAAGTTTCATTTATCTCCAAGGTCCATGGAGGATAAGCCTAAAATTTTGCATTACGCTAGAATGAATGAAGGGGAAGGCGGCGGCCTCTCCCTTCAAGGGTGGCAACCGGGTTGGGTCGTCCCAAACAAGCCTAGCTCCAAATCTATGTTTTGGACACATGGGTAGAGGTTGGGTCTAAATGATTTGGACAGAATCTAAATTGATAATATATATATATATATATATATATATATATATATATATATATATATATATATATCAAGGGACACAAATATTCTCTCTCCTCTCTCTCAAGTAAAAAAAGTAAGGGCACACACAAGAAAACAAGCTCAAAATTACTCTTTGCTAATAATATTTCTAATTTTGTCAGGTAAGGGTTACAAATGAACATAAAGTTCTTATATATGAGCCCACTCAAACATGGGTGGATGCTCAAGAAATACAAAATTGTTGAAAAATACAAATAAAGTGATTTAATCAATTAATCCCTTTTGGGGAAAATGGTCATTTTACCCTTAGCAACAAACTTGGAAATGACAAAACCATCCCTCCAAAAGGGACATTATGCTATAGCCCTGCTTCGAGCTCTTTTTCGGCACGTTCTGGCAACTTTTCAATAGAACAAACACCGTATAAGTGTCGAGCTCATCAAGATAATCGTTTTGATATCCATTAATAAGCTTGAATCAGATGTTTGACCAGAGTTTAAAACTCCGGCCAAAACACAAACTTGATTTCTTCTTGTTTCGACTATGCTTGTTCTGCCTTGTTTTTTGTCATTCTTTTTGTCACAAATCGTTAGGGAAATCCATGTGATCACTTTGCAATGAAAACCCATGATTTGGTGGCCATTTGATCACTTTAACAATTTTGGAGGTCATCGAAAAATGGAATTCCGGCGCCATAAAATGTGCCTTCATACGATGCCTTCCCGACGTCTATTTTGAGTTTATGAATACCCAAGACGAAGCCCTTTGAGTCGTGGTCGCAATGGACCTACTCTTGAAGTCATTAGTGCCCAAAATCTCGAGATATGGCCCCTTGAGTGAGCATACATGTTGCTGAAATTGCTGCCTTTTTTTTACCATTTTCTTATGATTTTTCCTTCTTCGATTTCTTTATGCTCGGGCCATCTCGTCATGCATGCCACCCACCAAAACGTAGATCTCGGCGAGAGGAACAACATGTCCAAATTTGGATTTCATTGGCTTCAAGACGAGGGAGAACCAACATTGGCAAGCTTGATATATTTTTGGAGAAGCACAATTAATCAAAATAGTAACTGGTTCAAAACGCTCATATGAATAGTAAATATATTAGATTTTATGGAAAGTGCCACCTAGAAAAGGTCAGATCATGTTGAAAATTTTATGTGGCAATTGTTTTCAGCCTTTCGGATCCTATGGTAGTGGTCCCATAGTCATTGGAGGTCTCTAGAGTAGGTTTCTCCAAATGTGGTACCGTGAGTTGTTAGAAAACTACTAGTTTTGGGAAACATGACCCAAGAAGGTCGGATTGCACCGAATTTTGGCATGGTGACTGTTCGTAACCTCCCAAATCCACTGGAGGTGGTCCCACAGTCATTGGAGGTCCCTATAGTAGGTTTCTTCAAATTTGGTGTACCGTTAGTCACTAGAAACTTGCCATGTTTTAGCAGCAGGCCCTAGAAGGGTCAAAATGCACTGAAATCTGACATGGTGATCTTAGCCTCCCAAATCCATTGGTGGTGGTCCCATGGTCATTGGAAGCATCTGGAATAGAGTCTTGGCTATGGTGCACTTTATACATGTTAAGAGCCTGGGCTGCTCATGCGACCTCGCAACTTTTGAGTTTTACCATAGCACGATGCGGCTTCACCAAACCAGTCCCAGAAATGGGGACCGCGATATTATTTTCTGGTAGTAACTTCTCCAACTCACGACACTTTTCTCTGAAATCAGACAGAGCTCAAACATTGACATGTTCTAGATCACGGCAGCCCATCATTTTGACCAAAGGCACTCATTATGGCGTGGCCAGGAACCCCCATTGCTCTGAAGAGGAAAGCAGTTGGAGAAACCAAGAAAAAATCAGCAAGCTTCAGATTCGATGAAGCATAGCTAAAAATCCAGGCCATGGATTAACACGAGGATGAGTTCAAAAGAACCACCTCACACAGAGCTACATTATGGTATAACTCTTGCATTCAATCGCTTGTTCAATGGATGCAAGTCCTCAGGTCACCAAAGAAGCAAATCCAGTCGGTTGCCGGAATCCCTTTCTCCGGCAACCTTCCCAATTAGACAAAGACATAAATATGCACCAAATCAGCCCCAACTTGGTGTAAAATGACTGCAACGACCTCCTCTCTAATTTGTAAGAAAAGCCAAGAGCTAAAACGACGTTGCTCGAAGATGCATTGGCAAACAAAGTTCGTAAAACTGGCCGGACTTTCATCCTGAGGAAGAAAACCATCACAGCGTGATTAAAGGGCATTAAAATGCTCGCAATCGAGAGACGAACGAAGATATGTCACTGAAAAAGCCGAACAGTTGCCGCAAGTTGCAGGACCAGCTTCTAAGGTCTTCCATGGCGGAGCAGCCTACATGCAGGGATGGTCTCATCATTAAGGTAAAAGATCACAGGGACATTTTAGTCATTTGCACCTAATTTTTTGATTTGTTTTCAATTTATTTAATTACAATTAAGCATGGCTTTTGAGCGTTCATCCTTATTTGGTGAATCCTCTATATAAGAAAGCTTAGCTCATTTGTAAAAAGGTCCAGAAAATCACTTCAAAAGTCCCCCTTTTGGAAGCTTCAATACTCCAAAGGCTAGGAAGAATCAAGGCTAGTTTATTCTTGTTGTCTTGTCTTACTCTGTGAGTCCTTAGTCCATTCGGGGGAGGAGAGATAGGGAGAGAGAGAAAACTTTAAGAAAGAGGGTACCCCTGAGTGCGCGGTCTCACGAACACTCGGATCATGCGGGTTTCCTAAGCTGAATCATTCCTCCTCTCTCTCTCTCTCTCTCTCTCTCTCTCTCTCTCTCTCTCTTCCTCCCACTTTTGTGCTCGTGACCCTGCCCGCGTGGCAGTTCGCGCCAGTCTGCGAGGGCGCAGACGTGTGCTAACCCACGGGCTTTCGCCCTCGGCTTTTACCGATGCCTCCCGACATCAGGATCCCATCTCGATAGCATGAAGAGAATGAGAGGAGAGAGATTGAGAACCTGAGGAGGGCTCCCATCCAAACCGCACTAACAAAACAGCAAGAGGGCTTCGTAATTGTTCTAAGAGGGCTATCCGCCCGGGTGTGTCCCCGAACTCCTAGGCGCCATTAGAGTGATTCGCGCTCCAGTAACAAAAATCTCTCTCACTGTTGACCTACTATTTGCAAGCAGGAGGGCCCATGCGTCCACCGCATGTCGGACCTCCACGGTTGTTCGAGAGAGGGTTTCCTCATCCCCGTGTGGAGGGAAACCAGGACCCCACCGACATTAGCTGACGACTCTACTGGGGACACTTCACCTTATCGTTGGCTTGAGCCGTCTCCAGGTACCAATCTCTCTTTCTCCTCTTTCCACTTTTGCTATGGGATTTTCTTACCCCTCCATCCTTTTGGTTGGGGAGTTCTACATCCCCATACCCACGGCCACTTCAGGGGAGGCTAGACTGCTTGGTCCTCCCTCCCTTGCATGCCCTCTTTGCAGCCATGCTGACCCAACTATCCCGACCTAAACTGGGAAAGTTCGGGGCATGGACCATCAAGCACCTTGCCCCGCCTCTTCCGGTGTTAAGGGGGAAACCCTTAATGCCCGTTGCACGGAAAACTCTATTATCGCCTCCTCACTAAAACACTATGTTGCTGGTGGATACTACGTCAACCACAGATCCCACAGCGGCCCCTGTGCCGCCACTCTCCCTCACTCAGTTGGTCCCGACCAAAAGGTGACCCCGCCTACCTCACAAAGGGGTGTCGCCAACACTGGCATCCCTATGCACATACCACCCCCTGACAATCACCATTCCAGCCTGCATGGTTACTCTAGTGCGCACATCTATGTCGATAGATTCCCTGGCGGCCCGTCCCCATAATAATGAATCAGGGCTGGCGGCATCCTACCTCGACCCCTCGAACCGTTTTGGATCACTCTCGGTCCGGACGCGGTTCTGATGGCTCGGATGCCACCCGTGCCATGCATAACAGTTCCATGGCATGGGGCAGCCCAAACGCTGACCCCCGACCGACACGTGATTTCCGAGACGATCGGAAGTTCTCCAAGCAATTACACATGCATACGGGAGGCCCGATGGCCTCACCAGCTAAACGGGTGGACGACACACGTACTCTACCCCTCACCACACAAGGAACCGGCCCCGCTGTCGTCCAGATACTACTATGGGTCATGCACAGACATGCATATCCAAAGAAACCCTTGGCTGTAGAAAGGGATGAGCACCCATCGCCCCGTCCACCACTACTGTGCCACTCGCTGCATGGTACGTGAAGAAGTTCCCTC
This sequence comes from Amborella trichopoda, assembly GCF_054954075.1. Taxonomy (NCBI): domain Eukaryota; kingdom Viridiplantae; phylum Streptophyta; class Magnoliopsida; order Amborellales; family Amborellaceae; genus Amborella; species Amborella trichopoda. The sequence goes on from NC_142346.1 coordinate 27,216,402, forward strand.
CAAGGACTATCCTCTGCGCGTCGTGCCTGGTGCGTCCACAAGCTACCCCTCGACGCAAGATCCAAAGTGAGAAGACATTGCTCGTGACCGCTGGCCACACCATTCTCCCCGACAGTGGCATCTTGACCCGTCGCTCATTGGGGCATGGACATTGTAGGCCCTATCGACCCGTCCTTATGTTCAAACTCGCTGTGTCATATTACTTTTCCAAGTGGGCTGAAGCAATCCCCCTCAAGAAAGTCCCGGGCACTGTGGTGGCCGACTTTGTCCGCCATCATATTATATATAGACTCAACGTTCCAGACTGAATCACTTCCGATAATGGTCTCCAATTCCGCATCAGCTAGATTAGCAAGTTAACCGAGAAATTCAGGTTCACATGGAAGTACTCGACCATGTATCACCCAAGAGCTAATGGCCTTGTCTCCGTTACAAAAAGGAATTGGCAAGAGAAGCTCCCTGAGTGCGGGTTCCTCCTTCTCTTGCTCTTCACCTTACGAAGGTGAAGAGCCATGCTCTCCTCGATGGGAGCAATACATGCGTCAAGCCTAGGCGCGCCGCCCCCACCAACAGCGACAGTTGGTCCCTAGTGCCTCATACACGGCCGTGGGCCTCACGCCATGGATCCCACACAAATAGAGGTGCTCCAAAGTAACATACTCGCCCTCTGTCACGAGTCCATCATTGCCTCCGCACGGGCTAATGTCTTCACAAGGATGCCCAACGCCCGCGCATACCCCAAAGGGCGGTGTCAAGCAGTTAGCCCCCGTAGCGGGCATCACTCACTGACCAAGCTCTTCAAAGAAAACGAAGTCTCCGAGCTGCCTCCACACAAAGGAGCATAAAAAAAGGAACTTCGTCACAAAGGGAAAAGCCCCTTTTTAAAGGGCCTAGGCTCATTAAAGCTTGCTGATTCCTGACCACCTTGCTGCCCAGTTGCTCGGCCACATGTCCCCACAACGATGCCTTGTTGGCCGCGACATTTAAACTTCTCACGCCTCACCTACGGGGCGTTGTTCACGAAGCATCACGGTCAAATCTCAGGCCGCCATACTACCAGCCTGACGTTATCAACATATCACTCAAGCGAATTTTGTGCCAAGGCACCGCCACCACATGACGTTCTCCATCTGACCTCGTCCAGCATGCAGGCGCCTTGTCAGCCGAACACCGTTGCTACAAACTTCACCCCCTCAGGGCATGTCTTCACTTTGCCCCCTCGGGACATGTCTTCACTTCGCCCCCTCGGGGCATGTCTTCACTTCGGCCCCTCGGGGCATGTCTTCACTTCGCTCTCTCGGGGCATGTCTTCACTTCACCCCCTTAGGGCATGTCTTCACTTCGCCCCCTCGGGGCATGTATTCACTTCGCTTCCTCTGGGTATGTCTTCACTTCTCCCCCTCAGGGCGTGTCTTCACTTCTCACCCCTCGGGGCATGTCATCGCTTCGCCCCCTTCGAGGCACGTCATCATTTCGCACCCCGTGGGTGCCATCTCTACCACACCGCGCAGTTGCCTCTTCCCCCCCCCCCCTGTGCCTTCCAAAATAAAAAAAAATTCCAGCCCCTGTGCCTTCCAAAAAAAAAAACAGTCCGGCCCCGATGCCTTACAAAAAAAACTCCGGCCCCAATGCCTCCAAAATAAAAACTTCCTTCCAGCCCCAGTGGCTTCTAAAAAAAAAACTTTGGCCCCAGTGCCTTACAAAAACAAACTCCAGCCCCAGTGCCTTCCAAAAAAAAAAACTCCGGCCCCAATGCCTTCCAAAAAACACTTCCGGCCCCAGTGCCTTCAAATAACATTTTCGGCCCCAATGCCACCTCTTTTATCCCGGGCCTTAGTGTTGCCTTCTTAGTTTTTGTACCAGAGATTTAGTGCTCTGGTGTCACCCTTTTATCCCGGGCCTTAGTGCCGCCACAACAAAAAAAATCCTCTCATCCTCTTCTCTTCCACCAAGCTCAAGCATCCAGAGTGAAGTCCCCTAAAATGGGACCGCCTCGAAGGCCATCCTCCTTTCAAGTCTGGGTAATTCGAGAGACCCTCAACTGGACCTGTGGCACTTAAGCCAAGAGGTACCTAGTTTGCGCTTGGTGTTTCTGTTTGGATAGGGATAAATATCACAAGAAGGGCCCCGCCAACTGGACCGTCAAGACCTCCCCAGCTAGAATGGGATAAAGCTCACAAGAAAGGCCCCCACTGGCTGAAAAACCCAGAGTTCGTGTTAACAATTCGTAAGCCCGCCGACGGCAAAATATCAGTGTGATCTCCCAAAAAGGAAAATGGATTAAGACGGGACCCAGAGAAAGCCCCTTAACAAGGCACCGGACCAATGGAAACCACTTTGGTCGCCCCCTGATCAAGGGAAAAGCTCAGTAAGGTCTACCCCTCGAGGATTGCACTGTGCTGGTGATCAAGAAAAAAAATATGATCGAGAGACAATAAACACGCCTTAGCAAGGATTCATCAGTGGAGCTACGACATTAAATTTTCCAAATGTTGCACTTCTCGCTTCTCTCGAAGCGCAACATCCGGCGGGGCAAGTTGTTGCATGTCATTTTTGATGTACCTCCATGAGCCCATGCGATTAAGGAGATAGTCGGCGACAATTTGGTCTCGTGGGTTAACGAAACACCTGCAAGCTAGCCTAGTGACCTAGGTGCGGTGCCCTTGAACCAAAGAAGGACCCTTCATTGTAGCCCTATGATAATGGCTGCAACTGGGCACCAGACCATCGTCATTGTGCTCAAAACATCGAAAAAGCCTCGAGGACCAAATTTGGGCTCTATCGGACCCCTCTAGAAGGATTTGTGCTCATGCGGCCTTGCAACTTATGAGTTTTACCATAGCGCGGTGCGGCTTCACCAAACCAGTCCTGGAAATGGGGACTGCAACAACATTTTTCGGCAGCAACTTTTCCAACCCATGATGCCTTTCTCGAAAATCAGACAGAGCTCAAATGTTGACATGTTCTAGATCATGCTAGCCCCGTCATTTTGACCTAAGTCACTCACTCTGGCATGACCAGGAACCCTCATTGCTCTGAAGAGGAAAGTGGCCGGAGAAATTAAGAAAAAGAAAGGGTTCAACAAGCTCTGGATTTAGTGAAGCATAGCTTCTCTCGATCATGAGCATTTTGATGCCCTTTAATCGTGATGTGGTGGCCTTCTTCCCCGGGGTGAAAGTTCGGTCAGTTTTGTGAACTTTGTTTGCTAATGCATCTCTAAGCTGCATCATTTTAGTTCTTGGCTCAGCTTACAAGTCAGAGAGGAGGTCGTTGCATTCGTTTTACACCAAGTTGGGGCTGATTTGGTGTAGATTTTCACCTTTCCCTAATTTGGAAGGTTGCTAGAGAAAGGGATTCCACCAACCGACTGGATTTGCTTCTTTGGTGACCTGAAGACTTGCAACCATTGAACAAGGGATTGAATGCACAAGTTATACCATAATGTAGCTCTGTGCGAGGTGGTTCTTTTGAACTCATCCTCGTGTTAATCCATGACCTGGACTTATATATTGTTGAAAAAGCCGAACAGTTGCCGCAAGTTGCAGGACTAGCTTCCAATGTCTTCCCATGGCGGAGCAGCCTACATGTAAGGATGGTCTCGTCATTTAGGCAAAAGATCAGAGGGATCGTCATTTACGCCTAATTTTTTGATTTGTTTTCAATTTATTTAATTTTAATTAAGCTTGGCTTTTTATTGTTCACCCCTGTTTGGTGAATCCTCTATATAAGCAAGCTTAGCTCATTTGTAAAAAAGTCCAGAAAATCGCTCCAAAAGTCCCCCTTTTGGAAGCTTCAATACCCTAAGGGTTGGGAGGAATCAAGGCTAGTTTATTCTTGCTACCTTGTCTTACTCTGTAAGTCCCTAGTCCATTCAGGGGAGGAGAGAGAGAGAGAGAGAGAGAGAGAGAGAGAGAGATAGAGAGAGGAAACTTTGAGAAAGAGGGTACCCCTAAGTGCGTGGTCTTGTTAACACCCTAGTCACGCGGGTCATCCCACTTCTCTTAAGTTGAGTCATTCCTCGTCTCTCTCTCTCTCTCTCTCTCTCTCTCTCTCTATCTCTTCCTCCCACTTCCGCACATGTGACCCTGCCAGAGCGGTAGTCTGCACCCGTCTGCGAGCTCGCTGATGTGCTAACCTGCGAGCCTTCGCCCTCGGCTTTTACCCACGCCCCCCCTCCCCCTTTAACAGTTAGCAAATCCCGCTGAAAAGGGCACCTAGGGGAGGAGGGACATCAAGATCCCATCCCGATAGCACAGAGAGAGTGAGAGGAGAGAGATTGAGAACCTAAGGAGGGCCCTTGTCCAAACCGTGCTGACAAAACAATCAGAGGGCTTTGTAATTACTCTAAGAGGGCTATCTGCCCGGGAACGTCCCCAAACGCCCAAGCAGCGTAAGGGTGATTCGCACTCCAGTCGTAAAAATCTCTCTCACTGTCGGCCTCCTATCCACAAGCAGGAGGGCTCGCGCATCCACCGCACACTGGACCTCCACGATTGCTCGAGAGAGGGTTCCTCGTCCCCGTGCGGAGGGAAACCTGGACCCCACCTACATCAGGGAAAGGGAGAGAGAGTTATGAGAGAAACAATTATGAGAGAGAGCTAAATAGGAGAGAGAGTTATGACAGAGATGGAGGGAGAGAGGTGAGAGAGAGAGAAAGAAGAAAGAGAGGGGGTTCCCTAGGCTGACAGGGGAGAGGGGAGAGAAGGGAGATGTGAATCGGTAGGGAGATGAGAGATAAAGGGGAGAGATGGGGGAGTGGGGGGAGAGAGAGAGATAGGAGGGGAGAGAGCTCGCGCTGACAGCTTGGGCCGCCGATGGGAGACAAGATAGAAGGACTGACGAGCGAGAGAGAACGGGGGCAGTTTCTCAGGCCGACGGCCACCAGCTCAAGAGAGATGGGAGAGAGAGGGAGAGAGAGAGAGAGAGAGAGAGAGGAGAAAAAGAGGTCTGTTGGGCCCCTTTTTGACCCGGCGACCTGAGCTAGGAAGCTCGATTGAGCGTGAGGGGAGATCTTCCAAAACTGGCTCATTGCAATTTTTGCGATGGTACCGATTTCACGACAACCAACCTTTAGGTTCCCAATCCAAAAAGACCTAAACCTATGGACCCCAAAGAATCAGAATCGAAGGCGAACCAAGAAGTTCAATTAGCTAAGAAATCATCATCCTATAAATTATTCTAAATCAAACTCTCATTCGATTGGAGAATCCGACAAAAAAAAAGGTCTAAAGTCAAAGATGACTACATTGGTAGCACCCAACTAACATTGGGGTGACTACAACAAGTAATATCATCGGCTCAAAGATAACACGCTTCATGTTGCCTGTAGCATAGTTCCTGTTGCCTATCACTTTGGATCCCGATTGTTTGAGACCTCTCAACCGCACCGACTCAAAAATAGCAGTGCCAGTTCGATATCTTATGAATCAAACGCATCCATCGGCATACCGCCTACCCAAAGGGTACTGGTCATTCAAAAGAATGATCACTCGAAAAACTTTTCCTCCCCACTGTATCACAGGTGTCTACTTTTCTATCATTCATCTAGTACCCAAGGTGAATTCTAAAGAGGGGCAACTGTAGGAATCGCCCTCAAAATTCTGGCTAAGGGAACTCCTAAAAACCTTGATTCTGATCCCAAAGGACTACACAAACCTTTGTAGACCATAAAAAACCTAGAACCAAGATAATAACCCCAAAACTGGCTAAAACCTATACCAAATCAAATTAAACCCAAAGAGCTTTCCAATCGTCCAGGAATTGTCTAAATCGGACCTATGGATAAAATGATCCATAAACTGACCAACAGGTCCCAGCTTAATGGGCCCAAGGTGACCCACCCAACATGCAGCATGTTGAGCATGCCCCCAAAGCCCGTCACAGGCTTGATGATGCAGTAAAAGGGTGTTTTCTTGATAATAAATCCAAATATTTTAGATAAACTCAAAAAATTCCAAAATAAATCCAAAACATATTAGTAAAAATCACAAATTGGGCCTTATAAATCCCCCTTTCTCCAGGAACCAAAAAGAGAGATGAAAAAAATCCTGAGAAATTCTTGAAATTGGAAAAATAACCTAGAAAATATCATAAAATAGGTAAACTCCCTAAAAAATTCCAAAGAAATTTTAAAAAAATTCCAGTAAATCCAAATTTTTGGATTTAAGCTTAGGATCCTCCAAAATCCTTAGAAAACTGTAAAAACGCCTCTTAAACTCTTAGAAAAGCCTAGGTAGACACTACAAAAAATTCCCAAGCATATCCTTCGGCCTCAGGAACCTTAGATCTAGGTAAAAATACCTTAGATCTATTGATTCCTGCACGCATAGACATCTAAAGAGACATGGTGGCACAAATCAGAAGCATAGCTTGACCCGAGCCCGAAACTCCAGGTTCCGGGTCTCCATAGGTAGTGCCCCTTTCCTTCTTCAATTTTTGTTAATTTTCTCATTCGATTAGTTTTACTTTCTGCATTTTGAGTTATTTTTTTGCTTATAAAGTTTTCAAAGAGTTTTTAATGCAAATTACACAGATTAGAAGCAGGCATTGCCAGTGGACCCAAGAAAGGATCAAATCTGAATAGATCTGTGCCATTGGGCCCATAATTTGAGCAACCCTACTCTCTCTATTATTCACAAAATTAACAAAAATTTTGCTAAGATTTGAACAGATCTCATGATGTAACCGCATTTCCACCTCATCTCTCTTTCTTCAGAATTGACCAGGTAAACCTTTTCCCTAAATAGGTCAAACCTTTTAAACATTAGGAAACCCTAAGAAAGATCAAAGAAAGTGTTAGGTTTAAAAAATTTGAAATTGTAAAAACCCTTGAAGTTAAGTGGCATGGCCAGAAAATCTAACTTGAGTTCCAAGCTTGTGTAACTCATTGCAACATCTCATGCAGAAAACCTTAGAATGAAAATGCCCTAGGTGGGTAAGCGGTGAGCAGAATGCCTTGGAGGGAAACGCTGGTGTACCCTTTGACCATGAAACATTAAGGAAAAATTTAAAATGCTTGTAGTGTCTACTTCTTTGCCACCCACTTGTCCCTCAAAGGACAGGGAGTGCCAAAGAGGGGCAACTGTAGACACCCTATTATAAAACAACAAATTCCCTTATTTTCCTAACCTTAAAAAGCGTTAGGACCACATTATTTTAGCGGACCCTGAACTATAGCCCACTATAGTCCATAGTCCCTACCCTCATGATCAAGCCACATGTAGGACCACTAGTTTTGTTAGAAAATCAACAAAAAATAGTAAAAGACCTCGTTTTGACCCAAATTTTGGCAGGTGACAACTTAAGACCTTGAAGATCACCTCGAAATCAGAAGTTTCTCAATTTATAGGGGCAACACTATCTGTGTCGCCCAACCCTCATACCGCCTTTTGACCTGGAAATAGATTTTAGAGGCTTTTTACACCTTCCTAAACCAACCCTGACTAGGTTCAGTGAACTTGGGTTGGGCGACACTACTCGCCCAAGCCTTTGACCACCATAACGACAAACCAAGCTGGGAAATCTTCTTGTTATGGGTTGTTACCTATTCTAGTCGATTTTCAGCTTATATAAATGCATTTCGTGACCCATTTTAGGGTTAGACCATCTTAAACTGAATGCCCAAAGAAAACCCTGACACTTTGAGACTTGGAAGAAGAATAGTGAGTGTAGAAACCCTAGATCTAGGAAAAACCTCTAGCAAACCTTAGCCATTTGATCTAAAAGCTTGAGATAAAGAAAAACCATTTAATCAAGCCAAGGCTTAGTTAGCATTGAAGAAAGACACAGAAGATCCACGAAAAAATTACAGCTGCGGTCATGATACGAGCGAGGCTCTGAAGCTTCGGGTTTGCCGGGCCAATTGACCTGGCCAGGTATTCTTTTTACCCGCTCTTTCTTTTGCCTTCAGTCATTCTACTAGATTTTGGACTTCTTTATCTGATTTATTATAGTATTTCATGCTCTCTAGATCAAAGCAAGCTCTGCCATTGATTTAAGAACATATCTGCTCAACTATCTTGAAGTCCATCTCAACCACGAGGAATGGAGGCCATAATTGGATCTAGGCCAGGGCTGATGGGAAAAGCTTTTGGCCATATATGGACCCAGATATCAAACCCAATCAGGTCCTGATGTATTGGACTTGAATCCAAATTACCAGGACTATTCTTAGGGTCTCGACTTGGATCTGAATTATGTCATCCCATTTGATTTGCCAATCCACCATGATTAGTGGCCCAAATTAGACAATTATACTTAAGAGAGTTGAAATACTCAAAGTCTTGAAAGAAAAGAAAAAAAAACATATAGCTATTACTTAAAGTACTTCTTCAATGTTCAGTGCTATTCTTATGATTCTCTTATTTCAATGCTACAAATGACTCACGATACTAGTAGCATGTGATTTATTCAATCCATTGGGAACAAAAAAAGACCAATAACTTTTTACACATCACTGCTTTAGAAAATTAGGGTCAAGGATTGGCAATTAATTATTACATCAACATCAGCATGGCATACCTTTCTTGAAAATCATGACAGTACACCATGATACTTGTACCATAATAATACATTTATGATAATATATACATTTATTTACATACTCCTTTACAACTTACTAAAATGAAAAGTACTGGATCATACTAGTACATATACCATATTGTAGGGTATGATGCAAAATACATAGTATATGGTACTATACTATGCTCAATCATAGGCAAGGAGGTGGGATATGGGATCCACTATAGTTAGCTTTGGTAATTATACATTTGGGTCTAGGAGGAATTGATGGACCATAGTAACTTAGGTTAAAATTTGCCACAACAATGTTTCTACAATGGCTGCATTGAAGCTTGAGTGGGTTTTGAGAAGAGAGTGTGCCACATATGTTGTTGAAGTGAATATCGCTTAGCCTCACTTTAGATGGTGGTGGCTGTAAAAAAAAGGTGAATAAACAAACAAAAAAAAGTGACAAGAGATTAGTGATATGTGATTATAAATTATAAGCATCTAGAAAAATTTTAAAAATGATAAAAAAAAAGAAAAAAAAAAGTTTATAGTTCTCTTTTGTGCAAATACAATTTGCATTTTGAGGGAAAGAAATAAAAAATTTGGAACACTACAATCCTATCAAAAACAAAATTACTAGGTTGAGAGAAGCCTTTCCGGTAATCACGTTTACATGATGGAAAAGATTATCTGGTATAAACCTAACTATAATTAGGTGATTTAGCAATGAAAAATACAGTTAGAGGGGTTGCTTTTAACTTAAAACTCTGCATCATATTTTAATCATCCTTATGAACAATCCAATAACACCCCCGCCCCAAAATAAAACACCCAAAGTAGAAATAAAAAAAAAAAGGCAATATAGTTATGTGACCTAGCAATGGAAAATATAGTCCGAGGGGTTGCTTTTAATGAAAATTTCAGCTCATCTTTTGATTCACCTTGTGAACAATCCTCCCTTAGATCTTGAAAAAGAATAGATTTTTTGAGATCTTGAAACCTTAGAGTTGTTATCCCTCAAATGGGAAGCCGTAGTCCACCTTTGAAGGTAAATTAATTTGTAGAATTTTTTGGCTCTGAATCCATTTTTCAATATAAAATTGCTCATGGGGTGACTAGAGATGATTTGATATTTTTCAAAAGAAAAGAAAAAGAAATCCTCCAATGTTTTTGTGGGGGCTAGACCGCCTAATTATGTAGCTTGGTAAGACGACCTAATACCCACCTTTACATGATTGAAAAAGATGCGAACTCAAATTTTCTATTAAAGCCAAGTAAATACACAAAATGTATAATGGATAACATAATTACAAAAGTTTCTAACTCAATTTTTCAATTAAAATCAAGCAAATACGCCAAAGGTACAATAGAGAGAGAGAGCCTCTACTTAAAAAATGCAATATATAGTGTAAACATCTGAGTGAGGGGTTCACCTTTTTCAGACAAACTGAATGGGGACAGTTTTTGTGGTCTATATTGATGGGGCAACCCACATGGTAATATTGCCAAATGTCATATTGCAGTACTTGTGACAACATTGTCGAGTGCCTCATTTCTTGCTGGCGCTTTTTTTTGGAGCACGGCCATGTCTTGATCCTTAGGCCATTAGTTCTGTTAAAGAGGTGGAATCTTTCACCACGATCCCAGATAAGTTAGGCTCTTTGGTTGGTCCTCGATCTCATCGGGTCGTATGATCATGCGGGGGGCCGGATGGGTGGGTTTGGCCTGATATCACTATCTCGAAAACTATAGTGTGTGAGGTGTACGTGGGAGCAGGTACCAATTAATGAGAGAGAATTATGGGGTGTGAGGTGGGACCCACCTCACGGTAGATTCGTGACATGCTTGGGCATTTGCAGGCGCGCTCTTTGATCACGATGGAAAGCCCCTCAAGCCTAAGGCTGGCTCGGCTCTAGCTCCCTTGCCTGCACTTTGTGCCTCATGAACACACACACGTAAGATTGCCAAACAAGTGGGTCAAGGGACCTTGACTTGTTGTTTGATGGGCATAAATGTAAAAGGTAGGTGGTCAGGGCATGATTTCCTTCAATCCTCATGCAAGGTGGAATGTACATGCGGGGGAGAAAATCCTCCCTCAAACAATCACGAAGGGTCCGCGCATGACACACATTCATGGGTGCGCATACGTGAGCTTTCTCGAGTGCGGATAGGAACCAACAAAGAGAGAAATTTTACGACGGGGGTATGTTTAGATACTTACCTCATCGTTTGGGGTTTGGGGACACATCTGGGCGATTCGCCCTCTTAGAAAAGTGAAGAAGCCCTCTGGCTGTCTGCCAACACGGTTTGGACACAAACTCTCTTCAGGCTTTCAACAGGTCACTTCTCTCTCTCGAGCTTAAAACTGCGATGGCCATTCGATTGTTCTCCTCCGTGATGATTCTTTCAAACGAGGCTGACTGACAATGTGGAGGAAGGGCGATGGGGATCTTCCTCTTCATGCAAGCGCTGGGGGTCCGGGCACTAGAGGTGATCGAAGAGTTGGATCCCTCTTGGATACTAACTCAGGCTGACACCTCCCGATTGATTGAGAGTGAGAGCGTATGCATCTCGTGGCTCAACTCGACTGTACAAGAGGAAGTTAGAGCGGTGGTCCGAGGGTTAGAACTCTTGGGTTCACTCGGGACCGCACCTTTGTCACGAATGGGGGTTACTGCACGGGGTAGGTAACAATTACAGAGGAACAGAAAGAGAGGGCTTGGGCGTAGCCTAGTTTAAGAAAGAGAGAGAATGAGACTGCTCACTCAGGGGTATTTTCTCTCTCTGAAAGTTTTCTCTCTCCTCTCTGTAGATTAAGGGTTTAGAAGTAAAAGACAAGTGAAAATAATCGTAATGTCTCTATTTTAGTGATGAATAATCTGCTTTTTTACAATTGACCTAGGCTTGTTTATATAGAGAAATCACCAAACACGTGTGCATGCTTAAAAACTCAGCTTAATTACTATTAAAAAAAATTAGAATAAAATCTTGAAATTAGGTACAATGAAAAAACACCCCTAAAGCCTTTTGTGCCAATGATGAAACTATCCCTTTTTGAGGGGCCTCCCACTATTGCCAGATCTTGGAAGCTTTCCAGGAAACTTATAGTGATGATTCAGACGATTTTCCATTATATCTTCAATATTCGTTCGATTCTGGATATTTTGATGTCCTTTAATCGTGTTGCGGCCAACTCTTCCCGAAGGATGAAAGTCCGGTTAGATTCATAAACTTCGGTCGTAATGCTATTCGATTTGTGATGCTATGAGATTTACTTTGTTTGCAAATGAAAGAGGAGATTGTTACAGTAGTTTTGCACCAAGTTTGGCCACCTTTGGTTTTCTTTTGCAATATTTTCGAATTTGGGAGGTCACCGGAAAGAGGGATTCGAGAGATTGGGCGGTCCTAATTTTTTTGTAACCTTGGGATTTGTGCTTATCTGACCTTAGATTAAGTACAACATTTATACCAAATTGTAGCCCTTCACGAGATGGTCGCATTGAGCTCGATTTTTGTGATGATCTGATATGTAGATCTCGAGTTGTGCGTCACAAGGTATGAGATGTATTCTTCTTGATACCCTGATTTTCCTGGTTTTGTACTCATCTTCTTTCTAGAAAATGTTTGACCCTGGGTCGCACCATGGTGCATGCCCTATGTCAAAATGACGGGTTCCTACTACCTAGAACATGTTCAAATTTGAGCTTTTTTTGATTCCAAACGAAGGTTCTGTGGGTTATTGAAGTTCATTCCGAGATGTGAAGTCGTATCCTCCATGATTAGGGAGTGGTTCGATGAAGCCACATCATGATAGTGTAAAACCTACCCATTTTGAGGTAATTTGAGCCTAGAACCCTCTTGGGTGGTTTGATTGAGCCCAAATTTTGTCCTCGAGGGTTTTTTGATGTTTTGAATGCAAGGGAGGTGCTTTGGTATTGTTTGGAAGTGCTAGTATAGGGCTACCGTTGTAAGGTCCTTTCTTGGCATGATAATACTCTTCCCAGGTTGTCTAGTTTGAGGCTTATTTTGCAGTACAACTTTGGTCTGGTAGTATCTTGAGTGCCAGTAGGACCAAGTTGTCACTGACTCTCTCTTTATTTCTATGAGAGATGTAATAATGTCAAAAATGACGTACAACAACTTGCCCCGACGGATGTTGTGCTTCGAGAGAAGTGAGAGGTGCAACATTCAGAATGAAAATTTTACCGTCGAAGTTCATCTTTCGAATCCTCACTAGGATGTGTTTATTATCTCTCAACAGATATTTTTCTTCTTGATCACCACCATCAGCAAAATCCTTGAGGGGGAGACCTTGCCGAGAGTTTTCCCTGAGGGTCGATCAAAGTGGTCTCTAGCGGTTTGAGCCTTCCTTAGGGGCTTTTACCCAATCCTGTTGGAGTCTGTTTTCTGGGAGTGAGTTTTGATAGGATGCCCCATGGAGGTCTTACCATTCCATGTCAACAGAACCTCTTGATGTCCTGACTAGTGGGTTCCCTTGGCCGGCGTTGATCCTAATCTAGTGGGTAGGAAATGAAAATTTGTTTTGGCCCTGAGGCCGGTGGTGTTTGTTTGGCACTTGGCCGAAGAGTTCGATGCTGACATTGGGACTAGAGAGTATGATGTCAGCGTTGGGGCTGGCTAGTGGGTGCCCTTTCGTGGCTGTTGATCCTAATGTAGTTATCAATAGGAGAGGGTCCTTGACGGAGTCGTTCTTAACATTGTTGGAGTTAGATTGAGGCTCTGGGGCAGAATATTTGTTTTGACGCTGAGTTGGAGATTTGAAGTCAGCGTTGGGGCTGGAGATTTGAAGTCGGCACTGGGGCCGAAGATTTGTTTTGGCACTGGGGTTAGAGAGTTGTTTTGTTGCTGGGGCTAGGGATTTGAAGTCATCATTGGGGCTGGAGATTTGTTTTGGTAGCCCTTGAGCCGGAGATTTGTTTTCGCGCTGGGGCCAGAAATTTGAAGTCGGTGCCATGGCCGGAGATTTGTTTTGTTGGGGCTTGGGCCAGATATTTTGAGGCTAGAGCTAAGGCCAGAGATTTTGAGGTTGGAGCTGGGGTCAGAGATTTTGAGGCTGGCGCTGAGGGCGGAGAGTTGTTTTGGCTCTGAGGCCAGGGATTTGAAGTCAGTGTTGAGGCCAGAGATTTTGAGGTTGGCGCTGGAGCCAGAGATTTGTTTTGGGCAGGGGATTTGAAGTCAGCGTTGAGGCTGGAGATTTGTTTTGTTGGCATTTAGGTCGGAGATTTGTTTGGCGATGGGGCCAGAAAGTGTGATGTTAGTGCTAGGGACCAAGAGTTTGAGGCTAGTGTTGGGACCAGGGAGTGTGATGTTGGCGTTGGGGCTGGTGATTTGTTTTGGCACTGGGGACGAAGAGTTTTTTTGGCTTTGGGGTAGGTGAGTTTGAGGCTGGCACTGGGGCCAGAGAGTTTGAGGCTGGTGCTAGGGCTAGAAGATTTGTTTTGACGCTGGGGCTAGAGATTTGTTTTGGCGCTTCGGCCGGTGAGTTTGAGGCTGACACTAGGGCCAGAGAGTGTGATGTTGGCACTGAGGCTGGTGATTTGTTTTAACGTAGGGGCCGAAGAATTGTTTTGGCATTGAGGCCGGGGATTTGAAGTTGATGCTAGGGCTAGAGGTTTGTTTTGTTGGTGCTTGGGCCGGAGATTTGTTTTGGTAGTGGGGACGAATATTTTTTTTGTTGGGTTATGGCGTCCTTTCAAGTTTTCACTTGAACTGGGTAGAAGTGGCACCACCAGGGTGGTTTTTGCCAAGTCCTTTTGTTGAGGCATTTTTACCCGTGACTTCAAGGTCACGTCCGCCTTTTGATTTCCATTTTTACTCATGACGCCCTTGCAGGTTTTTACCATGCCTAGTTTCCTTGCTTCAGCACACTCTTACTCATGACTTCATGGCCGTGCCCGTATGTCATATTTACTAATGGCGCCCTTGAGGGTGTTCACCATGCTCATTTTTTTTTTGGCAATTTTACCCATAGCATTAGTGGCTATGTCTGCAAGAAGCTTTTTTTCTTTTACTTATGATAATTCTCATTGTGCCCGACTTCTTCTTTGGAGGGAGCTCATTGGAGCAGTGAACATTGTGGATGAGGTATCTGGGGATGAAAGTGTGACTTGATCACCTGCTTGATACAAGGAGGTATATTAGAGATGATTCATGCACAAGCACATCGAGCACATGATAGCTGTTTCCCTCGTGGGCTGCTGACTGATGAATGTCGTTTTGGCAGAATGGAACCACGAGGGGTGAAGTGTTACCCGGGGACGCGAGAAATTATGGTGACATGTCTATGTGTACATGAGGAATGTCGCCTAGAAGGTGGAGTTGATCTGAAACTGACACGTGGTCAAAGAAAGTGATGTCTGGAAGGCAAGACGGTGGGAGATCCACCTTGTGATATGTTGATGATGACACCTTGGAGGCGAAGCGACGGAAGACTTGATCGGTAATTCTTGGAAAATGACACCTGAAAGGCAAGGCAGCAGAAGACTTGAATGGTGGACAAACGTGGCGCTGTCGCAACGACACATGTCCGTGTGGTTGGGCAAAGTGTTGCTCGGGAGGTGAAGTGCTTTAATGACAGGCCTGCATCCTTTATAAAAAGGGCTTAGGCCAAGAGAGCGTGAGGGCAGTTTTCCCCCTTTCCTTTAAGAAGATTCTTCCTTCTGTCTTTCTTTATAAAGGGAGATTAGAGACTCTTTTTTTTGAAGTGTTCCTTCGAGAGGCTATGCCCTTTGTTGAGGCTAGATCTTGGATCCCAAATCCTGGAGTGCATCTGAGCGTTGGGCTTCTGGGTGAAGGTGTTCTGATGGACCCATGCTAGATGGTGGGTTTGCGTCTTCAGATCCCTTCTATTTGCTTGGGATCCATAACATAAAGTTCAAGGCTGTGCGTAAAGTGTTGAGGGTTGTCGAGCCTAAACTCAATCTCGTCCATCTAGCCATGATGAAAGATTGTGATGGTCTTTGCTGGCCCAATCCTGCTTGTGTTGGCTAACCAATCGAATGATTTGGTCAACTCCGACCTTCAGCGCTTAGGTGAAACATTGCTTTGGCTGGCAAGAGTGTTTTGCTCATGCTTTTTTCATATGGTTGCTCTTCTAATCGCCTCCTAGCTCTTCACCTTGGCTCAACGGTGAAAAGCAGAGAGTGGTTTCTTTCTGGGAATTTCAAGCTCTATTTAGAGTGAAGAATTTGGCCCTTCTGAAGAGGTGTCTTTTTTTCTTTTGGTATTCCATTTCCTTTTTAGGAAAGAATGACCAGTCTGATGTCGAGGGGTCCTGGTTTCCCTCCGAGCGGGGAGGTGGAGACCCTCTCTCGAACAACTGTGGAGGTTCGACTCGTGACGCATGCGTGGGCCCTCGTGTTAGTAGATAGAAGGCCGACAGTGAGAGAGATTTTTACGACTAGAGCGCGAACGCCCTTGCACCGCTTTGGGGGTTCGGGGACATGCCCAAGTGGATGGCTCTCTTAGAGCAATTACGTAGCCCTCCGGGCGTTCATCATCGTGGTTTGGACAGGAGCTCTCTTCAAGCTTAAAACTTCTCTCCTCTCATCCTCTCTGTGCTTTTGGGGTGGGATCCGAGTGTCCCTCCTCCTTGGCCCCCCCTTTTGGAGGGGATCTGCTGGCCGCTAAAGGGGATGTAGAGAAACCCAAGAGAAGAGACCCGCGAGTTCGCTTTTGTCCGCGGGTGGACCGGGGTGTCACGCAAATGGGGGTCATATGCACGGAGGCGAGAGCAAGAGAGAGAGAGAGAGAAGAAATGACACCGCTTAGGAAAAGTGGGGGGACCCACGCGACCAAGGTGCCCATGGGACCGTGCACTTAAGGGTATCCCCTTTCTCTTAAAAATTTCTCTCTCCCTCTCCTCTCCCTCAGGGGCCCGCGAAGAGAAACAAATTAACAAACAAAATCTATCCTTGATTCTTCTCAGCCTTTAGCGGTAATGGAACTTGAAAAGAGGGGATCGTGCCGTTCTTTTACAAGTGATGCTTGCTTATATAGAGGATTCACCAAACAGGGGTGAACGCTCAAAATTCAAGCTTAATTAGAATTCAATAAATTAAAAAAAATCTAAAAATTGGAACAAATGACCAAAATGTCCATGTGATATTTTGCCCAAATGATGAGACCATCCCTGCATGCAGGTTGCTCCGCCATGGGAAGACCTTGGAAGCTAGTTCTGCAACTTGTGGCAATTGTTCGGCTTCAGCAACATATCTTCATTCTTCTCTCGATTGTGAGCATTTTGATGCCCTCCAATCTTGTTGTGGTGGCCTTTTTCTTCAGGGTGAAAGTCCGACCGTTTCTGTGAACTTTGTTTGCTAATGCATCTTCGAGCAGCGTCATTTTGGCTCCTAGCTCTGCTTTCAAGGTAGAGAGGAGTCTGTTGCAGTCGTTTTGCACCTATTTTGGGTGGGTTTAGTGTCGATTTATGCATTTGCCTAATTTTGATGGTTACCGAAGAAAGGGATTCTGGCAACCTACTGGATTTGCTTCTTTGGTGACCTGAGGACTTGCATTCATTGAACCATAAATTGAATGCAAGAGTTATACCAGAATGTACCTCCTTGTGAGGGAGTTCTACTGAGCTCCTCCTCACGTTAATCCATGGCTTGGATGTTGAGTTATGCTTCACTGAATCCAGAGCTTGCTTAACTTTGTTTTTTCCTTGGTTTCTCCTACCATCTTCCTTATCAGAGCAATTGGGGTTCTTAGTCATGCCACAACGTGCCCCATAAGTCAAAATGATGGGGTTGGAATGATCTGAAACATGACAACGTTTGAACTCTGTTTGGTTTCAGAGGAAGGTGCCATGGGTTGGCGAAGTTATTACCGGAAAACATCGTAGCAATCCCCATTTTCGGGACTGGTTCCGTGAAGCCATACCGCGCTATGGTAAAACCCATAAGTTGCGAGGCCGCATGAGCATAGAGCCCTATAGGGAGGCCTGATTGAGCCCAAATTTGGTCCTCGAGGGTTTTTCAACATTTTGAGCGCAATGGCAGTGGTCTAGTCCCATGTTGCAGCCACTAGCATAGGGCTACAGTGAAGGGTCCTTCTTTGGTGCAAGGGAACCGCACCCAGGTCACCAGGCTAAAGGCTTTATTTTAGGCACAATCTTGATATGCGGGTGTTTCGTGAACTTGCGAGACCAGGTTGTTGAATGTTGCACTTCGAGAGAAGCAAGAAGTGCAACATTCAAAAAACTTAACGTCGTAGCTCCTCTGACAAATCCTCGCCAAGACCTGTTTATTGTCTCTCGATCAATATTATTTTTCTTGATCACCAGCATAAGGCAATCCTCGAGGGATAGACCTTGCTGAAATTTTCCCTTGACCAGGGGGTGACCAAAGTGGCTTCTAGTGGTCCGGTGCCTTGTTGAGGGGCTTTCTCTGGGTTCTACCAGAATCCTTTTTTTTTTCGGCAGAACACGCTGATATTCTACCATCGGCGGGCTTATGACTTCTCAATGCGAACTCTTGGTTTTCCAGCCAGTGGGACCTTCTTATGAGCTTTATCCCAAGTTGGGGGTCTCCCGAATTACCCAGACATGAAAGGAGGATGGCCTTCGAGGCAGTTCCATTTTAGGGGAATTCACCCTGGATGCTTTGAAGATTGGTGGAGGAAGAAAAGGCATGCAAGGTACGTCTTTGGCTTACACCCCATTGGTCCAGATGGAGGTCTCCCGAATTACCTAGACTATATAAGAGGATGGCCCCTGAGGTGGTCCCATTTTAAGGGAATTCACCCTGGATGCTAGAGTTTGATGAGAAGAATAGCAAGCAAGGTACCTCTTTGGCTTGCGTTCTACTGATCTAGTTGGGGGTCTCCTGAATTACCCCGACTAGATAGGAGGATGGCATCTGAGGCGGTCCCATTTTTGGGGACTTCACCCTGGCAACAAGAGCTTGATGGAAGAGAAGAGGAGGAGAGGATTTTTTTTGTTGTAGCAGCATTGTGGCCTGAGATAAAAGGAGCACCGGGGCACTAAGGTTTTGGTGCTGAAAGTAAGAAGACGGCACTAAGGCTCGGGATAGAAGGGTGGCACCGGGGCACTAAGGCTCTAGTGCTGAAATAAGAAGGCGGCACTAAGTCTTGAGATAAAAGGGTGGCACTGGGCACTAAGGCCCCGGTGCTGAAAATAAGAAGGTGGCACTAAGGCCCGGGATAAAAGAAAAGGTGTCACTGGGGGCGAAAAGTTTTTGAAGTCAGGAGGCAGGAGTTTTTTTTTTTGGAAGGCACAGGGGCTGGATTTCTTTGAAGGCACTGGGACCGAAAGTTTTTTTTTTTTTGAAGAAACTGGGGCCACAGTTTTTTTTGAAGGCACAACATAGGGGCTGGAGTTTTTTTTTTTAAAGGCACTAAGGTCGGAAGGTTTTTTTTTGGAAGGCACTAGGGCCGGAGTTTTTTTGGAAGGCACTAGGGCTGGAAGTTTTTTTTTTTTTTGGAAGGCACTAGGGCTGAAGGTTTTTTGGAAGGCATAGGGGCCGAAGTTTTTTTTTTGAAGGCACTAGGGCCGGAAGTTTTTTTTTTGGAAGGCACTAGGGTCAGAGTTTTTTTTTGGAAGCCACTGGGGTCGGAAGGTTTTTCTTTTTTTTGGAAGGCAGTGGGGTCAGACTTTTTTTGGAAGGCACAGGGGTTGAAGTTTTATTTTTAAGGTAGTGGGGCCGAAAGTTTTTTTTTTCGAAGGCACTGGGGCCAGAGTTTTTTTTTAAGGCACTAGGGTCGGAAGTTTTGTTTTTTGAAGACACTGGGGCAGGAATGAGGAGGTTTGACCCGAAGGTTGGAAAAAGGAGGCTCGATCCAGGTGCCCTTTTGCGGGTTTTCACCTGGAATGAGGGGATATGGTGCCAACATAATAGTTTTCACCATATCCTTTGTTGGGGCGTACCCGTGACATTGAGGCCACGTCCACCCGTTAATTTCCACTCTTACTCATGTCGCCCTTTACGGGTTTTTGCTATGCCCGGATTTTTTTTAAGACTCTTTTACTCATGGCTTCATGGCCATGCCCACTTGTCATTTTTACTCATGGTGCCTTTTGTAGGTTTTCACCATGTCCCTATTTTTTTTTTTTAGGCGATTTTACCCATAGCCTTTTCGGCTATGTCTACTTGAAGCTCTTTTACTTTTACTCGTGATGGTTGCAATCGTGCCCGACTTCTTTCTCTTTTTGTTTTTTATTTGAGGGGAAGGGGGGGTCACTAGTGTAGTGAACCTTGGTGAAGGAGTCTTGAGAGTCTTGAGGGTGTGGCATTAGCCCGAGTTGATTGTAGCAGCTAGTGGTCGAGGCAGGGTGTCTTCTCCTCTTTTTGGGGTATTGCCTTGAAGAATAGCTTTATTGTGACCTAGGCTGTTTGTGCCCACGTGGGGTTGATGATGGTGGTGTCCACGGGAGGTGTTGGATGGTACCCGCGATGGTGGGATGTTGGAAGCACTAGCAGGGAGGTGGAATGATGGAGGCACCCACGGGGGGTGGAGTGAAGAAGGCACTTGTGGGGTGTGGAATGATGGAGGCACCCGCGAGGGGTGGAGTGAAGAAGGCACCCATGGAGGATGAAGTAAAAAAGGCACCTGCTGAGGGTGGAATGATAGAGGCACCCATGGGGGTTATAGTGAAGAAGGCACCCATGGGGGGTGAAGTGAAAAAGGCACCCGCAGGGGGTGAAATGATGGAGGCACCCGTGGGGGGGTGAAGTGAAGAAGGTACCCGCAGGGAGTGAAATGAAGAAGGCACCCGCGGGGGAAGAAGTGAAGAAGGCACCCTCGGGGGGTGGAATGAAGAAGTTACCCCGGGGGGGTGGTGTGAAGAAGGTACCCATGGGGGGTGAAGTGATGGAGGCACCCACAGGGGATGGAATGTACAAGGTACCCGTGGGGGTTAGAATGGAGAAGGCACTCGCTGGGGGTGAAGTGAAGAAGGCACCCGCGATGGGTTGAATGATGGAGGTACCCTCATGGGGGGTGGAGTGAAGAAGGCACCATCGGGGGGTGAAGTGGAAAAGGCATTCGTGGAGGGTCGAATGATAGAGGCACCCATGGGGGGTGAAGTGAAGAAGGCATCCACAAGGGTTGAAGTGGTGGGCTGCCCCGAAGAAAGCATGCTTAAAGAGGTGGCACTGGATTGATGAGGGGCCTGCATGCTGGGGTGAGGTCAGATGGAGAGTGCCATGTGGATGGCGATACCTCGGTGCAAGATCTGTTTGAGTGATCTACTGAAAACGCCAAGCTGGCAGTAGGGTGGTGCGAGATTTAATCGTGACGCTTTGTGAGCAACTCTAGGTAGGTGAGGCATGATAAGGTTTAAATGTCGCGGTCAACGAGGCACCATTATGGTGACACGTGATCGGGCAACTGGGCGGCATGCTGCTTGGGAAGCAGCAAGCTTTGATGAGCCTAGGCCCTTTAAAAGGGGGCTAGGCAGGAGAGCGTGAGGGCAACTGTTTTGCCTTTTTATGACGAAGCCCCTTTTCTTGATGTTCCTTTGTGTGGAGGTAGCGCAGAGACTTCATATTCTTTGAGGAACTTGGTCGGTGAGCGATGCCCACTGCGAGGGTTGACTGCTTAATGCCAGCCTTCGGGGCATGTGCAGGCGTTGGGCATCCTTGTGAAGGTGTTCACCCACGCAAAGGCGACGATGAATCTGTGACAAAGGGGGAACTTGTTGCTCCGGAGCTCCTATGTTTGTGCGAGACATGGCGTGAGGCCCGCGACCATGTATGTGACATTGGGCCAATCATCCTTATTGGAGGATGAGTTGAAGGAGGAGGTGCTCCCCATGTTCTTCAAGTCCTACTTGAAGAAATGGATGCAACCTCCTGACAGTCACCACCGCTTGAGAATGTGGCGGTTGAATGGGAGAGGGTTTATTTTGGAGCTGATGTATTGTCCTTCTTTGTCTTGTACCATTGTGTATTGCTCTCCTTTGTTTTGTGGGTCGATGCAATTCTTATCCCTACCGACGATGGGGATAAGGAATGGCCAATGAAGTGCCCGTTATGCCCATGGGGTAATAGCTGCTTGCTGTGTGATGGTTGGAATGCCCTTACGAGTTTTCGTCCCAACCCTCGGGGAATGCGTCATTGTCGATTTTCGCAAGTCCCCATTTTTTTTTTTTGGGGCCGTAAAGGGTCCCGCATGTGGGCGAGACAAGGATTGAGGTTCGCTTTCTGGTGAAGGAAAGTGGTGCGGCAACGAGCCCCGGGCGCTCTGAGTGAGCCTGTGTTGTAGGCAGGCTGAGTGGGGTTGGTTTGCATGTGTGAGTGGTGTTCGGACGACGATGGGCATGTCCTTTCTGATGGGCCATTTTGTGCATGCAAAGCAGTTAATGCTGGGCGAGAGAGGCAGCGTCGATGTCGTACAACAATTTGATTACGTGTGCTTAGTGCTTTCTCGAGACTGGCGTAATCTTTCACACGTGTGGCACGTAGCTTCCTGTGCTATTTGTACGATCGTACCTTCAAGGCGTGTGGCACTTGCTGATGCAACACTTCGATTTGCACGTTGACGGCACCTCAGTGCCCAACGTTTGATGCTTCGATTCGCGTACCACCGGAATTCTTTTGCGATTAGGGGGCGGGTTGCCCTTTGATTGACTCTTCTGCTGCCAGACTTATAAAAGGAGAGGTACTTGCTTTTCTCTTTTACTTAGGATCTGCATCCCAAGGAAGAGCAAACACCCTTTGTGCCTTTTGCTCTGACCTCCTTTTCGGCATTCGCCTCTTTCTGAAGCAGCACTTTTGAGCAGGGACCATAGAGTCTACCTCCTCTGGGTATGCAGCTGGAGTTGACCTCTTTTCTTGCATTGATGTTGCCAATCATCGTCAAAAGTGAAGGAGAAGGCTTTGACGTGGACATGGGGCACCTGTTCTGGCCGTACTTAGGTCGTCGCAGGGGACGGGGCCAGGCTAAGTGGCCTTTCCTCTGGGGTCATCGAGTCTTAAGAAGCTTATGTTGGGGATGCATGTAGGGGAGTCTTCATCCGAGCACAAAGCCTCCCATCTGATGACCTTAGTCCTTGAAAGTGGGGCTCCCCTGCCCAATGCTCAGCCCTGCGTTTCTGTTGGCCCCATGGCTCTGACCTCCTCAATACCTGATGTTGGGGATTTAACCGTGAGGCATATGATCCGGGCCAGTCTCCAGGGGCTGAGAGAATGTGCCCCCCTTGACCTAAAGAGAGGAATTGAAGCTTTTAGGGTTTGCATGGCAATCTTAGAGGCCGTGCACCCTGAAGGGGAAATTTCAGTTCAACTGAGGCAGTTATTAGAGGCCCTCATGTGTTGGGGATCTGCAGCTTTTTTGAGTGGGACTGCTATGTCGCAGGTTCTGGATGCACATATCGCTTCATTTCAAGAGAAATTGACGAGGGAGTGCACCTCCCTGCGATCGTGTGAGGAGTAAAGGGAACGTCTTTCCGCTATATTCCCGCTCCCTCAAGGAAGAGGTCGGCTACTCTCATCAGATAGCGGCGATAAGGAATGAGATTTCATCCCTGCAGACCCGCACAGTTGACCTGGGGGTTCGCCGTCAGCAGAAAGTGAGGCTATGACCGAGAGGTCGCAGCAATTGAGACACCTGATGTCCGAGATAAGGAAATGCCTGGGCACATCTGAAAGGATTGCAAAGAGCATCTCGCTTTTCGAGGCACAGAAGCATGCAGAGCTAGATGACATGTTGGCATTGAGGGAGAAGATGCGTTGCGCACTTGACCACTTTTGATGCCTCTCCCCCTTTGTATTTCTCCGCCCCTCTTTTTCTTTTTGTAGGGTCGACGACCCATCCAGACTTTGTAACCTCATTTGTATGCGAATAAGACAACTATTTTTTTCTCATTCTTTTGCATTTGATGCGCTTGAGGTTCCTTTTTTTTTTTCTTTCTATTTTCTTTGCTCCTTTTGTTTTAAATTTCATGTTTTCCCCTTTTCTGGTAAAGGGGTAGTGATTGACGAGAATACATGCGCTTATCGGGAGGGTATTTACATGCCTTCCCTGGGTGTTGCGAACTCCTGCGGATACGCAATTGTGTTTTTTTCTTTTTAAGGGGATGGCTTAGAGTCACACCTTGGTGACTGTAGCCAGAGTTGTTGAAAGTCTTGCCCTTGGGACTGATAGTAACGTGCGCCTTTAGGACCTTGCGCCCACATAGGGAGAATCATGAGGGGTTCTTGAGGTGATGCACTGACTTCCCTTAGTGTACAGGGTCTGCCATGGATAAAGTCGTGCAATGTAGGTCGAAGAGATGAGGGTAAAGGCTAGCAGAGTGGAGACTCAGTCTCGAGGACTTCGTCGTCTGCATGCTTAGGGTGTCCCGAAAGCTTTTCCAAGGTCCTCCAAATCGATCTCCCCTTTCAGACCAGCGCTTCGATGTAGTTCCACAACTGAGACCTAGGTGGCATCCAACGCAGGCGAAGGGACTGCCTTGGGCTAGGTTTGGGATATGGTTGACGTTGTCACGCTGATTATGCTTGTCGTCTGATCAGCGCGGGGGTTGATTTGGCTACCCCACTGTTGGCCTGCTTCTAAGCTTCGGGCCGGATCTGTGGAGGTACAGGACACCACCTCCGTTGCATGGAAGTGATGCTCCATTTTTGCTGCCATTTCAAGCCACATGCTCCGATAGACCTTCCCCCCAATCTCGAGGTGGGTCAGGTCTCCTTCTTGGCAGGCCGGCTCTATCGATGAGCAGGTAGCGACAACGAGGTAAGGCAGAGTGAAACACCTGAGGGTAGGCATTTCTGCCTTTAGTGATGCAAGCTGAGAGCCCGAGGTAAGAGGGAGAAGGTGGCTGATGGATGTAATGGCCGCTGTCCGCCCTTCTCTGCTGCCGAGGATTTCTTCGACCCTGCATGCATGTGTACAATCCACAGTGGTATCTAGGGTGGCCATAGGGCCAACCCCTTGTGTGGTGAGGGGTGGAGGGCGTGTGACAACTGCTTGTTTAGTCGGTAAGGTCACCAGGCCCCTGGAGTGCATGTGCGAGTGGACTTCTGATTGTCTCAAGACTCGTGTGTCGGCTCTCAAGCTACCTCGAGCCATGGAGCTGACATGCATGGTGTGGGTGGCATGAGAGCCACCAGTACTACGCCGCCCAAGTCGAGAGTGACCCGAAGCGGTTTGAGGGACCAGGGTAGGCTGCTGCCCCGATTCACTATCATAATAGTCAAGCCACCAGGGGGTTTGTAGACATAGGTACGCGCGGTAGAGTAACCGCATGAGCTGGCATGGTGATTGCCAACGGGTGATATGGGCACGGGGGTGCTTGTGTTGATGACGCCCTTGTGTGATGCAGACGGGATTAGCCTTTGGCTGCTCGTAGTGATGGCAGTCTCGTTAGGACCAAATGAGTGAGGAGGAGTGGTGGCACATGGGCCGCTTTGGGGCCTGTGGCTGGTGGAGTGTCCATCAGCAACATGGTGCTTTAATGAGGGGGCGATAGCAGAGTCCCCCACGCAGTGGGCATAGAGGGGTCTCCCCCCGACGTTAGAAGAGGTGGGGTGAGGGGCTTGAGGGTCCGTGCTCCGAACTTCCCCAGTCGAGGCCGAGATGTCTGGGCCAGCATGGCTATAGAGAAGGCCCGCACATGAGGGAGGACCAAACAGTCGAGCCTCCCCTTGAGTAGCCGCAGGTATGGGGATGTATAACTCCCCAACTCAAAGAAAAGAGGGATAAGCAGATCCCATAGAAAAATTGAAAAGAGGAGAAAGAGAGGTCGATACCTGGAGACGGCTGGAGCCAATGATAAGGTGACATGTCCCCAGTGGAGTCACTAGTTGATATTGGGGGGCCTTGGTTTCCCTCCGAGCTGGGAGGCGAAAACCCTCTCTCAAACAATTGCAGACGTCTAGCGCGTGACACACATGTGGGCCCTCGTGCTAGAGGGTAGGTGGCCAACAGTGAGAGATTTTTGCGATTGGAGTGTGAATGCCCTTGCGCCGCTTTGGAGGTTCGGGGACACACCCAGGAGGATGGCCCTCTTAGAGCAAATACGTAGCCCTCCGGCTGTTTGTTAGCACGGTTTGGATGGGATGCATTTTCAAGCTTACAACCTCTCTCCTCTCATCCTCTCTGTGCTTTTGGGGTGGGATCCGAGTGTCCCTCCTCCTTGGCCCCCCTTTCGGAGGAGATCTGCTGGCCGCTAAAGGGGATGTAGAGAAACCCAAGAGACGAGACCAGCAGGTTTGCTCATGTCCACGAGTTTGAGGGTGGACATGGGCTATCGCGAGGGCAGGGGTCACGCACGCGGAGGCGAGGGCAAGAGAGAGAGAGAAGAAACAACTCGGCTTAGAAAAGCTAGGGGGACCCGCGCGACCAGGGTGCCCATGGGATCGCGCACTCAGGGGTATCCCCTTTCTCTCAAAAATTTCTCTATCTCCCTCTCCTCTACCTTAGGGTCTAACAAAGAAATAGAAACTAACAAACATAATCTAGCCGTGATTCTTCCCATCCTTTAGGGGTATTGGAACTTGAAAAGAGGGGATTGTGCCATTCTTTTACAAGTGAGCTAAGCTTGCTTATATAGAGGATTCACCAAACAAGAGTGAATACTCAAAAGTCAAGCTTAATTACAATTAAAAAAATTCAAAACAAATCCAAAAATTAGGTGCAAATGACCAAAATGTCCTTGTGATCTTTTACCCAAATGACGAGACCGTCCCTGCATGCAGGTTGCTCTACCATGAGAAGACTTTGGAAGCTAGTTTTGCAACTTGTGGCAACTGTTCGGCTGTTTTAGTAACATATCTTCATTCTTCTCTCGATTGTGAGCATTTTGATGCCCCTCAATCGTGTTGTGGTGGCCTTTTTCCCCGGGGTGAAAGTCTGGCTGTTTTTACAAACTTTGTTTGCCAATGCATCTTCGAGCTGTGTTGTTTTGGCTCCTGGCTCTGCCTGCAAGTCAGAGAGGAGGCTGCTGCAGTCGTTTTTCATGCTGGATTTGCTTCATTAGTGACCTGAGGACTTGCATTCATCAAACCACATATTGAATACAAGAGTTGTACCATAATGTAGCTCTTTGTGAGGGGATTCTACTGAGCTCCTTTTCATGTTAATCCATGGCTTGGATGTTGAGCTATGCTTCACTGAATCTGGAGCTTACTGAACCCTGTTTTTTCCTTGGTTTCTCTAGACATCTTCCTTCTTAGAGCAATAGGGGTTCTCGGTCACTCCACAATGTGCTCCATAGGTCAAAATGATGGGGTTGGCGTGATCTGGAACATGTCAATGTTTGAGCTCTGTCTGGTTTCGGAGGAAGGCGCCATGGGTTGGGGATTTATTGTCGAAAAACATCATAGTAGTCCCCATTTTCGGGACTGGTTCGGTGAAGTCGCACCGCGCTATGGTAAAACCCATAAGTTGCGAGGCCACATGAACGTAGACCCCTCTACAGAGGTTCGATTAAGCCCAAATTTGGCCATTAGGGGTTTCTCGACGTTCTGAGTGCAATGGCGATGGTCTAGTCCCCTGTTGCAGCCGCTAGCATAGGGATAAAGTGAAGGGTCCTTCTTTGGTGAGAGGGAAACGCACACAGGTCACCAAGCTGGAGGCTTATTTTCAGCACAATCTTAATCTGCGGGTGTTTCGTGAACTCGCAAGACCAGACTATCACCGGCTCTCTGCTTATTGGCATGGAAGTATGTAAGAAATGATGTACAACACGGTCAGTTTAGAAGACACAACTACCTTGAGGCAATGGTAGCGCTTCTTGAGAAGCAGTACCACTGGATGGAGACTTATTTCCTAATCGTTTGATGTTTCTGGGAATTATAAATTTATTGTAAGCATAATCTTGTAACCCTTTTTGTTCATGAAATGAAATCTTCTTTTTGATTTGTATCCTTAATCCTGCTCCGTGGTTTGTTTTCTTCTTCCTCTGCCTCGGCGTGCTTGCCCTTCCATCCTCCCTTATATAGTTCTTATCCCTTTTGATGATGGGAATAATAAACAGTCCAGGGGACTTGTTTTGCCCTAGGGATGCCACCTTTTTTACTTGAATGGCTCGAATGCCCTTGCTGGGTTTTAATTTGAGCATTCGGGGTGTGCGCCTTTTTTTTTTATTGTAAGGAAATTTTAAGGTCATGCCACTGAGACCGCATGTGGCGCATACAGCCAGGACATGTGCTATTCTTTTAGCAGTCATGTAACTTGAACCTTCATCTAGGGATAATATTTTTTTTCAAATATCCCCCATTAATTAGGGGCATAGCTTCTTCC
Source organism: Amborella trichopoda (assembly GCF_054954075.1). Classification (NCBI taxonomy): domain Eukaryota; kingdom Viridiplantae; phylum Streptophyta; class Magnoliopsida; order Amborellales; family Amborellaceae; genus Amborella; species Amborella trichopoda. Next base: position 27,244,137 of record NC_142346.1, read on the forward strand.
CCTTCAGAATTGACTAGTATGTAGGCTCCGTTGGGGAAGGCTTTCTTTACCACAAACGAACCTTCCCCCTTTGGCTCGAATTTTCCCTTCGTTCGGCCATGGCTGACGATGATAGGTCTCCTTACTGCTAGAACCAGCTCTCCCTTCATGAAGGATCTTATCTTGATCGATTTATCAAAGGCCCATTGCAAGTGATTCTTGTGAATCTCGAGACTCTGTTGCACTTGCAATCTCTTTTCATCGAGTGCGTTTAGTTCTTAACAATGAAGGGCGGACCATTCTTCCTGTGTCATTCCATAGTGGAGGCTATCCTAAGGGAAGGCAATTGAATCTCCAATGGCAACACGACTTGACCTCCATACACTAGAGCGTAGGGTGTCGATTGAGTTGGGTCTCGGGTCATAATACGATAAGCCCACATGATTTCTAAAATCTTTTCGTGCCAATCTCTTTTAGTGTCTGAGACAAATTTTCTCAAGACATCGCAAAGAGTTTTGTTGAAAGCCTCGGCCAAACCATTAGCTCTTGAGTGGTACATGGTCGAGTATTTCCACATAAACCCTAATCGCTCAACCAATCTGTCAATTTGGTTACTTCAAAATTGGGGGCCATTATCAGAGATGATTCGATCAGGGATGCCAAATCTGTATATGATGTGGTGGCATACGAAGTTGGCCATTGCAGGGCCGGGGACTTCCTTGAGAGGAACCGCCTCGACCCATTTAGAGAAGTAATCTATGGTAAGAAGTATGAACACGTGCCCTGAGGAAGAATGTGGGTCGATAGGACCTACATTGTCCGTACCCCATTGAGCGAAGGGACAAGATGCCACTGTTAGGTGGAGAGGTTCAGGGGGTTGATGGATGAAGTTGGAGTGAATCTGGCATATCGGATAGCTTTTTGTGAACATGAGGGAGTCAGCATTCATAGTAGGCCAATAGTAGCCTATTCGGATGATCTTATTGTAGAGTTTCGGACTAGATTGGTGCATCCTGCAAACTCCAAAATGGACTTCTTTGAGAACATGTTTCGCCTCCTCCTGATCGATACACCTGAGCAACATATCGTTATAGGACATTTGGATCAAAGCATCGTCTCGGCACACATATCGAGTGGTTGGTCATCGGATCCTGTTTCGCTCAACACCATCTTCGAGAAGTCGATTATGCTGGAGATACGCCTTAATGGGGGTGCACCAATCAGTTACTTGCTCCACTTCCGCACATAGGTGCACCGGTGGTTTTGATCCTTCTCCTTTCTCTTCTTCTTCTTTGATCATAGCGGACTTTCTAGAGATGGATGAGCCTTGTGTATCATCAATGTTTGCCTCGATCGGGTTAGGAGGACATTGTTTGGTTGATTTCTCTTCGCCTTCTTGTTTGCATTTTCTAACGAACTCAGCGCATCTCTATTCCACCACCCATATCGACGTGGGTCCTTTTAGTGCCATTTGAATTGTTGCTTTGGTAAGCGCATCAGCTTGCGCGTTAAGCCTCCGGGGTACATGTTCCAAGATAACTACTTTGAATTTGGTGATTAATAATTTGGCCGTATTGAAGTAAGATCTGAGATTTTCCTTCCATATATCATATGCCCCTTTTCAGTCATCTAATCACCAATTCTGAGTCACCGTAGATGTTCAAACACTTCAAGTCCATATGTGAGGAGATCTCCAGGCCAATGATGAGTGCTTGATATTATGCTTTGTTATGGGCCTCTATTCTTGAGAGAGAGAGAAGGACAAGGGGACGAGAGTATTGTAGGGGGTAGAAAACACTACTCTCACCTTTCTCAGATTGGAACGCCCCGTTAAAGTGCATCTTCCATCTGCATAAGTTTTCAGTATGGAAGACCTCTTCATCAGGCAGATCATTGATCAAAGGAGTAGCTGGTGGTAGACAATGGGCAGCCAGGAAATATGCAAAGGCTTGACCTTTGACAATTTTTTGTAGTACATATATGATGTCAAACTCCATGAGGAGTAAAGAACATTTTGTGAGTCGGCTAGTCAAGCAAGGGTGCGATAAGAGGAATTTTATTGGATCCACTCGGGAAATGAGCTGAACCGACTGCACAAATAGGTAGTGACGCAGTTTTTGTACTGTGAAAATGAGAGCTAGGCACATCTTTTCTATTGACGAATAATTTTCTTCTTCCCTCTGCACCTTCAACTCAGGTAATACAGGGCCGTCGCTTTCCCCTCATCATTGTTTTGGGCCAGCAGAGCCCCGATCGACTCGTCAAGCGCAACCACATATATAATGAGGGGTCTCCCCAAAATTGGTGCCGAGAGAACTGGGGGTTTGAGCAAATAACTTTTAATGTTGTCGAGAGCCTTTTGTCATACCTCATCTAATTCAAAGGGCACGTCTTTCTTCAAAAGGTGGGAGAAGGGCTAGCATCGTCCTAACAGGTTGGAGATGAACCTCCTTATGTAAGCCAATTGGCCTTGAAGAGACCTTAGCTCTTGGAGGCTCCTTGGTGGCGACATTTCTTGGATTGCTTTAATCTTGACGGGCTCGATCTCCAAGCCCCTATACTTGATAATGAATCCCAAGAATTTTCCAGACCGTACTCCAAAGGCATAGTTCAGCGGATTAATTTTGCGCTGGTGAAGGCAAAGTCTCTCAAAGACTTTTTCAAGATTTCTTATGTGATTATTTGGCTGTCGGATTTGACCCCAAGGTCATCCACGTACCATTCTACTTCCTCATGGAGCATGTCTTTGAAGACGGTGGCCATGGCCCTTTGATAAGTGGCTCTGGCATTTTTGAAACCGAAAGGCATCATCGTATAGCAAAATACTCCTTTTGGGGTTAGCAAAGCCATATCTTCATCTTCTAGAGCCATTCTTACTTGGCTGTAACCAGTATAGCCATCCATGAAGGAGAATGCTTGGCAATTAGTAGTCGAATTTATCAATAGCTCTGTGAAGGGGATGAGTTATTAATTGCCCATGCATGTCAGGCATCTCAACTATTTGTTCCATGGGCGATTCTCCTCCCTTTGTTTCTCTTGCTTTAAGTCCCGTGGACTCTTGGACAGTTTGGCTGACCTTTGTCATCTCTTGTGGCTCTTGGCTAGGAACTTCATCAGGAGGGGATGAGTTATCAATCGCCCACGCATGTCAGGCATCTCAACTATTTGTTCCATGGGAAGTTCTTCTCCCTTTGTTTCTCCTGCTTCAAGTCCCATGGACTCTTGGACAGTTTGGCTGACCTTTGTCCCCTCTTGCAGCTCTTGGGTAGGGACTTCCTCAGGAGTAAATTTTCAAGGGGATGACGGTGGTTCTTACGACACCGTTACATGAGAAATTTGCTCGGTGGGGAGAGGCCATGGGGGTAGGCTTGGTCGCCCCAGATAACCAAGGCCTTCCTTTTGATGGTGCTGAGACGGTGTAGTTTTGACGATTGCGAAGGGCGCCAGCGATACCATTCCATTGTTCAAACCTTGATTGCTAGACGGCTCGTGGTCCATCTTTTTCATGATTTGATGAGCCTATAAGTCCCATCCGGGTATGATCGCTACATCTAAATGGGGATCACTCCTTGGATTTATCGAAACAGCCATTTCTAGAGTTTCTGGGGTGAATCTTGGTATAGGAGCGAGAGTGGACTTCAAAGGGGCGACCTCCTCCATCTTAGCATTTCCTTTCCTTATAGCCTCCACTTGGTCAGGCAAATCTTGTTGCTGATCCTTTGGCACTAGCATCAAGATTTGTACTTGAGGCTCATATTGTGGATCCAAGGTATCAATGAGGTTGTGGATGGGGGAGGATGGACCACTCCTTGCCTTCCGACAAGTGAGTTGAGCCTCTGACAGGGAGGTCGAGAAGCGTAGAGTCCTTTGAGAGTCCTGTGTGTGGTAAACCTGGCCTGTGAGCTTGCTTTCATTTCTTCCTTTTTCAAGGACGAGAGTGGATAAAACTTTGAGGATTTGCAGGGTTTTGGAGGGGCTCTACTGATGTATTGTGGGGAATTGGGACAAGTCTCCTTTGTTCTTTTCAATATGCAACACCTTAGGTATTTGCAAAACTTTGAGTGGATTTGTGAGATAACTGGCTCGAGGAGTGGAAGCATCCTCCCCCTATTTTAGAGAGATAGGGATACGTAAGACTTTCTGATCTGCTTTTTTTCTTACTTTAGCTTCACGTGTTGCCTCGGCTTCGAGAAGGGGGATGGGGATACATAGCATTTTTATGCCATCTTGAGCATAAGTGACTGTAGATGTCGGTGTGCTCAAACTTGTAGTCGTACCTCTGCTATGCTCACTCTGGGTTTCTACTGGTAGGGATTCTTGTGCCGAGGGAATTGGGGGCGAGCTTCCTCTTAGTTCTTTTGACCTAGTAGGTCTTTTGGGGGTGCGGTGAGGTTCCCGTCAATAGAAGTCAGAGGAATTATTCTCCCACATCTCTTTTCCTCTTGAAAAAGTTGATTAAGAGATCTTGTCATGTCTTCTACATCCTCATGAGAGGTTGCGGCAGTTTCTCTCAATTTCAGGTCTATATGAGCTTTCACAAGTAATGCAGGCTCTTGAGAGCGTATCTGATTTGCAAAATAATATTTTGCATCGGCATAATGTGATTCAGTGATGGGGAACGACCTTTTGTTAGCATAAACCACGTGTTGCTTCCCATCCCGGCTATATTTGAAACATTGATGAATCGTGGATATGGAACCACAGCATGCAGCCAAGGACAACCCAGTAGGATGTTGTAAGAGGTATCTGTTTGAATGACATGGAATAAAGTGGTAGTACTCAAATCTCTAATTTTGAGTTTGAGCCGGATCGTACTAGGCGGCTTTTCTCCAGACTGATTAAATCCTTGAACCATTAGACTTGTAGGGTAGAGTTGGTCCACACTTAACCCAATCCGTGTAAGAATCCTTCAGGGAATTAGGTTTACTACTGATCCTCCATCCAGCATGATTTGGTTGACCTGACAAGCGTGCAACTTGCCTGTCACGAAAGGGATCGATTGTGTGGTTTTCCCCCAGCTATAAGTCATCGTCCGAAAACATGATAGCCATGTAACTATTGGGTATTGCAGGGTCTACCTTGATTTGCTTGACTTCCGTTTCATATACTTCTGGACTGGAGAATGCTTGTACCAAGGCCATTCGGAGGGCATCAGACAACATGAGGGCATCATAGATGCTTAGGAGAGCTGTAAGTTTTCTCAGGTGTCGTATTTAACTTTATCGACCTTGAGAAGGGTAGTTCCCCAGCTCTCTGCTGGTTTTGGAGGAGCAGGAGGCAATGGGATGGTTTTTGGAGGAGAAGGGTTTGTCACAACCATCAGGGAAGCACTTGCCATTGTCGCAGGTTCAAATAGAGAAAACTGGCTAGACTGTGCAGCTGGAACAGACGCAGGGGGAGTAAGATGGGGTGAGGACTATGCCGGCATGAGGATTTGGGAATGGGCAGGCAAAGTGTTTGTATGAGGGATTGGTGTGGCTCCAGGGTGTTTCAAGAAAGAGGGTAGTTTAGGGAGGAGAGTTGTCAGCTCTAGATAGGGGATCGGTGGTGGCCCTAGATATTTTAGGGTTTTGGATGAGGGAGGCCTCTGATACGATTTTAGCCTTCTTCCTGTCAGTAATCGCATCCTTTCAACAAGGGCTGCTATACATCCTTGATGAAATACTAGCATATGGCATGCTTCTCGATTTGAAGAGTTAGCTCCGTTTGACTCTTTTGATACCTCTCTCCAATCGGATTTCAAATATCGTCGGGCTTTCGCTGCTGCCAAGCTTGGCGCTCGAAGGCCTTGGGGCTAATATTCAGGTCAGTCAGGCTTAAGACGGGGCTAATATTCAGGTCAGTCAGGCTTAAGACGGCCTTGGGGCTGTATTGCCTTTATTTTCTCGTGACAACCCTGAGGCTGCAGATTGGATGGAGGAGGCTCACCTTTTTGTGCCTCGATGACATAACAATGAATGGTGTTGCTTGTTTCAGGTTCTTATGCGGTTTGCAACGGTTCGAATCTGTTTTGTTTCAGCAGGTCTCCTGAGGTAGAAGACTCTACTTTTTTCTCTCGGTGCAGCGCTTCTATCCCTTTCCCTTGTTTAAATCACGAGCTATGGTAGACCTTGCCCCAGAATCGAAAACAACTCTAATTTCCTTCCCGACTGGCTCACTCCATGGAGGCACGAGCAAAGTTAATCAACTCGGGCAGCATATGGCACCTAGGGAGAAGGAAGCTCGTGGTTCACTTCAGGAGCTCAGATCTATTTGGAGAAGGGGGGTGCTGACTGGTCGTCGTCGAGGGTGTCCTCCTATCCTAAGCCCTGCCCTGGGGGCTAGCTCGCAAGTGCTAGAATTAATATGCATGGCATTGGTGGCATTAGAACCACCTGTGTTGAGTTTGGGTCTGAAGAAACCCGAAGCAGTTGAAGAGACCGGGGTGGGCTGTTGCTTGCCCAGTCTCGTCATAGTGATTATTAGACCATCAACCATGAAGTGAGTGCATGTGTACGCGGCAATTGCATGGCCACGCAGACTGACATAAGAATTGACAGAGCATGGTGCGTGCAATGATTCGTTAGTGTTAGCGGTGCCCTATTGCGACACAGGCGAGGTAACCTTTTGGTTACCCGCAGAGACAGTGGTATTATTGAGACCCACCGATCGGAGAGGAGTAGTGGCGAAAGGATCATGTTGAAGCTTGTGACTGGTGGGGTGTCCACCAGTGATACGGTGCTTATGCGAGGGGATGACTGTGGTGCCACCCATGCAGTTGACATCAATGGGTTTCCCTTTGATGCCAGAGGAGGAGGGACAAGGGGTTTGAGCACCCGTGCCCCGAGTTTTCCTAGGTTGGACTAGGATAGCATGGCCAGTCAGGTCGCTTGAGTATGATAGAGGGGAGGCAAGATCAGCTGATCCGTTTGCCCCAGATGAGGTCTCAAATATGAGGATGAAGAAATCCCAGATTTGGACAAAGGAGGGATAATGGAATCCCATTGCAATTTTAGAGAGAGAAAGAGGAGAAGTTTTTGCCTGAAAATAGTTTGAGCCAACTATAGGGTGGCATGTCCCCAGTGGTGTCGCCAGTTGGTCGCGACCTAATTTGCTTCAGTCCTTGAGCAAGGTGGACTGTGCATGCGAGGGAGAAAATCCTCTCTCAGACAACTGTGGAGAGTCCATCCACGTCGCACATTCATGGTTGTGTGTAGGCAAGCTCTCCTGAGTGCGGATAGGAACCAACAGAGAGAGATATTTTACAACGAGGATATGTTCAGACACTTACCTCATTGTTTGGGGTTCGGGGAAACACCCTGGTGATTCGCCCTCATATAGCAATGAAGAAGCCCTCCGACTGTTTGCCAGTGTGGTTTGGACATAGACTCTCTTCAGGCTTTCAACAGGTCACTTCTCTCTCTCTCTCGTGCTTAAAACTGCGATGGGGGTTCTATTGTTCTCCTCCATGATGATTCTCTCAAACGAGGCTGACTAGCAATGTGGAGAAAGGGCGGTGAGAATCTTCCTCTTTGCACAAGCACTAGGTGTCTGGGCACTGAAAGTGATCAAGGAGTTGGATCCCTCTTGGCTACCAGCTTAGAATGATGCCTCCTGAGTCACTAAAGGAGAGAGCGTATGCTCCTCTCGAATCAACTCGGCTGTCTGAGAGGAAGTTAGAGTGATAGTCCGAGGGTTATAACTCTTGGGTTTGCTCGGGATTGTGCATTTTTCGCGGACGGGGTTTACTGTGCAGGGCAAGTAACGATTAAAGAGGAAGAGAGAGATGGCTTGGGGCGTAGCCTAATTTAAGAAAGAGAAGGAATGAGACCACACACTCAAGCGTATTTTCTCTCTCCGAAAGTATTTTCTCTCTTCTCGACGGGATTAAGGGTTTAGAAGAAACAAAAGACAAGTGAAAACAAGTGTGATGCCTCTATTTTAGTAATGAATAATCCGCTCTTTTACAATTGACTTAAGATGGTTTATATAGAGAACTCACCAAACAAGGGTGAATGCTAAAAAACTAAGCTTAATTACAATTAAAGGAATTTAGAACAAAATCCCTAAATTACATACAATGACCAAAGCACCCTTAAAACCTTTTGTGCCAATGAGGAAACCATCCATTTCTGAGGGGCCTCCTGCCATTGTCCGATCTTGGAAGCTTTTCCGGAAACTTGTAGCGATGGTTCAGAAGATCTTCCATTTATATCTTCAATGTTCATTCGACTCTGGACATTTTGAAGTCCTTTAATCATGTTGCGGCAAACTCTTCTTGAAGGATGAAAGTTCGGCTAGATTCATGAACTTTGGTCACCATTGCTATTTGATCTATAATGCTCTGAGTCTTTTCTTTATTTGCAAATGAAAGAGGAGATTGTCACAGTAGTTTTGCACCAAGTTTGGCATATTTTGGTCTTTTTTTGTAGTATTTCTGAATTTAGGAGGTTACCGGAAACAGGGATCCTGATGACCAGGTGGCCCTGCTTGTTCTATGACCTTGGGATTTGTGCTCATCTGACCTTAGATTAAGTACAATAGTTATACCAGTTCGTACCCCTTCACGAGATGGTCGCATTGAACTCGGTTTTGCGATGATTCAATGCACAGATCTCAAGTTGGGCTTCACGAGGTTCGAGATATCTTCTTCTTGAAACCCTGATTTTCCTAGTTTCATGCTTATATTCTTTCTAGAAAATGCTTGACTTTAGGTCGCGCCATGGTGCATGCCCAATGTCAAAATGACGAGGTCGCCGCGATCTTGAATAAGTTCAAATTTGAGCTTTTTCTGATTCCAAATTATGTGTGGTTCTTGAAATCCATTCCGAGATGTGAAGTTGCAGCCTCCATGATTGGGGACTGGTTCAGTAATGCCGCATCGTGATAGTATAAAACCTACCTGGTTTGAGGTAATTTAAGTCTAGAACCCTCTTGGGGGGTCTGATTGAGCCCAAATTTGGTCCTCATTCGATGTTTTGAATGCTATTCTGAAGTCACTAGTACTGGGCTACAGTTGTAAGATCCTTTATTGGCATGATAATACTCTTCCCAGGTTGTCTAGTTTGAGGATTATTTCACAGTACAACTTTGGTCTGGCAGTGACTTGAGTACCAGCGGGACCGAGTTGTCACTGGCTCTCTCCTTATTCATATGAGGGATGTAAGTATGTCAAGAATGGTGTACAACAGTAGGGTGTGGGCATGACAAGAGACTATTTATTGATTTGACAGCTTTCCAACACCATCTTAGCAAACAACCTCATGTAAATAAATAAATAAATAAAAATATTCTAGAATATGATTTATGTGGTTAAGAAAAGGCCAACATAATGGTAGAGGAGAGAGAATAAAGTCAAGGAAATAAAGGGTCGAGGAAGAAAGAGAAATGAACTTAAAAGAGATAAAGGAAGAAAGAGTACAAGAAGATAGAAAGGGAGAAAAGGGAATGAGAGAGAGAAGAGAGAGTGAAGAAGATAGAGAGAACAAGGAAGAAAGAGAGATAATAAAAAAGGGAGAGAGGGAATGAAAAAGAGGGAAAGGAGAGCAGAAAGAGAGCGAATGAGAGGGAAAGAGAGAGATAGATAAAGAGAGTGAGAGAGGGTAAGAGAGAGTAGACATGAGGGAGAGAGACTGAGGGAAGAGAAAATAAATGGAGAGGAGAGAAAGGTAGAGAATGAGAGAGCGGGAGAGTAGAGAGACCGAGTGAGAGAGAATGAGAAAGAGAGAGAATGTATGAGAGACTAATAAAGAGAGAGAACATATGAGAGAAAAGGGGGGAGAAAGAGGTGGAGAGAGCGAGGAAGAGGGAGAGAGGGAGAGAGGGAGAGAAGTTAGAGGGCGAGTAAGAGAGGAGAGAAAGCAAGAAAGAGGAAGAGAGCGAGTGAGAGAGAGAGGAGAGAGAGACCGAGGGGAGAGAGAGCTAGTGAGAGAAAGAGAGGAGAGAGAGGTCGAGGGAGGAGAGAGCAAGTGAGAGGGGACCGATAGTTAAGATGTCGATCTTAGCCGTGAGGGGGAGGGAGAGAGAGAGAGAGGAAGACAAGAGAGATGACCGACGACTACACCACCGGTTCGAGCCACGAAGGAGAGAGTGAGAAGAGAGGGGATCGAAGGTTAAGCTGTCAGTTCGAGCCGTGAGGAGAGAGAAAAAAAGAGAGGGAGAGAGAAAGAGAGAGGGAGGCCGGTCGACGGCTTAATCGTCTGCTTAGTTGGGCGAGGGAGAGAGAAAGAGAGAGAAAGAGAGAAAGAGAGGGAGAGAGAGGGAGAGAGAGAGAAAGAGAGAAAAAGATAAAGAGAGAGGGAGAGAGAAAAGAGAGAAAAAGATAAAGAGAGAGGGAGAGAGAAAAGAGAGAGAAAGATAAAGAGAGAGGGAGAGAGAAAAAAGAGAAGGAGAGAGAAGGAGAGAGAGAGAGAGAAAGAGAGAGGGAGAGGGAGAGGGAGAGGGAGAGGGAGAGAGAGAATCCGAGGGAGAAGGGACTGTTGGAAGGTATTTTTCATCAACATGGGGCCCCCGCTCAATAAAGGCCTAGCAAGTAGTGGAAATTCAGACAATCTTAAAACAACTCCAAAACTGGCCAAGATCTTTAAGAGGTCTCTCAAAAATACCCTGTCAAGTTTCATCGCATTTCGACATGTCTAAGGCAGTGCAGACTGAGAAATAGTTCCCGCAGAATAGACCTCTCGTAACCTGAAACGGACCCCTATAACTAGAGCTACATTTTCAATATCTCAAATTGCTATGGGACTACCACCATTGGATCCGACATGATTGAAAATCCTAAAGTGTCAAGTTTCAGCTCAAACGGACATTCTACGAAGAAGTTATAAGAGAAAGAGTGAAACATGAGAAGCCGCACACTATACCCGTGCAGCCACCCTGCAACACTACACCAATGAAGGACAGTCACAACCAATGAATTTCGATGCTCATATCTCACTTGTCCTAAATGGGATCGTGCTCAAATTTGGTGAGAATGTTCGTCTAGTCAAGACAAGCGATTCGATATATGGCACGCCCCGTGATGATACCCGAGCGCGAAGAAAAGCTAGAGAGAAGTTGCTGATCCGTGAAGAAAAGTGCAAGAAATTCAGCATCATCGTGTCTCGCACGAGTGGCCAAATCATGCTGCTCACGAGCCCAATTGATGAGAGACTAATTCTATTGCGGGTGTAAGGTCTCGGGCCATCTTTGATCCGAATCCCGGATATGATTAATGGTCGGATTCTGCACACAAAGCCGACGAACAGACTGCAAATTTTGTCGCCAGAATCCTTAATTTCGGCCAAAATTCCAAACTCACAAAATCTTTGTTCGGCCACTGAATCGAGATGCGTTTGATGCCTCGTGATCTTAGTGGCATGATCGGTGTGATTCAACGAAGAAAACACAGAAAAACATCAAGGAACAAACACACTATCGATCCAAAGTTTCAAGATCTTCACAAACTTCAAGCAACATGATGGTGCACCAAAAACATGATCGATGGCTCAAAGTTGGTAGCCAATCGATCATCATGCTGAGCCTTACAAGAAAACAATCATCTTACAATCAATCAGGCATCATAATGACCCCGGATCAGCCATGCAAGATCATGCAAGTCCTACGGCAACACTAGGACTGCTCTAAAATTCCACGACTTGTTAGGAAGGGGTAAATATGTCATTTTACACCCTATTTTCTAATTTCTTTTAATTCAATTTATTCTTAATTTATAGCAATTAGGGTGACTTTTGATCTTCCACCCTTATTTAGGGCATACTTTTATATATACATATCATCATTGTATGTAGAAAAAAAAGAAGAGGCAGCATCATACACATACAAGCGAGAGGTTTCACTTAATACAAGTTTCTCTTGCTTACCATTGTGGTGTCACGTTCGAGAGAGAGTGAGGTAAGAGAAACATTTTTTTGATCGATACCCCTTGGGTTGAGGTAAACCTTCCCTCTATTCTTTTTCTATTCTTCTTCACTATCTCTTCTCCCTATTCTTCGTTTGAGTTCCTTGCAGAGGTCGTGCACGGCAGTGGCAATGCCGTGCATGCCTCTCCCTTGGCCCCACAGGTTGTGCATGGCGATGGCAGCGCCATGCACGAGTCCCCCTCCGCTTCTATTCGTCTGTCTCTTTCTTCCAATGATGTCTGTAGATGGCGCTACCTATCACCATCCACAGATGTAGCTGTGATGCCTCGATGAAGAACCCAGACGGCGAAGCTTGTTGCCGCCTGCAGAGGTCTTCCTTACTGCACATCTAGTGAAGATGATGATACCCATCGCCTCCCGCTAGAGGCTTTGGCAACACTTATCACCGTCCTCGAGCCCCCTCTGTGTGCTCGGTGCTAGTCACTGTTCCCCCTGCGTCTCGCGCCTATCGTTGTGCGACCTAGGAGAAGCTATCGCCGTGTGCCTCGTCAGAAGCTAGAGCCATCCACAAGGGATACGTCGTCTCCTTGCATTGTCCATGGTGATGCCTATTGATGCTCGGACTGCCCCTTCTTTTGTTGTTTTGTTCTCTCCTCTTCACCTCTTTCTCCTCTCATTCGATTGAGGGTAGACCTAGCCTATCACCGACACGCCGATCTCAGTTTCAAGTTGTATTGCCGCCGTGCTGGTTCTGAGAATCATGCCCGCCTTGCTACCACTCCGAGTCAGTAATATCTGGTTGTCATGCTAGTCTCACCCCCATCTCAAGCTCTCTTCTCATTTCTATCTGTCACCGAACCTTGCACTTCATTGTCTTCTCATGTGAACGTGTATTTCCTTAAGACAAGGGTGGGTCCCTTTGGTCCCACTTGTCTTACAAATTAACCATAGAAGTGTTGTGCAGAAAAAACATGAGGATTAAAGGTCAAGGGAGGCGATTCTGAACCAGATCACATAGCTGGGGGGCTTTCTTCGTGATCTAAGAGGGCGCCCACGCAAGCTAGCCCGATTAAGTCCCGAACCCACCTAAAATTCCTCTCTCATTGGTTGGTATACCTTCTCTTGCCCTCGTGCAAGGTTCCGAGAGAGTGATCTCAAATCCTGGGTTCACCAGAAACCCGAAACAAGTGCCGCCAGATCACCTAGATCCGGAGGGCGAGATCGAGGCACCTAACCAGCTTGGCAACTCCACTAGGGACTTACTACTCCTTAGTTAGTTCGCTCTTGTTTGACCTATTTCTTTTTTTACTTTTTGCACCTATTTCTATGGCACCTGGGTTGTTCAACTCGTTCATTCGAGTTAGACTTTCTTATTCCTGCACTCGTGGCTGTCACAGGGAAGCGAGTCGCTCAAGCCTCCTTCCCTACTCTCCTTTTGAGTTAGGACTCACGATCTGGCGCTCAGGTTGTCACCTGGATCGGTGTGAGAGCGGACTTAAAGGTCCCTGCCTCCCCGCTTTCTCAACCTGGTGGACTCTCCACTAAGGCCCCTTGCATGGGAAGCACTCCTACTGCCGCACGCCTGCTATTGGCAATTCTCCTGCCAGTCATACTACTACTGTACTCCGGAAGGCTGCCCCGTCCATCCTTGAGAAAGGCAAGCAAGCTATCGTCACTCTTGAGGTTCGCCGCAAGGCAACCCCCTGTGCTCCTTCACTACTCCGAGCCTCTGCACCTAGAGGGTCGATACACAGAGGTGGTTGTCCTAAGGTCTTCACTCGTGGTCTATCCACTCGAGCCACACCTCGGGAAAACCCTCATGTTGCCTTGATCTCGCATTCAGAGCTAGGTCTTTACGGGCCGAACCCTACATGTGTCATGCATTCGCTTTCCACAGCTCGGGGTAATGCTAGCTCTATGCCATCTCGAGCACAGGAGGGTCGACCATTTCGTCTTCCCTCCCAGCACACACAGCTTCACCTTGTGAGAGACAAGCTCCGGATTGCCCCTAACAAACACAGGCTCATGGGTCTCGGCCTCCTCCGGTCAAACCCATTGACTGAGCCCGAGTTGACCACCAAGTCACCCGGACGGTTAACCCTAAAGGTGCACACGCACCATCTTTGCGAGTCCCTCTCGGATCCAGACTCAAGCAGAGTCACAAACCAGCTTCTTCCTTTGCCACTTCCCTGACGTCAGGCAAGCACCTCGAGCCCTGATATTCAAAGGTCTTCCTTAAGCATACCATCTTGAGCCAGCCCCGGGACATCCGAACACTCGGGCCTCACAAAGGAATTCAGGGCAACGACTTGATGTCAGACAAAGGCCTCTAGCCTCCAAGACAAGAACCCAACTTGCCCTCCATCCTTGGGCCCCACTCCCTGCTCCAACTCATAGACATGGCCCTCACCTATTCGAAGAAAATGAGGTAGTCCAGGTCTTAGGCTCGGTTCTGGAATGAGGTCCAAAGCTGCCTCAGGATCAAGCAGAAAAGAGGCTTACAGATCCTGACCAGGGAAACCTCCAAGCAATCGAGGTCACCACCCCGACGACCTCTTGTCGTGTAATCCCTTCTGCCCTCTTGAAACTTCGGAACCTAAGCAATTCCAGGAATTATGTTCGGTGATCAACACCCAGAAAAGTCACGGTCCAAGATCGTCAAGAACCGATCCTCACAAGATCGGCATACAAAGCCTGAGTCCAATCAGGGAAAGCTGAGCCCCTCTAGACTGACTTGCCACACATGGCTAGTCAGCCTTGGTAATCTGTTGCATCACCTGACTCTGGCCTCTCAGAAGAAATGGTCATTGTCATGGTGATCAATGACCCGAACGATGCTCAAGAGGAGTAGATGAACAAGTTCAAGGAAATGATGCAAGCCATCCTCGAAAAGATGGAGCGCCTAGAGGCCTCCAGGTCCCCTTCTTCGTCTGATTCCTTGACCGGTGAGGACACAGTTCCTAGGCCGACTCCCCCTCCGGTCTCCCAAGACAGCTCCTCTTCTTGCGGGGTCTCCCAAACTGACATAGGTGCTATGGTAGCCCATAGTCTCAAGAACAAGGTCCCGAGCATGCAGGAGACGCCACTCTACCAAAAGCCATATCCTTCGTACACTGACCAGGAGTTGTTTCCCCCGAATTACCAAAAGGGGAAACTTCCCCTGTTCAATGGTACCACATCTCCTCACTAGCATACGACCCACTTCCAAGCAGCCTATTAGGAGACAGCAACTGACAGACGTCTTCTCCTCCACTAGTTCGTCTAGACTCTCGAAGGACCAGCCTTCCAGTGGTATGCTCAGCTGCTCCAAACTCGGTGCACACTTGGTAAGAAATGGAGCAGTTGTTCTACCAACGCTTCTACAAAGTCCAAACGAGTGTAGAAACCATCTAGCTTCTCACCTTGATGCAAGACCCTGGTGAGCCGATTGATAAGTTCATCACCCGATGGAGAGAGTTGGCGACCTTTCCCCATGACCGAGAAGGAAGCAGTCCAGACCTGCATACGAAACACGCTTCCCGAGATCACCCTACATGTTGAGGCATCCAATCCACCCTCCATGTCAGAGCTCATCTCTAAGGCAATTCGTATCAAGGAATTGTTCAAGCACCACGACAACACTCGTCGGCAATCCTCTAGCGCAAACTCTCGCTCCAGCAGTCGGGGCAATCAAAAGGTAGTGATTAGTGTGGCCATTACCGTGACTGACACTAAAGGCCCGACTCCCCAAACTCTCAACCTTTCCAAAGAACAGACACCTCAAGCCAGGGGCAAACAGCAGTCCTACAATGCAGTCTAACCTTCTAAAAATAGTAAGCCGAATGACTACTGTACCCAACACCAGAATAAGGTTTACCTCTTTGACACGGAGTGGACCCCTGTACTGCTCCAATTGTTGTTAGAACAGAACATGAACCAACTGTCAGAGGTCACCACTGTAGAGTCGCCGGGGCAAGAGTTGAATGAGAAATATTGCGCCTATCATAGGAGAGTAGCCCACCCCACTCACGACTGCTACAAGCTCAACGACACTATCGAGGACCTTATCAATAAGGGCTAGATAAAGCTCGAGGAGTTGAAAAAGGCATTCGGGGTAGCTAAGGCATCTCACATAGTCACGATCCAAGAGGACGACGGGACACACGCTATCCTTCGTGCATTTTTCTCTATAATGCTTGAAGAAGGGATTCCCACCCCAAAGCCGACAAGCAGCCCAAGTTCCTACCTCCAGGGACCGAGAACCTCCAGATACGAGGTCCTGACATCAGCGAGTGCACCGGTTTCCATAAACTCTTGGCAGAAAAGATGCAGCAGTGTCAGAAGGTTCATGGCGACCCGACAAGACACCCTCAAGTCCCTCTTCCGCCTGTGCAAGAAGACCCCTTGACGCAAGCCCAACAAAAGCAGGCCCTCTTTGAGTCCATGCTCCAGCAGGGTCTTGTCACCCCCAAGTCAGCCAGACAGCCTAAGCATCTTGCCTAGGCACTGAAAAACTTTGGTGTGCCTATAACCAAGTGTGGGGTCAAGACCTCAACGAGTGGTTTAGGTTCGAGGTTATAGCTGCAGAGAAAGTTCAGTAAGGCCACATCATCTGTGCGATTCTCTCAGGACACGTCCAAGCCCTCGCTCCCATTCAAGAGAATGCTTTGTTATAAACCCGTCATGAGCATGCATTGGACCTTTCAGAGCCCTCGACCTCTCAGCCCTGAGAAGTCTACCATGGGCGAAGTAGGCTCAATCCATGAAACGTGAGGCAGTACACCAAGCAAGGACCACTCACAAGTCTGATAGAGCGGTCCAAACACCCCCTTAGGAATCTAGAAGGAGACGACGAGCACCTTGGTCAGCCCACCAAAGGAATCATCTTCCTCAGCCACTAGCCGAGGAAGAATTCCTCATGCCCCTTCCTCAGCCACTAGCCGAGGAAGAATTCCTCAGGCCCCTTCCTCCGCTGCCGACCTTGCGGGACTTCATCCCAGGCACAGCTCGCCTCATCTTATGGTCCAATCAGATAGACAACCCTGAGTTATCAGTATCTCAGGAGTCAGCCAAAATGGGTGAGGACGTTAAAAGCACCCCACAATGGTCAAAGTCAAGGCATGACCTTAAATACCCCCTGCAAATGTCCAATTCCGACGACGACATAAAAAGCTGCCCAAAACATTCTAACTCTTCTTCTCCTTTCCCCTCCTCTATTCCTTCTGCAAGTCAACTCGACAGTTCCCAGATTTTAACACTTTAAATAAAGAGTTCGGAGGCACCAGCCTCACCACGCCACAGCAAGCACTCCTCAGAGAAATACTAGCCCAAGTGGTAGGATTCTTTACAGCTGCCGATGCTCTATCAACAAGGGCCAAAACTGAACCACCTTTGAGCTCCTTCTCTCACGAGGTCTATCACATGATCCAAGTACATGAGGTGTCGCCCAGCTCGGGGCAAGTACAGAGTAAGCCCAATCATGAGGTCATGGACCCCTCGCTTAAAGCCGACCCTCCCATTGCTTGGACCAACCAGAGACCAATCCTCTCCCATGTTGTACCCCTCCTAGAGGCCGAGATGTCTGGATCATGGGTGGCCACATTTGAGATTAAAGAAAACCCTTGTGAGTCCCTTGACGAGGAACTCCAAGAAGCCCTCGAACAGTGGGAAGAGGCGGGCAGGCTACAACTGATGAACTTGAAGAGATTAACTTGGGGGATGAGGCCGACCCAAGGCCAACCTTCATCTCAGCAAAGATGTCCCCAAAAGAGAAAGAAAGCTATATCTCCCTCCTTCGAGAAAATCTGGACGTCTTCACCTGACATTATTATGATAAGCCCGGTCTAGACCCTCAGATTGCTGCCCATCGCCTCGATATTGATCCAACCATCAGTCCCATGAAGCAGAAATCAAGAAGGTTTAGGCCCAACCCCGAGATGCAGATCGATGCTGAGGTGAACAAGCTCAGGTAAGCTGGATTCATACTTGAAGTCAAATACCCAAGATGATTGGCAAATGTCATCCCAGTCAAGAAGAAGAATGGCCAAATCAAGGTCTGCATCGACTTTCGTGACTTGAGCACTGCTTGTCCCAAAATATGATTTCCCTCTTTTGTTCACCGAGATGTTGGTTTACTCCACGACCCATTGCCAAATCTTCTCCTTTATGGACAATTATTCTGGTTACAACCAAATCAGGATGACACCTGAGAATGAGGAGGCCACTGCGTTCTTGACTCCAAAAGGTGTCTTTTGCTGCACTGTGATGCCTTTTGGCTTAAAGAATGCTGGCGCCATGTACCAGCGAGCCATGACAACCATCTTCAAGGACATGATTCACAAGGAGGTCGAGTGTTATTTGGATGACTTGGTGGTAAAGTCTGAAACAAAAGCCACTCATGTGCATGACCTTAAAAAGGTGTTCGAACGGTTGTGATGTCACCAGCTCAAGATGAACCCCTTGAAATGCACCTTTGACTTATGCTCAGGAAAAGTTTTAGGGTTTATGGTGAGATACCATGGGCTAGATATTGAGCCAATAAAAATCAAGGCAATTCAAAACTTGCCACCGCCTACAACCCTCCATGAACTACGGTCTTTCCAAGGAAAACTCGCCTACATTCGGATGTCCATTTCGAACCTTTCAGGGTGATGCAGACCGTTTTCACACCTCTTGAAGGACACTCCCTTCATATGGGATGAATCATGCCAAGTTTCGCTCAAGGACATCAAGCAAGACTTGTTGAATCCACCAGTACTCTCTACGCCAGTGTTAGGAAGGCCTCTCATCCTATTCGTGACCGCCCTCGATGAGTCACTCTGGGCACTCATGGTGCAGAACAATGATGGAGGGAAAGAGAAAGCGCTCTATTATCTCAGTCGTAGAATGCAAGGGGCCGAGAAGAATTACCCTCCCATTGAAAAAATGTGTCTAGCCTTGATCTTTGTAGTACAGAAGCTCCGCCATTACTTGCTTGGCCACGAGGTCAAGTTAATCTCCAAGGCAGACCCGGACAAGTTCCTTATGACCCGGCCATGCTTGTCAGGACGTTTGCCAATTGGGCACTATTGCTGATGGAGTTCGACATCACGTATGTACCACAGAAGGCAGTCAAAGCTCAAGCCCTAGCAGACTTCCTTGCGACTCACCCAGTCCCTTTAGAATCTCCCCTGTCAAGCGATCTCCTAGATGAAGAAGTTTTCTGTGCGGCACTAACTCGACCAAAGGAAATTTACTTTGACGGAGCATTCCAGACTGATAGAGGGGACATCGGAGCTGTGTTCTTGACTCTCATTGGTAGAATAATTCCTCTTTCCTTCTCACTTGCAGAGGCGTTTTCTCATAATGAAGCTGAGTATCAAGCTCTCATAATCGGACTGGAGATCGCCCAGGAGCTAGACTTATAGCAGCTAAATATCTTTGGCGACTCTGAGCTGGTCATTTGGCAGCTAAAGGGGATTTATGACATAAGGAAGGATACTCTCAAGCCTTATCACGACATAGCCAAAACTTACATGGCCCAATTCGATGACTTCTCCCTGAGTCATATCCCTAGAAGGCTAAACTAGCAGGCTGATGTGCTCTCAAAGCTCGACGCTACCATCCAATTGTCTTCAACGGGGCCCACTCCAGTCTGGGTAACCAAATGGAGAAACGTCGACTTGAGAACCGAAGTTGACACAAACGACGAGAGGGATGTCTTCCCTGAGTGTCTGCCCTACCCACTCGGGGCACTTCTTGCGACTAGGGATGTCAGCAAGATAGAGCAAGAAATTCCCCAAGGAAAAGAATCCAAGGTCAAGGAGCAGGAGCTCGGATTCTTCAACTCGATGTGTGCAGAGGCTGAACAAGTAGAAGTGTGGAGGGAGCCCATCATGGACTTTGTAAAACATGGGAGCTGCCTCAAGATTGGGCAGAACGCAACAACATACGATGGATGTCCACCAAGTACACCCTTCTCGATGGGGATGTCCTATTTCGCCAATCATTTGATAGAATCCTCCTCAAATGTGTCAATGCACGAGAGGCAAGCAAAGTACTTGAAGAAGTATAGTCGGGCATCTACGGGTTTCATCAGTTCTGCTCCAAGCTCTACAAGCGCTTACCCAGACTTGGCTACTACTGGCCTTTTATGGTGGCTGACGCCCAAAACTACGCCAAAAGATGCTAGGTGTGCCAAATTCATTCAAGTCTCATTCATCAACCCCCAGAGCTTCTCCATCCTACAGTGACGTCACGACCCTTTTCCCAGTGGGGCATGGACATTGTAGAACCCATCGACCCTCCTTCCTTGGATCATGCCTTCATCCTGGCAGCTCCTGACTACTTTTCTAAATGGGCTAAGGCAGTCCCTCTTAGGCGGGTTACAAGGACTGTTGTGACTAACTTCATATGGCACCACATCATCTACCGGTTCGAGGTCCCGGACCGAATAACTTCTGATAATGGCCCTCAATTCAGGAGCCAGCATGTGGATCGCCTAGTCAACCAGTTCGGTTTTTAGTGGAAGTACTTGACTATTTACTACCTTGGAGCCAACCTGTTAGTTGAGGCGTTCAATAAGACTCTGTGTGGGGTGCTCTGAAAGTTTGTGTCAAAGTTAAAGAAGAGCTAACACGTGAAGTTGCCTAAGGCTCTGTTGGCCTATTGCACTACCACTTGAAATGCTACGAATTCTACCCCTTATTCCCTAGTCTATGGGGGTTAGGCGATCCTACCCCTCTACATCAGGGACTAACTAAGGATGAGAGGGTCAGGCTCCGCTACCAAGATCTGGATGCCCTTGATGAAAAGAGACTAGAGGCCCAACAGAGCCTTGAGCTCAATCAAGGAAGAATGAAGAGAGCCTTTGACAAGTTTGCCAAGGTTCGTTCATTCGCTCGTGGCGACATAGTACTAGCAGTCAAGAGACTGATCGTCATGCACAATCGTCGCAAGGGAAAGTTCGAGCCTAAGTGGGAGGGTTCATTCGTAATCAAGAAGGTTTCACCAAGTGGGGCCTATGTACTCACGAACTTTGATGGAGAAGGGCGATGCCCCCTATCAACAGGTGATATTTAAAGAAGTATTATCCTTAACATGGCAATAAAGTGAGGAGTGCAATAAAAAGATAAAAATGAAGATGGGAAACATTAAGCCAACTCAAAGGATATTCATTTATTTTATTGCATTAGAAAAAGTTGCAGGTTACAACCGAAGGCCCATTGTCAGGGAAGTTTCAAAGCTCTTACATCTAAGGATAAGAGGAAAGTTACAAGCTAAGAGAAATGCCCCCTCGTACAGAAGAAGCAAACCCACTAAAGAAATGCCTGCCCCATGAAGAAGTGGCAAAACCACTTGGAGAAGTTAGCCTCAATCCCGCCAAGGAGAAGGGTTATAGGCCAAAAGAAAAAGCCAACCACTTTCAAGTCAGCTTCAAATTCATTTGACGAGCATATCAAACATATAGGGCTGACTTCTCTTGCAAGGAACTGGCCTATGATGGAGAGCATACCCTGTTCACAGTTGACGCCCTTCCACAGAACAATATGGACTTCACGGTTGTGCTGGAGGACTTGGTTTTCAACACACCACGGCGGCAAGGCCTCCCCATTTGCCATCACTCTTGACCCCTGCAAGATATTGTCGTCTAAGGTCATTGTCGTGCGCAACACAATGGCATGTCCTATCATCACCTCGGGCAAGCTAATGCCGCATGGGACTATCACCGCGAGCCTCATGCCCCCAAGCGTGGCTATCGTTGTGTGTAACCCTGGGATGTGCGAAGGCGGCGCTGCATGTGACTTAATGGCATGCGTGACTTTTAAGTACCCTAGTTCCCAATGTTCCCCATTTCTGGGGGGGCATTGACACCTCTTTGGTTCCCCCAGTAGTTACCCCTCACCGATGGCCTACCTCCCTGCGACCTTTTGCCTTCCCCACAATCCTTCGGGTTTCACCAGGAATTCACTCCCACTCATCGAGAATATCCTTCCCATCTTTCACTTATTGTTGGAGTTAGCAAAAAACCATCAGAAATCACCGAAACCTTCCCTGCGACCCTACGAATTGCCCTTCTCCCTAGTTTCCCACTTCAGCAGTACACCAATGCTCATCAAAATTTCGTTAATTTTTCGGTGAACTCAATGCAGCCCCATCTCCTTCTCCTCCAACAACCAGAGAGCTGACAAAGCCCTCTGAACTCTCTGTGACCTCCACTTCAACAGCAGAACGGCTGGAGGGGCACTGGAACTCCGGTAGGGCACCTTTGCAAATCCTGCAAAGGCCCCGAGAAGCCCTGTTCCTTGATGAGAAATCCTCAGCACTTCCTGGAAAGGTTCGCAATCACACTACGAAGCTTCGCACCTAGAAAAATCCTTAAAGACCTATCTCCGTAAGTTTTGACTTGAAAATGCTCACCGGAAAACCCTCACCAGAAAGTGTTGGCTCTCTCTCTCTAAAACACTTTCTATTATTTTACCCTTTGGTGAAACAGTAAATTGGCGTTTCTCCCCTTTTTATACCCCGCAGTACCGAGAACTTCCTCCAACAAACAAAAAATGATGCTCCAGTCCCCAGCTCTTGGTGGCGATAAGACTAGGCTTGGGCGGGCCAAGCCCGACACCCGAAGCATCATTGTCGCGCGCCTTGTCAAGACTTGCGTCGTGTGCCTCATTAGAAGGCTAGTGTCACATGCCCCATCAAGACTTTTACCTAGCACCTCAATCAGAGACTATCGCCGTGTATCTCATCCAGAGATTATCGTCGCGCATCTCATACAGGGGTCGTCGTCGAGCTAGTCTCATCCAAAAATCATTGCCACATGAAACATCGGGGCCTATTACCTCGTGCTTCACCAAGGGACCTAACGCATCACCTAGGCTTACTGATGCATGTGCCACTCCACACTTGGTGCCGCGCACATGCCTTGGCACTCCCGTCCGTACCATCGTCCCTCATCTTCAAGAATTTCATTCCCTGCATCACAATCTCACTGCTTGAGGAGCCCAGTCGACAGTGATGCCTCTATTCCCCCACGGAGTTGCATCCCCTCACGCTACCACCACGGTCTATGCTGCACTACCTTAAACTGCACTACCACGGTCTGTGCTGCACTGCCACAATCTGTGCTGCACGACCTTAAACTGCACTGCCACGGTCCATGATGCATGACCCTAAACTGCACAGCCATAGTCCTTGTCACATGACTCAAAAGTATACGACCATGTTCCGAGCTATATGGCCTTAAACTAAATCGTATGTCTAGTTGCACGACCTCAAACTGCAAATTCCTTATCGCATGACTTTAAACTTATGACCATGGTCCAACTGTGCAACCTTAAACCATAGTGCGTGTCCTGACCGCATGATGATAAAAGGCTTAACACCATGGTCCAAACTATATGAACCTAAACTGTAGTGGAGGTCTAGCTGCACGACCACAAACTGCATGGTCCTAACTGTATGACATTAAACTGCATAGCCATGGTCCGAGCTACAAGATCCTAAAATTGTAACGTGCGGTAGTCCATATCCATAACTCCAACTAGACCCCTAGTGGAGTTAGATGTATGCAAGGATCGTACTCACCCCATCATCTTCAGAGAGTTAAGGCCATTCTTACCCCTTCAACCCACGGTGAGGTACATCTGTGCTCTGAGCCGTCAAAGTTCCATGCACACCGATATTCATTATCCTCTTGGAGTCACACTGGCCCACCTAATCCCCAGTGAAGCCTCTCCTGTTTACTACTCCTCGTAGGGTCACCACCTTCATCTACATCTCTTCGCATGTGTATAACCTTAACTATCTTTATCCTCAGGGAGTCAGATTGCTCTCCACATAACTACCCCCCATGCAGCCCTACTGACATGGCGATTTATACTCGGTCCATGCTGCATGACTCTAAATTGCATAGCCATGATCCAAACTATATAACCTTAAACTATAGCGGAGGCCTAATTGCACGACCTTAAATTGCATGTTCCTAGTTGCATGCCCTAAAACTGGATAACTATGGTCCAAGCTATATGACCTTAAACCATAGTGCTCGTCCTGGCCGCATGATGTTAAACTGCTTTGCCTAGGTCTAGGAGGAGCGAACATAAAACATGCCCCTGTTAGACGCCCACCCCTTTCATGTGTATTTTCTTGCACGCTTTCCCTAACTGACCCATTTGTGTGCACGTACCCTCTTCTTCTCCCCAGCAAGCGTACTTCGGCACACATGCCCTTTACATGCATCTCCATGCACATCTTCCCTAGCCCACCCATTTGTGTGTGTGGGACACCTTCACCATCTTTCATCATCCCCCAGTGAGTCTTACCCATGCTCACCAAATGGCAAGCCATCTTGGCCCCCATATTTGTTGTCAGCTAGTGGGTCACCACTTTTCACCTACCGTCCAATCAACTCTCCACATGCTCCCAAGTGAGTCAAAGTCATCACCAGACTCACTTTGTCGCCTCTATAGAGCGCCATTCCTTATTGCTACAATCCAGCTGTATGAACCTAAACTATAGTGCACATTCTGGTCACATGACGTTAAAAGGCTTCGCACAGGTCTTGAAGGTATGCCTTAAAACATGCCTTCTCAAAAAAATGGGCATGGTGTACACCTAGACAAGGGAATGCCATGAGTAAAAATGACAGACGGGTATCGTCACGAACCATGATTAAAAGAGTTATGTGGAAATAAATATCCAGGTATGGTAAAAACCGTGAGTAAAAAACAAATAAAAAGGGTGGATATGACCACAGGTCATGAGTAAGAGAGCCTAGAAATAATAGAAGTTGGTGAAAACCGTCTTCACGATGCCACTTCTCCTGTCCAAGTGAAAACCTGTGAAAAGGCGCTTGGACCAACAAAGCAAGTTGACGCACTTCCACAGCCTCAGCTGACTCCCCAGTTTCATGGCTCATCAGGGAGTGAGAGCCTCATAAGATCTCCTCAGTTTCATGGCTCATCAAGGAGTAAGAGCCTCATAAGATCTCCCCGATTTTATGACTCATCAGAGAGTGAGAGCCTCATAAGATCTCCCCGATTTCATGGCTCATCAGGGAGTGAGAGCCACATAAGATCCCTCGATTTCATGGCTCATTAGGGAGTGACACCCTCATAAGATCTACCCGGTTTCATGGCTCATCAGGGAGTGAGTGCCTCATAAGATCTCCCCAGTTTCATGGCTCATTAGGGAGTGAGAGCCTCATAAGATATCCCTGGTTTCATGGCTCATCAGAGAGTGAGATCCTCATAAGATCTCCTTGGTTTCATGGCTCATCAGGGAGTGAGAGCCTAATTAGATGTCCCCAGTTTCATGGCTCATCAGGGAGTGAGAGCCACATAAGATCTCCCTGGTTTCATGGCTCATCGGGGAGTGAGAGCCTCATGAGATCTCCTCAGTTTCATGGCTCATCAGGGAGTGAGAGCTCATAAGATCTCTCTGATTTCATAGCTCATCAGGGAGTGAGAGCCACATAAGATCTTCCTGGCTTCATGGCTCATCAGGGAGTGAGAGCCTCCTAAGATCTCCCCGAATTCATGGCTCATTAGGGAGTGCGACCGCATAAGATATCCCAGTTCAACAACAACAATAGTCCTTGAGGGTGAGGACGATGACTAAAAGATCCCTTCATAAATGTTAAGAGCCATTACAAAGGCAAGAAACTGACAAAACCAAGGTCAACCAGCCACAAGCTTCAGAGTAGTCTTCGCCAAAACCCTAGCCTACATGGGACTAGACTTTCAGGTTGGGTCAAAGCCCCCTTCTGGACCCCGCTAGATGGGACCTACAGGAGATACCTTGAGCATCAAAAGTTGACCTGGTGTTGCAGAAAACAATGCCGATCAAAGGTTCGTAGCATTTGGCCTTAAAAAATGGCTTGGCTTTCTACGAGGAGGTCATGAAAAAGGCCTCATGCTCGAGAACCACTGATAGTTGCTTGAGGGTGTGGACTCTAAAAAAGATCCCTTAAACATCATGAATTATTGGACTTCTTGATTCTCTCGAAGCACAACATTTGGCAGGGCATGCTATTGGAAGGTATTTTTCATCAACATGAAGCCCCTGCTCAATAAAGACCTAGCAATTTATGGAAATTCGGACAGTCTCAGAACAACCCCAGAATTGGTTAAGATCTTCATGAGGTCTCTCAAGAGTCTCCTGCCAAGTTTCGTCATATTTCGATATGTCTAAGGAAGTACAAACTAAGAAACAGTTCCAGTAGAATCGACCTCTCGCACCTTGAAATGGACCCCTATAACTAGATCTACATTTCAGCATCTTAAATTTCTGTGGGGACCACTATCATTGGATCTGACACGATTGAACACCCCCAAGGGTCAAGTTTTAGCTCAAACAAAAATTCTAAGAAGAAGTTATAGGTGAAATAGTGAAACAGAAGAAGCTGCACGTTATTCCTGTGTGGCCACCCTGCAACACTACATCATTGAAAGGACAATCACGACTAGTGACTTTCTATGATCATATCTCTTTCATCCTAAGTCGGATCACAGTCAAATTTGGTGAGAATGTTTGTCTAGTCAAGACAAGCTATTCAATATGTGGAACGCCTCATGACGATCCTCGAGCGTGAAGAAAAACTAGAGAGAATTTGCTGATCCATAAAGAAAAGTGCAAGAAATTCAGCAGCATCGTGCCTCACTCGAGTGGCCAAATCATGTCGCTCCGATCCTGATCGACATGAGACCAATTCCATAATGGCCGTAAGGTCTCGGGCCATCTCTGACTTGAAACCTATACATGATTAACGGTTGGATTCTGCCCATGAAGCTGACGAATAGACTGCAAATTTTGTCGCTGGAATCCTTGGTTCCCACCAAAATTTCAAACTCGCAAAATTTTCGGTTGGCCACAGAATCGACCTGCGTTTAGTGCCACGTGATTGTCGTGGCATGCATAGTGTGATTCAACGAAGAAAAAATAGAAAAACATCAACGAACGAATGCACTATCGATCCAAAGTTTCAAGATCTACTTAAATTTCAAGTTGTATGATCGTGCACCAAAAACAGGATTCATGGCTCGAAGTTAGTATGAAATCAATCGCCATGACGAGCCCTACAAGAAAACAATCAACTTACAATCAACTAGTCATCAGAACGACCCTGGATCAGCCATGCAAGATCACGCAAGTCCTAGGGCAACACAGGGACTGCTATGAAATTCCACAACTTGTTAGAAAGGGTAAATCTGTCATTTTGTGCCCTATTTTCTAATTCCTTTTAATTCAATTTAATCTTAATTTTCAATAATTAGGGTTACTTTTGATCATCCACTCATGTTTGGGGCATACTTCTATATATACGTACCATCATTGTACCCAAAAAAGAAAGAAGAGGCAGAGGCATACAAACACAAGAGAGAGTTGTCACTTAATACAAGTTTCTCTTTCTTACCATTGTGGTGTCACATTTGAGAGAGAGAGTGAGGTGAGAGAAATTTTTTTTGATCGGTACCCTTAGGGTAAACCTTCTCTCTCTTCTTTTTCTTTTCTTCTTTTCTCGCTTTTCTCCCTCGTCTTCATCTATGTTCCTTGCAGAGGTCATGCACGGCAGTGGCAGTGCCATGCATGACTCTTCCTTGGTCCCACAGGTTGTGCATGGCGATGGTAATGCCATGCACGAGTCTCCCTCCCGTTCTATTCGTCTGCCTCTTTCTTCTAGTGAAGTCTGTAGACGGCACTGCCTATTGTCATCCACAAACGTAGCTGTGACATCTCAGTGAAGAACCCAAACGGTGAAGCTTGTTGCCGTCTACAAGGGTCTTCCTCTACTGCGCATCAAGTGAAGATGGTGATACCTATCGCCGCCCCGCTAGAGGCTTTGGCAACACCTATCGTCATCCACGAGCCTCCTTCGTGTGCCCGGTGCTTGTTAGTGTTCCCCCTGTGTCCTGTGCCTATTGTCACATGACCTAAGAGAAGCTATCGCCGTGTGCCTCGTCAGGAGCTAGTGCCGTCCACAAGGGATGTATCTTCTCCTTGCATTGTTCACAACGATGCCTATTGATGCCCGAACTTCCCCTTCTTTTTGCCATCTCGTTCTCTCATCTTCACCTCTTTCTCCTCACTCGATTGAGGGTTGACGTAGCCTATCATTGATGTGCCGATCTCAATTTAGAGTAGTAATGCTGTCGTGCTGGTCCTGAGCACCATGTCCATCTTGCTACCACTCCGAGTCAGTAATTTCTGGGTGTCGTGCTAGTCTCACCCCCACATCAAGCTCTCTTATGTTTTCTATCTTTCACTGAACCTTGTACTTCATTGCCTTTTCATGTGAATGTGCATTTCCTTAAGACAAGGGTGCGTCCCTTCGACCCACTTGTCTTACAAATTAACCATAAAAGTGTTGTGCAAAAAAAAAAAGAGGATTACAGGTCAAGGGAGGCGATTCTGAACCAACTCAAGCAGTTGGGGGCCTTTATTCGAGATCTAAGAGGGAACACACATGAGTCAGCTCGAGTAAGTCCCAAACCCACCTAAAATTCCTCTCTCATTGGTTGGTATACCTGCCCTTGCTCTCATGCAAGGTTTCGAGAGAGAGATCTCAAATCCGGGGTTCACCAGAAACCCGAGACACGTTCCACTAGATTACCTAGATCCGAAGGGCGAGATCAAAATACCTAACCAGGGAGAGGGAGAGAGAAAGAGAAGGAGAGAAAGAGAGAGGGACATAGGTTGGCGGCATAGTCGCTAGCCCGGTTGGGTGAGAGAGAGAGAGAGAGAGGGAGAGGGAGAGGGAGAGGGAGAGGGAGAGGGAGAAGGAGAGAGAAGGAGAGGGTAAGAGAATGAGAGGGAAAGAGAGAGAAGGAGAGGTAGAAGGGAGAGAATGGGAGAGAGAGAAGGAGAGAAATAAAGGAGGCAGGCTGATAGCTTAGCCGTCGGCTCGATTGGATGAGAGAGAGAGAGGAAGAGAGGGAGAGAGAGAGATAAAAGGAGAGGGAAAGAGAGAGGAGAGAGAGAGATAGAAGGAGAGGGAAAGAGAGAGGAGAGAGAAAGAGAGAGATAGAGAAATGAAAAAGAGAATTAAATAGAGGGAGGTAGGCCAACGACCCTGTTAGGTAAGAGAGAGAGGGAGATGGGGAGAGAGAATGAGAGAGAAAGAGAGAGAAGGAAAGGGAGAAGAGAGAGAGAAAGAAAGAGAAAGAGAGAGGGAGGCGGCTGACGACTTAACCATCAACCCGGCTGAGCGAGAGAGAGAGAGAGGGAGAGGGGAGAGAAGGGAAAAGAAAGGGGAATAGAGAGAAAGAGTGAGAGGTTATCAAGTATGGCCCTTGAACTAGACTCGGGGCTAAGTTGGGAGTGAGGGGTTCCAAGTGAGAAGTGAGGAGTTCTAAGGGTAGTGGTTTATGGGGGAAAGTTTTCTCTCTCCTCTCTTTGGGTGAAAGGGGTAGAGAAAAATATTGCAAAGCAAGGGAAACTCAAGCCAATTTCATTAATTTTTGAGCGTATGGAAAACTGCATGTTTATAGATGATCAAGCAATGCTTATATAGCCCCTCCTTGAAACAAGGGTGGATGCTCAAAACTATCCCTAATTGTTAAAAATTACACTTATTATGATTTAAATTTAAATCCCATTTTTTGGGGCAATGGTGATCATTCGGGTCTCATTTTGGGCTCTTCCGACAAACTCCCGATGAAAAGAATATCGCGAAAGTGATGGTCTTGACGAGGCGATCGTTTTGACATATTACTTGATCCTCGAATCGAAGTGTTGAGCTCTTGACAAAATCAACTAAAATATAGGAAATTGATTATCTTAGGTCGTAGATCTATTCCATTCCTTGATGCTTTGGCTCAATCTTTCTATCATAAAAAGACGGGGGAGCTGCCATGATCATTTTGTGACAAGAATGACTCGGTTTGGTGACCGGACCACCACTTTCCAAATTGAGGAAGTTGCCGGAATATGGATTCCAGTTGTCAAAAAATACCTCTTTTAGTAACCTCAAAATACATCCTTTAAGTCCATTTATCACATATAATGTTAACCTTATATCGCAGGCCTCGATGTCACGGTCACGACAAACCCATTTTCAAGTCGATCCAAGGTTGGGGCTTCATGATATGACCATTTGATTGAAGGGATCTCCTTCTTGAAAAAGTATGCAGCACATGAGTTTTATTGAGTAACTTCTCTCTAGGAATTCTTCTATCTTAGGCCCTGTCATGGGTCGTGAAATATGTCAAAACGTGCACGTCGACGAGACGAAGAACCTCTCGAACTTTGAGCTCGGTTTGACTTAAGTTGGAGAAGTTATGACCTTTTGAAAGTGAGCTTGAAATCAAAATACAGTTTCCTTAAATAGAAGCTGGTTCATCGATGGTGCACCAGAATAGTTTTTAACCTACTCATTTTGGGTAAGTTGGCCACAAAATAGTCCATAAGCATTTGAATGAGCTGAAATTTGGTATCTAGGGGTTTTTCAGTCCTTCAGAATCCAAGAGAAGTGGTCTGGCACTCATATAAAGACCCGGTGACAGGGCTGTAGTTATAAAGTGCTTTTTCAGCAAGTTAGGGATCGAATTTGAAAACTGGTTTTGCGTCTGATCCTCCTTAACGTCGTCAGATAGCAACGAAACTTTACGGTTGTTCTTTGGGATTCAATTTCTACCTATACATTCTTTTTGGGACACATCCATCGCCTTTCA
Organism: Amborella trichopoda; assembly: GCF_054954075.1. Classification (NCBI taxonomy): domain Eukaryota; kingdom Viridiplantae; phylum Streptophyta; class Magnoliopsida; order Amborellales; family Amborellaceae; genus Amborella; species Amborella trichopoda. Next base: position 27,274,588 of record NC_142346.1, read on the forward strand.
AAAATTCGCTCTAGATTAGGGTTTATTTGAACAGTGCTTCTGTGGTCCACATGCATTTTGGTACTGGCAGGTCTAGGTCGCAATTAGCTTCCTCCTTATTTGTATCAGGGATACAAGTGTCAAAAAATACCCTATAACCCACCGAATGTTGTGCTTTGAGAGAAGTGAGAAGGATAACATTCATAATCAAAATTGGCCCTTTGGATTTCGTTTTTCCTCTCGCCCACCAACATCAACAAGACCGGAAAAGGGGGAATCATGCCAAGCTTCTTCCCTGGGCGATGACCGAGGTGTTTCAACGACTAGGGGCCTTCTTTAAGGGCTTGTAGACCAAGGGTCGTCAAGACTTTTGGGGGAGAAGAGACTTGAGCTACTGGTAGGGACCTTGCTTAAGGATTTCCATCCCACTTTAGCAGCCCTTCTTTTTTATTCCAACGGGGCTTGCTTAAGGGCTTGTAAGCCCAATTGGTCAGAATCAGGGTTTGTTTAGTAATCGGGGGCCTGGCTTAAGGGCTTTCTCCCAATAAGTCAGGTTTTCTTTCTAGTCTTATGGTGGGGACATTACTTAAGGGCTTTCTTCCCACTTTTGTAGATGTTTGTGCTTCAAATAGACAATCGACGGCCCTTAATGGGGCATACGAACTGCTACGCCAGGGTTTGGAGTTTGTTTGACAGGTGGGGTGCCTCTTTTGGCCCCAGTCTACTAGATCCAGTCAGGGGCTTTTTGTTGGCCATTCTAAAAATTCTGAACCATCAATAGGTGGGGTTTTGACGAGACGATCTCTTTGGGGCTTGAAGCCCCAGTCTCATCGGATCTAGTCAGGGGCTTTTTCTTGGCTATCCTGAAAGGTATAAACCATAAGTAACTGGGAGCCTTAGGGCGATTGTTGCCCTGGATGTCGGTGGAGGTATTGGTCTGGCTTAGCAGTTAGTTTCCTTTTGGGATACTCTTGGGCTAATTGACATGAATTTCTTCTTTTTGATGACTTCTTGGAAATGAGGTCTTTTGTCATGGAGCTCCAACTTGTCGTCTTGTTGATTTTTCTGACTTTGCGGGTCTTCTCTTGGATTGACTTAGACTGTTGGAATTTTTTTAAGCTCTTTTTGATTCCAGTAGTAGGGTACCCTCTTTTGGAGGGTGTTGACTCCCAAACTACCGGGTTTCTTGTCTAGAGTACCAGCCGAAGCCACCTGTTGAGGTGAGCGCTATATTAACATGCTTATTGGTTCAAATGGCCTTTCATGTTTTTACCCGAACAGAGGGGGAAATGGCACTGTAAAATGATTTTCACCAATTTTCTTCTTTTATTGGGCCCTTTTATCGTGACCTTACGGTCATGTCCACCTTCTTTCCCACTTTTGCTCACGGTGCCCTTTCGGGTTTTCAGAGTCCCGGTTCATTTTCTTTACAGAACATTCTTACTCATGGTTTCATGACCATGCCCATCTGTTATTTTTATTCATGGTGCCCTTTCGGATTTTCACCATGCCTATTTTTCTTTAAGCATTTTTACCCTTAGTTTCATGACCATGTCGGCTCATATTTATTTATTATTATTTATAGTACATATATAAATGGAACTGGGTGTGGGTAATGGGTGATGATAGAGGTGGATGGTGGTCTTGAGGGTTGTATCTTTGGGGCTCTCAGAAACACCTTTTGACAAGGCTTGTTGGGGGTGAAGATGGATAATTGGGGTGGTGTGAGGCTCAAAATATGGTGAGGGCTTACTGGGGATTATGGTGGCTTGTGAAGAGTGCAATTTGGCCAAGGGAGAGTGCACTAGTATGTGGGCGGTGGTCTCATGGTGACCAGGAAGGGTACAGTTCACTGGGGAGTGGAGTGAGTTTTTGTGAGATGATTGGTTGGTGATGGAGGGAACGACCCACTGGGAAATAGAGCGAGCCTATTAGGGATGAACATGGGATGGTTCGATTCAATGATGAATGGGGTGAGTTCTTATGCATAATGAAGGCTCGGTGATGGAGGATACGACTCACTGGGGAATGGGATGACTTTTTCTGGGAAATGAATGGTCGATGATCATGAGACGGTTGTTACACAAGGAGAGATGTGCATCCGTGAAAGAGGTGAGATACATGCCCGGGTGAGAGTGGGTGTGCAAGTGCGAGGGTGCAAAGAGGGAAGAAAAAGATGTTTGTTCTAATACCAATGAAAGAAAGGGACAGTAGGATCTTTACCAAGAAATGTTTTTTTTTTCTCCCTTTTTTTTTTCTTTTCTTACGGCAAAAATCACTTGCAATAACTCTTGGTTCGAATAAAAATTACTGATCCAAATAAAACTTTGATTCTATTAAACTAATTTTCTTTAACTAAAGAAAGTCACCACAAATCTTGTGCTTGAGAATGTAAAGATTATAATATTAAATATGAAATAAACAAAAGAGAATGGCAGAGATTACCTCAACCGAACTTATTACACCCCACATGGAGTCGCCAAATTGAGTATACACCCTTAAATCTCCACACAATTTAACCCCCAAAATATTCTTGGCTTAACCCTAAGTTCCCAACCCTTAGTATTTTAGGACATGAGAGAAAAAGAGTGGGAACCTTAGGGTTGGGGTGTGGCCCTCTATTGGCTTTAGGAGAGAGAGGGTTAGAGAGAGAAAATTAGAGAGAGAAAACTAGAGGAGAGAGAGTGGGGCATTCCCCTATTGGAGAGAGGAGAGAGAAAGTTATGGGAGAGAGAGAAGTGTAGAGAATAGGGGGTATACCTCTATTTATAGAGAAAAATTGGGTTTAGGGTTTCTCATCGTTTGTCTCTTTCTTGAGATTGAATATGGACCGTTGATCAAGGTGACTTATGGGGTGAGAGATCTCAGCCATCCATTCCATAGATGGACCATCAACATTATAGAAGGTGTTAAGACCATTATGCCCCTTTCATTAACCATTTTCCCATCAATAGAAAATAGATAAAATATATCTAATTAAAATATTATGCTTTCCAATCCATAGCATAATCTTTCACAAAATATTCCAAAGATATATCAAGTCAAGATATACTTTCAATATTTAGTCAAGATATGGTCAAAATATTCTCATATCTTTCATTCAATCATATGCCATAATATTCCCTACCAAAACATGATTTGACTTGTACTCAAAGAAACAACCAAGACCTGAGGCTTATCACCCATGTGTGGCATGTGGACCCCCGCCCACATGGTACATGGTGGGCCCATGCGCACTTTGGGCCCTCATGACATCATATATATTTTTTAAAATTAATAAAAATGGTTTTTAAATATTATTTGAATTTTATCATTTTACAAAATCAATATCTTTATTTTTATAAGTCCAAAAATTATAAATAAAATATCAAAAGACTCGTAAAAATTCAAATAATAATTCTAAAATAATTTCTATCATAAAATAAACATAATTAAATTATTTTAATGGGAAATGGATCCATATGGTTTAGAAATTTAATCAACAATCATGGGGCACTTCACCTTCAACTGTGGACTAGAGACCACACTTACTTTATCAAACCGATTTAGTGTTTTCCACAGTCCAAGCTGGGGCTCTATAGGCCCACCATTACACACAAGGGTCACACAGTCCCTCGACTCACTCATCCAGGCATAAGCTCGGACCTCATTAAGGGATAAACTAGAACCCTTCTCGGTTTATTCTCTGTGCCCAGGTACCTTGGGTTGTTCCCAACCGACTAGCCTAGATTGTCAAGCACAGTCTAGTATCAGCAAACATCGTTTGCTTAGTATGGTCTCCGAGGGACCACACTCCCACTGAGTTGAGTTTTTGTTCCATTGTATGATTTTATTTTACAAGGCCTTTAAAAGCCATATAAACTCAACAATACTAAGAGTTGAATTGTGTGATGATTACTTTCACCGCTCTTAAGGGTGCTTATGTGTGTTATATATCTTGAGTTTGAATCCTCTTTTTCATTAATGTTGCCTTTTGAGAAATTGTTTGGTGGTGTGTTAGGTAGGGCACGTGCTTAATGAATCCTCTTGTTCCTTAATGTTGCCTTTTGAGAAGTTGTTTGGTGGTGTGTTAGGTAGGGGCACGTGCTTGATGAATTCTCTTTGCAAGAGGTATTGGGAGCAAATCCCAAATCGTCTCCTCAAAGCTTTTTTTTGTTTTTGTTTGTTTTGTCACTCCTAGTTTCTCTGTAAACATAAGAATGAAAAGGCAATGATAATAAAGGGACTTGAACCCTCGCCTCACCACACTAGACAACAAGCCTATTCACTACCAATGCACCACTTGAGTGCTCCTCATTAAAATGGGAACTTTATTATATATAACTATTAAAAATGTATGTATAGTGTAGTCAGGGCAAACGCGTCTTGTCATAAGGCGAGAACAAGTTACTTAGCTGATAAATAGACGTCTTCTTCTTAGTTTTCAATACAACATCCAATTTACATTTCATATTCGTATGGCACATTTGGTGCGCGTAAAAATATTTTCTAGATGAAAAATTGTTTCATATAGTCAAGTAGGGGAATATTTTCATACCAATTGGTCTTAGTACATCTTTTCACACCAATTACCAACTAATTGATGTAAAAATATTCCCATACTTAACTGCATGAGAGAAGTTTTTTCATGTGAAAATATTTTCATGTGAAGCAAACGTGCCATAGTATCTCTTCATTTTCTGAGGTCCCTCTTCCTTTTCCAATGCTCTTCAAGCTTCATTTTTTTTCCTATCTATCAAAATTTGGAAAATGTAAAAAATATAAAAAGACTAAGCTCTTCTTGATTTTTGAACAATTATTTCCATCAATTAAATCCATTTATTTGGCATAGGAGGTCGCGATTATTCATAGTTGTCAGATGTAAAATTTGATAGCTTATGTGTATCACAGAGCTTGAGAACTAATAACTAATATTGATTGTAACCTCTTTGTACCATAAGTAAATGATGTGTCCTGAAGCGCAATAAGTTTCAAGTCTTATCTCCAAAATCACATGGACATGTCACCGTCCATAAAAATTAAGATCATTTTTTTTATATATAACCTGCTTATAAAGCAACATTTTACCACACCTGTTTATTCCCTTTAAAAATTAGATCAGTTTGGATGGTGTAGATTTAACACTACCTTAAAACATGTTCAAACTTTTGATATGATATTCAAAGATGTGACGAATTTACACTCCCCAACTCAATTGATAGTGTAGAATATCTCAACCTTCTTTCTATGAAAAGGTTGTTACTTGATAATTCATACCACACCTCCAAGTGTTAGGTATAAAATTATGGACCTCATTTTTTTTTATCAAATCCTCTTTCTGGACAATTTTGGAAGAGAATCAGTTGTCCCAAAGGGCAACGAATTTGGGGTCTACACTAAATACATTTATTGAACATCGAAAGGCCTGGGCTCAGGGATTTGAGAGAAATAGGCTTCCTTGCTTCAAGTGGTTAGCGAGTTTCCCAAGTTTCTTTATGGAGTAGGGTCTTCGATTTTTAGTGATTGTTCGTGTCTCAAGAGTTTTGGTCGATCTTGCTTTGAAGTAGGTTTCTCACCCTACTTTTCCTCTTTGTGACTATAATTTGGGAGTTTATCTCCTTATACTAATGAATACTTACTTAACATTAAAAAAGAAAGGCCGAGATGATGCAAGCAATGTGATGTAGTGTTTAATGATAGATGGGATTTATTTGAAAGAGCTTTCCGCTTTTTATTTGAAGCATTATCGTGAGTATCATTTTATGAATTCAAGTAATTAAGAGGATGTTTTTTAGGAAATTTTTCTAACCTTGTCGTGAGCCTGGTGTTTGAAAATTGCCTGAAATCTGAATTTTCAATTGATAACAGTTTTCCTGAGACCATGATATCTTATTTTTCTATTAGGGGTTCTAGAGTTGGAGTCTGAATTTATTGGCAAGTTTAGTCCCTTAAAATTTACAGCAAGGTTTTTTTCCGACTTAACCAAGTTCACTCTGACACGACAGAGCACTATGGGCATGTCCTATTGGCTAGGTTAGATCGAGTTGGGGTGCCCAACTCACTGGGTACCAAAGAATGGAAAAAAACTATAAAAAATGTAAAGCATAAAAAAAATATCGAAAACACCAATACATTTATTTTAGAAATATGTTTTTAAATTATAATAGTGGTTTTTACAATGATTTGGCCACTTTTGTAATTTTTTAATTATTGAAAAAATTATAGATACCACTCAAAATGAACTTTGTAGACATTCTACCCCCGAATACTTTTAATATCACATCCATGACCTAGTTACTTTTGCTTCGTGTTTTTTTTTTTTTTTTGCTTTTACCCCCAATCAAAAAGTAAATGTTCTAAAGACTAAACTGCCCCCAATATCTCTACCCACCCTCTCTGACTCTCTACCCCCCTCTCTCTGCCTGCTCTCTCTCTTTACCCACCCACTCTGTACCCGCCCTCTCTACCATCTCTCTTTCTCTATACATACCCTCTCTCTCTTTCAATCTCTACCAGCCCTCTCTCCGCCTTTCTCTCTCTACTAGCATCTCTCTGCCCAGATAGAGGTAGGCATAGAGAGAGGGCGGGTAGATAGAAAGAGCAGGTAGAGAGAGAAAGAGAGTGACAACTGATAGAGAGAGAGAAATTTGACTGCAGCATAGTTTAGTATTTAAAATATTTACTTTTTGATGGAGGTAAACGTTGTTGGGTTTATGTGGCCATTAAAGGCTTTATGAGAGTTGTATAAGTATTTTATATAATGAAGCATAAATTCAGTGGGAGGGTAGTCTTCGTGTGGACCATCCAAAAAAAATGTTATTTGCTGATACTCGGACTAAACTCGATGTTCTAGGTCAGCCGAGTTTGGAAAAACCCAAGACACCTGGGCATTGGGATCTAACCGAGATGAGTTTAGTGGGTTAGCCCTTGATAAAGTCGAAATATGCGCGAATGAGAGCCAAGGGACTGTATGGCTCTTGTGTGTAATGAATAGCATTTAAAGACAAGGCTAAAACCTCATTGTTATATCATCACATGGCATGTACATAGATAGCCGTAATGAGATTCACCATTGAGGATGAAGCATACACATATATGAGATATTACCCCTCCGCACCATTGAGTCGTGGTTGCATCAAGGTCTGACGGACCATGATCTTTGTCTCTAGGGTAGAACTTGAAATCCATAGATTGAGATTGCATTCTCTAGTCTATTAGCAGACTTTAGTGGTCCAATTATGAGCTCCTGCACTGGATTGTGGGTCAGTATGAGGAAGTTAGGTGGATCATGGTCTGCAGTTGAAGGTGGAGTGCTCTTGTACATTGATAAATTTCTAGATCTAACAAATCTAATTCCCATTAAAATAAATTAATTTTATGTTATATAATTTTTAGAATTTTTATTTGAAAGTTTTTGAATCTTCTGCGACTTTATTTTTGTCATATGAATTTACAAATTAAGAGAAAGTCATTTTTTAATGTTTTAAATAAATTATGAGATTTATAATTCAAAATTCAAAATAATTTTTTTAGAAAAAATTATGTAAGATCCTCTATTAATACGGGGGTCCAATTCGGCACTTATGGAAATTGGGTAGCAAGCACGTGTGGCCACCAAAGGGTGACATGTCCCATCCATAGGGATTAACTTGATCACCAAGTAAGGTGGTGGTTATCCCATGTTGGTTGGCTTTTTCTTTTTGGATATAACTAACTTGTATGATAAATTCAAATATTTGAAATATTTAGTAAATCTTGATAATCGAAATTGATTGATTCAAGAAATAAAGAATGGATATACTAAAATAGAAAGTAAGATATATACTTTCATTTTTTAAAGATTTGATGAGAATAGATTTAAGAAATATAGGATAAGTTTTTGAAACTTTCATTGGAATTTTGGTAGTGGATCAAAGGAATGGATGACTCACATCTCTCACCCCACAAGTCCCCCTAGATCTACGATCAAGATTTGATCATATGAATTATGACAAACCCTAAGGTATAGAAAATCTATAAAAGGAGGCTCTCTCACCTCATAAATCTCTACACCGATTCTCTCTTCTCTCTCTAAGGGTTTTTACTCTCTCTTTAATATCTCTCTAAGGGGCACGTGCCAACGCATGAACTTCATATCTCTTCCTAAGTTACAAAGAGGGGGCAATCCCCAACCTAGACCTCCCTTAATATATTTCTACAGGGGCATGCCCAAGTCATCTATCTCTCTTTTGCGAGTTCTAGGTACACGCTCAAGGTAGGGTTAGCTTGTGGTTGTTCGATTTTTGTGGATAGCTAAGGGGAATATCTCCTAACTAATAGCTCTCTCCCTCTCTCTATGATTTCTATCTCTCATCTCTCTAAAGATCAAGTCAAGAGAGCTTGAGTAAGACTAAGACATTGAGGCCTTAGGTAGTTGGTTCTAGATCGAGATCTATATGTTATTGAAAGGACCATAAGTAGGAGAATCAAGAAACCGATCATAGATCCCGAGCACCATTGGAAGAAAAAAACTCGGCATTGGGTGTATTATGCCCGGTTAAGGTAATCTCTGACAATTTTACCTTTTTAAACTTTTGTTTGTGTTATGCTTTTCTATTCCCATAAAACAATGAGTTAACGTTTTGATTTAAGGAATTATATTCAATAGTGGCAGCAAGTGAGAATCGTGTTTCTCTTTTATTATTTATTTGTGTCAAGAGTTATTTTATTTGTAATTGGACATTGTGTGTGGCCTTGCCGGAGTAAGAATAAGAAAAATAAGAAAAAATTTAATTTATATACACCGTGCTTGATCAAATAATTCAACTTTTATTGGTATCAGAGCGAGATCTACTTGGTGCCCTATTTCTTTTATTATACTGTTTTTGGTGAGTTGGGAGTGAGATATAAGAAAGACAAGGATTTATGTGGTCAAGTGATACACCTCTGAAAGAATTAGTGGCACGTTCAAACACCAAAAAAAGGGGCACTCTGCAGAATCGAGTATTCTTGTCATTTTGGAGCACAGATATGAACAAAGATAATTGGGTATTGCTTTGATGCATAGCTAAGTGATATTATATATTTTTTAGAATAAGATCTACCTGTAAAATTTCAGTGAGAGATCTTGAGGGAATTGAGAGTTATGAACTGATAATGAAGGGTCTCAATTCTGACCCTGCAAAATTCTGGAACTGTCCATTAAGTTTCGTGTATATTTCCACAAATCATATGATTTCATTTCAAACAAAAAATAGTTTCATGAAGAAAACCTTTGTGGTTTGAAATATATGGTTATTTTATCGAAGGGTGCGCAAGTGCTGTTTTCTACAACGAAAATTGTTTCAATGACTTTAAAGACATGGTTTTCTTTTCATTATTAAAAAAATATTTTAAGGCCCACATCAAGTTTCTAAATTGCCATTTTTTAGTCTAGTTTCTAATATAAATTATTTGAGAGAGATATATTCCTGAGAAATAAGGAATAAAAATTTTGGATTTGAGAGAAGTCATCCTGAATTTTCTACAGTTTGGTGTGTTTTCATTAAGATGTGAATATTTATATTTTTCAAGCCTACTTAAAAGAGTGATATGAAGCCTATAGAGACATAGTTGTTGTCAATATGTGTCTACTTTAAAAAAAAATACGTTTGAAAGGGAAACTCCACGATGGTGGATAAAAAAGACAATTTTACTGGGTAGTGTTCATGTTGGATTTCTATAGTATGATATATTGTATAATGTAAATGTCATTTAGTTATTTCTCTTAATAAAAATATTACTTGGGATTCACAGCATTATATTATGATTTGGTTTTGAGTTTAGTGCTCAGTAGAAGAGGTTTCAAGAAGAAATCCTTTATGGATTGAGATAAACTATTATTATACTAAGAGCTGTGCAATCTGATTTTCTGTTGTGAAAATTGTATTGTGACATGAATATCATTAAATCAAAGACCACTAAATGTTGTGATTTAGGGACGAAGCTGAGCATTATAATGTATTTTTTAGTTTATTTCAATACTCAAAAGTTTAAGAGATAAACTCCTCATGAATTGAGAGATATCGTATTTATATCATGAGATGCTCATCTTCTATTCTGCAGTAAATTAAAAGATGTGGCACGTTGAGGCACATCTTTGTACTCCTCATAATGGAAGCTCCTTTTAGGGTTCATTCAAAAGTTTTATAATGTGTCATAAGTATGATTTATAACAGTAAAACTTCAAAGAGAGGTAATACACGGTTGACAAGATCTCACACTCTATGTGAAGAAATGTTCATTCTATGAATTGTATAATAAAGAAGAAACACAATGCATATAAAAACATCATGGTTTCGTCTCAAAGAAGAGATATATAGAGAGACTTGGTGGTAGCATAGAAACTCTAATAATTAGTAGGAGAATTAAATTTGTGATCTTTGAAATGATGAGATAAAGAAGAGTATTTATATATATATATATATATATATATATATATATATATATATAAATATAAATATGAGAGAATCCAAAGGCGGAAGAGGTTAATGCTTCATCAATGTGTAAAAGAAGATAACCAAGCGTTTCTTCATTAGTTGTGTGCTATTCCAAGTTCACAAAAGCTAATCACGAAGTAAAAACAAAGAATCAAGAAAGCCCAGGTACCACACTACAGCGTTTTAAGGTATGAAATTTATCCTACATTACATGTTAAGGTCATGGAAAAGAGGATTCAATAGCCTTTTATTTTATGTTTTATATACTTCTTTGATTATATTTTGGCTAGTTGTTTATGAATATAAATGGAGTGTATGGACATTAGGAAATAAGTGCTAACAAGTTTGAAAGAGTCAATTTTTTTAATACCATGCGTTTAGTACCTCTTTGTGATTGTAAAAACTACTTAAAGGTGGTGATACACATGGATATGTAGTTTGATCAAGGACTATGATCCCAAGTATGAAACACGAGTGATAGGTGTGGTTCATTCAAACATATAAGCATGGAGTGTTCCAATGGAACCCGGTCTTAGTGACCATCTTCCCAATAATGTCTAATAATACGATGTATTGTATATGATGATGATCTCATGATAAAGTCTTCATATTTGCCAATAAGAAATGTTTTTGTCAGGTTTTGATAACCATTCTTTAGTCATGCTTTATTTTGGATAAAAGTTTAAGAGGGACTTTATGATTATAGCTATAAACTTGACTCGATAAGTAATTAAAGGTGAATGCAGTAAAAATGATTTATCAAGATTGAGCATATATAGTTAATTGGATCAATTGTACAAACCTAAATCTATGGACATGGTTTTAATAAAACTCCATAGTCTTGCGAGGTCCACTAAGTATTTGAGAAAAATCGTTTCACACCACTATGCTATTTTTGAACTATTTGTGAAAGTATACCAAGTCAAAAGTTTTTTATATAAGGAAAAACATTGGGTCTTGAAAGTATTTATGCACATGTGAAAATATGTCATTAATCTCTGTACTGTTTTCAAATACCCCCGTCTTATATTTTCATAGAACCGATTATGTGACCTGGTTTTGAGTTGTTTAGTATCTTCGATTACCTAAAACCATGAACCATAGGGTATGTCAAAGGATGATCATCTTGCAAGGTTTCCTTGGCATGTGTTGTGTGGATTATATAACTTGCTTTGTATGGGTATACTACCAAGAAGACTAGTGAGGCTGAACCTTTGTAGTTCAAAAAGGTTTTGTATATTGTGAAATCAAACGGGCATTGAGCTGCTATTTGGTATGAGACTTGCTATACTACCTCATGACACAGGCATGTGAATGCCGAGATAATATATCTTATGGGTTATGTTTGAAGTGGGAGCTGTTAACAATTACATGATTATCCTTAATTGCTTCGATATTCAGATATGCAAATATCCTATTATGATAGATCCAGATGGACTCAATATTCCAGTGAGAGCACCTGCTCAATATTGACGAGCCAGCTGGAACAACATATTGTTATTCACCCATGGAACCCTGAAGCATGACACTAGTTGTATAGCTACAGAAGGGAGTAACTTGATTGCAGAACAACTTTAAACCCCTGAAGATATGACCCCATGTGATGAGAATACGTGATGATCTTCTATGACAACAGGTCCATGATTCACGATTTGAAATGAAAAAGATCGACTACGACTACATTCGAGATGAGATCCGAGCAGCAAAGAGATTGAAGCATTGCTTCCATAAATCCTTTGTAGAAGGATTGATGGCAAAAGCCATGATTAATGTAATAAGAGAAAAGAAGATAACTATGTTTAAGAGAGAGATTGTAATTAGGGGATGAGAAAGTGAGGAGGAGATATTGTTAGGCCAAGTGGGCGATATTGAGTTTATATAGTTATTAAAGGCCTTATGCGAGCTTATATAAGCATTTTATATAGTGAAATATAAACTCAATGAAAGTGTGGTCCTCATGTGGACTATACTAGGGAAATGCTATTTGTCGATACTTGGACTAGGCTCGATGTGTTAGGCCAATCGAATTTGGAAAAATCCAAGATACTAAGGCATAGGGGTTTAACCAAGAAGGGTTTAGTAGGTTAGCACTTGATGAGGTTGGAGTATGTCAAGATGATAGTCGAGGGACTGTGTGGCCCTTGCGTGTGATGAATAGTCTTCAGAGATAAGGCTAAAACATCAACGTTATATCATCAAAGGGCATGATAGTCGTATTAGGATTCACTATTGAGAGTAAAACATGCACATATGCGAGAGATTATCCTTATACACCATTGAGTCATGGTTGCATCATGGTTTGGCGAACAATAGTTTTGTCTTATGACTTTATAAATTATGAGAAAATCAATTTTCAATGTTTTAAATACATTATAAGTCTTATAATTCTAAATTTAAAAATAAAAATATTTTTAAAATTATTTGGGACCCTCCATAAATATGAGGGCCCAATTTGGCACCTGTGGAAATTGGGTGGGGCCGACGTATGGCTACCAAAGGGTGGCACGTCCCACCCATAGGGTTTAATTTGATCACCTAGTAAGGTGATGGTTATCCCATGTTGGTTGGCTTTTTCTGTTTGGATATAGCCAACTTGCATGATAAATTCAAATATTTGAAATATTTAGTAAATCTTGTGAATCAAGATTGATTGATTCAAGAAATAAAGAATGAATATACTAAAATAGAAAGTAAGATATATACTTTCTTAATTTAAATATTTGATGAGAATAGATTTAAGAAATGGAGGATAAGGTTCTGGCACCTTCCGTTGAATCTTGATGGTGGATTAAATGAATGAATGACTCACATCTCTTGCCCTACAAGTCTCTCTAGATTGACAATCAAGATTTGATCCTACGAATTATAATATACCCTAAGACATAGAAAATCTATAAAAAGATGCTCTCCCACCTCATAAATCTCTACACATCTATTCTCTCCTCTCTCTAATTTTCTCTCTCCAAGATCTCTCTAAGGGGTACTCCCCAACCTAGGAGCAACATATCTCTCCCTAAGTTAAAAAGAGGGGGCACGCCCCAACCTAGACCTCCTTCTTCAAGTTTCTAAGGGGGCACACCCAAGTCATTTCTCTCTCTCTCTCTCTCTCTCTCTCTCTCTTCTTTTGCGAGTTCTAGGTGGCACACCCAAACTAGAGTTAGATTGTGGTTGTTCGATTTTCATGGGTAGCTAAGGGTAGCATCCCCTAGCTAATAGATCTCTCACTCTCTCTTTGACTTCTTTCTCTCTTTTATCTAAAGATCAAGCCATGGGGCTTGAGCGAGAATAAGGCATTGAGACTTTATATAGTTAGTTCTAGTGTGAGATCTATATATCATTGAGAGCGTTTTGCCAAAGTATGAGAATCAAGAGACCGATCATAGATCCCCAGCACCATCAGAAGGAGGAGACTCAGCGTGGGGTGTATTAGACCCGGTTAAGGTAATCTCCAACAATTTTACTTTTTTAAACTTTTCTTTGTGTTATGCTCTTCTATTCCCATAAAACAATGGGATCAGGTTTTTATTTATGGAATTATAGTCAATATTGGTAGCAAGTGAGAATCATGTTTCACTTCTATTCTTTATTTGTTTCTAGAGTTATTTTATTTGTAATTGGACATTGTGAGAGGTCATACTGGAATAAGAATAAGAAAAAGAAAAAAAATATTAATTTATTTACACCATGCTTGATCACATAGTTCAACTTTGAAATATCAGAAAAAACAGTGATCGAGTTATAAGTGTGATACTAAAAGTATTAGAAGTAGAATGTCCACAAAATTCATTTTAGGGAGTATCCATAATTTTCCCTTGATTATTTAACATATTCAAGGTATAAATCATTTCGTTCAATAGTCCATCTTCTATAAAAAAATTCATGTCCTTTAGTCTCTTAGTGATTTCTAATATATCTTTTAAGTTTGGGTGTGGTTTGTATAGAGCCAACGCTCTAAACAATCAAAGTAAAGAGTACCTTCAAATAATGTTGAGAAACATGGTTTCAATATTGGAAATCTTTGTGATAACCTTAAAATATATTTTCATCTTAATTATAAAAGTTAAGCTTAAAAAATAGTGCAGATCAAGCAGATCTATGAAAACTTGAAATTTTTGAAAATTGACTGTCCAAACATGTGTTAAGATGGACTATTTCCAAAAGTTGAAATCCATTTTTTTCTCTCATCCATGCATCTTGATATCGAGATGATCAATTTGAGGATATTTGGGCATCAAAACAACCTCTTCTAGTGAAATTTTTGAGGTGGCTCTAATTTGATTGTTTAGAGCCTCGGCTCTATATAATATTTTACTTTTAAGTATTTCTGATATTTAAAATTAATTTTTTACAAATTTTTTACTCTTTTTGACTTTTGAATATTTTTGGGGGTGTACGTGTAACTTTCGCCGTGTGATAAAGGGCTAGTGCTTAGATGAATGCCAAACGATATTCGGTGAGTTTTAGCTGTGTTCCCTCTCTTCAAACATATAGGAAATACTATGGAACTATAGAGGTTCGAAATAAAATATGTAGAACACCTTAACATATACACAACTCGGGCCAAGTCGATCTTTTCAACACTGGTCAAGACTTTATGAGTTTCATTCTACAAATACAAAGGTACATAATCTAAAGTTACTATGAATGAGGATGAAGCTCAAATTAATCCTGAATGTCATTCTAAGTCTCCAATTTAGCAACGAGTCTATTAGTTGGGTAACTTGAGTGACCTTGTTTCCTTTAGGGGGCTTATGATAAAAACAGGGGAAAGTCTCGCATATTCTTTTGTACTATAGTTTTCACCTGTTTGAAAAAAGTAAAATTGGGAAAAATCAGAACTTATTTTTTTCCTATTTCACTACTCTATTCACCTGTTTGAAAAAAGTAAAATTTGGAAAAATCAGAACTTATTTTTTTCCTATTTCACTACTCTATTGACGAAAGTGGTAGACCATAGGCACTCTTGTACTGCCACTTTCAGAGATAGTTACAAACTATCAACAAGTATAATAATATTATATTAAAAAAACAAATAAGAAAGAATAACTTGTTAAGAATGGGTCCCATTGGCTTAGGCCACAGAGTTGTAGACTGGAGTAGACAAGGAACGATGGGCAACTTCTCTTAGATCTTTAAAAGATGCTTGAACCGGAGAAAAGACCTGAACTTGAATAGGGCTTGTATGCTTTAGGGACCTAGAAAGCTAGCATTAACTTGAGGAACACGGTTTTTATGTGGCCAGCCCTTGTAGAACTGCAGGTTTGACAATAAATATTTTTAAAATATAATTTGATCCTAATTTTTTGGGAGTATGGAATCTTCAACATGGAGATTATGAATATGAAAAAATATATATTTGAGAACTAGAAATAATAATTATATTAAAAAAACATTTGGATCATTAGTTACATTTGTTTTTGGATGGACCACCTATGTGCATCCATTTTTAAGATGGATGGTTTATACCTCTAGACCGCATATTGTAGAAATGCGGTCCAGCCCACATGAAACAATTTTCCTTAACTTGAGATGTCTTGCTTAGGGCTTAGAGGGAGTGGACCATGGTTCTTTCACTTTTTAGAGACTGTGAGGTTCCTAGAATCACAAGGATCGGCTATAAAAACTTACGGTTTCTCAAGTTTTACGATGAAAAGGGTCCAAGGGTGAAAGGTGGGGTCGAGGGCTTGGGAGGCTAGGATTTTGACACTGGATCAACCTCAAAATGGGAATCATATAATCAAAAGAGGGCCTAATCAGGAAATTGGTGCACAAGTGGCTCAATCCGAACTCTGTTGTGATCGATGGTGGCCAAAATAAAACACAGATATGTCACAATAATAGCTATTATGCATCCAAAATCACATAAATCAGCAATAGAAACAACATAGCAACAAAACAACAATATAAAATGAAAATACAGTAGCAATCACTTCACATAACATAAGCATTTAACATGTTTTATTCACAAATAGTAACCTACATTCACAAGAGAATAGTGCGAGGCTTTATCTACTAATTCTATGAAGATTACAAACGAAAATGAGGTTCATAGTTCCAATTTACAACAACTTTATATCTCTATAACATGGCCCAAAACATGGCTCCAAATACACTACAAATGTGTGCCTTCTTGGCCACTTCCTCTCTCTAGAACTAGGCCTGCAACAGGGTTTCAACCCAACAAGATGACCTTCTTCTCTCACTAGAAAGTAGGGTAGAAAATTGGGACACATCAAAGCCCAATGTGAGTTCTCACTTTCTTCTTTTTCCTCTCTCTAAAAGAAAAAGGGGAACCATTTTAACATGAAACTCTCAATGCACCCCAGCCTTTGGATCAAAACCAATCCAATAGCTTAGTAATAAAGAAGAAAAACAAATAAATAAATAAATAATAATAAAAAAAAAAAAATATATATATATAATAAAGCTCAAATCCACAAGTGTGATTTAGCTTTACATATACAACAAGCCCTTGATTTGTCACGATGCATTTTGTGCCTCGAGCGAAGCACATTGTGTCTCGAATCATGCACTTTGTGCCAAAAAGCCCATTTGGCTCGGGATCGTGTTGCCAGTCTGGGTTTCTTGCATGCGGGATTTGCATTTAGTTCTTGCTTGTTTGTGAGATCTTTGCCAGCCAAAAACTTGGTTCCCTACCTTTTTTGAATTTAAATTCTTTCCCTTCATAGTTGAGGTTGTAAAGGTACAAAATTGAGTCATTAAGGCTTGTTTATGGTGATTGAGAACCTAATTGGGTTGTCCTAGGTCTATTTGGGTTGTTAGAAAAAGTTTAAGGGCTCGTTTGGGTTAAATTGGTGATTAACCATAACTGAGAATGGTTAAGCCTAATTAAGGCATGTTTTGGAGAATTAGGGTTTTTCTAAGGATGGATTTCTGTTATATTCTTAAGATATCTTTTGGGGCGTATATACTACAATTAGGCTAGTAGGGTTCCTAGTGATTTAGGCTTGCAAGTGCTTGGGGATTCCCTTAGCCACAATAGGGAGGTGTTTACAGAAAGGTGTCACAACCCAAGTTGAAGCCCCATGTTTCCGACCGTGCGGTAGCACTCGTACCTTGATCCGTTAAGGATGAGTCAGCCTTCAGAACGAGCATAATAGTGTTGACATGTATGGCTATGAGGCCTTATGTGTCTTAGCCTACATTTATAGGAAACAAATATATACAACAGTCATATGGTCCAGCGTTCATATGACCGTAAACCCTCGTTTTCTCAGACACTCGCAGGGGATCAGGGAACCCTGCGCTTTCTCAAAGACCCGTTGGAGAAATACAATGGTTACCTCTTCTTCTTCCTATGAAATGGGAAGCCAGAGAGAGGATGACGATACAAGCAATAAATGTACAATTATTCTCTCTCTAAAAGTGAAGAGATCAAAATCCGGGCTCTACGATCACCAGCCTCACAACACCGTTCACTGATCTTGGGTTTTGTCTTATATGCGTTCCATAAAATTTTCACTAACACTGGTATCAAAGCATCTAGATTCCATCTTCCATATCTTTTTTTCATTAGTTTCTTGATATATATATATATATATATATATATATATATATATATATATATATATATATTGGCAAGTTTGTTTCTGATAAATGCAAATCATGCCTTGCATCTTGCTGTAAATTTTGTTAAAAGAAAAACCCCTGATCATAATGAGCAAATTAGCCCATTTCTTTGTCAACCATAAAACTTGACTATAATTTTATTTCTTTCATTAATCAGGGACTCTCTCTCTCTCTAAGATTTTTTTTTTCTAAGAGAGAACCCATTTCCTAGTCAAAAGCACATATTTTCCCTTTGATCCCTTTATCTTCTTTGCACAAGGAACATAATTCACTGCATAATGTTTATCTTATATTGGATATATATATATTCAAGCCTATCTTTAATAGTGAGTCATACATATGTTTATCTTTAATGGTGACTCATACGTGAAGTATATATTTTATCTCATTCAAGATATGTTGGTTGTGGGGAAGCTTTTCTATGGGTTTTGTTCATTAAAGAAAGGGTAGATGTAGCAGGAGGAGAGGGGAAATTTGTGTAAAAATATTAAAAGTCTTCAGAGGCATGTTGTCTTAGGATTTCCACATGCTGACCCATCCTCCCTCTCTCTCACATACATCTAAAGTTACAATCTTCTCTTAAAGCACATCATCTCTCTGCTCTAAACTCTCACTGATCAGAGGCCCTTCTCTCTCTCTCTATTATCCAATGAACGCACCCCAACATATTCTTAAACCATAATCTCTTTGATAGTGAAGTCCTATATGTCAAGATTATCTTATACAATTGCGTGGATAGGTACATCGATCTCGCCCTCCAGACCCTTTTGGGGATCAGGCAACATGTGTCTCGGGTTTCGAGAGAAGACACGGGATGTTTTTGAGATTGCTCTCTCGGGAACCTCGTTAGAGAACAAGGGCAGGTATTACCAACTGATGAGAGATGAATTTAAGGTGAGTTCGGGACTGACTCAGGCTGACTCGCTTAGGAGCCCTCTTAAATCACGAAGAAAGGGCCCCAATAATAAAATTGGTTCGGAATCACCTCCCTTGGCTTGTATTCTTCTTGTTTTCTACAATCACACACATATATGGTAAAGGTTATATGACAGGTGGGCCAGACCTCACCCTTTTCCTCTTTGATGAACGTACATAATCATGCGCATTCAAAAAGAAGAAGAGAAGAAAGACGGGGGAGAGAAAAAATCGACAAAGCGAGAGAATCGGAGCGGTGACTAAGCTGGTGAGTAATTGGCCTGATGTGGTACCAAAATGGGCTCGATAACTAAGTCCGGCTCACATGATTACTACTAGACGTCTTTACAAATACTGACTAGCTAGGCGCGATGGTCAGTCTGTCGTGGCAATAAAGTTGGTCAAGTAATACTGGCACAACAACATTACAATTAGACGACAAGACTGCCATGAGAAGCTAACCTCAATCCCTCTTAGTCAAATGAAGGAGTAGCATAATTAAGGCTATGAGAAAGAATAAGAAGAGAAGAAGGGGAAGAAGGAAGGAGGGAGAAGAAAGGAAGAGAAGAGAGGAAGAGAAAAGTATGAAAGGCCAGAGGATGAAATAGAGAGAGGGAAGGAAGGCGCAGTCGCAGCTAAGCATTGCCGAATGTGTTAGTAGGAAGAGAGAGTAAACACAGTGGGCATTAGGTTT
Organism: Amborella trichopoda; assembly: GCF_054954075.1. Lineage (NCBI taxonomy): Eukaryota > Viridiplantae > Streptophyta > Magnoliopsida > Amborellales > Amborellaceae > Amborella > Amborella trichopoda. Next base: position 27,294,202 of record NC_142346.1, read on the forward strand.
TAACGATTGACAAAAGAGGAGAGAGAAAACCAATCTATGCTAGGCTTCATTGCCTGACAGAAGAGGAAAGAGAAAACCAGTTAGCTCTAGGCTTCGTCACTTGACAAAGAGGAGAAAAAAATCAAGTCGGTGTTAGGCTTCACCGATGGATAGAAGAGGAGAGAGATATCCAACCAACGCTAGGCTTCATCGGTTGTGACAGAAGAGAGAGAAAATCAACCGATGCTAAGCTTCGTCGATTGTGACAGAAGAGGGAGAAAACCAACCGACACTAAGCTTCGCTAGTTGTGACAGAAGAGAGAGAAAACCAACCGACACTAGGCTTTGTTGGTTGTGACAGAAGAGAGAGAAAATCAATTGGTGTTAAGCTTCGCTGGTTGTGACAGAAGAGAGAGAAAACCAAACGACGCTAGGCTTCACTATTTGTGACAATAGAGAAAAGAGAGGAGGGAGATAGGGGGAAGAGAGGAGGAAAGAGAGAGATAGAGACAACAAGAGAGGATAAGAGAGAAAGAGATAAAGATGAGAAGAGAGGAGGAGAGAGAAAGTGATGGGAGGAGAGGATGAGAGAGAAAGAGATAAAGATAAGAAGAGAGGATGAGAGAGAAGATATAAAGAAGAGAAAGAGGGGAGGAGAGAGAAAGAGGGGAGAAGAGAGAAAGAGGGGATGAGAGAAAGAGGGGAGGAGAGAGAAAGTTACCTACCCGATGAGTATCGATCCTTTTCTTCTCTCTCCTCTCTCTCTCTCTCTCTAAGACGTACCCACAAACTCAAGCAAAAATCAGAATTTTATTAACTGATCCAAGAAGAATGAATTCGTTTTTTTTGTATAATGAGGCATTGACTGTTTATATAGAATTGGGTAAAAACATGGGGTTACGCCCAAAACCTACCTAGAATTGAAGATAATTACAATTTAGTTGAATTTAAAGAAATTTTAAAAATGGGTGCAAAAGAACTATTTTGCCTCTGCCTAACAATATGTGGAATTTCAGAACAGTCCCTCTCGCTGCTCGAGAACTTGTGTGATCTTCCACGGCTAATCCGAGGTCGTTTTGATGCCCATTTGATCGAAAGATTTTTGTTTTCTCATAGGCCTCGGCATGACGGTCATTTTGATACCAACTTTCAGCCATGGATCATGGTTTTGAGCCATGATCATGAGACTTGAATTTTGGATGAATCTTGAAAACTTCAGATCGATTGTCTGCTCATTCTTTGAGGTTTCTTTGTGACTTCTTCATTGAATCACACTGAGCATGTCGTCACGATCATAACTTGATTTTGTGTCCGGATGAAAATTTTGTCGTCTTGAATTTTTGGTCGGAATCTTAAAATCCGGTGACCAAAATTTACAACAGCTTTGACGCCTTCGTGTGTCAAATCCAACATCAGACCAGAGAAAGATGCACATAATAAAATTTGTTTTGTACCGATTGGGTATGTGAGTGTCGTGATTTGGTTGCTCGAACGAGGCATGCTGCTGCTGAATTTTCTGCAACTTCCTTCACGGATCAGCGACTTTCATTTAGTTTTTCTCTCTGCTCAAGCATCGACACGTGGCGTACCACATATCGAATTGTTCGTCATGATGAGACGAACACACTCATCAAATTTAGGAGTGATCCGACTTGGAACAAGTGATATATAGGCCCTAAAAGTGACTGTAAAAACAGCCACCCTTAATGGCGTTTTAGTCCAGGGTGGCCACACGGGAATAATGTGCGGCCTAACCCATTTTGGTATTTTACCCATAACTTTGTCTTGGAGCGCCCAATTAAGCCGAAACTTGATGCATAGGGGTTTTCAACCATGTCAGATCTAATGATGGTAGTTCCACGCCTGTTTGACTGACTAAAAGTATGTCTCTAGTTACAGGGTCCATTTCAGGGTGTTAGAGACTGATTACGCTGAAATGTTTTTTTTATGTTCACTGCGTTAGACATGTCTGAACACGATGAAAGTTGGTAGGTGGTCTTTTGAAGTGCTGATGAAGATCTTGACCAATTTTGGGGCCATTTTGAGACTGTCAGGAATTTCCACTATTTTGTAGGCTTTATTGACCTGCTTCCTATTAGGGACCAAGGTGCTGAAAAATACGTTCAAACAGCTTTCCCCGTCAAATGTTGTGCATCAAGAAAAGTGAGAAGGACAATCAATCGAAAAAATTCCTTTGGATTTTACTTGTTTTTCTTCATAGCCATAGAACCATGTGAACATCGCGGAGATTCACATAATGGTGTAACTAGGCTGCTCAGATGTAGGGATGCATTGTTCGCAGATCCGTCCGTGGAGACTTTCGGGGGAGAGGAAAATTTTTTTAGGGATCTTGTCGAAGTCCTCACCCTCGTGCAGAATATTGGTGATTCTGAAGCTGAGGATTTTGTACGGACCTCGTCAGTCAAAATCAGGCCTGTTTGGCAATTGAGTGCCATGTCGAAGGGCATTGTTTCCATTTGGTCTGGGTTCATTGATTTGCTTTAGTAGGCACGGTTTGATACTACACAAGGTTTGCTTTTGACGTTCAAAGTACCATTATAGGTCTTGTCTACAGAGTCCAAGCCGGGCAGGTTCTATTAGCCAATCCTGAAGGTCAGATCGTGTCGGGTAGACAAGCTGACGTCTTTGATAGGTTTCCTCCTGTCTTTGTCTGTTTCTTGCCTTTGGAGTATTTATTTCTTTATGTTTGTGAGCTCGTGGGAATAATGTTCTTCCTCATGAGACTTGTCTTGTCGTCTTGGCGAGTCTTCTGTCTTTCAAGTCCTTTTGCAACTTGACTGAGACTGTTAGAATCTTTCCTTGAAGCTCATATTTTTGGAGTCTTGGTATTTATGACACCAGAGATTTTCTTCTTTTTGAGTGGGGGCTGAAGCCGCCTCTTGAGGCGAACGCTGCATCAACCTGTTTATTAGTCCATGCTTCCTTTGTGGATTTTCGCTTGAACTTGAGAAGCAGCGCCGTAGAGACGGTTTTCACCAACTTCTTTTTATTTTGGGGTTCTTTAACTCATAGCCTTTCGGCTATGTCCACCCTTTTCATCCATTTTTACTCATGATGCCCTTTCAGGTTTTCACCATGCCTATTTTTTATTCACGAAACTCTTTTACTCATGGTTTCATGACCATGCCCGCCCGTTATTTTTACTCATAACGTTCCCTTTTTGAGGTATACACCATGTCCGTTATTTCATCATTTTTTTTGTGTGTGAGGGTGTGTTTAACGTCATGCCTCCAGGACTTGTGTGAAACAGTTTAACATCATGCGGCCAGGACATGCATTATGGTTTAAGGTCATACAGCTGGACCATGGTGGTAGTGAATGACAGTCTGTGGAGGCCATGGAGTGAGTATGGTGGTGGTTTGACTCACTTGGGGAAATGACATTAGGTTACTTATGAAAGATGGGTGATATATGAAATGTGATGGTGATCCACTTACTTATAACGAGTATGGATGGCGGGATGGTTCACTGTTTGTGAGCGCAGGTGAGACTCACTAGGGAATGAGGTATGGTGATGAAGTGAATGGACATACTGGGGAGGTAATGAAGGTGGCGCGTGCACACTAACAGTTAGGTTAGAGAAGGAGTGCATGAAACTGCATGTAAAAGGCGTGTGTGCATATGTGGGGACAAGTTTTTTTTAAAGGTCATGCCTCCAGGACCTGTGCAAAGAAGTTTATTGTCATGCAGCCAAGACGTGCACTATGGTTTAAGGTCATACAACTGGACCGTAGTTATGCAGTTTAAAATCATACAACTAGGACCGTGAAGTTTAAGGTCGTGCAACTAGACTTCTGTTATAATTTAGGGTCATATAGTTCGGACCATGGTGCTAAGCCTTTTGTCGTCATGCGTCTAGGACGTAGACTATGGTTTAAGGTCATACAGCTAGACCATGGTTGTGCAGTTTATATTCATACAACTAGGACCGTTCAGTTTAAGGTTGTGCGACTAGACCTCCGCTACAATTTAAGGTCAAATAGTTTGGACCATGGTGTTGTGCAGCTAGATTAGGCTTTGCAGTTTAAGGTCATGCAGCACGTACCGTGCAGTTTAAGGTCATGCAGCACGTACCGTGCAGTTTAAGGTCATGCAACTAGACCTCCGCTACAGATTAAGGTCATATAGTTTGGACCAAAGTCGAGCAATTTAGGGTCGTGCAGCACGGACCAAAGCGGGGTGGCCATGTAGGTGGAGCTCCATGGGGAATAGGTTTGTGAGTGGCAATCCGACTCCCTGGGGATGAAATGGTTAAGAGCATTCACAAACATAGGGCTCAAATTAAAATGGTGACCTGATGAAGGATGGCCAACAGAAGCGGACTTCACTAGGGCTTAAGGGGGGCAAGCATACTCCCTGGTGTTAAGATAGCTTGATGTGAAACAGATCCACCAAGAATTGAAGAGGTAAGAATGACCCTAACTTCACTAGGGATAATTGGCTGCCGTATGGGTGTGATTTCTATGGGGATGAAGGATAGCTCATGACTCCATTAGGGATACAAGTCATAGTTTGGGTGCAACATTTCTAGGGATGATAGGTCACGGCTAGGGTGCAACCTTACTAAGGATAGTTGTAGGACGCACAAGACTTTAGCCTGGAGTAGGTGACAATAGGCTGCTTAAAATACGACAAGCGCCAGGTGTAGCGCTAGTGGTTTCTTGCAAGTATTCAATCGATGTTGAGTTCTCACAAACATAATCGGTGCTGGGTTGTCAAAAACTTAGCTGGCGCAGTGAACGTCTTGTGAGATCATTTGAACACAATCGGTGCTAAGTTAATTGGCGTTAAGGTTGGTTGGAAACACACCAGGGGCAAAATCAACCGGCGCTAGGGTTGTTCAAAAACACACCCGGTGCTAAGTCAACTGGCCCTAAGTTTGTTTGGAAACACACCCGACGCTAAGTCAACCGGTGCTAGGGTTGTTTGAAAACACACCCGAGGCTAAGTCAACTGACGCCAGGTTTGTTTAAAATTCACCCGACGTTGGACATGGACCGATAAGAGTTACCTCGGGCCTCGAGTCAAAACCCGACCTAGCTCATTGTCGCTTGGCTTCTCTTGGACGTGACTAGAGTTCCTAGTTTGTGAGAGGTATTTGAGGCTAGTGTGGTCTATATAAGGGGGTAAAATCCCGTTTTCCCTCACTTTTCACCAATGGTAAAAAAAACTTAGTTGAAAATTTTCATAACGGTGGCGAGAGGGTGCTTGGTTGAGGTTTCGACAAGCAGTGGGACTCCAACGAAAGTTTTACAACGACGGTTGTCGGCAAACAGTGGGACTCGAGGCGTTTTTTTTTTTTTTTTTTGCAAGGAAGGCCATCGACGAGCAGGCTTTGCTAAGAATTTGGCGAAGTTGCAGGGAAAGGAGTAGGAAAGCAGAGTTCTCCAAGGATTTTTTCGGGAAACAGAAGAGGTTTTGACTCCAGCAGGTTTTGGTAGAAGAGGCTGGAAGTGAAACAATGAGCATTTTCGTGCGTCTTAGGAGTTTTTTGGGGATTTTTGAGGGGTTTCCCAAGGTTGTGGTAACTTTTCAACGCTGTTAGCCGTGTTGCAGAGGTTCTTGGGGACTTAGGGGAAGTTTAAGAAAGTTTTCGGTGAGGTTCTGGTGATGTTCAGGTGAAAAACATATATGGTAAGGTTTTTCAGTGGGTTTCTGGCCGTTAGAAGAAGTTTCGGTGGGAGACGAACGGCCAAGGGAGGTGGACCGTCGTGGAAGCTGTATGGTTACAGGAGGTGAACTGTCGTGGGAGGTGAACCGTCGTAGGGAAGGTGTACGGTTACCTCCAAAAATTGTGCGACCATTAAGGAGGTGCGAGACAGGGTGACGGTTAGCATTCGTTCGTGTGTGAGGCAGCACCGAAGGACGTGGGGACGGTTGGTAGTTAGCGCAGCTAAGCTCGAGGTGTCATGACTAAGATTCGTGGCATGTGCAAGAGATTCGATCACAGCCGGTGCTGGCCTTGGACAAGCTCAATCGGCATTGGGTATTGACAATCTTAATCGGCACTGAGTGCTGAAAGACTCAACCGGCGCTAGTCGTTTGGCATGCAGCTGACGCTAGGTGTTGGCAGCTCAATCGATGCTAAGTGTTGACAGACTCAACCGGTGCTACGTGTTGAAAGACTCAACTGGCGTTAGTTGTTGGCACGCAACCGGCGTTGGGCATTGGAAAACACAACTGGCGCTAAGTATTGGAAAACTCAGCCGGCGCTGATCTAGTGTCTCAGCAACATTTGGGAGTAAACCACCAAGCCCTTTATAATGGTTGGTGCTTCACAGACTTGTATCATGTGGCAAGCCTCCTGAGTGTAGAAACCTTTCCCTTTGGACTCTCTCAGTCTCTATTCAAAGTCAGGCTCAGGGGACGATTGGGGTTTCTTTTCTTTGACTTCTTGTGCTTCTTTGAAGAAGGTGATCTGCCTTAGCTTTAGCTATTAGGGCATCAGCAACTGTTAAGAACCCTGTTGCCTATGCCAGAGTCTTTCTCAATCTCTTTCTCTGCGTCCTGCTTATATTAATTACTTCGAATTCTCAGTCGAGAGCCTCAAAGTCTGGGCATATCAGGGTCATACTTGCAGGGGACATATAAGAGAGAGAATGAGAAGTAGGAGAAGAAGCAAGAGGTGGGGGACTTTTAAGGTTGATCCTCTCGTTAAACCGATCTGGGCAGTTTTTTACGTCATCACTAGGGTTGGATGGGTACAGGGGGTCTTTTAGGTCTTTCCCTTGCTTAGACCATTGGAGAATGCTTTTAACGTTGTCACCCTCATCAGACATATGCTAAGTGAGAGATGGCATAGGGACGTCTTCTTGACAGGATGGAGAAGGAAGAAGTATCGTGTCACGGATGAAGTCTAGTAAAGTTGGCAGTAGAAGAAGGGCCTGAGAAATTTCTGCTCGACTGTGGGTTGAGCGGTCTTGTTTCTTCGGCGAGTAGACCTTGGTGCCCGTGTCTTTCTAGTTTTTTGAGGTGACGTTTGATTCATCTCACTGGGATTGCAAACAGCTCTAGCTTGACGAACTGCTTCTCACCTTAAAGAATTGAGTTTACTTCGGCCATGGTACACTATCCATGGCTGACGAATCTAGGGTTCCGTAGACTCTGAGTTTTTGATAGGAAGATCTTCTTGCCCCCATAGAGGAATGACTTGGGGATCACTTACAAGAAGGTTATAAAATTCCTGACACTCTTGCATTTGCTTTGCAAATATATCAAGGAAATTTGTGCATTCTGACAAGTAATGGCCTCTTATCTGATGCTACGGGCACCAACGATCTTTCGTCCCCTTAGCAAGGCGGCGGGGTTGCCTTGTTTGCTTCAGTGTGATTATGCCTTCCTGAAGCATTGTAATGAAGAAGGTGTAAAGGATATCAGGCATTTTGTCTTCCTCTTGGATGGTTACTACATGAGAGGCCTCGGCTGCCTCGAAGCCCTTATTTAGGTCTTTAAGCTTTAACTTCTGAATCAGCGCCTCGATAATATCCTTCAGCGTGTAACAGTCATTTGTAGGATGATTGATCCTCCGATGGTAGACACAATAATTCACCTGAGTGTTAAGGCCAGGTTACTCAGGGAACTTGGTTTCTGGAAGTTGGATCATATTCTGTTCCAATAATAACCGGAACAGCACGGGGACCCCTTCCTTCTCGAAGGGGTAGACCTTGTTCCTATGCCTAGTGAAATAATCATCGTGATAGAGGTTGGCAAGTAGGGCTACACGAATGTACGACTATTGTTGCTTGCCAGCCTAGGGTGTTACCTTTGCTGTTCTTACCCCTTTAGAGAGGTCTAAAGTTTGGGAGGGAGTCTTCCTTGAATCAACGACCATGACGGTTGCATTGATTACTCCTTTCCATTGGCTGCCCTGTGTGTTATTCTGAGGGTTACCATTGCCCTGGTTGTTTGCTGAACTTGTGGATGATTGTCGTATCGCACCATGGTGGCATCATAAACTTTATATGCAAACTGATTTAGAGATCAACTCTGACATGGAGGTCGAATTAAGGCCTCGACATGTAGAGCGATCTCGGGTCGCATGTTCCACACGCAAGTTTGGACTGCTTCCTTCTCAGGCATAGGATTAGAATGGAGGGAATATGAACTGATCTACGGGTTCATCGGTGTCTTGAGTCAGGGTGAGAAGTTCGGTTTGAACCTCTCTCTCGACCTCATAGAAGCGTTGATAGAATAGTTTCTTCATCTCCTCTCATGTATGCACTGAGTTTGGAGGAAGTCGGGCATACCATTGAAATGCTGGGCCATCGAGGGTCTCAATGAACTATTTCTGGACATGCTGCTTGAAAGTGGGTGATATGCTAGTTTGGGGACATGGTTCTGTTGAATAAAGAAAACTTCCCTTTCTTATAATCTGAGGGAAACGAGACCTGATCAATATACAAGGGATATGGTCTTTGATAAGGCATCGCACCCTGTATCCTCGGGATTTGTTTGTTCTTTAGGCTATGGGTGACCAAAGCGTCAATAACTGCCTGCGAGACGGGATGAGGAACAGAATTGTCCTGTGATCTCATGGTTAACCGACTGGCGTGCGATGTCGATACGATCGATCTTTTCCATCATCACGCGCACCATATCCTCAACCTTGTTCATGCACTCTTCCTGCGCATCACCAAGGTCGCTTACGACCATTACGCTGGCCATTTCTTTATGGAGGTCAATGTTAGTGGTAACTGAGGGCTTATGAAACTTGACGGGTCATACGTGGTAGGTCAGTCAGCAGAAGGCCAGCATGCCCTTACTGAACTCGACTCTTGTCTGCTAATCGCATTTGGATCAGTTCTTGACGGTCTTGGGACCATGGCTGCTGAGCGGCTGGATCTTCTTCTACAATAGTGACCACAACACAGGGCTCATGGAGCTCTTCTTTAGGCTTCATCTTCTGAAGGGGATAGAAGGGATTGAGGTGAAGGGGGTCGTCATAATTGGTTATTTTGACTGCCTTAGTCACCTCTCTAGTCAAAATTGGTAGACCTCTATCGCATTTAGCCTTGAGGTTTTGATGGTCCGCACGTCAAAACTGCAATCTAGGCGTGGCTGGTCAGCTCATCTTGCACAAGAGGGAGCTATCTCCATCAGGTGCTGCAACGGATGAGGGCTAAGAACTGGAGTGATCTTGGGTTGGGGAGGATGAAGGACTTGATCTTCCATCAGGTCAATGCCCTGAGCTCTCTTATGAGCTCCAAAGACACAACCAAAAGGACGGGGCTAGTTCAAGATGTACTCTTGGGGAAACCTTCGAGTTCTAAGGATGAAGGTGCTTGCTCGATGAAAGAGGAGTGGGCCAGAGGAAGGTTGAACCATAAGGAGGCCTGAGTCGAGGGCGAGAGGGCGTCTGTGATGGCGACATGTGTGCGCCCTTTGAAGAAGGGTCACGGGTGACCTGGGGGTCAACTCGAGCTCGAGCAAGTGGTCTGGCAAGTGTCTGCAAGAGAATAGGTGTAGGCATGTCCCTTACAGGGTGCGCTTGTGTGTGCAGGGTAGAAGGACGAGAAGGTCGTCTGCTATGCACTCAGGTTGGCGTAATAATGACATTGCCCCCAGTAGTGAGATGCATATGAGTAGCATGTGGAAGACCTGGCCTTGGAAGGTTCGGTCTTGGACCTAGTCTCGAGGTAACAGAAGGGTTGCCCCTAGGTGTAGCTCGAGTGGGTGACCCACGAGCCTTGTGGTGTGTGTGAGGGATGAAGACTGTGGGGTTTCCGCCTCGATGTGTTGAGCCTCTAGGGATAGAGACCAATGGTAGAGAAATGTGGGGGGTAGGCCTATGGCGACCCACAGAAGCAAGGGTAAGTTATTTGTCTCTTGAAAAAAGGGACTGGGCAGCCTTCCGGTGTACCTTAGGAATACGACCGGCAAGTGACTTGTCGGTGGCTGGGTGCATGTTGTGTGGGGCAACATAAGGGCTATTGATGCAGGGCGCTTTGATGGAGTTTGCACCAGAGAGAGGAGATCGAGAGTGAGGGGTTTTTAGGTCCCGCCTCACATCGGTCCAAGTTAAGACCAGGGAGCTAGGCAAGGGGTCTTTGCTCAAGAGGATGGTTGGGAACAAAGTTGAAGGAACTTGTTCCCTAGGGACACTCTCGAATGCGGGGATAAGAAAATCCTCGATCAGGATAAATGGATTGCAGAACCCGCAAGCCATAAATAAAATGTGAAAAGATAATGAAAGCTGATAATAAACGAAGAAACTAGCCAAACAAAAACGATCTGACTAAGGGGTAGTAAGTTCCCACTGGAGTCGCCAAGCTGGTTAGGTTCCTCGATCTCGACCTCCAGACCCTTTTGGGGATCAGGCAACATGCGTCTTAAGTTTCGAGGGAAGACCAGGGATGTTTTTGAGATCTCTCTCTCGAGATACTCGTTCGAGAACAAGGGCAGGTATTACCAATCGATGAGAGAGGAATTTAAGTGGGTTCGGGACTTACTCGGGCTGACTCGCGTAGGCGCCCTCTTAGATCACGAAGAAAGACCCTCAGTAATAAAACTGGTTCGTAATCGCCTCCCTTGGCTTATATTCATCTTATTTTTTGCAATCACACACATATATGGTAAAGGTTATAAGACCAGTGAGCCAGACCTCGCCCTTTTCCTCTTTGATGAAGCGCATTCAAAAAGAGGAAGAGAAGAAAGACGGGGGAGAGAAGAATTGGAGCGGTGACTAAGTTGGTGAGTAATTGGCCTAACATGGTAGCAAAACGGGCTTGATAACTAAGACCGGCTCACATGATTATCACTAGACATCGTTACCAATACCGACTAGCTAGGCACGATGGTTAGTTTGTCGTGCAAAAATGCGAGCTAGGTAATCCTGACACAACAACAGTACAGCTAGACGATAGGACTACCATGAGAGGCTAACCTCAATCCCTGCTAATTGAACGAAGTAGTAGCAGAATTAAGGCTATGAGGAAAGAATAAGAAGAGAAGAAGGGAAAGAAGGAAGGAGGGAGAAGAAAAAAAGAGAAGAAAGGAAGAGAAAAGTATGAAAGGCGAGAGGATGAAAGAGAGAGAGGGATGAAAGACGCAGTCAGTGCTAAAAATTGTCGACTGTGCTAGAAGGAAGAGAGAGAAAATGTAGTTGGTGTTAGGTTTTGCTGACTAACAGAAGCAGAAAGAGAAAATTAGTCGGCGCTAGGCTTCGTTGATTGACAAAAGAGGAGAGAGAAAACCAGTCGGTGTTAGGCTTCGTCAACTGATAGAAGAGGAGAGAAATCCAGTCGACGTTAGGCTTCATTGATTGACCTAAGAGGAGAGAGAAATCCAACTGACGATAGGCTTCACCAGTTGTGACAAAAGAGAGAGAAACCAATTGGCACTAAGCTTCACAGATTGTGATAGAAGAGAGAGAAAACTAATCGACGCTAGGCTTCGCTGGTTGTGACAAAAGAGAGAGAAAACCAACTGATGCTAGGCTTTGCTGGTTGTGATAGAAGAGAGAGAAAAACAACCAGTGTTAGGCTTCACAGGTTGTGACAGAAGAGAGAGAAAACCAACCGATGCTAGGCTTCGTCAGTTGTGACAGAAGAGAAAAGAGAGGAGGGAGATAGAGGGGAGAAGAGAGGAGAGAGACAGAGGCAAGAAAAGAGAAGGAAAGAGAGAGATAAAGACGAGAAGAGAGGATGATAGAGAAAGAGATAAAGATGAGAAGAGAGGAAGAGAGAGAAACAGATAGAGATGAGCAGAGAGAATGAGAGAGAAAGAGATAAAGATAAGAAGACAGGATGAGAGAGAAAGAGATAGAGACGAGAAAGAGGGGAGGAGAAAGAAAGAGGGGAGAAGAGAGAAAGAGATAAAGATGAGAAAGAGGGGAGGAGAGAGAAAGAGAAAAAGATAATAAGAGAGGGGAGGAGAGAGAAAATTACCTACTCGATGGGTATCGACCCTTTTGTTCTCTCCTCTCTCTCTCTCTCTGAGACGTATCCACAAACTCAAGCAAAAATCATAATATTACTGATTGATCCAAGAAGAATGAATTCATTTTTTTGTACAATGAAGCATTGCCTGTTTATATAAAATTGGGCTAAAACGTAGGTGTATGCCTAAAAAATACCTAGAATTGAAGATAATTACAATTGAATTGAATTTAAAAATATTCTTAAAATGGGTGCAAAATGACTATTTTGCCCCTACTTAACAATGTGTGGAATTCCAGAACAGTCCCTAACACTGCTTGAGAACTTGTATCATCTTCCATGGCTGACTCGAGGTCGTTCTGATGCTCGTTTAATTGAAAGATTATTGTTTTCTTGTAGGGCTTGGCATGGCGATCATTTTGATACCAACTTCGAGCCATGAATCATGTTTTTGAGCCATGATCATGACTTGAATTTTGGATGAATCTTGAAAACTTCAGATCGATTGTGTGCTCATTCCTTGATGTTTCTTTGTGGCTTATTCATTGAATCACATTGAGCATGCCGTCATGATCACGTTGCAACGAACGTAACTTGATTTCGTGTCTGGATGAGGATTTTGCCATCTTGAGTTTTGGGCAGAATCTTGAAATCCGGTGGCAGAAATTTACAGTAGCTTTGACACCTTCGTGTGTGAAATCCAACCATTCATCGTATGCAAGTTTTGACAAAGATAGCCTCGGACCTCACACACATAATGCAATTAGTTTCGTGCCGATTGGGTATGCGAGCGTCGTGATCTGGCTGCTCCAACGAGGCTTGCTTCTACTGAATTTTCTGCAACTTTCTTCACAGGTCAGCAATTTTCATTTAGTTTTTCTCTTTGCTTGGGCATCGTCACGGGGCATACCACATATCTAATTGTTCATCTTGATGAGACGAACACGCTCACCAAATTTGGGAGCGATCCGCCTTGGAACGAGTGAGATATAGGTCCCGAAAGTGACTGCCCGTGACTATAAAAACAACCACCATTAATGGTGTTTTAGTGCAGGACGGCCACACGGGAATAGTAAGCGTCCTACCCCCTTTTGGTATTTTACCCATAACTTTGTTTTGGAGTGTCCGATTAAGTCGAAACTTGACTCATATGGGTTTTTGACTGTGCCAGATCTAATCACGGTGGTCTCACCGCTGTTTAATGCATCAAAAGTATGGCTCTAGTTACAGGGTCCATTTCAGGGTGCTAGAGATCGATTTTACTGAAATTGTTTCTTTGCATTCACTGCCTTAGACATGTCTGATCATGATGAAACTTGGCAGGTGGTCTTTTGAAGTATTGATGAAGCTCTTGACCAATTCTGGGGCAATTATGAGACTGTCGAGCATTTCCACTGTTTTGTAGGCTTTATTGACCTGCTTCTTATCAAGGACCAAGGTGCTGAAAAATACGTTCAAGCATTGTGAAGCATACGTTTTAACTTCAAGCTCATCTACAAGGAAGCCCATCTATTCTATTGTCACTCAATAATAGCATATATATCTTAATTTAGGACATTGCCGGGCAGCAACCGTATTTTTTTTTATCTAAGAAAGGTTTTAATTTTTTGGTTGGCCCAGCCTCACATATTAGTTGCGTGTAGGTCATTTCAACACCACCATTAAAACGCACCTCTGAATACATATTTGTTGCTATTTTGTTACCTTATATATTATTGATACTTCTCTCATTTAAAAAAGAAAAAAATTTATTATAGAACACTTATTTTGCTCAATTTTGGTATTGCTGATTATCGCACTTACTACCTCGGTGTGATATAGAAATTGATACTTGATATTTTTTCTTTTGTTATAATTTCTCACACACTTTGATATTGCTCTTGCACCCTTGTTAAATAATATATAAAGGGGAATTTGTTTTATATTACATTTGATAATTGTAGGGCTTGCTCATAGTTTTGGAGGTTGCTTATTTCATAAATTTTTTTTTTAAGAAAAATTATACATATATCCGTTATATTTTGCATTAATACGGATGTACCGAATAGTTTCCATTATCATATGTCTGTCCGTTGTTTACATTTCATAACGCAATTTTTTTAAAAAAATGACTTTACCCTTTTTCGGGTGTTCAACATCCAAATTGAAGGGTTTTTTGGATGTTCAACATCTAAAAATAACCGAAATTTTAACCTTTGCAGTCATATTTTCGGATGTTCAACATCAAAAAATGTGACATTTTCGGATGATCAACATCCAGAAATAATTTCGGATGTTGGACATCCAAATATAACACATTTTCGGATGTTAAACATCCGAAAATGTGCCTACAAAAGAAACATTCTTGAATTTCGCAAGCATATTTTTGGATGTTTCAACATCCGAAAATGTGCCTGCAAAAGAAACGTTCTCAAATTTCGCAAGCATATTTTTGGATGTCTCAACATCCGAAAATAACACATTTTTGGATGCTGAACATCCGAAAATGTTCGAAAGACTTATTCGAGGACTTATTCGAGGACTTTTAAGATATAAAAGCCGGGGAGAAATGCATCTATATGGGGAGCTACACCTATTCTGATGTAATAGGTGTAGGAACTTGTAGGTTGTATGTAGGGACAATTGACCTTGTATTAACTTATGTATATTTTATCCTTTCTATGAGACGAAATATTGTATCTATCCCCATGCTCATTAGAAATGACTTTGAAGTCTGCTTGGAAGTATCGATTGGAAAGCGTGGACAAATTTATGCTTCGGGACACTTAGTTGATAACCACAACTTGCTCCTACTTCATGTAAATGAGAAAGTTGACTATAAAATTTCATCTTATTTTGGTTATATTGATTGTATAATGGTTGTTGATGCGTATACTTAGCATCTTAGGCTTGGCCACATAGGAAAAAACAAAATAAATAAGTTAATAAAGAAAGGTCTTATTCCAAATCTAAATAATTTAGAATTTCCAACCTGTTAGCACTGCTTGTCAGGAAAAATGACTAGGAAATCAATCAATAAAGGGAAGAGAGCTAATAAGTTATTGAATGTGGCCCACTCAGATATTTGTGGGCCCTTCAATGTTAAAACTCATAGAGGGATGTCATACTTCATCCCTTTTATTGATTATTTTTCTAAATTTGGATATGTTTATTTAATTCATCATAAATTATAAGCTTTATAAAAATCCAAAATATATAAAAAGGAAGTAAAAAATGAATTGGATAAGAATATCAAAGTTCTTAGAATTGTTAGGGGAGGTGAATATACATTTGAAGCTTTCAATGCTTATTGCAAGAATATGGTATTAAAAGACATATTACTATGCTTTATACACCACAATAAAATGGAATAACTGAAAGGCGTAATAGAACCCTCTTAGAAATAACTAGATTCATGATGGCTCATGTTAATCTACTCAAGATTTTATGTGGATAAGCAATAAGCACATCCATGTATATTCTTAATAGGGTTCCAACTAAGGCAATAGATTCTACCCCTTATGAACTGTGGACAAGTAGGAAACCTGATCTATCCAACTAAAGAAGTGGGGGCTTATTGCGCATGTCCTAATTCCATATCAGTAAAGAAATAAGTTAGAAAACAAAACTCTAGTTTGCAATTTTAAACGATACCCCGAAGGATCAAAGGAATATCGCTTTTATCATAAAGATAAGGGGCTTATTGAAAGCAGAGATGCTGAGTTCCTAGAAGATTTTATTGAAGAAAACCTACCTATAGTGGATAATGACAATCTACTTAATATCATAGATGATTTAGAACCACTACTTATTGTGTATATGGATAGCCCTGATCAACATGACGATATTGAAGTACACACAACCCCAATGTTAAGTGGTCAAAAGAGGTCTAGAGCTCCTCCATCATACCTTCATGATTTTTATGTCTATATGAGTGAGGAGATAGACAACTTTATTGATCTAGATGAAATCCATGACCTTTTTGACTTCAATGATACTACGAAGTCACAAGAATCTCAAGAATGACTTAATGCCATGAGCGAACAATTGGATTCTATTGAGAAAAATAATGTTTGGGATTTATGTGATTTACCATCAGATAGGATACTTATAGGTTCTAAATGGGTATTTAAAAAGAAATTAAAATTTGATGGATCACTTGATAAATTTAAAGCTAGGTTAGTTGCAAAGTGTTTTACTCAAAGAAAGGGAGTCGACTATGTCGAAACTTATTCCCCAGTTGCAACGTTTATATCCATTAGAATAATTTTGGCAATTGTAGCATATTATGACCTAGAACTTTACTAAATGGATGTAAAAATTGCATTCCTGAATGGTGAACTAATTGAAATCATCTACATGAAGCAATCTGAGGTCTTCATAATTAAATACCAAGAAAATAAACTATGCAAATTAAATAAGTATATATATGGTTTAAAACAATCTTTTAGACAATGGTACCTAACAGTTCATGATGCCATCCTACAGATGGGATATGAAGTAAATAGACTGGAGTATAGTGTGTATGTCTTGAAGAGTAGGAGAAAATTCACAATACTCTCATTATATGTAGATGATATCCTAATAGCTGTAAATAACTTAGAAATGATTGATAAGAATAAGTCATGAATTTCTTCTCGGTTTGAGGTGAAGGATATGAGAGAAGCATCTTTTATCCTAGGCATAAAAAAAATAAGAGATAGAAAATAAAAAATGGTGTGCTTAAGCCTAGAGAGATATCTTGACTCTGTTCTCAAAAGATTTAAAAAGGAAAATTGTAAGCCATTGTCTACTCCTGTTGAAAAGGAAGTAAAGTTGTATAGGAATGATTGTCCAGTAGAAAGACAAGAAAGGCCTAACGTTCCCTATGCACAAGCTATTGGTAGCTTGGTATATGCAATAAGATGTACGAGGCCAAATTTGAGTTATGTCATAGTACTTGTTAGTAGATATAAAAGTAATCTAGGCATAACTCATTGAAAAGTAGTAAAAAGAATTCTAAGGTATATTACGGGAACAAAGCATCTAAAATTGTGCTTTCATGCAGATAATCTTGAAGTTATAATATATTCAGATGCAAATTTTGCTAGGGATAAGGACGATAGTAAGTCCACCTCATGACATATTTTCCTCTTTGGAGGGGTTGTTGTTTCTTGGTCTAACAAGAAACAAGGGTGTGTATCTAGGTACACACAGGAAGCAAAATACATTGAATGTAACACTACTTGTACTTTTGTTGTCTGGATAAAGCGCTTCATAAATAACTTGAAGCTGCAAATAATCGATAGACCAATCAAAATATTTTGTGATAATCAATCCGCAATTAAATTAATTCAAAGTGGACAAAATAGCTCCAAAGGAAGATATATAGATGTCCAATATCAGTCCATTCAGAATGTAGTTGAGAAAAGTGAAGTAACTGTTAGTCACTTTGCCTCATCAGATATGATCGCTGATCCATTGACAAAGGGTCTAAGTGTTGAACTACGTAGTTAGATGCCTCAATCTCGCCCTCAGGTCTGGGTGACCTGGTGGCGTAGCTCTGGGTTCGAGATGGACTCAGGACCTGAGACCGCTCTCCCGTGAATACCAACCAATGAGAGAGGAATTTAGTCATGAAGCAGGACTTACCTCACGTGGGTCCGTGACACGCTTAAGCTAACTAGCATGGGCGCCCTCTTAGATCATGTAGAATGCCCCCCGGGCTTGTGGCCTGGTTCAAAATCGTCTCCTTTAGCTTATTTCTTCCTACCAACAGACACACACACACATTGGAATACAATCAAGTGAGTTTGAGGAGCCCACCTTGTCATAGGGTGAGTGCACACTTGCGCGTGTACTCCAAGGAAAATGGAAAATGACATGTTTGAGGATGTGTGGATTCGACGGCCTTACGACGTCTCCTTGACAAGGGACTCTTAGTACATATTTTATAGTAAAGGGGAAGAGAAGAAGGGGTTAGATGAGGAAGAGACAATAGAAAGAAGAGAAAGAAAGAGAAGGAGATAGAGAGAGAAAAAGAGACGAAGGTAGGTTTGTCTTTCACTCAGCTCTTCAGAGAAAGATTAAAAAGAGAGATGAAGACTGGTCTACTTTTCACCTAGATCCTTCAGAGGTAAAATGTATTTTTAAGAAGAAAGAAAAGAGGAACAAAACGTTAGTATGTCTTTCAACTAGTCCTTCAGAAAGAAAATAAAGAGAAATGAAACGAAGAGCTAGTACGCCTTTCAACTAGTCCTTCAGAAAGAAAATAAAGAGAAATGAAACGAAGGGCTAGTATGTCTTTCAACTAGTCCTTCAAATAAAGAGAGAGAAGCCCAGTTTGTTCTTCACCCATGTCCTTCAAACGAAAAAATTAAGAGAAAAAGGAAGAGGAGAGGAGGGAGAAAAGGGAAGGAAAGACACAAACGACAACATGTTGCCATCTGTGAAGAAGGAAGAGAGAGAACACAAACGGAAGCTTGCTACCATCTGTAAAGAAGGAAGAGGAAGAAAGAACACAGATGGCGGCTTGCTGCCACTTGTGAAGAAAGAACAGAGAAAGAACACAAACAACGGCTTGCTACCGTCTGTGAAGAAGGAAGAGAGACAAAGCACACAGATAGTGGCTTGCTGCCATTTGTGAAGAAGAAAGAGAGAGAAAAAAAATAGACGGTGGCGTGCTAACGTCTGTGAAGAAGGAAGAGAGAGAAAGTATATAGACAACGACTTGTTATCGTCTGGAAGAAGGAAGAGAGAGAAACAACATAAACGATGGCTTGTTGTTATCTGTGAAGAGGGAGAGAGAAGGAACACATACAGCAGCTTACGACTGTCTGTGAAGAAGGAAGAGAGAGATAAAACATAGACAGTGGCTTATTGCTGTCTGTGAAAAAGAGATAAGGAAGAGAAGAGAACACAAATGACAGCTTGAATACCATCTGTTAAAGGAGAGAGAGGGGAAAAGAATGACAGATAAAGGACAAGAGAGAATACAAGGACGACAGTGAGGCCCGTAAAAAAGGGTAGGCCCATGTCACTGCCCTATGAGAGGAGAGAGATAGAGAGAGATAACAGGGACAATGATGAGGCCCATAAAAAATAGTAGGCCCACATTATTACCCCTATGAAGAGGGAGGGACAAAGAGAGAAAGATAAGAGAGAGAAAGAGGAGAAAAAGAAGAGAGGAAGAGAGAGAAAGGAGAGAGAAAGAAGAGAGAGGAAGAGAGAAAGAAGAGAGAGAAGGAAGAGGGAAGAGAGAAAGTCACCTTTTTCTACTTAGAGGGGTACCATTCAAAATATTATCTCTCCTATCTCTCTCTCTCAAATGTGACCCAACAATGAAAAAACTATGGGATTTTTAGTATGCCAAAGTGCTGTCCTCGATACAATGCCAATACCTGATATATATAGAAGACTTACCCAAACATGGGTGACTTATTATGCTCAGCCGTCATAGCCAAGTGGGAGATATTGGCATGGATGGCTATGAGGCCTTACGTGTCTTAGCCTACATTTGTGGGAAACAAATATATCCAATAGTCATACGGTCCAACGTCCATATTACCGTAACCCCTCATTTTCTCAAACACATGTTGGAGTTCAAGGAACCCTTAGCTTTCTCAGAGACCCGTTGGAGAAATACACCAGTTACCCCTTCTTCTCTCTATAAGATGGGAAGCTAGAGAGATGATGATAAAACAAGCAATAAATGTACAGCTCTTCTCTCCCTAAAAGTGAAGGGATCAAAATCCGAGCTCTGCAATCGCTAGCCTCACGGCACCCCTTCTCTGATCTCGGGTTTTGTCTTATAAGCACTCCATCAAATTTTTACTAGCAAATAGTGCACTAACTAAGCCTGGTACTAGTGCGCCCTACAAAACACACTAGTTGAACCCACAAGTAGGATGCTAATAAACTCATAAGTATGCACCACACACACAAGTGTGAGCTAAGCACACCACAAGAAAGGGATACACGAATTTGGCCTAAAGGGATTATAAATCCACTATATTTAAAAAATCCTTAGAGGAGAATTCGTCACACCTATGAGGCTTCACTATTCCTAGGTTGGGTTACAAATGAGAGGTCCTCCCCTTTATATAGGCTCAAGGCCTTACAACCGACTGTTATGATCATGCCACATGTTATATATCGGATGGTTGGGAACCCTCTGGCCTTTACAATGTTCTAGAGCCCTCTACACAGTCTAGCCCATTAGAACTTGTCTAGAAACCCACTACGTCTCTCATAAACACCCTAGGCTGCTTTAGAAACCTCTGGGCCCAAGTGATAAGAGAAATTAGTCTATGTAGTCAGTGTTCAAGGCATAGAGAAATTTCTAGGGCGTGACATTCTCCCCCACCGAATCTTGTGATGCCCTCATCGCAATCCTTCCATGATGAGTCCTCATTGATAAGTAGCCAAAATGCTCGTGTGTGCTCTCCATTTTCCTTGCTAACTAACGATCTTCACTTAGCCTCATACTCATCGTGTGATCCCCATCTGTGTACCTTCTGGTTGGCCTCCTCCGCCTAGTAGCCTTAGTGCAAACTTGGTTTGGCCTTGCCAACCCTCACTTGCCTTTTCAAGCCTATTCCTTGCCTTTGAAGGTTCCATCTTGCAATGGCCCAATGTTGTTGCTTTTGCCCTCGGCTCGAACAAAGCTTCATGGTCTACCTCCCTCATATGAGGCGACCTTTGCGGCAACACATCCTTAAGATCCCCTCTTTTAGGTTCTCCCACCATCCTAGCCTTTTGAGGCAACTCCCCCTCCATGATGAGCTACATAACCAATACGGTCTTACCAACAGTCTTGGTGCCTTGTACCACATGCACCATGCATGGAGTACCCTCCTACATGATGCACATCGGGTTTGGAAAGGGCATGGGTGCACTATCACCCAGCTCAAGAAGTCCATCCTTATGGATCACAGGAAATATGCCCCACCAGGAGCCTTGGGTTCCCCTACATACACCTCAAAAATCTTCATGATCTAGTCATCAAGGTCTTTATGGATTTAATCCATAGGCACCAAAGATAGGTCCACCTTCCCACTCCATGGGTATAGGTGTATGGTTACCCCATGAGTTGTGCCATGAATGGGTTAGACTTCCAAATTCACAGCCTTCACCCATCTTGTCTCGTTGATAAACTGCAAGCTCAGCCGGTTGGCCTCACCCTTGGGGACGAACTTGTGTTTTCCACATGTATCAATCTTAGCCTTCGTGGCCTTGTCATTGAATTGGGCCGCTATGTACACGAGACCTTGTTTGGGACATTGGGCCTTCTTTTTGTTGAAAGGCAAAATCAACCCCATTTGGGTCTCTAGAACGCCCCTACCCTCAGGATCATCTTTCTGAGCGTCCAACTTCTTCACTAGGGCATTAAGGTATTCTCTATTCAAGCAGTTTTGGGCCCTATACGGTTCATCACATATAAAACATTTTATGCCTTGTGGCTTTTACCATTCCCTTTGGTCCTTATCATTCCTTGAATTGTCTTGAAATCCTCATCCAAAGAAGAGGAAGAATTATTTTCCATCATTGGGTATTGAAACCTAGTTATCTAATTGTCAATAAAGTAATAAACAAGGTTTAAACAAAGTATCAAGGCCAAAGGGGAAATTGATACCAAAACCTAAAGGACTCCAAACAAAAAATTTTTCAAATACCACAAAATTATATAAAACGAATCATCTATGATCTATTTGTTGGGTTTATGTGGCCTTTAAAGGCCTTATGAAAGCTTGTATGAACATTTTATATAGTGAAACATAAACTCAGTGGGAGTGTGGTCATCTTGTGGACCATACTAAGTAAATGCGATTTGTCGATACTCGTACTAGGCTCGACGTGTTAGGCCAGCTGAGTTTGAAAAAACCCAAGATACCTGAGCATAGGGATCTACCGAGAAGGGTTGAGTGGGTTATCCTTTGATGAGGTCATAGTATACCCAGATGAGAGTCGAGGGACTGTGTGGCCCTTGCGTGTGATGAATTGTTTTTAGAGATAGGGTTAAAACCTCATCATTATATCATAACACGACATGTACATAGATAGCAATTTTGATATTCGCCAATAAGGGTGCAGTGTGTACATGCGCCAGCGATTACCCCTATGTACCATAAAGTCATGGTTGCATCATGCTCTGTAGTATCATGATTTTTTTGTCTCTAGGGGAGAACCTGAAATCTATAAACTGGGATTGCATCCCCTACTCTATTGGCTGACGTTGGTGGTCCAATCATGAACCCCTGTAGTGGACTGTGGGTCATGGGAATTGCTGGGTCAGTTTGAGAAAACTAGGTAGAGGTGGAATGCTCCCGTATATTGATAAGTTCATATGTCAAACGGATCTGATTCCCATCAAAATTAATTAATTTCAATTAATTTTATGCCATATGTTTTTCAGAATGTTTATTTGAATTTTTTTGAATCGTCTGCTATTTTAAGAGAAATTAATTTTCCAATGTTTTAAATAAAATTTAAGATTTAAAATTTCTAAATACAATATACAGTGTGTTTTAAAATTATATGGGTCCATAAACAAGGGGACCCCATTTAGAACATGTGGGATTGGGTGGGGCCCACGTGTGGCCATCAAAGTGTGGCATGCCCTACCCATAGGGACTAACTTGTTCTCCAAGATTGGGTGATAGTTATCCCCTTGTTTGCTAGCTTATCTTTTTGGCGTAGCCAACTTAGATGATAAGGTTGAATATTTAAAATATGTAGTAAATCTTTGAATCAAGATTACTTGATCCAAGAAATAAGGTAGAAAGTAAGATATATATTTTCTTTATTTAAAGATTTGATGGGAGCAGATATAGGAAAAGGAGGATAACGCTCTAGCTCATCTCTTTGAATCTTGATGGTGGATAAAAGAGATGGATAACTCAAATCCATCACCCCACAAGTCTCCTAAGATCAACGGTCAAGATTTGTCCCTACCAATTGAGGCAAACCCCAAGGCATAGAAAATCTATAAAAAGAGGCTCTCTCACATCATAAACTCTCTACACCTATTTTCTCTTCTCTCTCTAGGGGTTTATCTCTCTCTCTCTCAAAGATCTCTCTATAAGTGGCACACCCCACCTAGGGTTTCCAGATCTCTCCCATATTTTTCTAAAGGGGGTATGCCTAAGTCATCTTTCTCTGTCTCTCTTGTTCTATGTGGCACGCCCAAGCTAAGATTAGCTTGGTGGTTTGATTTTTGAGTATCAAAGGGGAGGATCCCCTTGCTAGTAGATCTCTCCTTCTCTCTTTAATCTTTGCCTCATCGTTTCAAAGATCAAGAAAAAAGAGTTTGAGCAAGACTAAGGCATTGAGACCTTAGGTAGTTGGCTCAAGATTGAGATCCATGGCTCCAAAGATCAAGTCAAAGGGGCTTGAACAAGACTAAGGCATCGATGGCATAGGTAGTTGGTTTTAGATTGAGATCCATATATCATTGAGAAGGTTTTGCTATATGTAGGAGAATTAAGAGACCGATCATAGATCCTGAGCACCATCAGATGAGGAGACTCAGTGTGAGATGTACTAAGCTCGATTGAGGTAATCTCCGACAATTTTACTTCTTTAAATATTTACTTATGATTTGATATTCTCTTCCCACAAAGTAATGAGTTAATGTTTTGATTTAAGAAATTATATTAAATAGTACTAGCAAGTGAGAACCGTGTTTCCTGTCTTTTATTTATTTGTTTCAAGCGTTATTTGTTTGTAATTGGACATTGTGAGTGGTCTTGCCAGTGTAAGAGTAAGAAAAATAATAAAAATTTTAATTTGTATACACCGTGTTTGATCACATAGCCCAACTTTCATTTGTATCAGAGCTAGATCTACTTGCATTTATAGTTATTTTATTTCACTTTTTTAATAAGTTGGGAATGAGATATAAGAAAGTCAATGACTTTTATGGTCAAGTGATACACCTTTGGAAGAATTATTGGTGCGTTCAAACACTGAGAAGGCACTCTGCAGAATCGGGTAATCTTATTATTTTAGGAGCACTGATATGAACAAGATAATGACGTATTTCTTTGATGCATACTTCAGTGATATTATATATTTTTTAGAGTAAGATCTACTTATAAAATTTCCATGGGAAATCCTAAGGGAATTGAGAACTATGGGCTCATCAATGAAGGGTGTATGTTTTGACCTTGTAAAATCCAGGAACTGTCCATTGGATTCCATGAACTTTTCTACAAATCATATGATTGTATTTTTAGCTTAAATCGGATTGTGACTCATAAAATTGAGTCTACTTTAAAGAAAAAATAGTTTCATAAAGAAAACCTTTGTGGTTTGAAAGATATAGTCAATTTTATTGAAGGTTGCGCTAGTGCTATTTTCTTTATGATTCGTTTTGTGGCTATGTACATGAAATGGTAAGTGGTGAATGTGGTAAAAACGATTTACGAAGACTAAGCATGTATTTTTAAAATTAAATTAGATCATTTATGAAAAACTTAAAGTCTATATATATGGCATTGAGAAAATCTCATATTTTTGTCAGATCCACTAAGTATTTGAGAAAAATTGTTTCAAAACCAATATGTTATTTTCTAACTATTTGTGAAAATATACCTAGTCAAGAGTTTTTTATTTAAGGAAAAACATTGGGTCATGAAAGTATTTTGTGTACATGTGAAAAGGTGTCATTAATATCTATGCACTGTTTTCAAATACCAACATGTCTTGACTCATGTTTTCATAGTACTGATTATGTGACCTGGTTTTTAGTTTTTTAGAATCCTCGATTACCTAAGACTATGAACTATAGGAAATGTCAAAGGATGACCATCTTGCTAGATCTCCTTGACATGTGCTGTGTGCATTAGACAACTTGGTTGGTATGGGTTTACATCTAAGCGACTAGTGTGGTTGAACCTTTGTGCTTCAAAAAATGGTTTTACAAAACCAAATGGGCATTGAGATATTATTTAGTATGAGAGTTGTTATACTATCTCATGACACAGACTTGAGAATGCTGAGATAATATTTCTTATGTGTTATGTTTGAGTGGGAGATATTAACAATCCTATGATTATTTTTAGCTGCTTGGATATTCAGTTATACATGTATCATATTATGAAAAGATCTAGATAAACTCAATATTCCCGTTGGAGCACTATCTTCCGTTTGATGGGCTAGATGAAACAATATACCATTGTTCACCCATGAAACCCGGATGTGTGGTGCTAATTGTATGGCTACATAAGAGAGCAGCTTGATTGAAGAACTGCTTTACGCCAATAAAGATACAACCCCATGCGATAAGGGTACATGATGATCTTCTACGATAATAGGTTCATGAATCGTGATATCACATGAAAGTTGGACTACAACCACATTCAGAATGAGATCCGAGCACCAAAGAGAAAGATGCGCTACCTCCATAAATCCTTTCTGAAAGGATTGATGGTGAAAGCCAGGATTAATGTAATAAGAAAGAATAAGTGAAAAATTCTTAAGAGAGATATTGTAATTAGGGGATGAGAATGTGAGAAAGAGAGAGTGTAAGGCCTCTAAAGGCCAAGTGAAATGTTATGTTTATGTGGCCTTTAAAGGCCTTATGAGAGCTTGTATGAGCATTTTGTAGAGTGAAACATAAACTCAATGGGAGTGTGGTTCTCTTGTGGACCATACTAGGCAAATGCGATTTGCCAATACTCAGATCAGGCTCGACTTGTTAGGTCAGTCGAGTTTGGAAAAGCCAAAGATACCTAGGCATAAGGTAGTTAGGTGCCTTCATCTCGCCTTCCGGATCTGGATGATTGGGCGGCACGTGTCTCTGGTTTTAGGGGAGACCCGAGATGTTTTGAGATCGCTCTCTTGAGAACCTCGTTAGAGAACAAGGAGAGGTACTACCAACCGAAGAGAGAGGAAGTTAAGGTGGGTTCAGGACTTACTCGGGCTGGCTTTTGTGGGCGCCATCTTAGATCATGAAGAAATCCCTCAATAATAAAACTGGTTTGGAATAGCCTCCCTTGGCTTGTATTTTCATGCTTTCTGTAATCCCACACATATGGCAAAGGTTATAAGACAGGTGGGTCAACAGACCTCACCTTGCCTCTTTGGTGAACGTACACAAGCATACACATTCAAAAGAAGAAGAGAAGAATGAGAGAAGAAAGATGGGGGATAGAAGACTTTGAGCAGGCGGGGAGATCAGCACAGTAACTAAACTGGTGAGTAATTGGTTTGACGTGGTAGTGAAACGAGCTCACTAACTAAAACCTGATCAGCAGGATTACTACTAGATGTCAATACCGACACTGACTAGGTAAACATGATGGTTAGTCGGTCGTGGTAATCAAGTAGGCACATTAATCCTGGCACAACAACATTACGGCTAGATGACAAGACCACAATGAAAGGCTAATCTTAACCTCTCTTAATCAAATGAAAGAATAACAGAATGAAGATCATAAAGAAAGAATAAGAAGTGTGATATGAGAAGAATAAAACAGAAAGGAGGAGAGGAAAGAGAAAGAAAGGAGGAGAAGAATATGAGAGAAGAGAAAGACACAGACAGTGCTAGGGGTCGCCGACTGTATTAAGTGAAGAAAAGGAAGAAGACACAGTCGGCGCTGAGTGTCGCCGACTGTTTCAGACAAAGAAGAGAGGGAGAGCATAGTCGGCGTTGAGCATCACCGATCACGTTAGACAAATAAGAGAGAGAAAGTAAAGTCAATACTAGGCTTTCTCGATTTTATTAGATAGAGAACCGAGAGAAGATGCAGTCGGCGCTAAGTTTTTTCGACTGTATTAGATAGAGAAGAGAGAGAAGATGCAGTCAGTGCTAGGCTTCATTGACTATATTAGAAGAAGAAGAGAGAGAACATACAGTCGGTGCTAGGCTTTGCTGACTGTATTAGACAGAGAAGAAAGAGAACATGTAATCGACGCTAGGCTTCGTCGATTGTGTTAGACAGAGAAGAAAGAGAACATGCAGTCGGTGCTAGACGTCGCCGACTGTATTAGACAGAGAAGAAATAGAACATGCAGTCGGCACTAGGCTTCACTGACTATATTAGACAGAAGAAATAGAACATGGAGTGGGCACTAGGCTTTCACCGACTGTATTAGATTAAGAACAAAGAGAACATACAGTCAATGCTAGGCTTCGTCGACTGTATTAAAAGAATAAAGATAAGATGCAATTGACTCTAGGCTTTGTTGACTGTATTAGAGAGAGAAGAAAGAGAACACAGGAGGCTCTAGCCATCGCCAGCTGTGTTAGACGAAGAGCAGAAAGAGAGATAGAGATGAGAAAGAGAGATAAGGATGAGAAGAAGAGAGAGATAGAGAGATAAATATTAGAAAAAGAGAGAGAAAGAGAGGTAGAGAGGAGAAGAAGAGAGATAAAGACAACAAAAAGAGAGAGAAAAAGAGATAGAGACGAGAAGAGAGAAAGAGGGGAGGAGAGAGAAAGTTACCTTACCGAAGGGTACCGATCCTTTTCTTCTCCCTCCTCTCACTCTCTCAAATACGCACCCATGAGCTTAAGTAAAAATTGAAGTCTTTATTGATTGATTGAAGAATGACCCCAAATGTATTGTGTTCTTCTTTTTTTTACACTTTGGTTTTGCATGTTTATATAAAATTGGGCCTAAACATGGGTGTACGCCCAAAAAAAAATACTTAGAATTGAAGATAACTAAAGTTTAATTGAATAAAAAAAATTTCTAAAAATGTATGCAAAAGGACTATTTTGCCCCTGCCTAACAACTGTGGAATTCTAGAACAGTCCCTACTCCTGCGAGAGAACTTGCATGATCTTTCATGACTGATCTGGGGTATTTCTAATTCCTGTTGATCGAGAGATAATTTTTTTCTTGTAGGGCTCGGCATGGCGAACGATTTGGTACCAACTTCGAGTCATGAATCATGTTTTTAAGCCATAATCATAAGACTTGAATTTGGATGAATTTTGAAAACTTTGGATCGATTGTGTGTTTGTTCCTTGATGTTTTTCTTCTGTTTCTTCATTGAATCACATGCCATCACAATCATGTTGTAATAAACGCAGCTCGTTTTCGTGTCTGGATGAAGATTTCGTCGTCTTGAGTTTTTGGCCGGACTCTTGAAATCTGGCGGCTGAAATTATAGCAGCTTCGATGCCTCCGTGTGTGAAATCCAACAGTTCATCGTACATGGAGTTCGGACCAGAGGTGATCATGGACCTTACGCACATAATGCAATTGGTTTTGTGTCAATAGGGTATGCGAGCATCGTGATTTGGCCGTCGAAGTGGGGCATGCTACTGCTGAATTTTCTGCAACTTCCTTCATGGATTAGCAAATTCTCACTTGTTTTTCTCCCTGCTCGGGCATCGTCACGGGGTGTACCACATATCAAAATGCTCGTCTTTACGAGACGAACACGCTCACAAAATTTGACTGCAATCCGACTTCGAACGAGTGAGATATGGGCCCCAAAATTGATTGCCTGTGACTATAAAAACAGCCATCTTTAATGGTGTTTCTGTGCAGGGTAGCCACAAGGGAATAGTGTGTGACCTACCCCTTTTCGGTATTTTACCTATAACTTTGTCTTGGAGTGCCCAATTAAGCTGAAACTTGACCCATAGGGGTTTTTAATTGTGCCAGATCTAATAAAGGTGGTCCCAAAGTGATTTGACACACCAAAAATATAAATCTAGTTACGGGGTCCATTTCAGGGTGTAAGAGGCTAATTTTTCCGAAATTGTTCCTTTGTGTTCATTTCCTTAGACATGTTTGATCGCGATGAAACTTGGCAGGTGGCCTTTTGGAGTGATGATGAAGATCTGATCAATTATGGGGCTATTCTAAAACTATCAGGATTTCCACTATTTTGTAGGCTTTATTGACCTGCTTCCTCTTTATTCCGCATCAGGGACCAAGGTGCTGAAAAATACGTTCAAACAGCTTACCCAGCTGAATGTTGGGCTTTAAGAGAAACGAGAAGGACAACATTCGAAAAATTTCCTTCGATTTTATTCTTTTTTCTTCCTAGCCACAGAACTACATGAACACCGAGGAGATTCACGCAACGGTGCAACTAGGACGCTCAAACGTAGGGATGCATTGTTCACGGGTCCGTCCGTGGAGACTTAGGGGGAGAAGAGACTTTTTTGAGGGATCTTGTCGAAGTCCTCACCCTCGTGTAGATTGTTAGTCATTCTAAAGCTGAGGATTTTGTACGAACCTCGTCAGTCAGAATCAGGCCCATCTGGCAATTAAGTGCCATAACGTAGGGCATTGTTCCCATTCGGTCTAGGTTTGTTTGTATCCTCTGGTGTTGAGCCACATTTCGAGGATTATGTGAATGGTATGCTGAAGGGCCTTACGTCGACGTCATCTGCTTTGTGCATCAGTCATTAGTTGATGAGTAGAGTACCTCAGTTTATCGAGATGACCAGCTTTGTGTACACCCATACGCACTGCTTTGTAGCCACAACAATCATCTGATTGTCGCTCCAAAGTCATGACTAACCAGTTATTCCTTGGCGAATAGGGTACCTCAGTTTATCGAGATGACTGGCTTTGGGTACAACCACCCCTACTCATTGCTTTGCAGCTATGACAATCGTCTGACTGCCGCTCCAAAGTCATGGTTGACTTAGCCTTCTTGGGGCATCTCCAGCATCTTGGAGATTGTTTCGTGACTTCTTGGGAATGATGCTCCTCTTCATGAGACTTGTCTTACCATCTTAGCAAGTCTTTTATTTTTCGAGTGCGTTTTGCAACTGGACTCAGGCTGTCGGAATCTTTTCCTTAGAGCTCGTATTTTTGGACTCTGGTATTGTAACACCAGGTATTATTTTTTTTAATGGGGGCTGAATCTGCCTATTGAGGAGAGTGCTGCATCAACCTGTTTATTCGTCCATGCGTCCTTTGTGGAATTTCACTTGAACTTGGGAAGCGGTGCCATAGAGACAGTTTTCACCAACTTCTTTTTATTTGGGGCTCTTTTACCCATGATCTTATGGCCATGTCCACCCTTATTCTTCAATTTTTACTCACAATGCCCTTTCGGGTTTTCACCATGCCCGGTTTTTATTCACGAAACTCTTTTACTCATGGTTTTGTGACCATGCCCGTCCGTCATTTTTACTCATGGAGTTCCCTTATTAATGTATACACCATGCTCGTTATTTCTTTTTTTTTGGGGAAGGCGTGTTTTAAGGTCATGCCTTCGGGACCTATGCGAAGCCTTTTATCGTCATGCGGCAAGGACGTGCACTACAGCTGTAAGGTCATATAGCTGGACCATAGTGGAGATGGATGTCAGTTGGTAGAGGCCACAGAGTGAGTATGGTAATGGTTTTTAGCTCACTTTTGGGAAGATGGCACAAGGCTACCTATGAAAGATGGATGATGTATGGATGGAATGTGGTGAGTGGTAACCCACTAATTTACAATGAGTATGGGTGGCGAGATGGTTCACCATTTTGTGAGCACGGGTGAGACTCACAGGGGAATGATGTAGGATGATGAAAGGAAAGAACTCACTGGGGAGGTAGTGAAGGTGGTGTGCACACATGATCAGGTCGGAAGAAGTGCTTGAAGATGCACGTAAAAGGTGTGTGGGCATATGTGGGGGCGAGTTTATGGTCATGCCTCCTGGACCTGTGCAAAGCAGTTTATCGTCGTGCGGTCAGGACGTTCACTATGGTTTACGGTCATATAGCTTGGACCGTGGTTATGCAGTTTAAAGTCATGCAACTAGGACCATGCAGTTTAAGGTCATGTCACTAGACCTCCGCTACAGTTTATGGTCGTATAGTTTGGACCACGGTTATGCAGTTTAGAGTCATTCAACTGGGACAATGCAATTTAAGGTCGTTCAACTAGACCTCCGCTATAGTTTAAGGTAATATAGTTTGGACCTTGGTTATGCAGTTTAGAGTCATGCAACTAGACCTTTGCTACAGTTTAAGGTCGTGCAGCATGGACCTTGGCCGTGTCGCCATGTAGGTGAAGCTTCATGGGGAATAGGTCTGTGGATGACAATCTGATTCCTTGAAAATAAAATGGTTGGGTCCAATGAGGGGTTGAGATAGGAAAGCTGACCAAAGAGGGGACAATTGCGGGTCTTTTGTATCACGACAAATAAGCATGAGGCAGACCATTGGGGGTTGAAGCAACAAAAATGACCCTAACTCTACTATGGATAAGCTGCAATACGAGTATGACCCTCCTACTGGGGATGAGGAGTCATGAGCTGATTTTGATCGACCTAAGTTCCACTATGTTGAGTTAACAGATCATAGTCAAGGTGCAACCTCACTGGGGATAGCAATGAGACACACACGGCTTCGGCTTAGGCTGCTTAAAATACAGCCGGCGTCAGGTGCAACAACCATTATTTCTTGTGAGTGCTCAGCTGGCGATGTGGATAGCCAGCACTGCTTCTTAACCAGTCAGATGGCGCTAGATTGTTAAAAACACAGCCAGAGCTGAGGACGACACGTACTTGAACACAGCCGGCTCTGAGTTGCTGAGCACACAACCGACGCTATGGTTGTTGAAACACAGCCGGTGCTAGGTAACTTTGACCGTGTAGCTGGCGTGGGGTGTGGATCGATATTCGAGCCATGACTTGAGCCTGACTCGATCCTGGTTGTGTCATGTGGAATTTGATGAGGTGACAATGAAGCATTACTCTGGCCTCGGGTCAAAGCTCGACCCGGTCAAGCTCGTTTGTTGGAATTTTACAGGCGGCGATGAGAGTTACCTTGGGCCTCGGGTCAAAGCTCGACCCGACCCATCGTCATTTGGTTTCTCTTAGATGCGATTGGAATTCCCAGTTTGTGAGGGGCGTTTGAGGGTAGTGTTGGTTATATAAGGGGGTAAAACACCATTTTCCTTCACTTTTCACCGAAGGTAAAATACCTAAAATTTTTTAAGGATGAGCAGAGGGTTCTTGGTAGAAGCTCCAACAAGCAGGGGGATTCCTGGAAGAAATCAAGTGTTATGGCAAGATATCAAGTGTTTCGGCAAGCCAAGGAGAAATTTTTGCTCGGGATTGGTGGAGTTGCAGGAGTTTTCTAGTTTAGCACAGCGGGTTTTCTGAGAAACAGAGAACTCTGGTCGTGGTCTTCGAGGGTAGAAGAGGTGGGAAGTGCAACAGTGGGCCTTTTCAATGGTTTTTAGAAGTTTTTTGAGCGCTTAAGTGGTTTCTCGGCAGCTTAGGGAAAGTTGCAGAGGTTTTCGATGGTATTTGAGTGATTCTTCGGTAAAAAGCGTAGATAGGGAAAGTCTCTCAGTGAGTTTCTGGCCATGTAGGAGAAGTTTCGGAGAGAAATGAAAGGGTCAAGGGAAACGGAACGGTCTCTAAAGGTGGACCATCGCAAGGAATGCGAATGGTTGCGAGAGGTGGACCATCACAGGGAAAGCAAATGATTGGGGGAGACGAACAGTCACAGGAGGTAGGCGGTTGCCCTTGGAAATTGTGCAACTGTTGGGGAGGTGAAGAGACTTAGGCCCTGAAAACAAGGAGTCTCAGGAAGTGAATAGTCACGACCAAGCCGATGCTAACGGAAGCATATCCTGCGCTGACCTAGTCGGTGCTAATGGTTAGAAGTGTAACCGATGCTGACACGGTCGGCGCTGATCCTCAAGAAAGGTAGTCAGCACTAGGAGTTGGGAGTACGGCCGGCGCTGACTTTAGACGGTGCTATCAGCGCATGAGGAACGTCATGACGCACACAGTGCTGCTCGCATGTTGCAAGAATTGCGGCATTCGATGATGAGCTACGTGCGGCGATATTCATGCATGGCACTATCATGGGTCGGCACAGGGTGGTGAATGATGGTAAGGCATTGCTTGCGATACCTGTTGGAAGCCAAGTCCTCAGCACAACAGTGAAGTCCTTGTTGTTCTGTGGAAGGGCATCCACTGTGAACAGGGTATTCCCTCCATCATAGGGCAGTACCTTGCCAAAGAAGCTCGCTTTGTATGTTTGATACACACGTCGAATGAATTATGCCTTCTATGTTTGATATACACGTCATATGAGATCTCTGGCTTGTATGTTTGATATACACGTCAGATGAACTGAAGCTAACTTCTCCAAGTGGTTTCGCTTCGTCTTTTGGCCTGTAACCATCCTCTTACTTGTCAGATGAATTGAAGCTAACTCGAAAATGGTTGGCTTCTTCTTTTGTCCTGTAACTGGTCTCTCTAGTGGTCCTCGTCGAATGAATTGAAGCTATAACTTCTTCGAGTGTTTTCGCTTCTTCTTCATGAGGACGGCCTTTCTTTTGGTCCTATAACCGTCCTCTTATCCTCAGATGTCAGAGCAACACTTTTGGTGTTAGATGTTCTCTTTTCCTAAGATGCAAGAGACTTGTAATCTCCCTTATAATGGGCTTTTGGCTTGTAATTTGTAACTCCTTTTTACTATAATAAAAAGAGTTAGAATTTGATTGGAATGTCTTGCATACTTATGCGTTGAGTCTCTTTTATTGAATATGCATCATGGATAGTACTTCTTTATGTATCGCCCATTGATAGGAGGCATTGCCTCCTCCCCCTCAGGATGTGCCAGTATGTAGGCTGCATTTGGTGAAACCTTTTTGACTATAAAGAGACCCTCCCATTTGGGTTCAAATTTCCCCTAACGCCAACCGTGCATAGCAATAGGCTTCTTGACAGCTAGCACTAGATCGCCACGGGGCGAAGAGTGGACTTTGACAGACTTCTCAAAAGCCTTCTTCATTCTCCCTTAGTTTAGTTCAAGGTTCTGCTAAGCCTCTGCCCTCTTTTCATCGAGCACATCCATTTCTTAATACCGGAGCTTGACTCTCTCATCTTTGGTTATTCCTTGGCTTGAATTTCAAGCGGTAAAACTGCTTCACCCCCATATACCAAATAATAAGGAGTGGAATTAGTAGCATTTCCCATAGTAGTACGATAAGCCTATAATGCTTTAGGAAGCTTCTCATGCCAGTTGTTTTTCGTCTTTAATGCTGATTTTCGTAAAACATTGTAGAGGGTCTTATTGAAAGCTTCAGCTAAGCCATTCGCGCGAGGCTGGTACATAATCGAATACCTCCATTCGAAACCAAACTAGTTGACCAAGAGATCAATATGGGGGCGCTCAAATTGGGGACCATTGTCAGATATAATCTGATCAGGCACTCCGAACCGATATATGAATGATGTGATGACTAACAAAGTCGGCCACTGTTGTCTCAAAAACTTGCTTAAGTGGGACCGCTTCAGCCCACTTAGAGAATTAATATGTTACAGCTAGAATGAAGACATGACCCATTGCTGAAGGAGAGTCAATAGGCCCTACAATGTCCATACCCCATTGTGAGAAGGGCCATGATGCCACTGTAGGGTGTAAGGGTCATGGAGGCTAGTGAACAAGGCTTGAATGTATTTGGCACAAGCATGGGTCCTGATGAGGACAACTGAATTGTAGCACCAAGTTTTGCAAGTACGTCAGCTTGCGAGTTGAGCCTCTTGGGGATATGGCTCAGGGATACGTCCTCAAGCTAGGTCATATATGATTTTGCAGTATCGTGATAAGGCTTGAAAGTGTCTTTTCTCACATCCCTTTAAGCTGCCGGATAACCAACTCAAAGTCACCATAGATCTTGAGCTGTTCCAAGTCTAAATCCAAGGCTATCTCCAACCCAATTATAAGGGCCTCATATTCTGCCTCGTTATGAAAACCAGCTCAGATGAGGGAGAAAGAAAGTGGCAATACTCCTCCCTTCGGAGTCAGGAATACCACTCTGACGCCTCCTCAATCTAATTGGAAGGCCCCGTTAAAGTACAATTGCCATGCTTGAGCAAGCTCAGCACAAAATACTTCTTCATCAGGCAGGTCGCTTGATAACAGAGATTTCACCGACACGGGGTGTGCTGCGAGAAAATCAGCCAGGGCTTGGCCCTTGATGGCCTTTTGTGGGACATACGTGATGTTGAATTCCATCGGCAATAATGCCCACTTAGCGAGACATCCTGATAAGCACGGGCGTGTCATGAGAAACTTTACGGGATCTGCTTTTGATATAAGTTTCACTTCATGACCAAGTAAGAAATGACAGAGTTTTTGGACCTCGAAGATTAGGGCTGAGCACATCTTCTCAATAGGGGGATACTTCTTCTCGGCCCCTTGCATCCTGCGGCTGAGATAATATAGTGTCGTTTCCTTTTCGTCATCATTGTTTTGTGTCAACAATGCCCCAAGTGACTTGTCCAGAGCGGTCACGTATAGGATGAGAGGCTTTCCGAACACTAGTGTAGAGAGCACTTCAGGGTTGACTAAATATTATTTGATGTCATCAAGAGCTTCCTGACATGCTTCATCCCATATGAATGGGGTATCCTTCTTTAATAGGTGTGTGAAGGGTTTACAGTGACCTGAGAGGTTTGAGATGAACCGCTAAATGTATGCTGACTGTCCTTGAGGAGAGCATAGCTCTCGCAGTGTAGTTGCTGACGGAATTTCCTGGATTGCCTTGACCTTGACTGGCTCAACTTCGAGTCCTCGATGTCTGAGAATGAACCCTAAAAACCTTCCTGAGCGCATGCCAAAAGCGCATTTTAGTGGATTCATTTTAAGTTCGTGAAAACGCAGTCTCTCGAGTTCTTTTTCAAGGTCTCTAATGTGAGCATCCTTTTCTTCAGATTTTACCACCAAATCATCTACATAGCACTCCACCTCTTTGTGCATCATGTCTTTGAAGATGGTCGTCATTATTCTCTGGTATGTGGCACCAGCATTCTTCAATCCAAAAGGGATCATTGTGTAACAAAAGACCCCTTTTGGCATTAGGAATGTAGCGGCCTCCTCATATTCAGGCACCATCTGTATCTGATAATACCCGGAGTAGCCATCCATGAAGGGCAAGATTTGACAGTGAGCAGTAGAGTCGATGAGCATCTCGGTGAATGGAAACGGGAAGTCATCCTTGGGACAAGTGGTATTGAGGTCGTAAAATTCAATGCACACCCTAATTTGATCGTTCTTCTTCTTGACTGGAACAACATTTGCTAGCCATTTCAGATACTTGACTTCGCGAAGGAAGCATGCTTGTCTGAGTTTGGTCACCTTAGTGTCTATCCGCATCTCGAGGTCAGGCCAGAACCTCCTTGACTTTTTCTTGACAGGTTTGACAGTCGGATCGATGCCCAAACGATGAACAACGACTTGAGGATCTAAACTGGGCATCTCATGGTAGTGCCAAGCAAAGACGTCTCAGTTTGCTCATAAGAATGTAGTGAAATTTTCTTTTTCTTCTGGAGACATATTTGCCAAAATAAAAGTAGGCCTAGGGTCAGCTTCATCACCCAGATTTATTTCTTCAAGCTCATCAGCAGTAGCTTGACCGCCTTCTTCCCATTCTTTTGGGGCTTCTTGCAATTATTCCTCATTATTTTCAAAGGTCTTTTCATTAACCTCAAGTGCAGAGACCCATGACTTTGACATCTCTGCTTCCAATAGGGCTCCAGAGTATGTCATGATTGTTGCACCTTTCTCGAAACAAGGGATGGAAGGGTCAACCTCAAACATGGGAAGCCAATCAGGCTACAGGAGCTTGTTTTGAAAGTTGCAGGGAAATTAAGGTTCAGCAATGATGGAGCGAGAAGCGTCCTCGTATGAATCACACGGTCTTTGCACGGTTGCCTGCAGTGTTTGCCCCGCACTAGCTGGTTCTTCATAGACTTGTACTATGTGGCAAGCTTCCCGAGAATAAAGACTTTGCCCCCTTGATTCTCTCAGTCTCTACTCAAAGTTGAGCTCAGTGGGCTACTGGGGTTTCTTTAGCTTTGACCTTTAGTGCTTCTTTGAGGAGGACGGCTGTGCTTTTGCTAGAGCTGCCAGAGAACTAGCAACTGTTAAGAATCTTGCTTTCTGGGCTAACATGTTTTTCAACCGCTTCTATTGTGTCCTGGTTATATTGGATCTGTTGAGTTCTCTGTCAAGAGCCTCGAAATATGGACATATTAAGGTTGTACCTGCAGGAGAAGAGGAAGGATTAGAAGCAGAAGAAGAAGAAGAAGGAGAATGGTCAAAAAGAGGGGGACTTATAAGGACGTTCCCCTCATCAAACTGATCTAGGCAGCTTTTTAGGTCATCGCTAGGGTTGGACGTGTGCAAGGAGTCTTTTAGGTCTCTCCCTTACTTAGACCATCAGGGATTGCTTTTAACGTCATCACCCTCATTAGACATGTTCTAAGTGGAAGATGGCGTAAGGACGTCCTCTTGATGAGAGGGAAGAAGGTTCGTGCTAGGGATAAAATCCAGTAAGTTTGGCAGTGGGGGAAGGGGCCTGAGAAATTCTTGCTCAAATGGCGGTTGAGCCATCTTGTTTCTTTGGCGAGCAGCCCTCCCGTCTCCTTCTGGTTTTTTGAGGTGGTGCTTGATTCATCTCGCTAGGCTTGTGAACAACCTTAACTTGGAGAACTGCTTCTCGCCTTAAGGACTTGAGTCTGCTTCGCCCGTGATGGACTATCCATGGTTAGGAAGCCAAGGATTAAGCAAAGTCTGAATCATTGTTAGGAAGGTCTTATGTTGGGAGGTTCTCTTGCATCAGTGGAGCAGTAACTTGGGGATTACTTACTGAAACATTGTAAAATTCATGACATTCTCACATTTTCTTTGTGAATATGTCATGGAAACTGGTGCATTCCCACACGTAGTGGCCCCTTATTTGGTGAGACGGGCACCATTGGTCCTTAGTCTCCTGAGCAACGCATCAAGGTTGCCTTGCAGGTTTCGTTGTGACTTCATGAAGCATTATAACAAAGCAGGCGTGAAGGATACCAGGAACTTCATCTTCCTCTTGGACGTTTATTACATGGGAGGCTTCTGCTGCCCCTAAGGCCTTCTTTAAGTGTTCAGGCTTTATCTAACCCTTCTAAATCTGGGCCTTGATAATATCTTTTAGTGTGTAGCAATCATCCGTGGGATTATTGATCCTTTGATGGTAAACACAATAATTCTCCTGAGCGTGGAAGCCAGCTTGTTCATGAAACTTGGCTTCTAGAAGCTGAATCATATTCTGTTCAAATAATAATCGAAATAATGCAAGGATCCATTCCTTCTCAAAGGGGTTGACCTTGTTCTTATGCCTGGTGAACTACTCATCTAGATTAAGATTTGTTGGCGAGGGTACTCAATTGTATGACTATCGTTGCTTGCCTGCCTGGGGCGTTGTCTTTGCTTTGCTCACCCCTTTGGAGAGGTCCAAAGTTTGAGAGGGAGCCTTCTTTGGATCAATGACAGTGACAGCTGCACTGATTACTCCTTTTTGTTGGCTACTCTAGGTGTTAGTCTGAGGGTTACCATTGCCTCGGTTATTCGTTGATCTTGCAAATGGTTGTCGTGACCTGCCGTGGTGGTGGGCTAGGCTTTCTATGCAGACTGATTTAGAGATCAATTCTGACATGGAGGTCGGATTAGAGGCCTCAACATGTAGAGCGATCTCAGGTAGCATGTTCCGCACACAAGTTTGGACTGCTTCCTTCTCAGGCATCGGATTGTGATGGCGAGCAACCAAATTTCTCCATCTTGATATGAACTGGTCCTTAGGTTCATCAGGTTCTTGAGTCAACGTGAGAACCTCGATAGTTTGGATTTCTCTCCCGACCTCATAGAACCACTGATAGAACATTTTCTCCATTTCCTTCCATGTATGTACTGAGTTTGGAGGGAGTCGATCATACCATTGAAAAGCTGGGTCGTCCAGGGTTTCAACAAACTGACAGAGAAGAAGTCTTCCATCAATCGCTGTTTCTCGACATGCTTCCTGGAAGTGGGCAATATCCTGGCTTGGGGACGTGGTTCCGTTGAATAGAGGAAACTTCCTATTCTTGTAATTTGAGGGAAATGGATCCTGGTCAATATATGAAGGGTACTACCTTTGATAAGGCGTCACCCCCTGTATCCCCGGGATTTGTCTATTCTTTAAGCTATGGGTCACCATAGCATTGATGTCTGCCTAATAGATGGGGTGAGGGATAGAATTGTCCTGTGAGGCAGAAGGATGGGGCTGCCTTCGAGGTGCTCCATCAGAGTGATGGGAATTGAACTCATGGTTAGCTGATTGATGTGCGGCATCAATACGATCGATCTTCTCCATCATCGCACGCACTATATCCTCAAACTTGTTCATGCTCTCTTCCTGCTTGTCACCATGCTCGCTTACAACCATTACACTGACTATTTCTCTAGGGAGATCAGCGTTAGTTGCAGTTGAGGGCTTGTGACTCAACGGGTCGTGCACGGTAGATTGGTCAGTATGGGACCAGTATGGCCTGACTGGACTCGACTCTTGTATGCCGATCGCATGAGGACCGGTTCTCGAGGGTGTTGGTACCATGGCTGCTGAGTGGCTGGGTCATCTTCTATGACACTAACCACAGTGTAGGGCTCATGATTCTCTTCTTCAGGCTTCATCATATGAAGAGGGTAGAACGGATTCAGGTGGAGAGGGTTACCGAAGCTGGTTGCTCCGACCGCGTTACTCACTTCCTTGGTCAGAATTTGCGAACCTTTATGACGCTTAGCTTTGAGGCTTTGATGGACCTCACGCCAAAACTGTGATCGGGACTGCGGCTGGTCAGCTCTTCTTGCACAAGAGAGAGTTGTCTCCATCAGGTGCGACAAAGGATGAGGGCCAAGGACTGGGGTCATCTTGGGGCGGGGAGGATGAAGAACGCGATCTTCCATCAGGTTATTGCCTCGAGCTCTCTTGTGGGCTCCAGAGACACGACTTAAATGAGAGGGCTGGTTCAGGATGGTACTATTGGGAAAAGTCTTCAAGTACCAAGGCTGGAGGTGCTTGCTTAAAGAAGGAGAAGCAGGCAAGGGCAGGGTTGACTTGTGAGGATGCCTGAGTCGAGAGCGAAGGGAAGTTTGTGATGGCGACACGTGTGCACCCCTTGAAGAGGGATTACGGGTGATAGGGGGTCAGCCTGGGCTTAAGTAAGTGATCTGGCCTTAGGAGGCCGAGAACTGTGAGCAAGTGTCTACAAGAGAATAGGTGGAGACCTGCCCCTTACAGGGTGCACTTGTGTGTGCAGAGTAGGAGGGCAAGGAGGTCGTCTCCTTTGTACTCAGGTTGGCGCAATGATGGCATTGTCTCGAGCAGTGAGATGCATGTGAGCAGTGTGTGAAGGACCTAGCCTTGGCAGGTCCGATCCTGTGTGCTGACACAAGGTCACAGAAGGTTGCCCCGAGGTGTGACTCGAGTGGGTGATACACGAGCCTTATGGTGTGTGTGAGAGGTGGAGGCCACGAGGCCTCTTCCTCTATGCATCAAACCATTAGGGATAGGGACTCATGGTGGTGCAGGAATGTGGGGGGTAGCCTTGCGGCGACCCAAAGAAGCAATGGAAACTTTCTTTCCTTTTGCAGAAGGGGACTTGGCAGCCTTCCGGCACACCTCAGAAATATGACCAACAAGTGACTTGCTGGTGGCTGAGTGTATGCTATGTGTGGCAACAGATGTGCTGCCGATGCATGGTGCCTTGGTGATGTTTCCACCAGAGACAGGAGATGGGGAGTCAGGGACCTTTAAATCCCTCCTCACACCGTTCCATGTTAAGACCTGGGAGCTAGACAAGGGGTCTTTACTTATAAGGATGGTTTAGAACGAAGTTGAAGGAACTTGTTCCCTAGGGACAATTGCAAATGCGGGGATATGGAAGCCCTTGATCTGGATGAATGGGTTACAATACCCACAAGCCATAAGTTAAGTGTGAAAAGATAATAAAAGCAGATAATAATAGAAGAAATTAGACAAACAAGAATGATCTGACTAAGGGGTAGTTAGTCCTTAGTGGATTCGCGAAGCTGGTTAGGTGCCTCGATCTCGCCCTCGCCCTCCGGATCTGGAAGATCGGGCGGCATGTGTCTCTTATTTCAGGGGAGGCACAAGTGTTTACTGTGAAAATTCGAAGAGATCTTGGAATGAAGATCTCTTGGATCTGTCACCTTAAAATGATGAAAATGAAATAATAGAGAAGGTGGGACAAATAGAATTCAGATCTGAGGCCAGATCTGCCTAGAAACGAGCAGATCTGGTCTCTGATTGGTGGCCGAGCCAGCATGATCCACGATATCAAAATATGATTTTTAGAGTGAATTAATCGAAAAAAATCAAAATAAAATAAATCAGTAAAGAAATGAAGAAAGAGAGAGGGTTGAGAACGATACGGCCTGGGACTCTTGAGCCTTATAGGGCTCCCCAGTGTCAAAACCAGTCCTCTTTTGCCTCTTTGATTCGGATATTCGCCCATAAGAATCTGGTTGAAGAAGGGTGGTTGTGTCCTAAGGGTAGATCTAGAGTCGTTGTACCCTAGGTCTAGGTTTTCTTTTGCTTTTGGGGTCAGAGTCTCAGGAAGCTAGGGTTTTCTTTAGGGTTTCTTTCGTTCTCTCTCTGGTTTCAATCTCTCTCTCTAGGTTGTTTTTTCTCTGATGTCTCGATCCCCTCAAATGACCATGAAAAGAGGTCTTATAGGGTTCCAAACTTGTTGGGAAGGATAAGCACACGTAATAAGCAAATCCCCAATCAAAATGTCAAAGTTTGAGGATCCCGGATCTGGGTAGCACGGGTCATGTATCCTGGGCGGCACGGGGCGTGTCGCCCAAACCAAAACTTTTTTAATTTGAGTTTTTCTTTTCAGGTATGTTTCGAAGCCTCTTGTGAAGCTCTCAAAGAAAATTTGGGTAAAAACAGATTTTCTTTATTATGTTTAATGAATGTTTAGGTAAAATAGGGCATTTACAGAAATTTAGGTCAAAACAGGGTTTCTGTAGGATTCTGGGCAGGCAAACGCGTTCTGGGTCACAAGGTAGGTTGTGTGAACTATGGATTACTAAGTTACATGTGGTCTTAAGGTTTCAAAAAACCACAGAATTTGCCAGATTTAAAATGCGGTGTCTAAAGTTGCCCCTCTTTGACACTCCCTGTCCTTTGGTGGACAGGTGAGTGGCAAAGAAGTAGACACTCTGGCGTTCCCTGTCCTTCGAGGGGCAGGTGAACGTCAAAGATTTCTTCCTGAGGTCACGTGGTCAGAGGGCACACCAACTATCCCTCCAAGTCATTGCGCTCACTGTGCTCATCTACCTAAGGCATTTTTCCTCCTAGGGTTTTCGGCGTGAGATGTCGGTGAGTTACACAAGCTTTAAACTCGAGTTGGATTTTTTGAATCCGAAGTGTGAGACGAGGCAGCAACGTGGCAATCACGGCAAACACGGTAATCATCATATGCGGGTGTTCAAGCTCCTTCGTTTTAAAAGTCATTTTAGAAAATTTGAAAGTAGGGGGAGATTTGAAATAGCACCCGGAGCAGGGACAGGTCATGATTTTAATAAAGAA
The DNA here is from genome assembly GCF_054954075.1 of Amborella trichopoda. NCBI lineage: Eukaryota > Viridiplantae > Streptophyta > Magnoliopsida > Amborellales > Amborellaceae > Amborella > Amborella trichopoda. Next base: position 27,336,383 of record NC_142346.1, read on the forward strand.
ATTAAAGGTTTTGAAAACACAAGACATAAAGTGAAAATTTTGAAAATAGAAAGACATTTTAAAATTGGTTAGCAATTATAACTCTTGCAACCATAAAGCCGTCTAAGTAGTTTAATGTCATGCAGTGATGCACTATAAACCCGACCGTCTTGCATCATATGAGGATAGACATTTGAACAAGGTGGTTGTGCTTGAACACATTGAACAGGGTGGTTGTGCTCTAAACAAATATGACATTTTACGTCATACGGCGCTAGACGTTACCTGTCTCGGCTCTTTAACGTTGCACGTGTTTGACATTTTTTCCTATCTCGGCTCTTTAATGTCACACGAGTTTGACGTTTTTTCTGTCTCTGCTCTTTAATGTCACACGGTTTTGACGATTTTCCAGTCTTGTCTACTTAATGTCACACGCGCTTGACATTTTTCCTATCTCGGCTCGTTAATTTCACACAAGTTTGACGTTTTTCCTGTCTCGGCTCTTTAACGTCGCACGAGTTTGATGTTTTTCTTGTCTCGGCTCTTTAACATTGCACAGGTTTGACATTTTACGTCATACGGGGCTAGACGTTACCTGTCTTGGCTCTTTAACGTCGCACAAGTTTGACATTTTTTCTTGTCTTGGCTCTTTAATGTCGCACGAGTTTGAAATTTTTCCTATCTCGGCTGTTTAACGTCGCACGAGTTTGATGTTTTTCCTGTCTCGGCTCTTTAATGTCGAATGATTTTGATGTTTTTCCTATCTCGGCTCTTTAATGTCGCACAAGTTTGACGTTTTTCCATTGAAACTGGGTGGTCATGCCCTGGATCAGACTTTGGTTGGCAGTTTAGGCTCATGCCACCGAGGAACCTTTTTTTATTTTTTTTTTATGTTTTTTGAAATTTTCTAAAAAATTGGTTGGTAGGTTAGGCTCAATCCATCGAGTAGCGTTGTCTTTTTTTAAAAACAATTGGTTGGCAATTTAGGATCGTGCCACCAAGGAGCATTTTTATTTTAAAAGTTAATAAACATGTTCGAAAATGATCACAAAAAACCATGACAAACCATGTTTGATCCTTGGAAGTCCCTAAAATTAAGTGCGGGCACTGGTGATGTCGCTCAGGTTTGGGCATCTAAAAAAACCTTTTTCTTTTTTTTAGAAAGTTTTGGAATAAAAACAAAGAGGTTTTGACATAAAAAAACTTGAGCGACACAAGCGGTGTCACTCGGGTGACACTAGGAGTGTCTCTCATACAAGTTCGATTTAAATGGGATATGAGAGAAGTGGGCAACACGTGTAGTGTCGCCCACACAGGCCGGGCGATGCTAGGCGTGTCGCAAAAAATATATATATTTATTATTATTATTAGTATTTTGTTCTTTTATTGATTAACGACTTGGGTGACACGTCGGTCGGGCGGCACAAGATGTTCTGGCAAGCAAAATTTTTTTTTTTTTGTTTTGTATCAGGTTTGGCGACACGGACCATGTCGCCCGGGCGGCACGAGGTGTGTCTCCTCGGCAGAACTCTTTTTTCTTTTTTGTATCAGGTGTGGAGACACGAGGCGTGCCACCTAGAATTTTTTTTTTTTTTTTTTATCAGGTTGAGTGAGACAAGGCGTGTCGCCTGGGCGGCACGAGGCGTGCTGCCAAGCAATTTTTGTTTCTGTATCAGGTTGAGCAACACGGACAGTGTCACCCAGGCGACATGAGTCGTGCCGTCAAGAAAAAAAATTTAATTTTTTTTTATCAGGTTGGTCGACAAGAGGAGTGTCACTTGGGTGGCACGAGGCGTGCCGTCAAGCAATTTTTTTGTATTATTTATTTATTTATTGCACCTATTGGGTATTCTTGTAGTAAGGTGCATTTGATTCATTGAAGCATAGCAGAACACTTTCCTTGCACACACTTCTCAAAGTGAATTTCATACAAACTCAACCCCCCATAATTGTAGGGATTTTGGCTCGAATCTCTAGCTATCGAACCATCATACGAACATACGAGGATGAGCTCGCCTTGTTTTTCCTCAGGGGATCCGGTCTAAAGAAAAGCGCTCCCAGAGTAGCCAATTTTATCATTGGCCAGATTCAGCCATCTCTGATATGTGGTATTTGGTAGTTATACTCATACAACCATGGAGTGCCTAACTTTTCAAGCCTTCATAACAGGCATAGGAAGTTGGCTTCGAGAGCATGGCTAGCATGACTAACAGTTTCGCCTCTTGAAGTGGTGGAGGAAGGCCCTTATAAAAGGAAAAGATTTTGAAAATGGATGATTTTAACCATCAAATTGAAACAGCATTTTTACCTTTGGAGGTTTCATCCTCTGCTTCACGGATCCATGAAGAGTCCTCTGGATTCTTGCCGAGCTTTCCTCTTGGAGGGTCTCGATGTTTTCCAAGGTTCCTCAAAATCACTTCAGTTTTCCATTCATGTCACCCTCCTACATATTTCTAAGTTGGTTCTGTTGGGAACCTGCAAGGTTTAGGAGGAGTCTTCATCCTCAGGGTCTGCTACTGCATTGTTATTGGAACTTGCAAGTACTTGTTTGTACTTGAGTGTCTTGAGTTGAAAGCTCCTTCTTGGAGTTTTTTTTTTTTTTTTTTTTTTTTAATTCTTCCTTTTGTTTTTTTACCCATAATGCCTTTCAGGTTTTCATCACGTCCATTTTTTTTTTTTTTAACCCGTGGTGCCTTTTCAGATTTTCACCATGTCCATTTTTTATTTATTTTTGTTTATGATGACTTGTCAGGTTTTCATCACACTTTTGAGCCCGTTACAGGTAGTATTTTCTAAGATACATTGTATTAATGGGGTTGTTGAGTTCGTACCCCTCTTGATTTTTGATTTTATAAGAATTGCCTGCATGCACTCGGGTAACCATGAATGTCCCCTCCCAATTAGGTTTGAACTTGCCTAAAGGGTGTGGATTTACAGGAGTGTGGAGGATTTTCTTAGGTACCATGTCTCCTTCTCTGAATTGTCGAGTAACAAATTTTTTTTGGCATGCCCTTTCGGTTCTACATTGGTAAACAACGATATTATGTGTTTCTCGTAGTCATTTTTCATCCCAATTAATGAGGGCAGCGATTCATTCTTTGACTTTTTGTTCCTCATCTGAATTTTTATGAATAAGGATTCGGAGAGATGGCATCACAACTTCGATGTGTAGCACTGGTTTCATATCACACACCAATGAGCATGGGGTCATGCTAGTAGGAGTCTTCTCAGTTGTCCGGTAGGCCCATAGGGCGTCATTTAGCTTTTTGTGCCAATCTTTCTCACCTTCTATTATTTTGTCTATTATTCTGAGAAGTCCTTTATTTGTGGCTTTTGCTTGTCCGTTTCCTTTAGGGTAGTAAGGTGTGGAGAATTTATGTGTTATCCCAAACCTTTTGTACCTCTTAGTGACCTTTTCATTTTTGAGATTGGATCCATTGTCAGCAATGATTGACTCAGGAACACCAAATCTAAATACAATATTGTTCTTTATGAAACGGGCAACATGTTGGCGCCCAATTTTAACAAATAAAGCAGCCTCTACTCATTTGGTGAAGTATTCTGTAGCCGTTAATATAAAACGGTGGCCATTTGAGGCTTTTGGTGATATCATTCCAATGATATCGAGACCCCACATGGCGAAGGGCCATACGGGCGGTGTTGAGTTGAGTGATACGGACGGTGCATGGATGAGGTGTCCATAGAGTTGACATTTGAGACACCTCTTAATGAACTTCCAGCAGTCTTCAGGCATGGTGGTCCAATAATAGCCTTGGCGCTTGGTTTTCTGAGCTAAGGCGGCCTCGCCAGAATGACCTCCTTCATTGTGTAACTCAGTTAGTACTTGGTCAACTTTTAACTGATCGAGACACCGTAGAATGATGTCATCAAAGGATTTCTTGGATAACAGATCGCCTCTTATTAAGAATCCCATAGAAAACCTTTGGAGGGCTTCTTTGTCCTTTTGGTGGCTCCTTCGAGGTATAACACATCTTTCAATAGGGACAGAACATTGTGGTACCATGGTTTTGCCTTAACTAGTGCATCTGAAGCCACAAGAGACACTTCCCCATCGTTCTCATTTTCTTGCTCTATTTCTTCTTCGATCCTTGGTGGGGAAGGATCATGTTTGTTCTTGATGTAGAATGGCAATGTGGTGATTTCTGGAGGAATTTCAACCATGGAAGCAGGGGTCTCAAGGGTGTCGACGAACCGATTATTTTCCCTAGTTATGTGCTGAAAGGTGATTTTCTTACAGTATGGAATCATCTTTTCCTCCTTTTCTTGATAGGGTTTGATCTTTTCTTCTTTCACCTTCCAAATTCCTTGAACTTGGTTTATGACAAGTAAGGAATCACCAATCACTCATATTTGCTGGATTTTCTTTCCCATGGCATTCTCAAACCTGGCTATCAAGGCTTCATATTCAACAATGTTATTAGTACATAGGAAATTCAATCTGATGGCTATTGTCATTGAGATCTTCTCGGGTGAGCAAAGTATGATGCCTATACTTGACCTGTATTCATTCTATGCACCGTCGAAGTATAGCTCCCAAATTGATTCCTCAATTGTGAAGAGGTTTTCATTAGGGAGATCATTGTTGACGGGAATATTATCTAGCAATGCGTCTTCAACCAAAATGGTCAGCAATGTCTCCTCCTTTGATCAATTTTTTAGTAACATACTCGAGCTCGAACTCACCCAATAGCATTCTCCACTTTGCCAAACGTCCGTTGAGGACTGGCCTCTTCAATAGGTACTTGAGTGTGTCAATTTGTGATATGAGCTTGACTGAATGAGATAAGACATAATGTCTTAGTTTCTGCATGGTCCAAACAAGTGTTAAGCAGTGTTTCTCCACATCTGTGTATCTTGTCTCATAGTCGACCATGGTTTTGCTGATATAGTATATCGTTTGTTCTTTTTCATGGTCGTTATATTGTCCTAACATTGCCCCCATGGTCTTGTCTTGCACTGACATGTATAACAATAGGGGTTTATTTGGACTAAGAGGACAAAGGATGGGGGTTTGGTGTGGTACTTCTTGATTTGATCGAACACTTCTTGGCATTCATTGTCTCATATGAATGGGGTGTCCTGCTTAAGGAGTCTATTAAATGGTGCGCACTTATCCTCCAGTTGTGAAATGAAACTCCTTAGGGCTTCTATGCGATATTCCTTGAGTAAGGAAATCGTATTTTCCTGCTCTTCAGGAGATAGGGAGGTTTCAATCTTTGTTAACCTTGGGTCCTTCTCAGTTCCTATGTTCACGTCAATCGTCTCTTCGACGATAGTCGTTGGGTCACCATCGAACCTCTTCTTGAATTGCTCAACATGGAAAGTAAGTTCCTCAGGTTGAGAGATATCTTCAAACTCTTGACACTCTTGATCTTCATCTTGGTCATCCAATTCATCGTCTTGGGTATTATGCACCATTATTGAGCTATCTTGAGTGAGCATCGTTTTGGAAAATTCTTTTTCATTATTATCAACTTTATCATGTTTTAAATTTTCACCGGTTTTTGAAATATTAGAAAAGGTGTCCCTTATGGGACTCGAGAGAGAAATATTGGGGACTGGACGAGCAGGGTGGTTAAATGGCCACCCCACGCCTATCCAATTTTTGGCACCGAGACTTGGAGGTGTTGCTGGTATGCTTCCAGTGATTCTCGAGATAGAGGAGTGATAGACCAATTCCGTTCCTGAGTTTGAGTAGGCAGATGAGCACGCTTGGTTGTGTTAGAGCCGATTATGCGTACCTTCAAATCCAGGTCAGCGAAAATGGTCTTCAATTCCAAGTTCTTGTGTGTGCTGAGTTGTGGAAGAAGAGTTATTCCCTATTGGGGAATCAAGGATCACCTTTGGCCTATTTGAAGGACGGGCATCGAAAGGGTCGAGGCATTGAATGTCTCCGGATACAAAGCCTGGATAGCTTGAAGGCTTCATCTGGCTTTGAAATAAAGTGAGAGTATACTGGAGTCCTCTTTTATACCAATTTTCATTTTTGGCTTAGGGTGATTCAGAAATCGCCTCCATTATGTCTTGTCCTTGACTTCTAAGCCTTGGCCTGGTTGAAAGCCTTGGGAGAAGAGCATGTGCCTAGCTTCGAGGGACCCGAAACCATATCGATGTTGAAATTGGATAATGTCCTCCATGAACGTAGATGTTTACAAAATTTGAGGAACAGGGTCGCTGGCCTCTAGGCGTAAGGTGGCACAATCTGCTTGTTCGAAGGAGATGAGCGGGATTTCCCCGAGCTCGACCCCTACGGCTAGCTTTCCACTATGTGTGCTAGGATTAAGAAAAGAAGGAGGGTTAGCACAAACCTTTGTAACGCCATTTTTTGTTGGAAATTTTAGGCGTTGATGTAGCGTGGAAGCTACCACGAGGTTTTCGTGGAGCCAAGGTCTTCCTAGTAGCATGTTGAAAGAAGGTTTTATGTCCAAGACATAAAACTTTAATGGTGGAGCCAATCTTTAGTGTGAGAAGCAATATGCGCTCAGCCTGCCTCTTAGTCGAATCATATTGAGCGTTAACTGACACGGTTCAAAGTCATCTAGGCTTTTGCCTATCTGCTTCACCGTTTCATAGGGCTATTCAGGGATGCCCCATTATCAACTAGCACTCTCTTTATGTCATATCCTTTCATGAAAATAGTGATATGAAGAGGCTGGATGTGAAAGCGATTGACATCGTTCATGAATATGATTGGCATTGGTGCCCTTAGTTGGTTGATCATCCCCCGCAACTCATCTGATTGTGTGTTGTTCGGGATGTGAGTCTTAGCAAGAACCTTTACAATTTGCGCTCTATGTGCCGACTAATTCACAACCAGCTCGAAGATAGAGATTTGAGCCTGGATCTTCCCGAGATGAGTCAGTAGATCATAGGTGGTTGCGAATCCTTGAGTTATTTTATTAGGTTCATGATCCGCAACCCCTGCTGGTGGTTTGGCTATTGAAGTGGCTCTCATTCTTTCATCAAGAGTGTCTGCCATCAATTGGATGGGTTTGAACACTCGACCTCTTCAGGATAAGGAATCAACTTCGTCAGCCTGGAGCTTGATAGGGTCAGCCCTAGCGAGAGTCATGGGAGACCTCGGGGTGTTGACCCCTTGTTTGGAAGATGATCCCTTTACATCATCTTTGACCACGTCAATCTCAAGGGCATCATCTTCGTCATACTGGTCCCACATAGGAGGATCATCATAGTTCGCGGATGAAGAGTTTCCTCTAAAAAGACTCAAAATATCTTCTTCAACTTCTTAAAGATGATGATCACAAGAAAATATGAATTGGATGGGATCATCTTCTTCGTCTCCGTTTTCAATAATGTGAATGATAACATCCTCCTTTGAGTTACTCGGAGCTCCCGTTTCTTCCGTCGTTGTGGTCATATGTTTGGGGAGAGGGTTTGTGAAATTACCCATCTTTTGATTAGGTCCTTCAAAGGTTGATTTCTAGGTAGGACAGTGGTGTCGCCCTTATTAATCAACCCCTGAATCACCCGCTTCAAGTAGAAACAATTTTGGGTATCATGGGCATGGTTTCTATGCCACTTGCACCATATGTTCTTATCCTTAACCTCAAATGGGGGTTCAGATGGTGGCGGGAGTTGAACCATGTTTTTCTTCAAGAGTAACTCCAGCACTTTTTCTAATGGGTCTTTGAGAGGAGTGAAGTTGTCCTCTCGCCTTCGATTGTTATTTTGAGAGTTAGCTCTAGGTAGACCCCTTCGATTTTGATTCCTATTATTGTGCTGGGTGGCTGAACCCTAAGCCAGTATGTTAACGAAAATTTTGTTAACCTGACAGGAAGCTTTCCCCTTGTCTTTGCTCTTATTTTTATTCTGGGGAGTCGTGATGGGTTTGTTATCGGGCCTAGTACCGAGGAGTGTCTCTCTCACCCGTTCATGTCGTGCCACCCGCTCGATCATGGAGTCAAAGAGTTGGAGATAAGTCCATGGCTAAAGATGTACATTTATTCAGGAGCTGCTTTTTTTAAGGCAATGGAGATTTTAGCTAGGTTCGTAAGTGGATATTCGATAACCCGCATCGCCGCCTCACGAAACAAACTGATAAAATCCTCAAAGGATTCTCCTAGGTTTTGTTTGGTTGCACTGAGCTCTCCCAGGGAAAGAGATCTTGGTGTTGACCCACGGTAATGAGAGACGAACTGGTTGAACATTTCGTCGGGAGTTGTGTGTGGTTGAGCAGTCATTATTCTCCAATGCCAGTTTAAAGCCTCATCGATCAAAGTTTGTGAAAATAGGGCCTTCAACTGGTTAGGCCTGTCTCACAAGGTTTGGACGGAGAGGAGGTACGCATTGACGTGAATATCTGGGTCACTCTTCCCATTGAATGTTTTTTAAGACTCTAAGATGACAAACCCAGGGGGAAGGTCTTCCATGCCTCCAAGGGTCTCATGAACATAGGCCTTTAGGGCTAGGATGTCATGCATACCCATCCTTACAAGCATATCTTGTATCGCTTTTGAGGCGCCTTCTTGTTGGGTATTCGGCATGAGAGTAGGCCCACAGGTCGGCAGGATCCCAATCATAGACTGATGAGTCGAGACTTGGGATAGATGTTGGCCTGCTTGGTCCTGTGATGGATGAACAGTGGTTACTGGGCTGATTTGACACATTTTTCCTTGAGGGGTGTACTGACCCACAGGCATCACCAACGGTTGCAGAAATGGGACGGTTTGTTGGACCAGGTGAACGAAGCGAGCCGATTGAAGAATCGGCTGACTCGATTGTGCGAAGGGTTGACCTATACACCAAGTTGGTTTCTCATTGACCCATGAGCTAGGGAATGAACAGTGTAACCTAGGTCATTCATAGTTTTAAGGGCAGCTTGGATGCCCATCTCACCTAAGCGTTGGTCTGGATTGACGCCTCTGCTCCATACAATGTTAAGAACGTCATGAGCGGTACTACGGTGGCTCGAGGTTGGGTTGGATCCCATGGACCTAGGTGGGTCTTGGTTTTGAGACCGCTGCACCCCAGAGTTACCTTGGTGAGACTTCTGGGCATCATTAGATATAGCGTGAACTTCTTCCCTCGCACGGCTCCTGCTTTGGTTGCTTAAGGTCACATGGCTCCTACTGTGGCTACGTAAGCTTCCCTGTAGGACAATGCCTAGCCGGACCCCCTGGCTGTTCAATGTTTTTCGGGCAGAGCCAACTTTTCAAACCATACAGAACTCAGGGTTAAGAGTGGATCCCTGGGACTCAGCTTCTAATGGAAGACTTGGACGATGGATAATGGATTGGCCCGGGTTCTGATCGTAATCCCAAGGGATTGTGGCATATTGGTCTATAGGTTAGGGAAGGTTCGCGTTAGAGTCAGACGAGGAGCGGTCATCATAATCGCCTTGGGTGACTGATATGGTGATCGCTCTTGGCAGGGTTCAAGAATCAGACTTGGGTAAGATCTAGACTTGACGACCTAGAGTAGACGTAACCTAACTCTAGGGGCACACCTTGAGTGACAACTAGGCTAAAATTAGCCTGGAATCTAGACTCAACAGGTTTTGGTTTAGACTCTAAACTAGGGTAAGCCTAATCCAACCCTAGAGGTAATTCTAACCTTAGACCTATACTATAACCTAAACAAAGATCTAGACAAGGTAAGTCCGAGTCTCAGCTCGGGCCAAGAGTGGGTCTAAGTATGGACATGGGTGCAAACCTGGTCCAGACTTGGACTGGGTGCAAGCTTAGGCTTGGACCTAGAGGGTTATGATAATCAGACCGAGTGTGGACCTGACCTGGATCAAAGTTTTTTTAGGCACTAGCCCTTGGCTCGGATCAAAAAGGGGCCTAGGTTTGAACCTGGGTGTGAACCTGGTTTGGATATGGGCTACACAGGGTATAAGCCTAAACTTGGACCCCAAGAGTTTTATTGATCAGGGTAGGTATGGATCTGGATAGGATCAAAGATGAACTAGGAAAAGCCTTCGGATCGGACCAAGAAGGGCCTAAGTTCGGGCCAAGGCGAAACCTGGTTTGGATCTGAGATAGGCTGAGTACAAGTCTGAACCTGGACCTAGAGGGTTCAGCTCGGACTAAAAGTAGATTCGGGTTGAGACCCAAGTTCAATAAGAAAGCGAGCAGACAAAAAACTTTGACCCAGTAGTACTATAGGTAGGCTTGGCTTGTGAGTGGGTTCCTAACTACTGAAATGCGGCTAGGCTGATATCGGTACCTCGCATAGGTCCAAACGTCCTGTTATAAGAGTTTGTCAGGTCCTACTATGTGTGGAGTTGCTTCAAGGCAAAAGATTATGGAGGGGCACTCACAGTTAAAGTTACGCAAATCCCAACTGCCTCGACTCTCAAAGCTGGGTTCCCCTCACACTGTTAATGCAGATTTTGGGGGTTTTCGAAAAATTTGTTTTCTAGTTTTCTGGGATTCACAGTCGGTGTGTGCTAGAGTGTGTAAAGAAGCACGCAAATGAAAATAAATTCAAGCACACAGGCACACAATAAGAAAGAAACAAGTGAGCACTCGGTGTTGATCATGCCTAGCGATGTGCGCTTTGAGGCGAAACTGGTCAAAGTAGTGAAAGCAGGCATAGTTCGTGCTAAGTCAAGCGCGGCCTAAGTCGAGGGTGACTCGAACGGGACATGGTTCAGGGAGGGTGAGAGCTGCCCTCGATGTATTCCTTTTTTTTTTTTTATCTTTTTTAATTTTGATGAAACACAATTAAACTAAGCGTGGTGAACGCAGGGAAAACATGGTTTTAGTCAAAATTAACAAACTAACATAAAAAAAGGAAAAGTCAGGAGCAGGACAGACTTATCTGAAGCAAAATAGCTTTTTTATATTTTTTAAAAAAAATTATTTTAACCCAAAAATTGGTGAACAAGCACAAAAACGGCTCTGGAGCAGGCCTGTGGGGTCCCAAAATTGTTTTGGGACCTCTGTGATAGGGCGGCACGGATCGTGTCACCCGAGGGGCACGAGTCGTGTCGCTCAAAAAAATAAAAAAAATTATTTATTTATTTATTTATTTTTATCTTGTTGATCTTGATAAACTAAGGCTTTTAAAACTTGCAGAAGCAGAAAAATTATACTTTTTGATGAAATAGAATTCAAACAAAGTGAAACAAAAGAACAACAGATAGAACATCCTTGTATCCAGAAAAATATTTTTTTGGTATTTTTAAAATTTAGTTTTGCTCTGAAATTTTGTGAACAGTCACAAAAGAGACCCATGACACAACCTGCAAAATTTCAAAATACTTCAACTTGGGCAATGGGGGGCATCAGAGGGCGTGTCGCCTTGTACCTGGACAGCACGACCCACGTCGCTTGGGCACCATGCCCTGTGTCGTCAGGGCGGCGCACCAAGTGTCACCCAAAAAATTATTATTTTTTTGTATTTTTTTCTTGTAGATATTGATAAAATAATCTTATTGGAAACTTGGAGAAACAACAAATAAAATGTTTTTTGATGAAAATAAATTAAAATAAAGAGATAGGAGGGAACTGCATATCTAAAAGAAAAATATTTTTTTTGTATTTTTAAATATTTTATTTTGACTTGAAAATTTGGGAAAATCTAAAAATGGTACCTAGAACATGTCTAAAAAGTTTCACAATATTATCATATCACGCTCTATTTGCCCTACGGTGGGCGCCAAACTGTTTACCATGAAAAATTAGAGAGATCCTGGAATGAAGATCTATCGAATCTGTCACCTTAAAATGATGAAAATTAACTAGTGGAGAAGGTGGGAAAAATCGAATTCATATCAGGGCCAGATCTGCACAAAAACGAGCAAGAGCTACTCTTAGATCTGTGGCGGAGCAAGCATGATCCATGATATCAAAATACGATTTTTAGAACAAATTAAGTGATAAAAAATCAAAATGAAATAAATCAGTAAATAAATGAAGAAAGAGAGAGGTTTGAGAATGATTCCAAACCGGGACGAATGGCCAGGGACTCCCGAGCCTTTTGGGGCTCGCCCGTATCAAAACTAGTCCTCTTCTGCCTCTCAGATTCGGATATTCACTTGCAAGAATCTAATTGAAGAGGGGTGGTTGTGCCCTAAGGGTAGATCTAGGGTGGTTGTGCCCTAGGTCTGGGTTTTCCTTTGCTTTTGGGGATAGAGTCTCAGGAAGCTAAGGTTTTCTCTAGGGTTTCTTTCGTTCTCTCTTTGGTTTCAATCTCTATCTCTAGGTTTATTTTTTCTATGAAGTCTTGATCCCCTCAAATGACCACATAAAGAGGTGTTATAAGGGTCCAAACTTGTTGGAAAGGATAAGCACACGTAACAAGCAAATCCCCTGTCAAAAAGTCAAAGTTTGAGGGTCAGGGATCTGAGCGGCATGGGTTGTGTCGCCTGGGCAGCAAGGGGTGGTCGCCTGGGTGGCACGCCCCATGTTTCCCATACGAAAACTTGTCAAATTTGAGATTTTTTTTTTAGGTGTGTTCATCAACCTCTTTTGAAGATCTTAATGAAAATTTGGGTCAAAACAGATTTTTTTACTATTTTTAATAATTATTTTGGCAAAACATGGCATTTAAAGAAATCTGGGTCAAAACAGGGTTTATGTAGGGTTCTTGGCAGTCAAACTGGTTCTGGGTCACAAGGTAGGTTGTGCGAAATATGGATTTGGGTTTACTTAGTTAAGGTCCTAAGGGTTTAAAAAACCACATAAGTTTTTAGATTTAAAATGGGATGTCTACAAATGGACATTTTGAGATTTGGGGGCCCCCCCTTCCTTCCGTTAAGTTTGTTGCTCTCTCTGGAACCTCGTTCGAGAACAAGGGCAGGTATTACCAATCGATGAGAGCGGAATTTAAGGTGGGTTCGAGACTTACCCGGGTTGGCTCGCATGGACGCCCTCTTAGATCATGAAGAAAGCCCTTCAGTATTAAAACTGGTTCAGAATCGCCTCCATTGGCTTGTATTCTCTTGTTTTCTGCAATCACACACATATGGCAAAGGTTATAAGACGGGTGGGTCAACATACCTCACCTTACCTCTTTGGTGAACGTACACAAGGATGCACATTCAAAAGAAGAAGAGAAGAACAAGAGAAGAAAGATGGGGGAGAAAAGAATTTGAGCAGGTAGGGAGATAATGACTAAACTGGTGAGTAATTGGCCTGACTTGGTAGTAAAACGGGGTCGGTAACTATGACCAGCTCAGTAGGATTAGTACTGGATGTCAATACCGCTACTGACTAGCTAGGCACGATGGTTAACCTGTCGTGGCAATAAAGCGGGCACAATAATTCTGACACAACAACATTACGGCTACACGATAGGACCACCATGAAAGGCTAATCCCAACCTCTCTTAATCAAACGAAAGAATAACATAATGAAGATCATAAAGAAAGAATAAGAAGTGAGATAAGAGAAGAAGAGAACAAAAAGGAGGATGGGAAGAGAAAGAAAGGAGGAGAAGAGTATGAGAGAAAAGAAAAACACAAGTGCTAAGCGTCGCCTGCTGTATTAGGCAAAGACAAGGAAGAAGACACAGTCGGCACTGAATGTCACCGACTATATCAGATAAAGAAGAGAGGGAGAGCACAGTCGGCGCTAAGCGTCGCCGGCCATGTTAGACAAAGAAGAGAGAGAAGTTGCAGTTGGTGCTAGGTTTCTCCGACTGTATTAGATAGAGAAAAGAGAGAAGATGCAGTCAGTGCTAGGCTTCACTGACTATATTAGACAGAGAAGAGAGAGAAGATGCAGTCAGCATTAGGCTTTACCTACTGTATTAGAAGAAGAAGAGAGATACATGTAGTCGGCACTACACTTCATCGACTATATTAGACAGAGAACAAAGAGAACATGCAGTCGACACTAGGCTTCGTCGACTGTAATAGATAGAGAAGAAAGAGAATATGTAGTCGGCGCTAGGCTTCACTGACTGTATTAGACAGAGAATAAAGACAACAAGTAATTAGCGCTAGGCTTCGCCAAGTGTATTAGAAGAAGAAGAGAGAGAAGATACAGTCGATGCTTGGCTTCGCCGACTGTATTAGACAGAGAAGTAAGAGAACATAGGCGATACTAGCCATCGCCGCTGTGTTAGACGAAGAGCAAAAAGAGAGATAGAGATGAGAAGAAGAGAGAGAGAGAGATATAAAGATGAGAAGAAGAGAGAGAGAGAGATATAAAGATGAGAAGAAGATAGAGAAAGAGAGGTAGAGACGAGAAGAAAGAGAAAGAGAGATAAAGACAAGAAGATGATAGAGAAAGAGAGAGAGAGATGAGAAAGAGATAAAGACGAGGAGAGAGAAAGAGGGGAGGAGAGAGAAAGAGGGGAGAGAGAAAGAGGGGAGGAGAAAGAAAGAGGGGAGGAGGGAGAAAGTTACCTTATTGAAGGCTATCGACCCTTTTCTTCTCTCTCCTCTCTCTCTCTCTTTCCAAGATGCACCCACAAGCTTAACCAAAAATTGAAGTCTTTATTGATTGATTGAAGAATGAACCCACAGGTATTGTGTTCCTTTTATTACAATTTGGCTTTGCATGTTTATATAGAATCTGGCCCAAACATGGGTGTACGCTCAAAAACTACCTAGAATTGAAGATTATTATAATTTAATTGAATTAAAATAAATTCTAAAATTGGATGCAAAAGGACTATTTTGCCCCTGCCTAACAATGTATGGAATTCCAGAACAATCACTACTGTGGCCCAAGAACTTGCGTGATCTTCCATGACTAATCTGGGGTTGTTTTGATTCCCATTTGATCGAGAGATGATTATTTACTTCTAAGGCTCAGTATGGTGATCGATTCGATACCAACTTCAAGCCATGAATCATGTTTTTAAGCCATGATTATGAGGCTTAAATTTTGGATGAATCTTGAAACCTTTAGATTGATTATGTGTTCGTTCCTTGATGTTTTTCTTTGGTTTCTTCGCTGAATCACAGTAAGCATGCTGTCACGATCATGTTGCAACAAACGTAGCTCGTTTTCGTGTCTGGATGAAGATTTCGTATTCTTGAGTTTTTGGTCGGAATCATGAAATCCGGCGGCAGTAATTTACAGCATGTTTGATGCCTATGTGTATGAAATCCAACCGTTCATCATACGTGGAGCTTGGATCAGAGATGGCCATGAACCATACGCACATAATGCAATTGGTTTCGTGCCAATCGGGTATGCGAGCGTAGTGATTTGGCCGTCGGAGTGGGGCGTGCTGCTACTGAATTTTCTGTAACTTCCTTCACTGATCAACAACTTCTCTCTAAGTTTTTTCCCTGCTCGGGCATCGTCACCTGGTGTACCGTATATCAAAATTCTCGTCTTGATGAGACGAACACACTCACAAATTTTGAGTACGATTCGACTTTAAACGAGTGAGATATAGGCCCCAAAAGTCACTGTCCATGACTGTAAAAACAGTCACCTTTAATGGTGTTTTAGTGCAAGGTGGCTACACAGGAATAGTGTGCGGCCTACCATTTTTCTATATGTTACCCATAACTTTGTCTTGGAGTGCCTAATTAAATTAAAACTTGACCTATAAGAATTTTCGATTGTGTCGGATCTAATGGCAGTGGTCCCCACAATGATTTGACGTACCAAAAATATAGCTCTCGTTACAGGGTACATTTCAGGGTGCTAAAGGCCAATTTTTTCGAAATTGCTCCTTTGTGTTCACGGCCTTAAGCAAGTCTGATCATGATGAAACTTGGTAGGTGGCCTTTTGGAGTGTTGATGGAGATCCTGATCAATTCTGGGACTATTTTGAGATGATCAAGATTTCCACTGTTTTGTAGGCTTTATTAACTTACTTCCTCTTTATTCCGCATCAGGGACCAAGGTACTGAAAAATACGTTCAAACATAAGGATCTACCTAGAAGGGTTTAGTGGGTTATCTATTGATGAGTTCGAAGTATGCCCAGATGACAGTTGAGGGACTGTGTGGCCTTTACGGGTGATGAATAGCCTTTAGAGACAGGGCTAAAACCTCATCATTATATCATCACATGGCATGTACATAAATAACCGTCTTAAGAGTCGTCAATGAGGGTGAAGCGTGTACATATGCAAGAGATTACCCCTATACACCATAGAGTCATGGTTGCATCATGGTCTATAGGACAATGATTTTTTTATCTTTAGGGGAGAACCTGAAATCCATAAACTGCGATTGTCTCCCCTAGTCTACTGGCTGACTTTGGTGGTCTAATCATGAACGCCTGTAGTAGACTGTGCGTCAAGTAAATTGTTGAGTCAGTTTTAGAAATCTAGGTGGATCGTGGTCTGCAGTTGAAGGTGGAGTGCTCCCGTATATTGATAAGTTCCTAGATCTACCGGATCTGATTCCTATCAAAATGAATTAATTTTAATTAATTTTATGCCATATGATTTTTAATTAATTCACATCATATATCGGTTCGAGGTCTCAGACTGAATAATTTCTGATAATGGTCCCCAGTTAAGGAGTCAGCACGTTGATCGCCTAGTCAACCAGTTTGGCTTTGAACGGAAGTACTCGACTATGTATTACCCTCGAGCCAACGGGTTAGCTTAGGCTGTCAATAAGTCTTTATGTGGGGTGCTCCTGAAGTCGGTGTCAAAGTCAAGGAAGAATTGGCACGAGAAGCTGCCTGAGGCTCTGTTGGCCTATCGCACCACCACTCACAATGCTACAAACTCCACCCCTTATTCCCTGGTCTATCGGGGTGAGGTGGTCCTGCCCCTTGAAATTCAAATACCCTCTCTTCGTGTCACCATACATCAAAGACTAATTAAGGATGAGAACGCCAAGTTCCTCTACAAAGAGTTGGATACCCTCGATGAAAAGAGACTAGAGGCTCAACAGAACCTCGAGCTCAATCAACGAAGAATGAAGCGAACCTTTGACAAGTCTGTCAAGGTTCGTTCATTCCCTCATGGGGACCTAGTCTTCGTAGTCAAGAGACCAATCATCATGCATGGGTGGCGCAAAGGAAAGTTCGAGCCTAAGTGGGAGGGTCCATTCGTAGTCAAGAAGGTTACACCAAATGGGGCCTATTTATTGGTAAAATCAGATGGCGAAGAGGTGATGCCCCCTATCAACGAGTGGCATTAAATGAAACACTATCCCTGACATGGCCATAGAGTGCAGCGTGTGCAGTGAAAAGATAGAAATGAAGAGGAGAAGCAACAAGTCGATTCAAAGGAAGTTCATTTCTTTTATTACACTAAAAAAGGTTACAAGTTACGATAAAAATCCTATTATCAGGAAAGTTACAAAACTCTTGCATCTAAGGATATGAGGAAAGTTACAAACCAAAACTAGTTGCGTTTCTCTTATATCTGAGGATAAAAGGACATTTACTGGCCAAGAGAAACGCCCTCCTCGTGCAGAAGTAGCAAACCCGCTAGATAAATGCCTGCCCCATAAACAAGTGGTAAAACCACTTGGTGATGTTAGCCTCTGTCCCGCCAAGGAGAATGGTTACAGGCTAAAAGAAAAAGCCCACCACTTCCGAGTCAGCTTCAATTCATCTGCGAGTATATCAAATATAAAAGGCAAACTTCTCTGGCAAGGAACTGGCCTATAATGGAGAGCATGCCTTATTCACTGTGGGTGCCCTTCCACAGAACAATATGCACTTCATGGTTGTGCTGGAGGACTTGGCTCCGAACACACCGCAGAGGCAAGGCCTTCCCGTTTGCCATCACTTTTGACTACCACAAGACATCGTCGTTTGACGTCATCGTCGTGTGCAACCTAATGCCATGTCCTATCATCACCACAGGCGGCTAATGCCACGCGAAACTATCGCCGCGAGCCTCATGCCCCAGACATGGCTGCTGGAAGGTATTTTTCATCAACATGGTTCCCCTGCTCAATAAAGGCCTAGCAAGTAATGGAAGTTTCGACAGTTCCAGAACAACCTTAAAACTTGTCCAGATCTTCATGAGGTATCTCAAGAGTCTCTTGCTAAGTTTTTCCATATTTTGACATGTCTAAGGCAGTGCAGACTGAGAAGCAGTTCCAGCAGAATCGGCCTCTAACAACCCGAAACAGACCCCTATAACTAGATCGACATATTCAGCATCTCAACATGCTATAGGACCACTGCCATTAGATCCGGCAAGATTGAAAACCCCTAGGGGTCAAGTTTCAACTCAAACGCAAGTTTCAAGAAGACGTTACAGGCAAAAGCGTGAAACAAGTGGAGCCACACGCTATTCCCGTGCGGCCACCCTGCAACACTACACCATTGAAGGGGCAGGCACGACAAGTGACTTTTGACCCTCATATCTCGGGTGTCCCATGTTGGATCGCGCTTAAAGTTGGTGAGCATGTTCATCTAGTCTGATGAGCGATTCGGTATGTGGTACACCCCATGACGATTCCCTTCGTGAAGAAAGTTTAGAAAATTCAGTAGCATCGTGCTTCACTCGAGCGGCCAAATCGCGTCGCTCACGAGCCCAATCGATCCGAGACCAGTTCCATTGGGGTGTAAGGTCTAGTGCCATCTCTGACCTGAACCCCGTACATGATAAACGTTTGGATTCTTCACACGAAGCTGACAAACAGACTGCATATTCCGTTGCTTGAATCCTTGATTTCAGCCAAATTTTTAGACTTGTAAAATCTTCGTTCGCCCATGAAATCAAGCTGCGTTTGGTGCCCCTTGATTCTAACGACATGCTCAGTGTGATTCAGCAAAAAAACACAGAAAAACATCAAGGGACGAACACAGCATCGATTCAAAGTTTCAAGATAAACTGAAAGTTCAAGTCACATGACAAGCACTAAAAACACGATTCATGGCTCGAAGTTGGTATCAAATCGATCGCAAAGCCAAGCTCTACAAGAAAACAATCATCTTACGATCAATCGGGCATCAGAATGACCACGGATCAGCCATGCAAGAACATGCAAGTCCTAGGGCAACACAGGGACTGTTTTGAAATTCCACAACTTGTTAGGAAGGGGCAAATCTATCATTTTTCACCCTATTTTCTAATTTATTTTAAATCAATTTAATCTTAATTTTCAGCAATTATTGTTACTTTTGATCATCCACCCATGTTTGGGATAAACTTCTATATATATGTACCATCATTGTACACAAAAAGGGAGAGAAAAGATATAGAGAGAGGATTCAAAAGATAGAGACACACACACAAGAGATAGTTTTCACTTAATACAATTTTCTCTTTCTTACCATTGTGGTGTTACGCTTGAGAGAGAGAGTGAGGTGAGAGAAACTTCTGATCGATACCCTCAAGGTTGAGGTAAACCTTCTCTCTCTTCTTTTTCATTTCTTCTTCTCTCTCTCCTCTTCCCTCTCTTCTTCCTCTTCTTCAACTGAGTCCCTCGAAGAGGCTATGAACGACAGTGGCAGTGCCGTGGATGCCTCTCCCTTGGTCTCACCAGTCACGCATGGTGATGGCAGTACCATGTGCAAGTCTTCTTCCCCTTCTCCTGGTCTATCGCTTTCTCCTAGTGAAGTCTGTAGATGGTGCTTCCCATCACTGCCCACAGACATAACTACGACGTCTCCTTGAAAAACCCAGACGGCAAAGCTTGTTGCCACTTGCGGGGGTCTTCCTCTGCTGCACGCCAAGCGTAGAAGGTGATGCCTATCGCCGCTCGCTAGAGGCTCTGGCAACAACTATCGCTGTCAACGAGCTTCCTCTACACGTACCCGATGCTTGTCGTCGCTCTCCGTGCATCCCACGCCTATCACCGTGCTAATTGGGAGGGACCATCATTGTGTGCTTCGTTAGGACCTAGCGCCATCTGTAAGGGATGCGCTGCCTCCTTGCATTACCCATTGTGATGCCTATCGATGTCTGGTCCTCCCCCTTCTTTGCCATCTCATCTTCTTTTCTTCTCCCCCCTTTTCTCTTATCGCTTGACTGAGGGTAGACCCGGCTTACACTACCACGCTAACCTCGGTTTTGAGTAGTATTGTCGCCGTGCTGATCCTGTGAACCATGCCTGTCTTGCTGTCATTCCGAGTCGGTGACTTCTGGCTGTCGTGCTAGTCTTGCCCCTCTGTCGACTACTTTCCCCCTTTCTCTCTTTCGCCTAACTTTTCACTTCATTGCCTTCTCATACGAACGTGCATTTCCCTAAGACAAGGGTCCCACAACCCACTTGTCCTACAAATTAACCGTAGAAGTATTGTGCAAAAAAACAAGAGGATTACAGGTCAAAGGAGGCAATTCCGAATCAGCTCAAGCAGCTGGGGAGATTTCTTCGTGATCTAAGAGAGCGCCCAAGCGAGCCAGTTCGAGTAAATCCCAAACCCACCTAAAAGTCCTCTCTTATCGGTTGGTATACCTACCCTTGCCCTCAAGCAAGGTTTCGAGAGAGTGATCTCAAATCCTGGGTTCATCAGAAACCCGAGACACGTGCCACCAGATCACCTAGATCCAGAGGGTGAGACGAGGCTGTTAACCAGCTTAGCGACTCCACTGAGGAGTTACTACCCCTTAGTCGGTTCGCTTTTGTTTGACCAGCTTCCTTCTTTACTTTCTGCATCAATTTCTATATCTATTGGGTTGTTCAACCCGTTAATCCGGGTTAGGGACATCCTTATTTTTGCACTCATGGCTGTCCCCGGTAAGCGAGCTGCTCAAGCCTCCTTCCCTACTCTCCTTCTATGTTCGGACTCACGGTCCGGCTCCCAGGTTCTCACCTGGATCGGTGCTAAAGGGGACACAAAAATCCATGCCTCCCTGCTTTCTCACCTTGGTGGACTCTCCACCAAGGCCTCTTGCATGGGTAGCACTCCTACTGCTGCACACCCTGCTACAGGCAAATCTCCTACCTGTCATATTGTTGCGGTACGTCGGAAGGCTGACCCACCCATCCCGATGAAAGGTAAGCAAACTGTCGTCGTATCTGAGGTTCGCCGTAAGGCAACCCCTCATCCTCCTTCACCACTTCGAGTCCCCACACCCGGAAAGTTGATACTTAGAGGCAGATGTCCTAAGGACTCCACCCCTCGAGCCACACCTCGGAGCAACCCTCACATTGCCTTAAGCTCTCATTCAGGGCCAGGCCTTCTCAGGCCCCATACTACATTCATCATGTAATCACTTTCCACAGCTCGAGGGAACACTAGCTCTATGCCACCTCGAGCACGGAGGGTCGACCGCTCCTTCTTACCTCTTGGCGTACACAGCTTCATCTTGTGAAGGACAAGCTTCCGCCTCATCCCCCACAAACACAAGCTCGTGGGTCTCGGCCTCCTCAGGCAGAACCCATTAACCGAGCCCGGGCTGACCCCCAAGTCACCTGGACGACAATCCTTAAAGGTGAACACGTGGTATCTTTGCAGGTCTCTCCCAGAGCCAGACTCAAGAGGAGTCACGAGCCGACCCCTCATTCCTCTTTTGCTCTCCCGATGCCAGGCAAGCACCTCGAGCTCTGGTACTCAAACATCATCCCTAAGAGTGCCATCTTGAGTCAGCCTCGGGTCAGTCGAACGCCTTGGCCTCATAAAGGAATTCGAGGCAACGACTTGATGGCAAACAAAGGTCTCCACCCTCCAAAGCAGAAACCCAAGCTGCCCTCCATCCTTGGGCGCCACTCGCTGCTCCAGCTCATGGACATGACCCTCGCCTGTTCGAAGAAAACGGGGTAGACCAGGTGTCAGGGTCGGTTTTGGAATGAGGTCCATAGCCGCCTCTGGATCAAGCAGAAAAGAGGCCTGCAAATCCTGACCTTGAAAGCCTCCAAGGCAGTCGAGGTAACCACCCCTGACAACCTCCTGCCTTGTAATGCCTATTTCCCTCTTCAAACTCAAAAACCTGAGAAAGTTCAGGAGTATTGTTTAGTGATCACCACCTAGAAGCCACAGTCCCAAGATCGTCAAGAACCGGTCCTCATAAGAATGACATACAACGGGGCAAGCTGAGCCTCTCTAGACTGACTTGCCATGCATGACTCGCCAATCTCGAAGGTCCGCTGCATCACCTGACTCTGACCCTTTAAAGGAAATGGTCAGTGTGATGGTGATCAATGAGCCGAACGACATTCAGGAGGAATGGATGAACCAGTTCGAGGAAATGATGCAAGCCATCCTCAGAAAGATGGAGCACCTAGTGGCCACCAAGTCCCCTTCTTCGTCCAACTCCATGATTGGTGAAGACACAGCCCCCAGACATACTCCCCCACCGGTCTCTCAAGATGGATCTCCTTCCCGCAGGGTCTCCCAAACTGACATAGAGGCCATGGTGGCCCAAAGCCTCAAGAACAAGGTCTCAAGAATGCAGGACACGCCGCTGTACCAGAAGCCGTATCCTTTGTACATTGACCAGGTATCGTTTCCCATGAACTACCAAAAAGGGAAACTCCCCATGTTCAATGGTACTACGTCTTCTTAATGGTACTACGTCTCCTCATCAGCCTACTGTCCACTTCCAAGCAGCCTGCAGAGAGACGACAACTGATGGACGACTTCTCCTCCTCCAGTTTGTCGAGACTCTCAAAGGCTAGCTTTTCAGTGGTATGCTCGGTTGCCACCGAACTCGATACGCACTTGGCAAGAAATTGAGCAGTTGTTCTACCAACGCTTCTACGAAGTTCAATGGAATGTGAAGACCACTGAGCTCCTCACTCTGATGCAAGACACTGGTAAGACGGTTGACAAGTTCATCACCCGATGGAGATAAATGGTGACCTTCCATGCCCCCCCATGACCGAGAAGGAAGAAGTCCAGACCTGCATACGAAACATGCTTCCCGAGATTGCCCTACATGTCGAAGCATCCAAATCGCCCTCCATGTCAGAGCTCATCTGTAAGGAAGTTCATAGTGAGGGATTTTTTAAGCACGACAGTTCTCGTTAGCAACCCTCCTCCTCAAACTCTTGCTCCAACAGTCGGGGCAATCCAAAGGCAGTGATCAGCGTGGTTGTCACCGTGACTGACACCAAAGGCACGGCTTCTTATACTCTCAAGCTCTCCAAGACCCAGGCGCCTCGAGACGGAGGCAAGCAGCAGTCCTACAAAGTGGTCCCGCCTCCTAAAAACAGTAAGCGAAACGACTACTAGACGCAGCACCATAATAAGGTTGACCCCTTTCAAACGGAGTGGACCCCAGCACCACTCCATATGCTGTTAGCACATAACATGATCCAGGTACCAAAGGTGACCACCGTATAACCGCAGGGCAAGAGGCGAATTAGAGGTACTGCACCAATCACAGAAAAGTAGCCCACCTCATTAACGACTGCTATAAGCTCAACAACAATATAGAAACCCTTATCAACAAGGGTCAGATAAAGCTCAAAGAGTTGAGGGTTGCCTCGAGGAGTGGCTCGAGTGGATAGACCACAAGCCTTCAAGTGTGTGCAAGGGGTGAAGACCTCAAGACCTCCGCCTCTGTGCATCGACCCTCCAGGTGTGGATACTTGGAGTGGCGAAGGAGCACAGAGGGTTGCCTTGCGACGAACCTCGGGAGCGACGACAGTTTGCTTGCCTTTCACAGGGATGGATGGGGCAGCCTTTAGGCGTACCACAGTAGTATGACTGGCATGAGAATTGCCAGTAGCAAGGGGCCTTGGTGGAGAGTCCACCAGGGCGAGAAAGCGGGGAGGCAGGGACTTTTAAGTTCCCTCTCTCACTGATACAAGTGAGAACCTAGGAGCTGGACTGTGAGTCCTAACTCAGAAGGAGATTATGGAAGGAGGCTTGAGTGGCTCGCTTCCCTGGGAAAACCACGAATGCAGGGATACAGAAATCCTCGACCCCGATGAATGGGTAGAACAACCGAGGTGCCATAGAAATAGGTGAAGAAAACTGGTCAAACAAGAGCAAACCGATGAAGGGGTAGTAAGTCCCTAATGGAGTCTCCAAGCTGGTTAAGAGCCTCGAGCTCACTCTCCAGATCTAGGTGATCTGGTGGCACGTGTCGTCGGTTTATAGTGAACCTGGGATTAAGATCGCTCTCTCGAAACCTTGCTCGAGGGCAAGGGAAGGTTTACCAACCAATGAGAGAGGAATTTTAAGTGGGTTCGGGACATACTCGGGCTGGCTCGCATGAGCGGCCTCTTAGATCACGAAGAAAGGTCCCCCAGCTGCTTAAGCTAGTTTGGAATTGCCTCCTTGAACTGTAGACCTCTTGTTTTCTGCACAACACTACTATGGTTAATTTGCAAGACAAGTGGGTCGAGTGACCTACCTTTGTCTTAGAGCAACGCACATTCATATGAGAAGAAGATGAAGTGCAATGTTAGATGAAAGATAGAAAGGGGGAGAGAAGTAGACAGAGGGACGGGATTAGCACGATGGCCAGAAGTCACCGACTCGGAATGGTAGCAAGACGGGCATGGTTCACAAGACCAATACGGTGGCAATACTACTTGAAACAGAGGTCGGCATGGTAGTGCAAGCTAGGTCTACCCTCAGTCAAGCAAGAAGAGAATGCGGGTGGGGGGGGGAGAGAAGAAAGCGAGATGGCAAAGACGGGGGAGGTTCGGATGTCAATAAGCATCGCAATGAGCAATGCAAGGAGGCAGCGCATCCCTTGCGGACAACGCTAGCTCCTGACAAAGCACACGGCGATGGTTCCTCCCAAGTCACATGGCGATAGGAGTGGGATGCTGGGAGAGCGATGACAAGCACCAGGGACACGCAGAGGAAGCTCGCGGACGGCGATAGTTTTTGTCAGAGCCTCTAGTGGGTGGCGATAGGCATCACCTTCTACACTAGGCGGGCAACAGAGGAAGCCCCCACAAGTGGCAACAAGCTTCCCCATCTGGGTTCTTCGCCGAGACGTCATGTGGGATGCGATGAGCGTCGTAGTTATCACTTTGGGTTAATTGTTAGCAATCTCTACTGGTATTCACGTTCAAAACTTTCTTTGGTCTCTTCTTCCTTAATCTTTTTTTGACATTCATGGAATAATTTTTTCCTCTTTGGTATTCATGGGATAGTTTTCCATATCAATAATACATGACTTTAAGTTAAGTGGGATGAGGTGTGTGAGTTGTTAAGAGGATTTTGGGGATAGATGTAAACCATCCCCTTTAGAGGAGATTTACTTAGATAGCAACAAATCCCTTAAGAGGAAATTTATGGAAGATTTAGAATGAGAAAAAATAGGGAAGGGAGATTGAGAGAAAATAGGGAGGGGAGATTCAGAGAAAATAGGGAGAAGAAATACAGAAAGGAGATTGAGAGAAATAGGAATAAAAGATTAAGAGAGAGAGAGTTTTGGGGTGTGGGAGAGAGAAAAAATAAATAAATAAATTAAAAAGCTACTAGTCTTTAAAAAAAAAAAAACATTCTTATAGGGTCATATTGTTTTTTTTTAAAAAAAAAAAAAGAAGTTAAGGCCTTTCGCATTTTTGAAAAAAAGAAAAAGAACAATCCTTTGCATTAAAGAAAAAAAAAACGGGTATTTTCCGCTTCTTTCTCTCCTCATTAAGCAAAAAAGGGTTAAAAACACAAAATTCCAGGGTCACCATCTGCACTCTCTCTAATTGTGCCTTGATCGAGTCACCCTCAACTCGAGGCGCGCTCAACTAGGCACAAGTTGTGCCTGGTTCCACTTTCATTTACTGTTGACCTTATAAGGGGGTGTTTACCCCCACATCTGAACTGTGCTTTTGCTCAGTTAAAAACCCGACCCGAAGCACACCTCACTTGGCATGATTTACGCCAAGTGCTCACATTTTTCTTGCATTGTGTACCTGCTTGCTTGCTACTTTATTTTTTCTTACATGCTTATTTACACACTCTTGTACACACCGGACTGGGAATGCCCCAGAAACCAACATATATTTTCGAAAACCTCTAAAATCCATGTTACCGACATGAAGGGAACCTAGCTTTAAGAGTCTAGGCGATTGAGATTCTCGTAACTTTAACTGTGAGCACCCCTCCGTAATCCTTTGCCTCAAAGCAACTCCAAGTATAGTAGGACTTGGAGAACATCCTATAACAGGAGGTCAGGACCTATGTGGGGACCTATATCACCCTAGTCGCATTTCAATAGTTAAGAACCCACTCTCAAGCCAAGCCTACCTATAATATAGGTCAAATGTCTTCATGTGTTGTGCTTGCTTATGTTTTGTTGGTTAATCTTACATCTCAAACTGGGCCTGCTTTTAGTCCGAGCTGAACCCTTTGAGTCCAAGTCCAGGCTTCTACCCAGCTTAGCCTACGTCCGAACCAAGTTTTACCTTGGTCCGAACTTAGGCTCCCTCTCAATCCGAGCCGAGGGCTCGTTCCTAGTTCATCTTTGATTCAATCCGGGTCCATACCTAGTTTGATCATTAAAACTCTCTGGGTCCAAGTTCAGGATTATACTTAGCCTAGCCTAGGTCCGAACCAGGTTCACACCTAAGTTCGAACCTAGGCCCCCCTTTGGTTCAAGCCTAGGGCTTGTGCTTGTATCAACCTTGATCCAACTCGGGTCCACACCTGGTCTGATCTTCAAAACCCTCTATATCCAAGCCTAGGCTTGCACCCAGCTCAGTCCAGGTTCGAACTAGGCTCACACCTAGGTCCGAACCTAGACCCACTCTTGGTCCGAGCAGAGACTCGTACCCACTTAGTCTAGATCTCAATCTAGGTTCTAATATAGGTCTAAGCGTACAGTTGCCTCTAAAGCTAGACTAGGCTTACCCTAGTTAAGAGTCTGAACCAAAACCCATTGATTCTAGCAAGTTTCATCCAGCCTAGTCCTAGCCTAGATCTTATTTCGGGTTTGCCCCTTTAGTCAGACTAAGTCTATCCTGACGCATCGAGTCTAAATCTCATCGAGTCTATGAATCATGACCCATGATCATAGCAGAGCAAGGTCCAACCCTGTTGCCCCAGCTCAGTCTAGATCCAGAGAACCTAGTAATTTCGAGAGGCACCGTCACAATGTTCCCTCACAAATCATCTATAGCACTCGTGTCAATAAGCCGACTCTCGACCCACATGGAACTAAACCTAGCAGTCCAAGCTACCTTTAAGGCCACCATTTAGAAGTCATGAGCCAACAGGTTGATAAAGTTCGTATCACCTTGAATAGGCAAGGGGTCAGGCCGAGGTAAATCCTCTAATACATAGGGGTTATCCTCAAATCCAGTCGGTACAATAAGAATAAGACCCCAGCCCAAATCTCCAAATCAATCAATCTTAGCCGTGTGAACCCCGATGGTCAATTAGCAGCCCAACATTCCAATCTTGGCAATCAACCAATTAGTGGGCGAATGGGTTCACATACAACTTGGGAAAGTCTACCCAAGCAACCCATCACCAGTAAAAATCAGGGTTTTGATCTAACTCGATATAAAGACAATCCTAAGGTGCATGCTTACTTTCAAGACCTGCTCAATAGAGGATACACCATCCATCGCACTCAATCTATAAAAGTCAGGTTAGAAGCTCAAGCCATAGGCCAAGCCCAACATTTTGGCTCAAACTAGGATAATCCTAGGGCTGTTAGCCTGCCAATTCAACCCACTACAGGCCAGGGGTCTAGTTCTAATCATCACTCGAAACCAAGTCTACCTCGAGGGCAGACTCTATGTGGCAGTAGCTATGGAATTCCTTCACTCTTTCAGTTTAGTGCTGGGACAAGAGAGTACCCTAACCCTAGGGATAGATCATCCAATCAAGGTCAAGGTCAGGTAGACCTAGCCGCCCAAAGTCAGCGGTCTAGTTGTCATAGCCGCTTGAATCCTCTATCCTAGTTAAGTGGTGATTCTATCCTGCTGGCCTCCTTACATGGCCAAGTTGTGCAACCTTCGAGTAATGGGTATACTCCGACCCAATTCAACTCGGGTAAGTTTATAAGCCGACAACCGGCACATCAAGTTCAACACATCCCTCAGGCTCAATCCTGAGGGCAACCCGCTACATGGGCGCAACAGCCAGTTCATATAAGTAACATACCACAAAATCAGGTTCAACAAACCATACAATCGAGCCAGCTCACAGCTACAACGACAGCTCAATTCGCTCGTACAAAACACCTCTAAGACTCTTTAGAGGAAATGGGACAATGAGATTTCTCAACTCTTAAAGCTTATGTACAAGAAGTTCTAAGACACCTAGCAGATCTACCAATGGGGTTTGTGATGCAACAGTTTAGAAGCAGATTTTCAGGGAAAACGGATCTTGAGGCACACATCAACACCTACTTTTTGATGGTCCACACACTGCGAGACCGACCAAACCAACTTAAGGTCATGTTCTCGCATAGCTTATCAAAAGAACCCTTGATGTGGCATCGAAGGTTTATGAACAATAATCCTCAAGCAACTCCTCACGAAATGTTCAGGCAATTTTCCTCCCACTACAGTGGAGGAAGGCGAAGACCCATCACCCTTGGTGAGTTAACTTCCATCAAACAGAAATCGAGCAAATCTCCTTCCCTGTTGATAACTAGATTCAGAGAGGCAGCAATGCGAATCACTGAAACTCTACTCCCTGAAGCTGTGAGTAAACTTAGCATTAGAGAACATGACTCCAGAATATGTCACGTTCTTCAGTATGGGGACAGTCTCTTACTCATTTGATGTTATTCTTGAAAGAGTGTTTTGATATGAGCGAGCTAAGGAAGATAAAGTCGCAGTTGAAAAACTTTCTCAAGAAGGAGAGGTCAACATGATCAAGAAAAGCAACCCTTCTGCAAATCATTCACAAGAAAAGATTAAAATTCATTGTACCACATGGAGACTGCAGACTTCCACACTTAGGTAATTCAGTCCCATTGACGAGCCTATGACCGATGTCATGAAGAAATTGCTTAAGGCAAGGCTCATAGAATTACTGATAGTAGCCAAGATTCCTCATTTCCATAGAGACGATACATCTCGATGGTGCGATTGGCATTAAAATTATGCTCATAGCATGGAAGAATGTCGAGCTTGCAGACATAGAGTTGAAGATCTCATCGATAACGGCATGATAAGTGTCACAAAGGAAGATATTTACAGTAAAGAAGAATCAGACTCTAGATGTCCCAACAAATAATATTGATGTCAATCTGACTAACTCAGGAGAATCACAAGCTGTACCCAAACACGAAGAGTATCTACAAAGGCCTTGTAGCATAAGAAGAAATCAACTGGAAAGCCCAGTAAATGAAGAACAAAACAAGCATAACCTAAACGATGAGTTAATGACTAAGGATACTCAAGATCAAAGAAGTGAGGATGATCTTAGCTCCAAGCCCATAACCAAAAAAAGAGATATCACATACAGGATTCCACTTCAAGATATGCTCCCAAATGTGACACAAGAAATCCCCATCTTCAAGAGCCACACTTCCCTTCAAACCGTACTTTCAAGTTAACACAATAAATGGTTCGTGCATGTGTGGCAACGAATCAAACTCGCAAAAGCACTCGAGCATAAACTCAATCAAGGTTTCGAATTTATGGATTCCCAAGCCCATAACGACAAGAAAAACCTTAATTCTTGGACAACAACTCGTGAGGGGGCAAATGACCAAGTGCTAAAAGGAAGCCCTTCACCTCAAAACCTTGACGACCCACTTAAGAGGGATCAATATGATGAGGATGACGTGTTAGATATTGATGTGATCCAGATCAACGAGAAGGGATCATCTTCCAAACAATGGGTCAACACCCCCAAAGTCTCCCATTACATTTCCAAATAAGGAGGCAACACCTCAAACATCGAAAGAAGATAAACCTTTAGAA
This sequence comes from Amborella trichopoda, assembly GCF_054954075.1. Taxonomy (NCBI): domain Eukaryota; kingdom Viridiplantae; phylum Streptophyta; class Magnoliopsida; order Amborellales; family Amborellaceae; genus Amborella; species Amborella trichopoda. Next base: position 27,365,970 of record NC_142346.1, read on the forward strand.
ATTCTAAGGGGCACACCTGGGCCACCTTCACAAGACTTCTAGGCCAATCGACCTATATGGGATGAGGAGCCAAGCTCAGAAGATTCAACTGAGTCACCTTTCGAGTTGAACCTAGTTATAGATGATGGAAAAGGAAAGAGCCCAAATTTGTCTATTCCAAAAGATTTTTCATCTTTACTAGAGTTGATAGAGCTCGAACCTTTGGAAATTCTAAGGGGCCCACCTGGGCCACTTTCACAAGATTTCTTGAATGATCCACCAATCTGGGATCAAGAATTGGATATTGAAAATCCGACTATGTTACCTCCTCAAGTGGCAGGTACTCTAAAAGTCATTAACGACATGAGCACATCTTCGATAACTGGAGTGCCACCATGTTAAGAGAATGTATCTTGTGAAGAAAAGTTCCCAACGAAACAGAAAGCCCTGCAGGGGCAACCCCATCAGAATATTCAATAGGGGCAAATTCCTCTCATGAAGGGGATACAATAGGGACAACTAATGAGATAGAACCCTTGTTTGTTGATTCTCAACATGTCATAAGGCCATTTAATATAACGGGGGAAACTAATGAGATTGAACCCTTCTTTGTTGACTCCCAACATGTCGTAAGGCTATCTAGTACCAACTCAACCACTCCTCTTGTGCGAGAGTCTCACCGAAGCTCGAGCACTGAGAAGGAGCCTATCATGGAGTTAACCTCCGAAAAGCAATTCGAAATTATCAATGAAAAAGATTATTGAAAAGGAGTCGGGTGATTAGTCACCCCTTGCACATAACAGAATGAGGAATTCATGCCTCACACTTCAAAAGGCATTAATGCCTGATGTGCAACATCAAGTACTCTATTAATGGGAAAACCCTGATGAGCCTATCTGTCCATACAGAAGACTGAGGGATTAAAAACTGAGAGCGATTTTTAGTCCCAAAATCAAGGTTCAAATGGAGCAGTTTAAAGGAAAAGTTCAACAGAAATTCAACAACGATTGTCAAAGAGATGTTGAATGCCAACCTACGTCAAGGGAAATCAAAGGAAGACCGATATTAGAACCTCCTTGCCACTTGAAGGAAGGAAAGATGGTCGAATTCTTACATTGTCTTAAGGCGAATTGCTAAAAAAAAGAGTGGCACCTTTGACTCTTCTCCCTCATCCTCCTCTTCTTTTGTCATTGTTCTCTTCTTCAAAATAAAATAAAAATAAAAAATGCCGCTGGGCTGAAAATATGAAAGGAACCCCTAGCTTTGGAAAAAATGCCACCGAGCTGAACACCCAAAAGGGACCCCCGAGCGAGAACAAAAAAAAAATCCGCTGAGCTGAAAATCTGAAAGGAACCCCAAGAGTTGGAAAACGATACCAGGCTGAACACCCAAAAGGGACCCTGGGGCGATGAAAAAGAAGAAATTCTCCCCTTCCTTCTACTCCCTAAAGTCTCTTCTCTCTAAACATCTTCTCTTCCTCCCCCTGAGTCAAAGTGGTGTTAAAAGAAAATCAATAAGCATTAACCTGACAGAACATTGTTAAGGACCTAGATCATCTGCAACTTCGAAAGGTGAGTGGTAGAAAAAAGAAATTAGAAATCCAAAGACATTCTGAACACCCAAGGACAATATCCTGTATTTTCAAGATTATGTTTTGCTCGAAATTCTAGAAAACTCTCATTGAATTGCAACACAAGAGCTGAGGTTGGAAGATAAATAAATACTTGATGATTCCTCGTCCTGAAGATTCAAGCAAGTACCCGATACACTCACATAGGGTCCACCAAAGGGGTCACAAGTGGTTAAACTGTAAGATCTACATTGAAAGAAAACCACCCCCCAACAGAGGCAATAAGAAAAATAATAATAATAATAATAATAACTCTCAGGTAGTATGAGTATAATTGTCGACTACACAGTCCATCGCTGCATGACGTTAAACTGCTTAGAAGGTTCTATGGTTGTAGGAGTTTAAACTGCTAACCAACCTTGTTTTTTGAAATAACTTCCTCTTTTCAAAATTTTCACTATATGTCTTGTGTTTTCAAAAACTTTAATTTCTTTGTTAAAATCGTAACCTGTCCCTGATCTGAGTTCTATTTCAAATCTCCCCATATCTTCAAAATTTCTAAAACGTCTTTGTAAATGAATGAGCTTGGACACCTGTACATGATGAGTACCGTGTTTGCCGCAATTGCCATGTTGCTGCCTCGTCTTTCACTTCTGATTCAGCCAGACAAGTCTCTTCCTATAGAAAGCCTTTATTATAGACAGACTTAGGAAACCCTAAGGAGATCAAAGAAGATGCCAAGGTTAAAAATTTTGGAACTGCAAAACCCCTGAAGTTAAGTGGCATGGCCAGAAAGTCCAACTCGAGTTTCAAGCTTGTGGAACTCATCAACATCTCACACCGAAAACCCTAGGAGGAAAAATGCCCTAGGTAGGTGAGCGCAGTGAGCGCAATGACTTGGAGGGATAGTTGGTGTACCTCTTAACTATGTGACCTCAGGAAGAAATATTTGACATCCCCCTGCCACTCGAAAGAAAGGGAACACCAGAGTGTCTACTTCTTTGCAACTCACCTGTCCCTCGAAAAACAAGGAGTACCAAAGAGGGGTAATTGTAGATACCCCATTTTAAATCTGGCAAATTCCATGGTTTCCTGAACCCTTAGGATGTCCCTTAACCTAGTAAACCCAGTTTTTTGAATAAGTACGTGTTGGTTATATGTGTATATCCTCCCCAACAGAGTTTGACCCCTATAAACCCTCTTTTCATGGTCATTTGGAGGGGGAGAGAGACAAAATCCGAGGGGAGAGCAGATAGAGATAAAAAATCTGTGAGACTAGAACCCTAGGGAAGAGAACAAATAGAGATCAGAGATAAAAAAACCAGAGAGAGTTACACGAGAGAAGAGAACCCTAGGGAAGAGAACAGATAGAGATCAGAGATATAAAAAAACCAGAGAGAGTTACACGAAGGAAGAGAAATCGTTAGAAACTGCTTCAAGAACTCGAGCATCCGGAGAGAAAATCTAAGTATGAGAAAACCTAAATCTAGGGCACAACCACCCTAGAACTACCCTTAGGGCACAACCACCCTTCTTCAACTAGAGAAAGTCAATCAGAGACTTTCTAGTGAACATCCGATTCAGAGAGACAAAAGAGGACCAGTTCTGATACGAGCGAGCCCTAGAAGGCTTGGGAGTCCTGAGCCATCCGACCTGGTCCTATATCATTTCTTTCTTTCTTTTATTCTTATTTTATTGTTTTAATTTCATTTTGATCTTCTTATTTGCTTTAAAATCATATTTTCATGTCATGGATCATGCTAGCTCAGCCACAGATCTAAGAGTAGATCTGCTCTTTTTCTAGCAGATCTGACCCCATATCTAAATTCGATTTTTAACACTTTCTTTACCATTATTTTATTGCATTTTTATTCAGTTTAAGGTGTCAAAATTTGTTAAATCTTCATCAGAAGATATGTCAAACTTTCATCACAAATAACTATCGCCGCATACGATCGGACCAAGAGACAAGTTGAAGGCATACTGCCTCTCACACTCAAGATCTCTACCACCGTTCAGGTGATAAAGTTTTATATCTTGGACATAAAACCTTCATTCTACAGGATGCTAGGAAGACCATAGCTGCATGAAAACCTCGTGGTCGCCTCTACGCTCCATCAATGCCTTAAATTTCTGACTAAAAATGGAGTCGCGAAGGTATGTGTTGAACCCCTTGCTTTTCTCAATTGTAGTATACATAACGAGAAGCTAGTCGTAGGGGTCGAGCTGAGAGAAATCCCACTCGCTTCCTTCAAACAAGCTGATTGTGCTACATTACACCTAGAGGCCGGCAACCCTGTTCCTCAAATTTTACAAACCTCCACATCGATGGAAGAGATTATCTAATGCCAACATGGATATGGCTTCGGGTCTCTTGAGGCTTGGTCCATGCTCTTTTCCTAAGGCTTCCAACCAGGCCAAGTCTTAGGGAGTCAAGGGAAAGGCATAACAGAGTTGATTTCAACATCACCCCAAACCAAAATAGAAAACGAGGATCTAAGAAGTCTCAAGTGTACTCTCACCCTATTTCAAAGCCATATGAAGCCTTCAAGCTATTTGGGCTTTGTATCTATAGGCACTCAAAGCCTCGATCCTCTTGGTGCCCATCCCTCAAAACAGCCAAAGGTGATCCTTGATTCCTCTACAGTCGGGAATTCTTCATCTGCATCTCATCACACACAAGAACTAGGGATTAAAAACCTTTTTACTGATCTGGATTTGAAGGTATGCACAATTAGCTCCAACACAGTCAAGCGTGCTCATCCACTTATTCAAATCGAGGAACATAATTGGTCGATCATTCTTCTATCTTGAGAATCGCTGGAAGCCTACCAGCGACACCTTCAAGTTTAGGTGCCAAAAATCGGATCGGCACAGGGTGGCCATCTAACCACCCTGCGCGTCTAGTCCCAAACATTTCTCTTGCGAGTCTCATAAGGGACACCTCTTGTGTTATTTCAAAAACCATTGAAAATTCAAAAAATGATAAAATTGATAATAATGAAAAAGAATTTTACAAAAAGGACGAACACTTAAGATAGCCCAATAATAGCGCACAGTACCCACGATGACGGATTGGATGACCAAGACGAATATCAAGAGAGCCAAGAGTCTGAAGAAATCCCTCAACATGAGGAGCTCACTTTCCATGTTGAGCAATTGAAAAGAGGTTCGATGGTGACCCAACGGTTATCATCGAAGAGATGATTGATGTAAATCTAAGAACTGAGAAGGAACCAAGGTTAACCAAGATTCGAACCTCCCTAACTCCTAAGGAGTGGGAAAATATGATTTCCTTTCTCAAGGAATATTGTGTTGTCTTCGCCTAGTAATACGATGATATGTCAGGGCTAGATCCCACATTGGTACAACATCACCTAATATTCAACGAAGGATCAAAGATTGTAAGGAAGAAACTCCGACGTCAAAAGACCCACCTAGAGCTCAAAATTAAGAAAGAAATCAACAAACTGCTCAAGGTGAAGTTCATTACCCTATCGATTACTTAGAATGGTTGGCCAACATAGTGGTCGTACCCAAGAAAGATGGGAGGATCTGAGTGTCTGTCGACTACAGAGACCTCAACAAGGCATGCCCAAAAGACAATTTTCCATTATCAAATATAGATTCCTTGGTCGAAAACACTGCGACGTGAGAGATGTTTTCATTCATAGACGGCTTTTCGCATTACAACCAAATCCTCATGACAGAAGACCAAACCAAGACTTCATTCATAACGTAATGGGGAACCTACTACTATTGTGTCATGCCCTTTGGCCTAAAAAATGCTGGGGCAACTTATCAACGGGCAATGACTAGCATCTTCCACGACTTAATGCATACCATAATAGAAGACTATGTCGACGACATTCTGGTCAAGTCGAAGACCATGTCTGATCATCGCACCAACCTGAGAACTATTTTCGGAAGACTCTGAAAACATCAACTCAAACTCAATCCACATAAATGTGCCTTTGGAGTTGAACTATTGTAAATTACTAGGCTTTATAGTAAGCCAAAGGGGCATCGAAGTGGACCCGCCCAAAATACGATCCATCACTGCAATTCCCTCTCCCTGAAACATCAAAGAAATCTGTGGGCTTCAAGGTCGCATGCAAGCCATAAGGCGTTTTATTTCACAAGTGGCAGACAAATGCACACCATTCAATAGACTCCTTAAGAAAGATACCTCATTCTTATGGGATAATGAATGCTAATAAGTGTTTGATCAAATGAAGGAGTACCTCACAAAACCTCCTGTCCTTAGCCTTCCTAATCTAGACAAAACCCTACTTCTATACATATCTATGAAAGACAAGACCATGAGAGCAATGCTCGAACAATACGACGATCATGGAAAAGTACAAATGATATACTATATCAGCAAAACCATGGTCGACTATGAGACAAGATACACAGATGTGGAGAATCATTGCTTAACACTTGTGTGGTCTATGAAGAAATTAAGACATTATGTCTTATCTCATACAGGCAAGCTCATATCAAGATTAGACCCACTCAAGTACCTATTGGAGAGACCAGTCCTTAACAGACGTTTGGCGAAGTAGAGAATGCTATTGAGCGAGTTCGAGATCGAATATGTTACTAAAAAATCAATCAAAAGACAAGTCATTGCTGATCACTTAACTGAACACGCACTGTCAGATAACACTCTCGTCAACACAAATCTCCCTGATGAGAACCTCTTCACAATTGAGGACTAAATTTGGGAGCTATACTTCGACAGTGCAAAGAATGAATATGAGTCCGGTATAAGAGTCATACTATTCTCTCTTGAGAAGATTCTAATGCCATCAGATTGAATTTCCCATGTACCAATAACATTATTGAATATGAAGCCTTGATAGCTGGGCTCGAGAATGCCATGGGAATGAAAATCCAGCAAATACGAGTGATTGGTGACTCTTACTCATCATAAACCAAGTTTGGAAGGCGAAAGAAGAAAAGCTCAAACCCTATCAGGAAAGGTGGAAAAGATGATCCCATATTTTAAGAAAATCACTTCTCATCATGTAACTAAGGAAAATAACCGGTTCGCTGACACCCTTGCAACCCTTGCTTCAATGGTTGAAATTCCTCCAGAAATCAGCGTGATGCCATTTTACATCAGGAACAAACATGATCCTTCCCTACCAAGGATCGAAAACAAAATATAGCAAGAAAATGAGATCGATGGGGAAGTGTCTCTCGTGGCTTCAAATGCACTAGTTAAGGCAAAACCATGGTTTCACGATGTTCTGTCCTTGCTGAAACATGGGTTATACCCTGAAGGAGCCACCAAAAAGGATAAAGAGGCCCTTTAAAGGTTTTCTATGGGATTCTTAGTAAGAGGTGATCTTCTGTTTATGAAATCCTTCGATGGCATCATTCTACGGTGTCTCGATTAGCCAAAAATTGACCAAGTACTGACAGAGTTACACAATGAAGGAGGTCATTCTGGGGTAGCCCGCTTAGCTCAGAAAATTAGGCGCCAAGGCTATTACTGGACCAGCATGGCCAAAGATTGTTGGAAGTTCGTTAAGAGGTGTCCCATATGTCAACTTTATGGAGACCTTATTCATGCACCGCCCGTACCACTCAACTGAACACTGCCCATATGGCCCTTTACCATGGGGTATGGATATCATTAGAATTATGTCATCGAAAGCCTCAAATGGCAATCGTTTAATATTAAAAGTTACAGAGTACTTCACCAAATGGGTAGAGGCCGCATCATTTGAAGAAATTGAAGGACAGCATGTTGTCTGTTTCAGAACGAACAATATTGTATTCAGACTCGGTGTTCCGGAGTCAATCATTACTGAAACGAATCCAATCTCAAAAATGAAAAGGTCACTAAGGTGTGCAAATATTTCGGGATAAAAAAATTCTCCGCACCTTACTATCCTCAAGTAAATGGACAAGCAAGGGCCACAAATAAAGGATTTCTCAAAATTATAGATAAAATAATAGAAGGTGGCAAGGATTGGTCTGAAAAACTAAACAACGCGCTATGGGCCTACCGGACAACTGGGAAGACTCCTACTGGCATGATCCCATATTCATTGGTGTATAGTATGGAAGCAGTGCTACCCATTGAAGTTGAGATATCGTCTCTCCGAGTGCTTTTCACAAAAAATCAGATGAGGAACAAAAGATCAAAGCACGAATCGCTGACCTCGTTACTTTAGATGAAAGACGACTATGAGAAACACAAAATATCATTGCTTACCAGTGTAGAATCAAGAGGGCATACCAAAGAAAAATTGTTCCTCGACAATTCAGGGAAGGACACATGGTACTCAAGAAAATCTTCCACACTCCTGCAAATCCACACCCTTTAAGCAAGTTCAAACCTAATTGGGAGGGGCCATTCCTGGTTACCCCAGTGCACGCAGGCAATTCTTAGAAGATCAAAAATCAAGAGGGATCTAAACTCAACGATCCCATTAATGCGATGTATCTCAAAAAATACTACCCGTAACAGGCTCAAAAGCCTAGTGAAAACCTGAAAAGGCATCACAAACAAAAAAAAAGAAAATAAAAAAATGGACATGATGAAAACCTAAAAATGCATCACAGGTAAAACTCCAAACGCCACGAATGAAAACCCAAGTAGATACTCTCTTCTTCTTCCCATGCCTGTTGGACCGAATGCCACCAATCTTCGGTGGCCCCTTCTAGCATGAAGGTACCCAGTCTCAACTTCTGCTCATCCGAGCACTATAAGACTCCAAATATTTTTTCGACTTGCATTAGCCGTCTCTCACCTCTCTTTACTCCTCCCTACCCTAAGAAAGTTGGAGGTGCTGACCTCTTAAATCACTCTATTAGGTTACTATCATTTTACTCTGGGGTAGGGGTAGATGGGGTGGGCATTGACTCTTTCATCATTTGGGTCATGGCCCCCAGAGTGCGACAATGTTCACCGAGGGCCTCGGTATTCTCATTGATAGAGCTTGCATGGTTGGCATGAGCCCTCGGGATCACCATCCCAGCATAGGAGCACTCAATCACTAATCTGCAACTAAAACTATTCTAATGACACTTCTAAAACTCCTTAAGCCAAGGATCCTATCCTGGCTGCTCTGATACTGCAACTGTCATGGCTCGACCCCTGAACCCTATTCTTTACTCGATGGAGGTCTCGGGTGCGGGTTTGTCATCCCAATGTAGCGTATTTCACTCAGGTCGGAGTAGACTCAACGGCTTTAAGATCGGTGATCAAAGTAAACCATGAAAATAACTAAAACAAAATTTCTAAGAACAGATGAAAATCTAAAGAGAAAGTCTCATACACTAAAAATCGACTATATAAAATTTCTTCCAAATTTTACACTGGAGTTTGAGGCATCAGTGCCCAATATTACACATTGCCAAAATGAACAAAACAGGGCTAAACTGTCCAATTACATACAAGATCTGGATTCTTCTCCTTCTTCTAAGAATAAGACTTCAACTTCCAGTTGCAAAACACGTACTCTTGGCCCTGAACCTGCCACTAGAAATCTATAAGGAGAGGAGATACAATGGAATGAGATATAAAGCCCAATAAGTAGATCTAGGTACTAAGCATCATAAGTAGATCTAGGTACTAAGCATCACTAATGAGTCTATTCATGCATCATAAGAAGCTCTTCCAATTATAAGAAGTCATAATGCAACAGTCATGTAAATCAGAAATCAGATTAATGCTTCAATTACAGGCATCATATTAAAAAAGCAGTTATCATTCAATCACTACAATCACAATGCAGGCATCATATACATAATCAGAAATCACAGATCAGATATTCGATATCATATAAATTAGTAGTTCAGAAAGCCTATCCATTACAAGTACCATTGCTATTCCTCATGCTATGCATTCCTCAACATCACTCAATTAATCTATAATTGAACATGTATCACAGTCAATATCACAATATCATAAAAGAACAGTACCCACTACCAATGGGTGGTCCATTACGTAGTGGTCAGTATCACAATATCAATATTCACAGTATCTCAATATCAGTATCATAGTATCACAGTATCAGTATTTAGTATCATAGTATGACAATATTAGTATTCAGTAGCACAATATCAATATTCAGTATCACAGTATCAATATTTAGTATCACATTATCAGTATTCACATTTTCTGCAATTTCAGGCAGCGCCGTCCTGTCATAAATAGGGCATAACTTTTGATCCCTTCAGAATTTGGAGAAGATTCCAAAACCAATTTTTACAATATACATGCACATCTTTTAAGTGGAGGTAGTTTGAAAGATTTTGGATCTCGTTTGACCCTTCAAAATCTTGGTAGGGTGGAGGCATAGCATCTGAAACTTGCTGTACAGTTGAGACAGTGGCATGTCCTTCTTGGCACGATCGTAACTCTCAATCCATAAAGCATTATAGAATGGTTTCAAAGCAAATTTCGAGATAGAATTACTCATGATTCATATAAAAATGGTTTGAACACATTTGGGTAGATTTTGAGTGCAAAACTACTTGTTTTTTAAATAGGCACAAATCTGAAAATCTTGGTAGTGCATAGCAGTGATATACCCCTCTTCTCAGGGGCATATCTCCCAATCTAGTGAGAATTTCAACATGATTTAAGCATAAAACTTTAATTTTCAACATGGATCTTTAACATGGCTTGGGTTTTAAGGCATTTGGACTTCGTTTTATGGGTCAAAAGCTCGGAACAATGTGGGTGATAGTTGCTGGAATTCCTACAACTGGGAACAGTGATATACCCTCACATTCCAGGGCATAACTCTCAATCTACAGGGAATTTCAAAATAAGTTCAACATGAAACTTTTAGGACACACACATATATTTCAAATGGAAGTAGTTTAGAATTATTTGGACTAGGTTTGGCTAGTCAAAACTTATGATGACAAAGGTAATAGTTGTGAAATCCATCGAAATTTGCTAACAGTGACATATGTGCACAATTTAAAGTATAGGTCATAATTTATGAAGAATTTGGACAAGGTTAAAACATAAACATCGTAGTAGAAACATATATTACCAAATGGCGGTGATTTGAGAGAATTTGAATAACATTTGATAGGTCAAAAGCTTGGCACAAAAGAGTGACAATCCAGGAATTTTTTGTGATCCTTTAAAAGTGGCATACCCACGCATTTTGAAGCATAGTTTCTAATCCATACTGAATTTCAAGGTGATATAAAAAGAAACATTGAATTCATAACCATATCATTCATTCAAAACCGGTTTGGATCCATATAGACGCCGTTTAACCACTCAAATATTCGAAACAAGAATAGTCACAGTTCTAGAAATTCTTATTCTCAAGTTTAACATGCTTTAAAGAATACTCAATGTTTCACAAAAAAGTACAAATCTTGATACAAAACCTTGCTCACATGAACTAATATTACAAGTAATTTATTTCACAAATTTCCACAACTAGCAAGATCATTTACATTGCTCAAATAATCATGGCACATAGAGGCACAAATCTGGAATATCAAGCTCATCTTAACCCATTCGCATTCATACCTCTCATCCTATCATTTTCCCCCTTTCAATACTTAAAATTGATTTCTACATTATTTCTTGGGGCATAGATGCTAAACCTACTTACCTGTGCTCAACGGTGCCTCCAAACCTCCCACTCGCAAGCCACGTCAAGCTCATAGCACCGGCTCTCACCAAGGGCAGAAGTTCACTCTCCTGGTTCTGGAGAGAGATTATGTGTGAGAGCAAGAAAGGGAAACAGCAGTGAAAAGGATGGGGAGAGGGGTTTATGTACCCAAGGTAGGTGGGAAACACTGTGGCTGACCGGGTAGGTGGAAATCACTGTGGCTGACCACTGCTGTGTACGGTGTTGACAGGTACGGCGCGGCAATGACACGTACAACAACAGTACAAGTTTGACCAATCACACTCACGGCACTGATTTTCTTCTTCTCTCTCCACCGTGCATGTTCCCACTGTCACGTGCATTCACTAGCACGCGCATTCACACTATCACGTGCTCTCACTGCCATGCGCACTTTCTCTACCGTGCGCTCTCCCACTATCGCACACATTCCTATTGCCACGTGCACTCACTGTCGCGTGCATTCACTCTACCACGCGCACTCACTGCCTTGCGCACATTCTCTACAGCACTCTCCCACTGGCGTGCGCACTCCCACTACCACACGCACTACCACATGCGCATTCTCTGTCATGCGCTCTCCCACTACTGCATGCATTCTCACTACCACATGCACTCACTGTCGTGTGCACATTCTCTGTCGCGCGCTCTCCCACTGCCGCGTGCATGCACTGTCGTGTGCATTCCCACTACTGCGTGCACTCACCGTTGCGCGCATTCAGTCTGCCACACGCACTCACTACCGCGTGTGCTTTCTCCTTATCCTGTCGTGCACTTTATTAGGCCGAAGAAGACTCGGTCGTCAAAGAAGCAAACTAGGACTACTTCTACCCATGAGTCACTCAACTCTAAAGAACAAGCTGATGTGATGGTAGTAAATCAAGATGGTGATGATCCCAAAAACCCGATGGCACGCTTTAACGAAACCCTGGAACATATCTTCAACAGTCTCAAAGAGCTAGAAAATGCTCGACCAATCGGTGTATCTCCACATCAGGGAGCAAATTCTCTTCTTAAACCTCAATTTGAATAAGAAGAGCGAAGACCTCCATCTCCTCCTTTATCTCAAACTTCACGACCTCCAATTCCCCCAGTCTTTCCTGATGGCCAACCCAATATAACTTCTCAAGCTATTTCCCTAGCAGTTACCCAGGGAAGACATTCAAAACATGATCAATCAAAGCATTCAATGCTTACAAGTTTCAAAAGGTCCATGAAAAATGCTCATTGTAGGAAGCCTTACCCACCCATCATTGATCAAGTCCCTTTTCCCCAGGTTATCAAAAAGGAAGGTTGCCTATCTTTGACAGCACCGGCTCACCCCAACAATATCTGACATACTTTGTGTCAGCATGTCAAGAGTCAGCTTCCGATCCTAGACTGCTTCTTCGATAGTTCATGGAAACACTAGTTGATCCTTCCTTCAAATGATATGCATGTTTACCTCCAAATTCTGTTCACTCTTGGGAAGAGAGGTAACAACTGTTCTACAAGAAAATTTATGAAGTTGAGTGAGAACTTCAATTTATAGAAGTTCTCACTATGACTCAAAGGGTGAACGAACCAGTAAAAAAATACATCCAAAGATGGAGGGATCTCGCGGTGTACCAGAGTAACCCCATGCCCGAGATTGATGTTGTGCAAACATGCATTAGGAACATGAAGAAGGAAATCTCCCTTCATGTGGAAGATTCTAACCCTACCACTTTTTCAGACATGATTTCAAAGGCAGTAAAGATTGAAAGCTTAATTAAGCACCATGATGGAACTCAAGCTTAGACCTCGAGGGGGGGGGGGGAGGGGTTTCAAGGTCGGACCTTCAATAATAACAGGTCTGACCCTCGCACTAGTCAACAAAGAGATACAGTCAGTATAGCGGTTACTGCCACACACAATCTTCTCAAACCTCCTACTTTCAATGCACCACTTAAAACATTGGATACTTCACGGGGAATAACACAATTCAGGGGTCAAGGGGAACCCCAACAACGACAACAACAACCTCATGCTTATAACAGGGTACCTCCACCACTAAACCTGTACCAGCCTAATTACTTTGAGCATAGGTTGAACAAGCAGTATATCTTAACAAAGCTTGGGTACATGTCCTGTTGAAAATGTTGTTGGAACAAGGTATGATAGTTCTTCATGAGCCGAAGAGACCAGACCAGGTGGGACTCAACAATAACAAGAATTGTTGTGCCTATAATCGGATTTTGAGTCATCATGTGCAAGACTGCTTCCATCTTAAAGATCACATCGAAGCCCTAACTTAGAAAGGACACTTTCATTTAGATAGTCTCAGAAAAGCTTTCGAGACTGCAGAAGCTTCGCATGTAGTCACCATTGAAGAAGAACAAGTGCAGACCTTACAACCAGACGAAGTATCATCTAACTTCTTCCAGACCTTTTTGCAATGATGGAATTACAAGGCTTGATTATTCTGCTCTCATCAAGACAACCCAACCATTTGATTCTAGGAACTGAAAACTTTGGTGTCCATTCCACCAGGTGTGGGGCCACGAGATATCTCAATGTTTGAGTTTCAGGACATTTATACAAGAGTCCATAGCTGAAGGACAAATTATTGTAAATATACCTGTCAGAACTCATGAACACTAACTTCAATAACCCCTAAAAATGCCAGAAAGACACCCTCTACTTCCCACAGTGAAAAGGAAGAAGAGAGAGTTCAATTAGATGAGTCCAAGAGGGCAGGTGAAACAATGGAGGCTTTGCACATGATCACAGTTCAAGAAGAACAACCTCGCAATGTCCCTATCGATGAAGTGTCCCCTAACATGTTTGCATTCATCTTTGATATGCTTGTGCAATAGGAAATGATTCAACATTGCTTGCCTAAGAAGCCAAAGTACCTGAAGGAGGAGTGTAAGGATTTTTGTGGCCATTATCATCAGATGAAGGGACATGACCTGTTCCACTGTTGGGGATTCCATGCCATCTAAGATGAGTTTATAAGAATTGGTGAGGTGTTCATAAAAAACACACCACCTCCACATCAAAAGGTTGGTCAAGAATTTGAAGCCTTTCTACCTAAGATAGTTGAGCAGTTTGATGCTCTTAGTCATGAAACCTTGGAAGCCCTTGTTCCACAAGCCCCTGTCAAAATACTCGAGTCATGGCAGGAGCATCATGGTCGTGGTAAGATGAAAAGCCTCAGGAGGGAGGCAATTCAGCAAGCGAATGTGGTATCTATGCCACAAACTCGTAAGACCGTACCTGTTAAGAAAAATAGGAAGAGAAAATAGCCTTTGAAAGCTTAGCATTGAAGAGAAAAATTGCCCTAATTACCAGGTCAAGCATCATGCGTTCCCCATATTCCCCTTCTTCCTACTTTATAAGACTTCATCTTAAAGCAAGTATTTTTTGCTGACGGTGGTCAATACATAACTACGCAAACAATTCAAAACATGTCCCAATTGCGAAAACTTGGTTTAGAAATGAGAAGAAGAAGATAAAGTTGAAGAAGTGAAGGGATGAGCCAAATAAAATTAGGCAGCTTCTCCGTGTAACCTCTCCTAAGAGGTATTATCGGAGACAAAGAAAAGCATCAGGCTTGAAGCCTTGGTACCCAGAGGATTTGGAAGGTGGAGTTACAGGGCAGAGCCTCTAACTATCTCACAAACCCAAAGAGTTCCCTAGAAGAAAGTGTGTGTGTGTGTGAGAGAGAGAGAGATAGAGACAGAGAGAGAGATAGAGACAGAGAGACAGAGAGAGAGAGAGATGGAAGCCCTTCATAACCCGAACACTGTGTGACTCCGTGAGGGTAGTGAAAGGGTTAGAACTCTAAAAAAAGATGACTCAAGATGATCCCAACCCGAGTGACCGAGTATAAGAGAATCAACATCTCTTTTGACTCAACTACACTGTAATAGCAGATGGTTAGAGTAGCAGTCCAAGAGTTAGATTCCTAGGGTACTATCTCAGGACGACCCCGAATCGAGTGCTCAAGAGGTAAAAGAAGCAATGAGTAAAGAGAGAAAAAAAATAATGATGAAATAAAAACAAAATAAAATATGAATGAGAAGTTAAGATATGTTTTAAAGAGAGGAGATAGTGTTTAAAGTGAGAGAAAAATAGGTGAGAGGGGCAAATGGAGGATGGACCCGCCTAAGGTGCGAGTCTAAGCTTTGAGGGGTGAGATAAGGGAGTGTAGAAAGAGGGGCGAATGAGAGAATGGTGGGAGAGGGGCAGATGAGAAAATGTACAAACAGGGGCAAATGAGAAGGTGTGGAGAGAGAGATAGGTGGATGAAAGGGTGCAGGGAGGGCTGAATGAGAAGGTGCAGGGAGAGGGGCAGATGTGAAGGTGCTAGGAGAGAGACGGATAGGAGGGTGTAGAGAGAGGAGCGGACAGAGAGAGTGGGGGAGTGAGAGGGGCTGACAAAAAGAGTGGGGAAGTGAGAGAGAAGACGGAGAGAGTGGGGGAGTGAGAGGGGCTGACAAAAAGAGTGGGGATGTGAGAGAGAAGACAGAGAGAGTGGGGAAGTGAGAGGGGCAGACAGAGAGAGTGGGGGAGTGAGAGGAGCGGATAGAGAGAATGGGGGAGTGAAAAAGAGAGACGAGAGATAGAGAGAGGGAGGGAAGTCGAGAGAGAGTGAGAGAGAAAGAGACAAAGATGAGAGAAGAGAAAAGAAGAGAGGGAAGAGAGAAGAATGCCCCCTAGCCTGTGGCCGGTTTGTAATCGCCTCCCTTGACTTTTTTTCTCCTTTCCTGCGAACACGCACACACAATAAAAGTACAGAGATGTAGGTCATGGGACCCCACCTTGTTATAGAGTGAGAACACACGTGCGTGTGTACTCAAAGGAGAATGGAAAAATAACATAGAAGAATCCATGACAATCTGAAAGTCTCACAGCGTCTTGTTGACGAGGGATTCTAGTACATATTTTACAGTAAAGAAAGAAAGAAAAAGGGTGAGATAGAAAGAGCGAAAGAAGAAAGAAAGCAGAGTTTGAAGACTAGTTTACTTTTCACCTAATACTTCAAAGAAATAAAGAAGTAAGAAATTGAAGATTGGTTTGATTCTCACCAAGTACTTCAAAGGTAATAAAGAAATAAGAAATTGAAGACTGGTTTGATTCTCACCCATTACTTCAAAGGTAATACGTGTTTTAGAAAAGAATGAAGGCTAGTATGTCTTTCCACTCGCTCTTCAGAGAAAATGTATTTTTGAAAGAGAATGAGGGCTAGTCTACTTTTCACCTAGTCCTTAATAATGCAAGTGAATCAAGAAAAATAAAGAGAGAGGAAGTTAGTTTGATTTTCAGCCAGCTCCTCAATGGATCACAAAAAAAAACGAGGGAAGAGAGAGATGAAGACTGGTTTGATTCTCACCCAGCTCTTCAAAGATGAGAAAGAAGAAAAGGAAGTATTTGTTTTTGAGAGAGAGAAGAAAAGGAATAAGAGAGAGAGAAGAAAAAAGAATAAGAGAGAAGGTGAAGGTCAGCTTGGGTCTCGCTGGACCTTCCAAAGAGGGAGAAGAGACGAGAATGAAATAAGAGAGATGAGGGGTGACGATCAGCTTGGCTCTCGCTGATCCATCCAAAGAGGGAGAAGAGACAAAAAAAGAATGAGAAAAGAGAAGAGAAGAAAAGAGAGAAGAGAAGTGAAAGAGAGAGAAATGATGAAGGTCAGCTTGGCTCTCGCTGAACATTCAAAAAAAAGAATGAAGTCGTTTGACCCCACAACGGCTAGACGGGCGCAGTAACAAGACTAGCACGACAACTGGTCTGGCATGGCAGCTAGAGAAGCACAGTAACTGAACCGGCACAACGGTTAAACTACTTGACGACAAGATGGGTGTGGTAACCAATCTGGCACAGTGGCTGGTCTTGCGTAGTAGCTAGACGGGCACGGTAACTAGACGGGCACAACGGCTAAACTACTCAATGACAAGACTGACACGATGGCTAGTTAGGTGTGGCAGCTAGACAGGCACGATAGCTAGTCTGACACAATGGCTAAACTACTCAATGTCAAGACTGGAATGGCAGCGCAACGCTCAACCAGTCCTCTGGTCAAAAGAGCAAAAGGAGAAAAAGAGGAGAGGTGAAGACTAGCTTGGCTCTCTGTAGATCTTCCAAAAGAGATGAAAGTGAAAAAAAAAGTGATAAAGTAAAATAAATTAGACTAAGATAAAATGAAAATAGAGCAAGATGAAATAAGTAATGAAATGAAAGAAAATGAAGGAAAGAAGGTAAAGTAAAACAAAAAAAAGCATAATAATAATAAGAGGGGATTTGTTTGAGTGAGAGAAAGAGTTGTGTATTGGGTTTTATATGAAGAAGGGAAGGTAATCTTAGATAATATAAAAAAAAATAAAAGGAGATTAGTTGCGAGAGGTTGGAGTAATGGGTTTTTAAGTATAGACAGAGAGATAGAGTTTTGAAATAGAACAATTAGAAGGAATGAAACGAAAGGAAGAGAACGAAAACAAGAAGAAGAAAATAAAACAAAAGGGATAGGGAGTGTTTCGTTTGTGAGTTTCTTAAACGCAGAGAGGGGATGGAAGAGTTTACAAGAATATGCGAAGAGCTCAAAGGTTGCCGAAGATCGTGGAGAGTAGAGCGAGAGGGGATGACTGATATAGCAAGAAGGTGGACAAAGAGGCAGAGATGTTGTTGGGTTTATGTGGCCTTTAAAGGCCTATGAGTGTGTAATGAAAAACATTTATTATAGTGGAACATAAATTCAGTGAGAGTGTGGTCCCTCGAAGACCATACTAAGCAAATGATATTTGCGAATACCGGACTGTGCTTGACGTTTTAGGCCAGTTGGTTGGAAAACCCAAGGTACCTGGGCATAAAAAATAAATCGAGAAGCATTTTTGGATTTGCCCTTGATGAGGTCGGAGCTTATGCCCAGATGAATGAGCCGAGGGACTGTGTGACCTTCGTGTGTGATGGTAGGCCTACAGAGACGGGGGCTAAAACCTCATCTATTTTCCATCACGCAGCATGCATAGAGATAGATCGCTCGAGAAAGCTAGATATCTACTTTTGGGTATAGCATATGCATGTGCGAGAGATATCCCTATTTGCCATAGAGATGTGGTTGCATCAGCTCGTGGTGACCTTGACTTGTCTCTAGGAGAGGACCTGTAATCCACAGACTAGGATTGCAACTCCTTAGCTCATCAACCAAAATTTGGTGACCCACTAATGAGCCCATTCTTGGACTGTGGTTCAAGGGTAACGCTGGGTCGGTTCAATAAAGCAAGTGTGGTCTGTAGTCCACAGTTGAAGGTGGAGTACCCTGTGATCATTGATTGAATTTCTGAACCATATGGATCCACTTCTTGTCATATTAATTTAATTGGGTTCATTTTATTATCAAATTATTTTAGATTTATTATTTGAATTTTTTTAAGTCATTTGATATTTTATTTCTTATTTTTGGACTTATAGAAACATGAAGTTATTAATTTACAAAGTTATAATGTTTTAAAATATATTTTGTTTAATTTTAAAATATTTACTAAAAAAATAAAAAAAAAATGGGGGCCCATAGTGCACATGGGCCCACCATGTAAGTATTAAGTGGGGCCCCACATACCATACATGGGTGGCACGCCCCACCCTTGGATACCTTCTCTTGTTGCTTTGTCTTCAAGTTTATTAAATATGGTAACTATATCTTGTAGCATATGGTCAAATATTGATTATTGAAGGAATATATTGACTTGATATTATTGAAATATTCTTATGGAAAATATGAGATGGAATATACAATTTATGGTATGCACTATATCTTTAATGGATTTAATTTATTTGAATATATTGATGGAAAAATGGTTTAAGGAAAGGTGGATAATGGTTCATGCACTTTCCATAATGTTGATGGCCCATCTATGGAATGGATAGCTCAGATCTCTCACCGCACAAGTCACCTCGATCAACGGTCGATATTCAATATCAAGAAAGAGGCAAACTACGGGAAACCCTAAAAAAACCCTAAACCTAAATTTCACTATAAATAGGGGTGCTCTCCCCCCATCTCAACACACCTCTCTCTCCCATAAACTCTCTCTCTCTTCCCTAGGGGCCGCGCCCCTCTCTATCTACTCTCTAATTTTCTCTCTCTACTCTCTCTCACCTAAAAGACCCTAAGGGGCACGCCCCAACCTAGAGACTCTTGCTCTCTCTCTCTCATGATCTAATCTATGGGAAAATTATTTTGGAGTTAGGGTTTTGTAGAGATTTAAAGGTGGTTATCTAGTTTGGTCGAAATTAGCTTTCCCGGTTCGAGATTGAATTTAGAACGTTGATCCCACACCATTGGATGTGGTGGCTTGGTGTGAGGTGTAAGAAGCCCGATTGAGGTATTCTCTGGCATCTTTTCTTTTAATTGTTTGTTCTTTTATTTTATATTCTCAAGCACAATATTAAATTGTATGAATCGCATCAAGTAGTTGAGATTTATATTATTGATGTGTTATTTATTTTTGGAATTTCTATTGTTTGTAATAAGACCATCTGTGAGTGATCTTGTTGCTAAAATGATAAGCGGTGATTATTAGTAAAAAAAAAAAAAATTATAGTTCCCCTGTAAAAGATTACATAGGTCTTTCTTTCAGATGTGTGGAAGAAACGCAGCGAAGGTGCAGCAGTGGGTTGCAACTAGTTATGGGGAATTGGAGAGAAAGAGCAGAGAGGCAGCAGCATGAGGTCTTGGCTGGTGGTGGTTGCAGGTAAGAAAGAAGACGTGGGCGAATGCTTATTGGGTGGGGTGGAGATGGCTGCATGAGGTGGCAGAGATGGCAGAGAATAGGGGCACAAATGACTCGCAGCCTGGTTGCAAACGGGTGAAGTGGAGGACAGGGGAGCGGAAAGAGGAGTGGGTGAGAGATGATAGAGAGGCAGAGGTGGCTGCAAGTGGTAGTTGCAGAAAGAAGAGAATGAGGTGGAGGTTGCTGGTTGCAAGAGGTTAGAGAGAGAGAGAAGCATAGTGGATGCGACTTGGCTGGTAGAGATGGGGTGTGCGAGAGAGGTGGAGATGGCTGAGGTGGTTATGGCGAAGAAAGAAGGGAGGTTGGCGGTGAGGTGGATGGAAGAAAGGGCTGAGATTGGGGCAGACGGAGGTTGCAGGTAGGTGACAAAAAGAAGGTGATTGCCTTGTTATGGGTGCGATTGTAGGTGATGAGAGTTGGGGCGACAGCCACATAGCACGGAGTAGTGAGAGAGGAGTAGTAGGTGGTGAAGAAGCGGATGATGATTGAGATGAAGCCGTGAGATGGGCGCACATCAATGGTGATGTTCACGGTAGAGTGAGGCATGGCTCGGCAGAGGTTAAGGGCACGACTGTTAAGAGTGTGGTTGTTGAGCTTATGGCACGGCAGTGAGGTGTGGGTTATGCATGGCAGTGGGGTGAGGAAAGGGGTGCACCGCAGTGAATGGTGAGGGCGTACGGCAGTGGTTCACGGTGATGGGAAGATGGTCGCGTGCGATAAAGCGATGGAGCTTTGGTCGCGAGGGAGCATGTCAAAGGTGGACGTGAGGGTGTTTGGACATGTTCGGCACAATGGAAGAGAAGGCATGCCTTTTTTTGTTTTGAGGAAAAGAGAGTGGGGTAGGTGGACTCGAGGGAGCATAAAAAGAGAGAAGGAAAGAATGGACATGAGGGAGCACCAAGAAAGAGAGAGAGAAAAAGAAGGGAAAAAGAAATGTCCGTGCTCGATAGTAAGTACTACTAAGCTAGACAAAGAGAGGAGAGAGAAGAAAGAAGAGAGTGGAACAGAGAGAAAAAGAAAAGAGAGAAAGATGGGAGAAGAGAGAAAAGAGAGAAAAAAGAGAGAGAAAGAAGGGAGAAATAAGAGAGAAGAAGAGAGAGAAAGAGGAGAGGAGAGAGAAAGTTACCTTTTGCTTCTTAAAGGGGTACCTTCCAAAGTCTTCTCTCTCCTCTCTCTCTCTCAAGCATGACCCAACAGTGAACAAAAGATGAGATTTTATTAAGCCGAAGTGGGGTCCTTGATACAATGATAGCACATGATATATATAGATTTTTGCCCAAACATGGGTGGATTGATCAAAATTAAATCTAATTGCTGAAAATTAATATTTAACTGAATTAAAAGAAATTCTAAAAATGGAGGCAAAATGATAATTTTGCTCCTCCACCCACAATTCATGAAATTCCATTCCAATCCCTGTTTTTACCCTTGAACTCATGTGATCTTTCAAGGCTGATTCTGGGTTCCTCCGGTGCTCGTTTGGCCAAAAGATGATTACTTTCTTACTTGGATCGGAATGACTATCGTTTTGAAACCCATTTTGAGCCATGGATCGGGCATTTGGGCCACGATCATGCGATGCAAACTTTATGAGAAACTTCGATCTTTGGATCAAGATTGCACTCGTCTCTTGGCATGTTTTCACGTTTTCTTCATTGAATTGGGATGAGCACGCTGTTACGAACATTTGGCAATAAACGCAGCTCGATTTCATGTCCAAACGACCATTTTCCACTTTTGAACTTTTGGCCGGAATCTGAATTTCGAGCACCGAAATTTACAGCAAATTTGTCGACCTCATGTGTCGAATCCGACCGTTCATCATGTTTTCAGCTCAAACGACACCTTGGACCTCGAGCACATAATGGAACTGGTTTCAGGTTGATCAGATGCTTGAGCACCGTGATATGGCCGTTCGATCGAGACGTGCCCCTGCTGAATTTTCCGCCACTTGACCATGAATCGGAAACTTCTCTTTAGCTTTTCTCTCGGCTCGAGCATCGATACTGGTCGTGCCACATATCAAAATGCTCAGAATGATGAGACAAACATGCTCCCAAAATTTGGGCTCGATCTGACTCAAGAGGAGGGAGATACAACCTTTCAAAGTTCATCTCGAAGCTATGAAACTCAGTTTTCATTAATGGAATTTGGTTCACTGAGGGGGCACGGGAATAGTATGAGGCCTACCCATTTTGGTTAATTTGGCCATAGCTTTATCCTTGAGCGTCCGATTGAGCCGAAACTTGAGTCACAGGGGTTTTCAAAAGTCCCGGATCCAATGATGATGGTTCCATAGTCATTTGATGCTCCAAAAATAGGGCTACAGTTATGAGGTCCATTTCAAGGTGCTAGAAGCCGATTTTTTCAAAACTATTTCTTTGTTTGCACTGCCCAAGACTTGTTGGATTACGAGCAAGCCTAGCTGGTGGCCTTATGAAGTCCTTGGGATCATTTCAGCTCATTCTTGGGCTATTATGAGACTGTCAAAAATTCCACTTGTGAATCATTTATTGTCCTGGCTTCTCTTTATTCTGCATCGGAGACACAAGGTGATGAAAAATGCCCTCAAACGCTTGATGAAACTTCGTCAGCCCCTTTTCATGCATATGAGAGAGAGAGAGAGAGGTCTAAGCCTTAGGTCAAGGTTAGGGTCTAGGGGTCTAGCTTAGGTGAATTGGGTTGAGGTATGGTGTATAGAAACTAGGTTGTATGGGATTGGGTAAGGTATATGATAACTAAAGTGTATAGGATGCTATAGTATAAGGCATACTATGGTGTATTATGTAGGGTAGGTTATAGGCTAGCTAAGGTAGGGTGTAATATGTATGGATTAGGATTGGAGAATCTCTTCAACAAACAGCTATCCTAACTTGCCATCTTGATAATTCTTTTGATCTTTAGGGGCCCTTAAACAAGGCTGGCCCGAGTTGTTGAGATTTCTTAAGCTCTTTTTGGTCTTGATGGTAAGGTACACATGAGGGGTATTGATTTCCAAACCACCA
This sequence comes from Amborella trichopoda, assembly GCF_054954075.1. Lineage (NCBI taxonomy): Eukaryota > Viridiplantae > Streptophyta > Magnoliopsida > Amborellales > Amborellaceae > Amborella > Amborella trichopoda. The sequence goes on from NC_142346.1 coordinate 27,388,903, forward strand.
AACTTTTGTTGTAATTGGCTAAAGTTGCCTTGGTCGAATGCTCCATCAACTTGTTTATTAGTCTAGGCGCCTTTTCAGGTTTTCACCTGAACTGGATAGAAGTGGCACCGGAAAATGGTATTCACCAAATTTTTCTTTTATTGAGGCCCTTTTACTCATGACTTCGAGGTCACGTCCACCTTTTATTTTCATTTTTACTCATGGCACCCTTTCGGGTTTTCATCATGCCAAGTTTATTGTTTTTAGAACACTTTTACTTGTGGCTTCATGGCCACCCCCGTCTTTCATTTTTATTCATGGTGCCCTTTCAGGTTTCACCATACCCATTTTTTTTATTTTTGGCAATCTTACCCATAGTTTCATGGCTATGTCCGCCTGAAGCTCTCAATTTTGCTCATGACGATCATCATCAGATGCTCATCATGCCCGGCTTCTTTCTTTTCAAGAGAAAAACCTCCGCCCTAATAATGCATAAGGGTTATAACTGTACAAGGCTCATTGGGGTAAGGGATACCATTGGTGAGGCTTCTATTATGAAGGTAAGCACCACTGGAGAGTTTTTCAGGTTTTTAGAAGGTGATGAATGACTCACACTTGTCTAGGATATAGAGGTTCTAGGTGAACTGATAGATGACTGGTTCATGAAAACTCCCTAGGGATAATATGTATCTCCAAGGTAAAGAAATGGTTACCTCCCGGGGGTTGAAAGTCTCCCTTGGGTGATCAAGGTACAACATGTTCCAGACACTGGTCATTGTGTATCAGTACCACTGGGGGTAGTGACTTACTAGGGATGATGACCTATCACTGAGGATTATAGATCAATGGAGTGATAGACCATTGGGTTGATGGACCCCTGGGGTGATGGTCTACTGGAAGTAGTGATCCACTGACAGTGATGGACACTGGGGTGATGGTCTATTGGAAGTAGTGATCCACTGGAGGTGATGGACCATCAGGGGTTCCTGTGACTCTTCAAGCATAATATTACTCATGGGGTCTTATGAAGGCTCAAATGAGTAGGATATGCTTGGTATGGCTCCATGGGGATAATGGAGTTCTTAAGTGAAGCCCAAGTAAAGGGTTTTTGGGATGGTTTTTTATAATGTTTAAGCTGATGAATGGAATTGCAATGGGAAGGGTAATTTCTGACTCATGAAGATGAAAAGGAAAATAACAAAATAGTATAAATTTATATGAAAAAGAACCCGATTTAATAAAAAAATAAAGTAATCTTTCTTTTAAATATTTGCTCATTATGTTCTCTATTTCTATTCTATTTGGTGCCATTATTTTCTTATTTTTTCTTTTCATCTTTTTAACCATATATCCCAACAATGCATGTTCTTTTCATTTATGACACCCTCTAAAATTATAAACGGAAGCAGTTTAGCCTAGTTCCATTCCGTTATATGCATTGTCTTACCATTACCTATTTTTTCATCATCCTCTCTGAATGCTATGAAGTCTCTAACTCTATTCTCACCAAAGGGTAGGGCTCAAATCCTACTGACTTACCCTTTTTTTTTTCTCTCTCTTAATGCTATGAACGTTTCCTAAGCCTCATAGGATAGACTTGCTACATAAAGGATATAACAGTTGCTCATGGGAACGTGTTTATAGAGCGATATAATGAGACGTCTAGGAAGTCCTTTTGTCGTACCCCTTCTTTTGTCAGAAAAAAAAAAGAAAAAAAGAGCGGTATAGAGGGCTTACCTAACCAAGGTGAGATGTAGTGTTCCATTCAATGAATGCAAGTCACATGTTGTTAAGATGCCCAAGCTCTTGACTATTTTATTCAATCCACACATAGTAGGCCTCCAATCAGTCATTGTTCTGATTTTTTGAAAAAAGTAGAGCATTCTGGCATATACTAGTGTGGTTGCTACTTCTTCTGACTCCCTTCCCTCTCTAAAACACATATTCCATCTTGCCGGTGGGACTTGAAGAGCGAGAATAACACATGAATTCTTATTCTTTTAAGAACTTACCTGACGTATCCTTATCCTCATGCAGGTGCTCGTGGTATGGAGGTGGTGTACCCACGATTGTTGTCATCAGGGTTTAGATAAACATACAGAGGCGCACATTTAACGAAGCATAAAGGTCGGAAGGGGTTGTGGGGAACCTCCTATCTTGTGCATGATTCCAACTAGTATTTTAAAAAGCTGGATAGGATTAGAATTGCTTGATTCGACTTGGGAATTGATAAGACCGTCTTAGTTCTTTATGTATATGGGGAAATGGGTGGTTTCCCCTAGGAAGCAGCTGGTTCTCCCTACATTTTTTTTTTTTTTTAAAGGAAAATTACAACTATCTATGTAACTTACCCCTCAACCCAACTCTTTCTTTCAGTTTTTTCCCTACAATAAACTTTCTATGCAAATAACCCCCCAACCCAAAAAAAATAAGAAAAAAGACTAAACTATCCTTAACAATATTGCACATGCCTCTCTCTCTTTGGCAGTAGCACCTGTGAGACACGGCTCTCTAGTAGTAACAAAGGGCGCTCCAGTAGTAGCGCTCCGGCAGTTGCAACAGGCGCTCCAGGAGTTGCAAAGGGCGTTCCGGCAGTAGCGCTTCGACAATTGCAAAGGGCGCTCCGACAGTAGAACTTGTGAGACAATGCTATGGCAGTAGCAAAGGGTGCTCCAACAGTTGCAAAGGGCGTTCTGGCAGTAGAACTTATCAGACACAGTGCTCCAGCAGTAGCAAAGGGCGCTCCGGTGGTAGCGCGCCGGCCGTGGCAAAGGGCGCTTTGGAAGTAGAACTTGTCAGACGTCAAATCTCGCCAAATTGATTTTTTTTGTATGGGAAGGCCATTTTCGTCTAGAAAAATGAACTTTTTACTTTGGGGGAGTTTTTGTATAGAAAGTTTATTGTGGGGAAAAAAGTGAGAGAAAAGGTTTGGATGGGGGTAAGTTGCATAGATAGCATATTTTGGGTTTTTTTATAATTTTCCCTTTTTTTAGTGCATATTTTATTCTATTTTTTATTTCTTTTATTGGTCGATTCTTGACAAGATAATGGATTTGGATTGGAGATTCGAAAACTCGGACCGGTTTTTTGGACCGAGATTTTTTTAAATTGATTCTAAGTACACCTACTTCAAATTCACTGAAGACTAACTTACGTTGTAACAATTCTTCTAAAAGTTCACATTAGGCATCAATAAAGCCAACTAATATCTTTAGGGAAACGTTTTGATACTTATCTTACTGCATAGAAGATATATACTCCCTGCCCCCAATCCAACTGTCCAATGTAGATCAAGTGAGCCACTGACCGTTTGATCTTAGATCCGATGCCTCAGAGTATTTTTTTTAATTTTTTTTTACAAATTATATGATTTGAAATTGTAATATATATTTTTACAAATTATATGATTATGAAATTTGGTATGTATCATCTTCTCAATGGGACGCACAAAAAAAAAATTATTAAAACAAATATTTTTTCGATAAAATACAATGACCAAAATACTCTTGAATTTTTTAGGGGTATTTTGGCCATCTATGTTTATTAGGAAGATTATTTTTATATTTTTTTAGAGGTGTGAGTTCAAGAGAGGAATGGATGCCCAAAACTTGGTGTAAAAGTATTTTATATAAAAAATTAAAAATAAAATAGTGTTGAGAGATGACATTTTGATTGGAGCTCTCAGTCGTCCACTCAAAATGGACGGTTGGATAGGAGGAAATATATAAATTTTATGCAATAGGAAAACTATAGAAAGCTGGCCTAGATATTGAACCTTAGTTTTTAGGTCTAGAAAGATGGAGAGACATTGTGACAAGAGCTTCGGATCCCAAAGGAAATAATAATCTTGAAACTCTAGGTGATGCATATTTGTTTTATGGAAGCCTCTTTTTCTAGATTCCGGTGTGTGATTTGTGGAAGCCACGATCTTTAGAAGCCATGATTTCTAAGACTCTAGTATTTTTTGCATTTATATATGGGAAGGGTGATTTTGTTTTGAAGCCCCTGTTTCCAGTGCTTTCAATAACAATATCATTTTGACATTGTTATGTTGAAGCCACGGCTTCCATACTGATGTATGGAAGACAACTTTCACGTATGATGGAAGAGGGGTCTTTGAGGACCCCCTTCTTCCATGAAATAAACAAGTAGTAAAGAAATCACTAACCCCAGTAAAAGAGCTCATGCTTAATTGGTTAGTGCTTGATGACTTGAAACATTACATTCTAGACTCAATTCTTACCAAAAGCAAGGGCCCTCTCCCCATTAACTCACCCAAACATAAAAAAAGAAATCATTAACCCTAGCATAAAGAGTATATCCATATAGTGTGACAAAGAAATATCATACTCATTGGATTGGCATCAAAATCGCCTTAAAAAAAAGTACAAAGTAAAGGAAGGGGAAAGGAGGACCTCTTTTGATGGAAGTTAACGCATTCAGAAGTAGAGAATAGATAATATTTTGTGATTCGTGTTCTATTTATTGCTTGTTTTCTTATTCTACCGTATCATAGTTGACAACTTCTTCCTTTAGACAACAATCAGATAAAAGACATCTAGAACGAATGACCAGACAAAAATCCGAAATAAATGAAAAAACCATCATTATCATCATCATCATATTCAAAGTCTTTTCCTAACTAACTGGGTTTGGCTGATAAATGAAACAACTGTGAGTGCAAATAAAACACATTAGAAGAGCGGAAGAAATCCTTTTAACAATATGAGAGGAAGAACTCCTATGAATCCAAAAGGAATACTTATGTGCTCCCAGTGTCTCGAATTCCCTTCTAATCTCAGGAATTTTTTGCCAATTTTAGAAAAATTTTATGAAAATATTCATGACGGATCCACTATTTAACATTTTACCTACCTGTAAGTAATCCAATTCATAAGTGTATGTCTTTTTATGGGAGTTTCGAAATTATATCCATGTCAAAAAATTTGAAATTAAATCAAAATAAAATGCTAAAAAATAGTTTATATCTAGTTACTATCTTGATAATTTCCCAAGTCCAATGGTAATCGTATGAGAAAAACAAATGGGTAACGAATGAAAGATTTTTGTGGCCATTAATATGAGTTCACCAGATCATCCTAGCAAACTCTGAAAGTTGAAACGTAAGAAGTACAAACTACAGTTGAAATTTTCATCCCTCCGTATGATTAACCACTGGTTCGAGCACCAAGTTTTCACCTATCCCACGAATTTTCACCCAGTTTTGGAATTTTTCATAACGACCGGATGCATTTCTTTAATTAGCATTTTGGAGGCAAGATGAGGGAGAAAAGAGAGAAAAAGGGAGGTGGGATCTCCACATGAGAAACAGAGAGACGAATATGGTTTTGTGTCAAAGAAAAGCAGAGAGAGAAGAAGAAGCAACACATTGATAGCCAACGAGTAAATAACAGTGAAATACGCTGTCTTAAGTAGATAAAGAGGAAAATAACGACTATATTTTGACACAATAGTCTCAATAGTTTTCATAAGCATACTACTAAACCACATATATGAAATATATGTCTAGTTGATCTTTCTCTATCTCTTTTCTTGCAAAAAGGAAAGAAATCTGAAATCTAAAACAACAAAGTGAAGGCAGATAAAAGCAGCACAAGCATCTATGTGGTGCTTCCTAGTGCCCCGATTGGCTCGATCATGCAGCTGGTCATACCTGCAAGCATAAGAAAGTGAAATTGGATTAGTGTTTCTTAGAAAAATAAAAGCAGTAAATGAGTAAAACAAAACCAACAGTGAAAAGAGAGAAAGCAAAAAGAGAGAATAAACCTACTGGGGTTTGTAGTTGTGATAGGGGCCGTCCAATTGAAATCACAGCTGCGAGTGAAACCCATCCTGATAAAAGAGGTCATGATTTTGTTAACTTTGAGATGAATGTCACTGTTATGGATCCTCCGGTAAGGTGATTGGGCACTCCATCCTTTCGCAGTAACACATCTCGACTGCGTACAATTAGGGTCGAGGGACACCGCTGCGTACAACACACCAGCGGGGTCGCTGCACCTTGGCCTCAATGGTGCACCGGAGTGCATGAACAACAAAAATTACCAGCACAAATTTATGCAGAGTAAAAACCATTTCCTCTCTCTCTCGTTATCACAAACAGCTATTTGCGTCCTTTTTATCTCTCTACCTTCTCTGAATGTCCTTTTGCCTTGGAGGCTGGACTTTTTATAGTGCAGTGGGACTGAGTGGCTTAGTGCGTAATTATATTGGTAAAGAAATTTTCGAATAAAACATATTGGTAAGAAAGGTGGTTTTCTTATATATATATATATATATATATATATATATATATATATATATATATATATATATATATATATATATATATATATATGTGTGTATGTGTGTGTGTGAGAGAGAGAGAATGATTTCATGCAGCAGTTGTATAGTAGTATAATGTAGTCATCTTCAAAAATCATGTTAAAGACATTTGTTTGACATTAATTTTTAAATGTACACTCTTTTCATTTTGAAAAACAATCATAAAAAGAAAATTTTGAAAAAATACTCTAGAAAGTTTTCATTTTGGCCTAATTAATATAAGCTATCCATTTTATTGAGATGGTTAGATATAGGCCTCAGAAGGATTTTTTTATTCCCAAAATTTTAATATAGCGTTATCATCATTAGATTAATAATACTAAAAAAGAAGTAAAATTCAGATAGAATCAAAAAATATAGTTTCAATGCTGGAAAGTTTTGTGATAGCCTTAAATTATATTTTCATCTTTAGTTATAAAAATTAAAGCATAAAAAATTGTGTAAATCAAGCAGATTTATGAAAACTTGAAAATCTTGAAAATTGACGGTCGAAAAATATATCATGCACTATTTCCAAAAATTGAAATCCATTTTTTTCTAATATCCATACATCTTGATGTCGAGAGGATAAATTTGAGGATATTTGGCATCAAAACAACCTCTTCAAGTGAAAGTTTTGGGGTAGGCTCTAATTTGATTGTTTAAAGCCTATGCTCGATATATATATATATATATATATATATATATATATATATATATATATATATATATATATATATATATATATATATATATAGAAAAATAATACGCAACACCTATAAGTGAAAATGAAAAGTGATTTTGCCTATCTCTTATCACCGTCCAAAGTTCATCGCGTGGTCACGATTGCCCAGTAGTGTTTCATTTTTATTTTATTTCTACAAATAAAAAATACCTAAAATTTGGAACGTGTATTCATCAAAAATAGGGGAATCTTTGAAAATTATAAAAGAAAAATATTTTACATAAAACAAATTGACAAAATTACCCCCGAAAAGCTTCGAGGGTATTTTGGTTAATTTAGTTTTTGCAGATAATTGTTTTTATATTTTTATTAGATGCGCCTTAGTAAGATGTACATACCCTCAAAATTTCAGGTCATTCCAATTTATAAAAAAACAAAAGAAAAATAAAACACTATCGGATAATCGTGACCGTTAGATTAAATTTGGATAGTGATGAGGGTAGACGAAATCACTATTTATTTTTACCTATAGGCGTTGGAAAGACTTTTCCATTGATATATATATATATATATATATATATATATATATATATATATATATATATATATATTATATTTGGGCATAAATATTTTTTTATATTTTTCAAAGATTCACTTATTTTTATGTACACATGCTCCTCAGATCAATCTGATTTGTAGAAAACAAAATTAAAATTCAAACACTACCAAACATTCGGAATCATCTGATCGGCCTAGATTCAATTTGGGTCATTGGCGTTTACTGTAGCAGTACTCCCTTGGGCTGATAGGATCTTTCCATAAATAGTTTACAGTTCAATCCTAATTAACTTATAGGGAATGGTTGGTGTTAGCCCACAAGCTAACAGCTACAGTGTTAACCAACAGCCTAGAATGAATATGAGACTGATCCAATGATCACGATTATATTTTGTATTTAAATTTTTATTTTTTTCTATAAATACAAATCACTTGAAATTTTGAGTGTCTATTCTTTAAAAATAGGAGAATCAAAAAACAAATTTAAAAATAATATATAAAAAATAAATTGACCAAAATACCCCCAAAGATTTTCAGGGGTGTTTTGATCAATTTATAAATTGTCAATTATATTTTAATATTTTTATTAAGTGCGACTTGATGAGAAGAATGAACGCTTAAACTTTCAAGTGTTTTGGATTTATAGAAAAAAAAAAAAAAATTTTAAATACGAAATAAAATCGTGACCGTTAGATCGACTCATATTCAATCTGAAATGTTAGCTAAAACTGCACTTGTTAGCCCGTGGACTAAGTTCAGCCTTTCCCTTACTTATACTATCATACAGGCTAATCTTACGGAAAAATCAATGTTGGGTCCAATGTTTAGGAAGATTAATAGGCGACATCTTTCTTGTTTAATAATACGGCATGTAGCCCGCACTAAGTTCATTAGAAAACAATATAAAAGAGGAAGGAAAAGAGCAACAAATGTTCGTTACCAGATTAAGGTGTCATTATTATTTATATTCAAATATAGTAGGAGTTCGAAATAAGTGAGTTTCTATAAAAGAGAACATTTCCAAAGTCCACATTATGTACCTGGTCGTTTCTCTCATACAAGAAGTCAGGTCATGTGTTCCATTCCGAGCGGCCGTTTATAAAAGAACCTATGTTACCAAAACACCTCTGACAGTTCTATATTTTTCTAAAATGTTTTCAGTTCGAACTAGGAAAGGTTTAGCACTAAAATGTTAGTTGGGTTTGTTTTTGCCTTTATTATCTCACCGAAAAACTTAACTATAGCGAAAGACTTCTATATTTCTCCTGTAACACAGAAGATCTATGTTTCTTCTACCATCCAACTGTTCAATTTTGATCAAGTGAATTATTCTCTGTTTGATCTTAGATCGGACGCTTTAAAATATTTTATTTTTAATTTTTTTATACTAATTGTATGATTATGAAATTTGGTATGTACCATCTTCTCATTGGGGTGTACCTACAAAAAATATTAAAATTTGGTAAAATATAATGACCAAAATACCCCTTTAATCATTTAAGGTATTTTGATCATTTTATTTTATTGGAAATATGTTTTTATATTTTTTACAAGTGTGAATTTAATAGAGGATTGGACATCGAAAATTTGGTATCAAAATAGTTTATACAAAAAAATTAAAAATAAAATAGTATAGAGACATGACATTATGATTGGAGCAATCTTAGCCCTCCATTCAAAATGGATGGTTGGATAAGGGAAAGTATATAAGTTTTATGTTTGTAGGGGAAACATAGAAAGCCCTAAAGTACAACCATAATTAGAGATGTAAATAGCCCAATGTTAGATTTAGCCTATTATTATGATAATTAGCACTCCATTAAGGTTTTATGTCTTTTAGCTTGTTTTGGCCAACACTCCATTAAATTCTGTGATGGCATTTACAAGGTTTCTCTTTCTAGGCTTTCATTAAGAGATTGTTATATCTTCATTTGGAAATTACTTCCATCGATGCATATGTGGCTTATGAAAGTACTAACTGAAAACCAGGTCTCTCTAGAGAGAGAGAGAGAGAGATGCATGTATGGCTTATGAAAGTATTAACTGAAAACCAGGTCTCTAGAGAGAGAGAGAGATTTTGATTTTGGTTTAGGTTTAAAGCACCATGCCAACAACTTTCTCTCTCCAAAAGAATTTTTGACATGGAAATTTGGGAAGGGGTTGTTTATCCAAACCCAACACGCCAGACGCTGAGAGAGGGAGAGTCATTATTTGTAGCCAGTGGACTACAGTATAGTACAGTGGTCAATTTTGTAATAGACCATTATTACCAGCATGAAGAAAGAGAGCAATTTTGTAGTCAGCAGACCACAAGTGTACCTGTAGAGTGATCAAATTTGTATATAATGTACAATATAGTGATCAATTGTGTATTAGCATTACAAGTATATATTAAGGTTTAGAAATTGGTCTCTGCCAAGGCACTTGGACCTTGACTGAGGTGTGTAACTCAGCCACATCCATGGGCTTGGCTGAGTCACACACAACCACAAAAGGTTAAAGAATAGTATTTCTTTAAAACAATTAAAATAAGAAACAATAGAAAAGGAAACAAAAAATACTATAAGACTAAAAAGTTGAAAACTCCAAGTGATATGGATTTTTATAAAAAAAAATAAAAAATTTCAAGTGATTTGGATTTGTATAAAAAAATGAAAAATCAAATACAAATGAAATCGTGATCACTAGATTGAGCCCACATTCAAATCTGGATCATTAGCTAACACTGTAGCCATCTGCCCGTTAACATGATCTTTTATATATATAAATATATATATGCGAAAAGGTGATGATCAATCCAAAAGCTAAATCTATCACTTGTGTCCAAGGTGGTTTGGAAATTCACATACAACAATTAATCACATTAAGAGAATTTCGTTCTATGATATAGTAAACCACCAATGTACCTATCAATAATGAGTCTCAATCCTTCCAAAAGAGGAGTGACATATCATAAATAGGTCGTGGTTTGCTTGAGGTTGCAATATTATTTGTAGAATATTGCAATACTTTACTTTGCTCATTCTACTTAAATGGTGTAGATTTGATATATCTCATAATATAACATTAATACATGGCATATCTTTTAAGATTGTGTTCAATCCATACTGTCCAACTAGTGGATGGTGCATATTATTGCAACCTTATTTTCTACCAATAAAATCATAACTTTATATAAATTTTTTTTTTAAAAAAATAATCCCTCGTGATGAATAAACATTTTCATCTAGCGAGAGAAACAAAATACTGGAGCACGCCATAGTTTGGAAGAAAGAAAGGACAGATAACAAAATTGGACAGCACGCCATTATATATAGAGAGAGACAATACTTATGCTCATAAACAACTACTTATGTTGATAAACATCAAATATAATAGATAAGTTTTTAAACAAGAGAGATTCTATGACCAAATGGTACGGCAGAGCTCTTGAGATTACCTCTCTCTATTTTGTTTCTCTTTCATACGTGTATTCTTCATTGTCATAATCAATGTTCAAAAAATCGACTTCTCCAAGTTATTCGGCCCTTAGCTGATCCAAGCCACATGAACGAGTTTAAATTTAAAAAATAAAAAATTGACGCATAAATTAGAATATATATAATATATGCTTTGCTTTTGTGATACTTGAAAGAAAAGGGCAATATGATCTTCATCGGGAATTTTTTTTTTTTTCTTTTTTCACCCCTTTTCGTTTCTTTTCTTTTGACAAAGATCACTTGCAATAACTCTTGCTTAAAATAAAAAATTACCAATCCAAAAAAAACTTTGATGCCATTGAACCAATTTTCTTTAACCAAAGAAAGTCACTACAAATCTTGTGTTTGAGAAAGTAAAGACTATAATATTAAATATGCAACAAACAAAAGAGAATACCGGAGAATACCTCAACCAGACTTATTACACCCCACAACGAGTCACCAACATCGGATGGTGTGGGATCAACGGTCTAGCTTCAATCTCGAACCGAAAAAGCAAGTTTCTACCAAACTAAGTATACACCCTTAAATCTCTACAAAATTTAACTGCAAAAATATTCTTGGCTTAATCCTAATTTCCCAACCCCTATCATTTTTAGGACATGAGAGAAAAAGAGTGGGAACCCTAAGGTTGTAGTGTGCCCCTCTATGGGCTTTAGGAGAGAGAAAAAGTTGGAGAGAGAGAACTAGAGGAGAGAGAGTGGGGCATGCCCCTATTGGAGAGAGGGGAGAGAAAGTTATGGGAGAGAGAGAAGGTGTAGAGAATAGGAGGGTACACCCGTATTTATGAAGAAAAATTAGGTTTAGGGTTTCTCATAGTTGACCTCTTTCTTGAGATTGAATATGGACCGTTGAACAAGGTGATTTGTGGGGTGAGAGATCTGAGACATCCATTCCATAGATGGGCCATCAACATTATGGAAGGTGTTAGAACCATTATCCCCCTTTCCTTAACCATTTTCCCATCATTAGAAAATAGAAAAAATATATCTAATTAAAATATTATGCTTTCCAATCTATAGAAATATGTTTCACAAAATATTCCAAAGATATATCAAGTCAATATATGCTTTCAATATTTAGTCAAGATATGATCAAAATATGCCCATATCTTTCATTCAATTACATGCTATAATATTCCTTACCAAAACATGATTTGACTTGTACTCAAAGAAACAACCAAGAGGTGCGGCGTGCCACCCATGTGTGGGACGTCGGGCCCCCATCCACATGGTACATGGTGAGCCCATGTGCATTTTGGGCCCCCATGACATCACATATATTTTTTAAAATTAGTAAAAATGGTTTTTAACATATTATTTGAATTTTATAGTTTTGTAAAATCAATATCTTTATTTTTATAAGTTCAAAAATATAAATAAAATATCAAAAGACTCATAAAAATTCAAAGAATAATTCTAAAATAATTTTTATCATAAAATAAACATAATTAATTTAATTTAATTGGAAATGGATCCATATAGTTTAGGAATTTAATTAACAATCATGGGGCACTCCACCTTCAATTGTGGACTATAGACCACACTTGCTTTATCGAGCTAACCCAATATTTTTCATGACCCACAATCCAAGCAGGGGCTCATTAGCAGGACACCAAAGTCTGGCCGATGAGCCAAGGGGTCGCAATCCCAGTCTGTGGATTACAGGTCCATCCCTAAAGATGAGTCAAGGTCATCAAGACCTGATGTGATCACAACTCTATGGTGCATAAGAGTATCTTTCACACAGGCATACGCTTCACCCAAAAGGTGACTTTCTAGCTTTCTCGAACGACCTATTGATATGCATATTGTGTGATGGAACATATATGAGGTTTTGACCCCCAGCTCTATAGGCTTCGACCTCATCAAGGGATAAACTAGAACCCTTCTCGATTTATTCTCTATGCCCAGGTACCTTGGGTTTTTCCCATTCAACTCACCTAGATCGTCAAGTGCAGTTCGGTATTAGCAAACATCGTTTGCTTAGTATGGTCCCCGAGGGGCCACACTCCCACTGAGTTTATGTTCCACTATATGATTTTATTTTACAAGCACTCATAAGGCCTTTAAAGGCTACATAAGCCCAATATCTCCCACATGGCCTTTGAAGGCCTTACATTTTCTCTTCCTCATTTTCTCTCATCCCTATCTCACTCTCAATTACAATCTCTCTCTTAAGAATTTTTCACTTATGTTCTCTCAATACATTAATCATGGCTTTCGCCATCAATCCCTTCACAAAAGGACTTATAGAGGCAACACATTTTTCTCTTTGCTGCTCGAATCTCATTCCGAAAGTAGTGATACTCCATATTACCTATCGCATCGCAGATCATGGACTTGATGTCACAGAAAATCATCATGTATCCTCATCACATAAGTTTGTCTCTTCGTACGCTCAAATGAGTTCTTCAAACAAGCTGTTTTTTTCTGTAGCCACACATCTGAGCTCCATGGGTGAACTACTCTATAGTCTGTTGCTCCAGCTAGCCTATCAAACACTAGGACCTCCTACTGAAATATTTAGTTTTATATGCTTGGAGTTATTATAGAACCGTGACTTCCTTTTATATGCATATTGCTGCCGTGTTGTTGCAGATAATCCTTACTGCCTCACAACGTACGGGTTGAAAGTCAAGTCAGTTAAGTAATTTCTTAATCCATATGACCTCTTGGCCGCCAAACAGCAGACCACGTATTCTGCCTCTAGAATGGATAATGTCATTGCATATGTTTCTTTGATTTTTCAAGAAACTGCACTCCCTCCAAGAATGAGCACGTATCCAGATGTAGACTTCACATCATCTGGATCCTTGAGATAGCTTACATCTGTATATTTGAATATCTAAGCAGCTAAAAATCTTGTGGGACTGTAGCAACTCTCAGTCAATTATTGCAAATACAATATATATATTTTCAACATTCTTATGCTTATATCATGATGTAGCATATCAAGTTTTATACAATAAGTAACTCAATGCACATTGATTTTACAGTATGCAAAAACCTTTATAAACCACAAAGGTTCAACCACACTAATCATCTTGGTAGTAAATTCATACAAACTAAGTTATTTAATTAACATAATATATGTGAAGGAAGCCTATCAAGATGGCCTTCCTATAACATTCTCTATGGTTCAAAGTCTTAGGTAATAGAGGATTCTAAATAATTACTAACATGAGTCAAGGCATACGGGTATTTAAAAATCCGTGCATGACAACCTTTCTCCCTATTTTAAAAATACCTTGAAGGCGTAACGATTTCTCCCATTTTTTTAAAAAAATTGACTTGGTTTATATATCATAATCAATGGTTAGATAATAATACAACAGTTTAAAATGATTTTTCATAAAGACTTAGTGGACCTACCATGACTATGGGATTTTCTCAAAACCACATTCATAGACTTAGGTATTTTTTTCAAAACATCCAATTTAATATTAAAATATATATTTAGTCTTAAAAAACATTTTACCTTATTCACCTACCAAGTCATGTTTACAGCTACAAAAACAAGCCATAAAGTCCATATTATGATTTTATCTAAAACAAAGCATGACTAAATAATGGTTATCAAAATCTTGACAAAAATTTCCCTGTTTATTTTTTTTTAAAGCAAATATGGATAATTTATGAAGAAATCATCATCACATGCAATACATCATATTGCTGGACATTATTGGGAGGATGGTCACTAAGACCGACTTTGATCAGAACACTCTCGTCGTGCTTACATATTTGAATGAACCATACCCATATCTTGTATCTCATACATAGGGCTCAAAGCCCTTGATCAAATCACATCTCCATGTGTATCACTACATTAAGTAGTTCATACTCTTAGCATAAAGAGGCACTATAACACATGGTATTTACGTTATTTCAAATTTGTTTGCACCTATCATTCAATGTCCATATACTCTATACATATTCATAAAACTATTAGTAAAAATGTAACCAAAGCATATAAAAGGTTATTGAATCCTTGTTCTCTATATGACCTTATCATGTAATGTGAATTAGATGTCATACCTCAAAACCATGTAGTGTGGTACCTGGGCTTTCTTGATTCATTGTTTTGCATTCGTTTGACGATATTAGAAGAACACACAACTGATAGAGAATATATTAATCTTCGCTTTCACATGCCACAATGTGTCCATATCTTCAGCACTTGGATTTTTCCTTTTATCACACTGTGAAGAAAAGGTCTTCTTCATCCCATCATTTTAAATATCACATATTTGATTCTCCCGCTGATCTTTAGCTTTTCTTTGCTGCAACCAAGTCTCTTTATATATCCCTTCGATTCAAAAAAACCAAGATGCTTTATAGGGATTGTGTTTCTTCTTCTTTCTGCTATTCCCAGAAGTATTCAATAGAAAAATACCTCATTATCTTATTCATATCACTTTTCCAAAATAGCTCATAATACCCATTAAGTAGAGTGCCTTTTCAATATTGAAATATTTCAATAATTCTTAACCATGGGTGTATTTCTTGACCACAAATATTTCAGCTTTCTCATATCTAATTCTCAAGCTTGAACTTGACTCAATAAGGAGAAAAGATATCTAATGACATCAAATATAAATGTTACTTCGATACCAATGAAAGAAATGGGCAATATGATCTTTATCGGGAATTTTTTTTTTTTCCATCCCTTTTCTTTTCTTTTCTTTTGGCAAAGATCACTTGCAATAACTCTTGCTTCAAATAAAAATTTACTAATCCAAAAAAAACTTTGATGCTATTAAACTAATTTTCTTTAACTTAATAAAGTCACCACAAATCTTGTGCATGAGAATGTAAAGACTATGATATTAAATATGCAATAAACAAAAGAGAATGATGGAGATTACCTCAACCGGACTTATTACACCCCACACCGAGTCACCAACATCCGATGGTACAGGATCAGCGATCTAGCTTTAATCTCGAACCAGAAAAGCAAGTTTCGGCCAAACGGAGTATACACCCTTAAATCTCTAAAAACAACCCCCAAAATATTCTTAGCTTAACTCTAATTTTCCAACCCTTAGTAGTTTTAGGACAGGAGAGAGAAAGATCGGGAACCCTAGGGCTGTGGTGTGCCCCCTTATGGGCTTAAGGAGAGAGAGGGTTAAAGAGAGAAAATTGGAGAGAGAGAGAGAACTAGAGGAGAGAGAGTGGGATGTGCCCCTATTGGAGAGAGGAGAGAGGAAGTTATGGGAGAGAGAGAAGGTGTAGAGAATAGGGGGTACACCCTTATTTATAGAGAATTAGGTTTAGGGTTTCTCATAGTTTGCCTCTTTTTTGAGATTGAATATGGACCGTTGATCAATGTGACTTGTGGGGTAAGAGATCTTAGTCATCCATTCCATAGATGGGCCATCAACATTATGGAAGGTGCTAGTTCCATTATCCCCTTTTCCTTAACCATTTTTCCATCATAAGAAAATAGATAAACTATATCTGATTAAAATATTATGCTCTCCAATCCATAGCGAATCTTTCACAAAATATTCTAAAGATATATCAAGTCAAGATATGCTTTCAATATTTAGTTAAGATATGGTTAAAATATTCCCATATCATTCATTCAATCACATGCCATAATATTCCCTTCCAAAGCATGATTCACTTGTACTCAAAGAAACAACCAAGAGGTGGGGCGTGCCACCCATGTGGGGCATGTGGGGTCCCCACCCAAATGGTACATGGTGGGCCCATTTGCACTTTGGGCCCCCATGACATCATATATATTTTTTAAAATTAATAAAATTGGTTTTTAGAATATTATTTGAATTTTATAGTTTTGAAAAATCCATATCTTAATTTTTATAAGTCCAAAAATTATAAATAAAATATCAAAATTCTCATAAAAAATCAAATAATAATTCTAAAATAATTTCTATCATAAAAAATATATAATTAAATTAATTTAATGGGAAATAGATCCATATAGTTTTGGAATTTAATCAACAATTATGGGGCACTCTACCTTCAACTGTAGACTACAGACCACACTTGCTTTATCAAACCAACTCAGTATTTTTTATGACCCACAATCCAAGCTGGGGCTCATTAGTGGGACACCAGAGTCTGACCGATGAGCCAAGGGGTCGCAATCATAGTATGTAGATTACAGGTCCTTCCCTAGAGATGAGTCAAGGTCACCAAGACCTGATGTGACAACAACTCTATGGTGCATAGGGGTGATCTCTCGTACATGCATACGCTACACCCAAAATGTGGCTTTCTGGTTTTCCCGAACGATCTATTGATATGCATGCCGTGTTATGGAACATGGATGAGGTTTTGGCCCCGATCTTTATTGGCCCACCATTACACACAAGGGTCACACAGTCCCTCTGCTCATTCATCCAAGCATAAGCTCCGACCTCATCAAGGGATAAACTAGAACCCTTCTCGGTTTATTCTCTATGCTCAAGTACCTTGGGTTTTTCCCAACCGACTGGCCTACATCGTCAAGCAGAGTCTAGTATAAACAAACATAGTTTGCTTAGTATAGTCCTCGAGAGACCACACTCCCACTGAGTTTATGTTTCACTGTATGATTTTATTTCACAAGCATTCATGAGGCCTTTAAAGGCCACATAAACTCAACAATACTAAGAGTCAAATTGTGTGATGGTTACTTTCACTGCGAGAAATTGTTTGGAGGTGTGTTAGGTAGGGCGCGCTTAATGAATTCTCTTTGCAAGAGGTATTGGGAGCAAATCGTCTCCTCAAAGTTTTTTTGTTTTGTCACTCCTAGTTTCTCTTTAAACATAAGAATGAAAAGGCAATGATAATAAAGGGACTTGAACCCTCAAAGTTTTTTTGTTTTGTCACTCCTAGTTTCTCTTTAAACATAAGAATGAAAAGGCAATAATAATAAAGGGACTTGAACCCTCACCATACTAGACAACAAGACTACTCACTACCAATGCACCACTTGAGTGCTCCTCATTAAAATGGGAACTTTATTATGTATAACTATTAAAAATGTATGTACAGTGTACTTAGGGCAAACTCGCCTTGCCATAAGGTGAGACCATGTTACTCAGCTGATAAATAGACGTCTTCTTCTTAGTTTTCAATACAACATCCATTTTACATTTCATATTCTTATGGCACATTTGGTTTGCGTGAAAATGTTTTTTAAATGAAAAAATTGTTTTATATGGTCAAGTGTGGGAATATTTTCATACCAATTGGTCTTAGTACATCTTTTCACATCAATTGCCAACTAATTGATGTAAAAATATTCTCATACTTACCTGCATGAGAGAATTTTTTTCATGTGAAATATTTTCACATGAAGCAAATGTGCCATAATATCTCTTCATTTTCCGAGGTCCCTCTTCCTTTTCCAATGCTCTTCTAGCTTCGTTTTTTTTCCTATCTATCAAAATTTGTTAAAGGTAAAAAATATAAAAAGACTAAGCTCTTCCTGGTTTTTGAACAATTATTTCCATCAATTAAATCCATTTATTTGGCATAGGAGGTCGCAATTATTCATAGCTGTCAAATGCAAACTTTGATAGCTTATGTGTATCGCAAAGCTCGAAAACAAACTGTTTTGGAGTATGAGCCTACAACTAATAACTAATATTGATTGTAACCTCTTTGTACCATAAGTAAATGATGTGTCATGAAGTGCAATAAATTTCAAGTCTTATCCCCAAAATCACATGGACATATCATTGTCCATAAAAATTAAGATCATTTTTTCTATATATGCCCTGCTTATAAAGCAACATTTTACCATACCTGTTTATTCCCTTTAAAAGTTAGATCGATTTGGATGTTGTAGATTTAACACTACCTTAAAACATGATCAAACTTTTGACCTGATATTCAAAGATGTGTCGAATTTACACTCCCCAACTCAATTGACAGTGTAGAATATCTCAACCTTCTTTCTATAAAAAGGTTGTTATATGATAATTCATACCACACCACTAAGTGTTAGGTATAAAATTATGAACCTCATTTTTTTTTATGGAATCCTCTTCGTGGACAATGTTGGAAGAGAATCAGTTGTGCCAAAGAGCAACAAATTTGGGGTCTACACTAGATACATTTATTGCACATTGAAAGGCCTGGGCAAAGGGATTCGAGAGGAATAAGCTTCCTTGTTTCAAGTGGTCAGCGAGTTTTCTAAGCTTCTTGATAGAGTAGGGTCTTCGATTTTTAGTGATTGTTCGTGTCTCGAGAGTTTTGGTTGATCTTGCTTTGAAGTAGGTTCCTCACCCTACTTTTCCTCTTTGTAACTATAATTTGGGAGTTTATCTCTTGATATTAATGAATACTTACTTAACATTAAAAAAGAAAGGCCGAGATGATGCAAGCAACGTGATGTAGTCTTTAGTGATGGATTTGGGTTTATTTGAAAGAGCTTTCCGCTTTTTATTTGAAGCATTATCGTGAGTCTATCATTTTATGATTTCAAGTGATTAAGAGGATGTTTTTGAGGAATTTTTCTATCCTTGTGAGTCTGGTGTTCGAAAATTGCCTGAAATCTGAATTTTCAATTGATAACAGTTTTCCTCAGACCACGATATCTTATTTTTTTATTAGGGGTTCTAGAGTCAGAGTCTGAATTTATTGGCAAGTTTAGTCCCTTAAAATTTACAGCAGGGTTTTTTAAGACTCAACGAAGTTCACTCTGACATGGCAGAGCAATATGGGCTTGTCCTATTGGCTAGGTTAATTTGAGTTGGGGTGACACCAAAGAGTGGGAAAAAACTATAAAAAATGTAAAGCATAAAAAAAAAATATGAAAAACACCAATACATTTTTTTAAAAAATATGTTTTTAAATTATAATAGTGGTTTTTATGATGATTTGGGCACTTTTGCAATTTTTAATTTTTTGAAAAATTATAGATAACATTCAAAATTAACTTTGTAGACATTCTACCCCCGGATAATTTTAATATCACACCCATGACATAGATACT
This sequence comes from Amborella trichopoda, assembly GCF_054954075.1. NCBI lineage: Eukaryota > Viridiplantae > Streptophyta > Magnoliopsida > Amborellales > Amborellaceae > Amborella > Amborella trichopoda. Next base: position 27,408,883 of record NC_142346.1, read on the forward strand.
TTTAGTTTTTTTTGCTTTTACCCCCAGTCAAAAAGTAAATGTTTTGAAGACTAAACTACCCCCACTAAAATCTCTCTCTCTCTCTCTACCCCCCCGCACTCTGCCCGCCCTCTCTCTTTACCCACCCTCTCTGTACATGCCCTCTCTACCATCTCTCTTTCTCTGTACACACCCTCTCTCTCTTTCAATCTCTACCCGCCCTCTCTCTGTCTTTCTCTCTTTATCAGCATCTCTCTACCAGAGAGAGGCAGGAAGAGAGAGAGGGTGGGTAGATAGAAAGAGCATGTAGAGAGAGAAAGAGAGCAACGACTGATAGAGAGAGAAATTTGATTACAGGGTAGGTTAGTATTTAAAATATTTACTTTTTGATTGAGGTAAACATTGTTGGGTTTAGGTGGCCATTAAAGGCTTTATGAGACAAACTCAATGGGAGTGTAGTCATTGTGTGGACCATACTAGAAAAATATTATTTACCGATAATCGGACTAGGCTCAATGTTCTAGGTCAGCCAAGTTTGGAAAAACCCAAGACACCTGAGCATTGGGATCTAACCGAGATGGGTTTAGTGGGTTAGCCCTTGATGAGTCGAAGTATGCGGGGATGAGAGCCAAGGGACTGTGTGGCCCTTGTGTGTGATGAATCGCCTTTAAAGACAAGGCTAAAACCTCATCGTTATATCATCACATGGCATGTACATAGATAGTCGTATTGAGATTCACCATTGAGGATGAAGCATGTACATATGCGAGATATTACCCCTCCGCACCATTGAGTCTTGGTTACATCATGGTCTGACGGACCATGATTTTTGTCTATAGGGAAGAACATGAAATCCATAGAATGAGATTGCATTCCCTTAGCGGACTTTGGTTGTCCAATCATGAGCTCCTGCACTGGATTTGTGGGTCATGAGAACTGCTGGGTCAGTGTGAGAAAGCTAGGTGGATCGTGGTCTGCAGTTGAAGGTGGAGTGCTCTTGTACATTGATAAATTCCTAGATCTAACGAATCTAATTCCCATTAAAATAAGTTGATTTTATGTTATATAATTTTTAGAATGTTTATTTGAGATTTTCTGAATCTTTTGAAATTTTATTTTTATTATATGAATTTACAAATTAAGAGAAAGCAATTTTCTAATGTTTTAAATAAATTATGAGATTTATCACTCTAAATTCTAAATTATTTTTTTTAAAAAAATTATGTAAGATCCTCCATAAATATGGGGGCCCAATTTGGCACGTGTGGAAATTGGGTGGTGTGCACGTGTGGCCACCAAAGGGTGTCATGCCCCATCCATAGGGATTAACTTGATCACCAAGTAAGGTGGTGGGTATCCCATGTTGGTTGGCTCTTTCTTTTTGGATATAGCCAACTTGTATAATAAATTCAAATATTTGAAATATTTAGTAAATCTTGATAATCAAAATTAATTGATTTAAGAAATAAAAAATGAATATACTAAAATAGAAAGTAAGATATGTACTGTCCTTTTTTAAATATTTGATGATAATAGATTTAGAAAATGGAGAATAAGGTTCTGACACCTTCATTGGAATTTTGATGGTGGATCAAAGGAATGGATGGTTCACGTCTTTCACCCCACAAGTCCCCTTAGATCTACGATCAAGATTTGATCCTATGAATTATGACAAATCCTAAAGTATAGAAAATCTATAAAAAGAGGTCTCTCACCTCATAAATCTCTACACCTATTATCTCTTCTCTCTCTTAGGGTTTTTACTCTCTCTCTCTAATATCTCTCTAAGGGGCACTCACCAACCTAGGAGCTCGGGCCAACCTAGGAGCTTTATATCTCCCACTAAGTTACAAAGAGGGGGAACACCCCAACCTAGACCTCCCTTAATATATTTCTAAAGGGGCGTGCCCAAGTCATCTCTCTCTCTTTTGCGAGTTCTAGGTGCACGTCTAAGGTAGGGTTAGCTTGTGGTTGTTCGATTTTTGTGGATTGCTAAGGGGAATATCCCCTAGCTAATAGATCTCTCCCTCTCTCTTTGATTTATATCTCTCATCTCTCTAAAGATCAAATCAAGAGAGCTTGAGCAAGACTAAGACATTGAAGCCTTAAGTAGTTAGTTCTAGATCGAGATCCGTATCTCATTGAGAGGGTTTTACCATAAGTAGGAGAATCAAAAGACCGATCATAGATCTCGAGCACCATTGGAAAGAGAAAACTCGGCATTGGGTGTACTAAGCCCCGTTAAAGTAATCTTTAGCAATTTTATTTTTTTAAATTTTTGTTTGTGTTATGCTTTTCTATTACCATAAAACAATGAGTTAACATTTTGATTTAAGGAATTATACTCAATAGTGGCAGCAAGTGAGAATCGTGTTTCTCTTCTATTATTTATTTGTTCTAAGAGTTATTTTATTTGTAATTGGACATTGTGAGTGGCCTTGCCGGTGTAAAAATATGAAAAATAAGAAAAAATTTAATTATATAGACCGTGCTTGATCAAATAGTTCCACTTTTATTGGTATCAGAGTGAGATCTACTTGATGCCGTATTTCTTTTATTATAATATTTTTGGTGAGTTGGGAGTGAGATATAAAAAAGCCAAGGACTTTTGTGGTCAAGTGATACACCTTTGGAAGAATTATTGGCACATTCAAACACCAAAAAAAGGGGCACTCTGCTGAATCAAGTATTCTTGTCGTTTTGGAGCATTGATATGAATAAAGATAATTGCGTATTTCTTTGATGCATACCTAAGTGATATTATATATTTTTGAGAATAAGATCTATCTGAAAAATTTCAGTGAGAGATCTTGAGGGAATTGAGAGTTATGAACTGATAATGAAGGGTCTCAATTCTGACCCAGTAAAATTCTGGAACTGTCCATAAAATTTCGTGTATGTTTCCACAAATCATGTGATTTCATTTCAAACAAAAATAGTTTCATGAAGAAAACCTTTGTGGTTTGAAATATATGGCCATTTTATTGAAGGGTGCGCAAGTGTTATTTTCTACAACGAAAATTGTTTCAATGACTTGGAAGTCATGATTTTCATTTCGTTAATAACAAAACATTTTAAGGCCCACACCAAGTTTCTAGATTGTCATTTTTTATTCTGGTTTCTAATATAAATTATTTGAAAGAGATATATCCATGATAAATAAGGAATTAAAATTTCGGATTTGAGAGAAGTCATCCTGAATTTTCTGCAGTTTGGTGTGCTTTCATTGAGATGTGGATATTTATATGTATCAAGCCAAATTAACAAAGTGATATGAAGTCTAAAGAGACATAGTTATTGTCATTATGTGTCTACTTTCAAACAAAATACGTTTGAAAGGGAAACTCCATGATGGTGGATAAGAAAGACAATTTTACTGGATAATGTTCATCTTGGATTTCTACAGTATAATATATTTTATGATGTAAATGTCATTTATTTATTTCTCTTAATAAAAATATTACTTGATATTCACACCATGATATTAGTATTTGGTTTTGAGTTTAATGTTCAGCAGAAGAGGTTTTAAGAAGAAATCCTTTATGGATTGAGATAAACTATTATTATATTAAGAGCTACACAATCTGATTTTCTGTTGTGAAAATTTTATTGTGACATGAATATCATTAAATCAAAGACCCACTAAATGTTGTCATTTAGGGACAAAATTGAGCACTATATTGTATTTCTTAGTCAATTTCAATACTTAAAAGTTTAAGAGATAAACTCCTCATGAATATATCATATTTGTATCATGGGGTGCTCATCTTCTATTCTGTAGTAAATTAAAAGATGTGGAACATTGAGGCACATCTTTGAACTCCTCATAATGGAAGCTCTTTTTAGGGAACATTCAAAAGTTTTATAATGTGTCATAAGTATGATTTATAATAGCAAAACTTCAGAGAGATGTAATACACGGTTTACAAGATATCACACTCTATGTGAAGAAGTGTTTATTCTAGGAATTATATAATATAGAAGAAACACAATGCATGTAAAAGCATCATGGTTTCGTCACAAATAAGGGAAATGTAAAGAGACTTGATGGAAGCATAGAAATTCTAATAATTAGTGGGAGAATTAAATTTGTGATCATTGAAATGATGAGATAAAGAAGAGTACTTTATATATATATATATATATATATGAGAGAGAGAATCTAAAGGCCGAAGAGATTGATGCTTCATCAACGTGTAAAAGATGATGACCAAGTATTTCTTCATTAGTTGTGTACTCTTCCAAGTTCACAAAATCTCATCAAGAAGTAAAAATAAAGAATCAAGAAAGCCAAGGTACCACACTACAACATTTTAAGGTATGAAATTTATCTCTCATTAAGGTCATACAAAAGAGGATTCAATAACCTTTTATTTTATGTTTTATATACTTCTTTGATTATATTTTGACTAGTTGTTTATGAATATAAATGGAGTGTATGGAGATTAGGAAATAAGTGCTAATAAGTTTGAAAGAGTCAGTTTTTTTAATACCATGTATTTTAGTACCTCTTTGTGCTTGTAAAAAACTACTTAAAGGTAGTGATACACATGGATATGTGGTTTGATCAAGGACTATGATCTCAAGTATGAAACACGAGAGATAGGTGTGGCTTATTCAAATGTATAAGCACGAAGGAGTGTTTCGATGGAACCCGGTCTTAGTGACCATCCTCCCAATAATGTCTAATAATACGATGTATTTTATATGATGATGATCTCATAATAAAGTCTTCATATTTGCCAATAAGAAGTGTTTTTGTCAGGTTTTGATAATCATTATTTAGTCATGCTTTAATTAGGATAAAATTATAAGATGGACTTTATAATTTTGGCTATAAACTTGACTCGGTAAGTAATTAAAGGTAATGAAGTAAAAACAATTTATCAAGAATAAGCATGCATAGTTAAATTGGATTATTTGTAAAAAACCTAAGCCTATGGATATGGTTTTAATAAAACCCCATAGTCTTGCGAGGTCTACTAAGTAATTGAGAAAAATCATTTCAAATCATTTCACACCATTATGATATTTTCTAACTATTTGTGAAAGTATACCAAGTCAAGAGTTTTTTATATAAGGAAAAACATTGGGTCTTGAAAGTACTTATGCACATGTGAAAATGTGTCATTAATCTATGTATTGTTTTCAAATACCCATGTCTTATGTTTTTCATAGAACCGATTATGTGACCTAGTTTTGAGTTGTTTAGAATCCTCGATTACCTAAAACCATGAATCGTAGGGTATGTCAAAGGATGACCATCTTGCTAGGTTTCCTTGGCATGTGTTGTGTGGATTAGATAACTTGGTTTGTATGGGTATATTACTAAGAAGACTAGAGAGGTTGAACCTTTGTAGCTCAGAAATGTTTTGCATATTGTGAAATCAAATGAGCATTGAGTTACTATTTAGTACGAGACTTGCTATACTACCTCATGACACAAGCATGAGAATGCCGAGATAATATATCTTATGGGTTATGTTTGAAGTGGGAGCTGTTAACAATTACACGATTATCTTTAATTGCTTTGATATTCAGATATACAAATATCCTATTATGAAAGATCCAGATGGACGTAATATTCCAGTGAGCTGCTCAGTATTGACGAGCCAGCTGGAACAACATACTGTTATTCGCCCATGGAACTCGAAAGCGTGGCACTAGTTGTATGGCTAGAGAAGGGAGCAACTGGATTGAAGATCTGCTTTAAACCCCTGAAGATACAACCCCATATGATGAGGGTACATGATAATCTTCTATGACAACAGGTCCATGATTCATGATTTGACATGAAAGATAGACTACGACCACGTTCTAGATGAGTTTCGAGCAGCAAAGAGATAGTGGCATTGCTTCCATAAATCTTTTGTAAAAAGATTGATGGCAGAAGCTATGATTAACGTAATAAGAGAAAAAAAGAGAAAATAAGAGAAATATGTCTAAGAGAGAGATTGTAATTAGGGGATGAGAAAGTGAGAAAGAGAGATTGTTCGGCCAAGTGGGCGATATTAAGTTTATGTGGCTATTAAAGGCCTTATGCGAGCTTATATAAGCATTTTATATAGTGAAATATAAACTCAATGGAAGTGTGGTCCTCTTGTGGATCATACTAGAGAAATGTTATTTGTCGATACTTGGACTAGGCTAGACGTGCTAGGCCAATCGATTGGAAAAATCCAAGATACTTGAGCATAGGGGTTTAACCAATAAAGGTTTAGTGGGTTAGCACTTGATGAGGTCGGAGTATGCCAAGATGAGAGTCGAGGGATTGTGTGGCCCTTGTGTGCGATGAATAGTCTTTAAAGATAAGGTTAAAACTTCATTGTTATATCATAACAGGGTATGTACATAGATAGTCGTATTGAGATTCACTATTGAGGGTGAAACATGTACATATGTGAGAGATTACCCCTATATACCATTGAGTCATGGTTGCATCATTGTTTGGTGGACCATAGTTTTGTCATATGACTTTATAAATTATGAAAAAATCAATTTTCAATGTTTTAAATAAATTGTACGACTTATAATTCTAAATTTAAAAATAAAATAATTTTAAAACTATTTAGGACCCGCCATAAGTATGGGGGCCCAATTTGGCACATGTGGAAATTGTGTGGGGCCCACATATGGCTACCAAAGGGTGGCACGTCCCACCCATAGGGATTAACTTGATCATCGAGTAAGGATATGGTTATCCCATGTTGGTTGGCCTTTTCTTTTTGAATATAACCAACTTTCATGATAAATTCAAATATTTTAAATATTTAGTAAATCTTGTGAATCAAAATTGATTGATTCACGAAATAAAGAATGAATATACTAAAATAGAAAGTAAGATATGTACTTTCCTATTTAAATATTTGATGGGAATAGATTTAGAAAATGGAGGATAAGATTCTAGCACCTTCTATTGAATCTTGATGGTAGATCAAATGAATGATTGACTCACAAGTCTCTCTAGATCGATGATTAAGATTTGATCCTATGAATTATAACATACCCTAAGACATAACAAATCTATAAAAGGATGCTCTCCCACCTCATAAATCTCTCTACATCTATTCTTTCCTCTCTCAAAGGGTATTCTCTTTCTCTCTCTCTCTCTCTCTCTCTCTCTCTCTCTCTCTCTCTCTCCAAGATCTCTCTAAGGGGCACTCCCAACCTAAGAGCTTCATATCTCTCCCTAAGTTACAAAGAGGGGGTACGCCCCCACCTAGACCTCCTTCCTCATGTTTCTAAGGGGGCACACCCAAGTCATCTCTCTCTCTCTCTCTCTCTCTCTCTCTCTCTCTCTCTCAATCAAAGTAAAGCATACCTTCAAATAATGTCAAGAAACATGGTTTCAATATTGAAAATCTTTGTGATAGCCTTAAAATATATTTTCATCTTAATTATAAAATAAAGCTTCAAAAATAGTGTAGATCGAGTAGATTTATGAAAACTTGAAATTTCTAAAAATTGACGGTCCAAACATGCGCTAAGATGCACTATTTCCAAAAGTTAAAATCCAATTTTTTCTCGCGTCCGTGCATCTTGATGTCGAGACGATCAATTTGAGGATATTTGGGCATCAAAGAAACCTCTTCTAGTGAAATTTTTGAGGTGGCTCTAATTTGATTGTTTAGAGCCTCGGCTCTATAAAAACTTTTCCTTTTTAGTTTTTTTGATTTTTAAAATTAATTTTTGACAATTATTTTACTCTTTTTGACTTTTCAATATTTTTGGAGGTGTACGTGTAACTTTCGCAGTGGGATAGAGGGGTAGTGCTTAGATGCACGCCAAACGATATTCGGGGGTTGAGTTTTAGCTGTGTTCCCTCTCTTCAAACATATAGGAAATACTATGGAACTATAGAGGTTCGAAATAAAATATGTAGATCACCTTAACATATACACGACTCCGGCCAAGTCGATATTTTCAACACTGCTCGAGACTTTATGAGTTTCATTCTACAAATACAAAGCTACATAATCTAAAGTCAATATGAATGAGGATGAGGCTCAAATTCATCCTGAATGTCATTCTAAGTCTCCAATTTATCAAGGAGTCTATTAGTTGGGTAACTTGAGTGACCTTGTTTCCTTTAAGGGGTTCTGATAAAAACAAGGGAAAGTCTCGCATTTTCTCTTATACTACAGTTTTCACCTGTTTGAAAAAAAGTAAAATTGGGGAAAATCAGAACTTATTTTTTTCCAATTTCACTACTCTATTGACGAAAGTGGTAGACCATAGGCACTGTTGTATTGCCACTTTCAGAGAAAGTTACAAACTATCAACAAATGTAGTAATATTATATTAAAAAAATCAAGTAAGAAAGAACAACTTGTTAAGAGTGGGTCCAATTGGCCTAGCACACGGAGTTGTAGACTGGAGCAGACAAGAAACGATGGGCAACTTCTCTTAGATCTTTAAAAGATGCTTGAACTAGAGAAAAGACCTGAACTTGAATAGGGCTTGTATGCTTTAGGGACCTAGAAAGCTAGCATTAACTTGAGGGACACGGTTTCTATGCGGCCAGCCCTTGTAGAACCGCGGGCTTGGCAATAAATATTTTTTAAAATATAAATTTGATCCTAATTTTAGGGAGTATATAATCTTCAACACGGAGATCATGAATAAGAAAAACAATATATTTGACAACTAGAAATAATAATTATATTAAGAAAACATTTGGACCATTAGTTACACTTGTTCTTGGATGGACCACTTATTTGCATCCATCTTTAAGATGGATGCTTTATACCTCTAGAACGCATATTGTAGAAATGCGATCCAGCCTACATGAAACAATTTTTCTTAGCTTGAGATGGCTTGCTTAGGGCTTAGAGGGAGTGGACCATGGTTCCTTCAATTTTTAGAGACTGTGAGGTTGCTGGAATCACAAGGAACAACGATAAAAACTTTGGGTTTCTCAGGTTTTACGATGAAAAGGGTCCAAGGGTGAAGGTGGGTTCGAGGGCTTGGGAGGCTAGGATTCTGACACCGGATCAACCTCAAAATGGGAATCATATAATCAAAAGAGGGCCTAATCAGGAAATTGGTGCACAAGTGGCTCAATTCGAGCCCTGTTGTGATCGATGGTGGTTAAAATAAAACACAGATATGTCACAATAATAGCTATTATGCATCCGAAATCACATAAATCAGCAATATAAACAATATAGCAACAAAACAACAATATAAAATGAAAATACAGTAGCAATCACTTCACATAATATAAGGATTTAACATGGTTTATTCACAAATAGTGACCTACATTCACAAGAGAATAGTGCGAGGCTTTACCTACTAATTCGATGAAGATTACAAACAAAAATGAGGTTCAAAGTTCCAATTTACAACAACTTTATTTTTCTATAACATGGCCCAAAACATGGCTCCAAATACACTACAAATGTGTGCTTTTTGGAGACTTTCTCTCTCTAGAACTAGGCCTGCAACAGGGTTTCAACCCAACAAGATGACCTTCTTCTCTCACTTTCTCTCACTAGAAAGTAGGGTAGAAAACTGGGGCACATCAAAGCCAAACGTGAGCTCTCACTTTCTTCTTTTTCCTTTCTCTAAAAGTAAAAGGAGAACAATTTTAGCATGAAACTCTCAATGCATCCCAGCCTTTGGATCAAAACCAATCCAATGGCTTGGCTTAGTAATAAAGAAGAAAAGTAAATAAATACATAAATAAAATATATATATATATATATATATATATATATATATATATATATATATATATATATATATATATAAATCTCAAATCCCCATGTGTGATTTAGTTTTACATATAAAACAAGCCCTTGGTTTGTCACGATGCACTTTGTGCCTCTAGCGAAGCACATTGTGTTGCTAATCATGCACTATCTGCCACTATGCCCATTTGGCTCCGGATCGTGTTGCTAGTCCGGGGCATGCGGGATTTGCATTTAGTTCTTGCCTGTTTGTGAGATCTTTCGCTGCAAAAAACTTGGTTCCCTACCTTTTTTGAATTGACATTCTTTACCTTCATAGTTGAGGTAGTAAAGGTAAAAAACTGAATCATTAAGGTTTGTTTAAGGTGATTGAGAACCTAGTTGGGTTGTCCTAGGTCGATTTGGGTTGTTAGGACAAGTTTAAGGCTCATTTAGGTTAAATTGGTGATTAACCATAATTGGGAAAGGTTAAGACTAATTAAGGCATGTTCTGGAAATTAGGGTTTTTCTAATGATGGATTCCTATGATATTCTTAAGATTTCTTCTAGGGCGTATATACTACTATTTGGCTAGTAGGGTTCCTAGTGATTTAGGCTTGTAAGTGCTTGGGGATTCCCTTAGTCACAATAGGGAGGTGTTTACAGAAAGGTGTCACAACCCTAGTTGAAGCCCCGCATTTTCGACCATGCGGTAACACTCGTACCTTGGTCCATTAATGACAAGTCAGTCTTCCGAACGAGCACGATAGTGTTGACATGCATGGCCTTACGTGTCTTAGCCTATATTTGTGTTTAGGTACATTGATCTCGTCCTCTGGACCCTTTTGCACGCATCTTGGGTTTCGAGGGAAGACCCGGGATATTTTTGAGATCCCTCTCTCGGGAACCTTCATTCGAGAACAAGGGCAAGTATTACTAACCGATGAGAGAGGAATTTAAGGTAGGTTTGGGACTTACTTGGGCTGACTCACGTGGGCGCCCTCTTAGATCATGAAGAAAGCCCCCCAGTAATAAAACTGGTTCAGAATCACTTCCCTTGGCTTGTATTCTTCTTGTTTTCTGCAATCAGACACATATATGGTAAAGGTTTTAAGACAGGTGGGCCAAACCTCTCCCTTTTCCTCTTCTATGAATGTACACAATCATGCGCATTAAAAAAGAAGAAGAGAACAAAGACGGGGGAGAGAAGAATTCGACAAAGCGAGAGGATCGGAGCGATGACTAAGCTAGTGAGTAATTGTCCTGATGTGGTAGAAAAACGGGCTCGGTAACTAAGTTCGGCTCACATGATTACTACTAGACATCGTTACTAATACTGACTAGCTAGGCACAATGGTTAGTCTGTCGTGGCAATAAAGCGAGCCAAGTAATCTTGGCATAAAAACAATACAGCTCGACGACAAGACTACCATGAGAGGCTAACCTCAATCTCTCTTAGTCGAACGAAGGAGTAGTAAAATTAAGGCTATGAGAAAGAATAAGAAGAGAAGAAGGGAAAGAAGGAAGGAGGGAGAAGAAGGAAGAGAAGAGAGGAAGAGAAGAGTATGAAAGGCGAGAGGATGAAACAGAGGGAGGGAAGGAAGACACAGTCTGTTCAAAGCATTGCTGATTGTGTTAGAAGGAAGAGAGAGAAAATATAATCGGTGTTAGGTTTCATTGACTGATAGAAGAGGAGAGAGAAAATAAGTCGGTGCTAAGCTTTATCAACTGATAAAAGAAGAGAGAGAAAACCAGTCAACACTAGGCTTCACCAATGGATAAAAGAGGCAGAGAAATCCAGTCGACACTAGGATTTGTCGACTGACAAAAGAGGAGAGAGAAATCCAACCAGCACTAAGCTTCACCGGTTGTGACAGAAGAGAGAGCAAACCAACCGACGCTAGGCTTCGCCGGTTGTGACGGAAGAGAGAAAAAAAATAAATGGCGTTAGGCTTTGCTAGTTGTGACAGAAGAGAGAGAAAACCAATCGGCGCTAGGCTTCGCTGGTTGTGACAGAAGAGAGAAAACCAACCGACATTAGGTTTCACCAATTGTGATAGAAGAGAGAGAAAACCAACCGGCACTAGGCTTCACCAGTTGTGAAAGAAGAAGAAAGAGAGGAGGGAGATAGAGGGGAGAAGAGAGGAGGAAAGAGAGAGATAGAGATGAGAAGAGAGACTGAGAGAGAAAGAGATAAAGATGAGAAGAGAGGAAGAGAGAGAAAGAAATAGAGATGAGAGTAGAGGATGAGAGAGAAATAGATAAAGATAAGAAGAGAGGATGAAAGAGAAAGAGATAGAGATGATAAAGAGGGGAGGAGAGAGAAAGAGGGGAGGAGAGAGAAAGAGATAAAGATGAAAAGATGGGAGGAGAGAGAAAGTTACCTGCCCGATGGGTACCAGCCCTTTTCTGCTCTCTCCTCTCTCTCTCTAACATATACCCACAAACTCAAGCAAAAATCTGAATTTTATTGATTGATCCAAGAAGAATGAATTCGTTTTTTTTTATATAATGAGGCATTGCCTGTTTATATGGATTGGGCTAAACCACGGGGGTTGCGCCAAAAAACTACCTAAAATTGAAGATAATTATAATTTAATTGAATTTAAAGAAATTCTAAAATTGGGTGTAAAAAGACTGTTTTGCCCCTGCTTAACAATGTGTGGAATTCTAGAACAGTCCCTATTGTTGCTCAAGAACTTGTGTGATCTTCCATGGCTGACCTGAGGTTGTTTTGATGCCCATTTGATTGAAAGATTATTGTTTCCTTATAGGGGTCGTCATGGTGATCATTTTGATACCAATTTCGAGCCATGAATCATGGTTCCGAGCCATGATCATGAAACTTGAATTTTGGATGAATATTGAAAACTTCAGATCGATTGTGTGCTCGTTCCTTGATGTTTCTTCTTGACTTCTTTATTGAATCACACTGAGCATGCCGTCAAGATCACGTTGCAACGAATGTAACTTGAGTTTGTGTTCGGATGAAGATTTTTTCGTCTTGAGTTTTTGGCTGGAATGTTGAAATCCGATGGTGGGAATTTACAATAGCATTGACACCTTTGTGTGTGATATCCAATCGTTCATCGTATGTAAGGTTCGGACTAGAGATAGCCTTTGACCTCACACACATAATGTAATTGGTTTGTGTCGATCAGGTATGCGAGCGTAATGATCTGGTTGCGAATCAGAGATTTTCATTTAGTTTTTCTCTCTACTCAGGCGTCATCACGAGGCGTACTACATATCGAATTGTTCGTCTTGGTGAGACGAACATGCTTACCAAATTTGGGAGAGATCCGACTTGGAACAAATGAGATATAGGCCCCGAAAGTGACTTAAAAAACAGCCACCTTTAATGGTGTTTTATTCTAGGGTGGCCATACGGGAATAGTGTGCGACCTACCCCCTTTTGGTATTTTACTCGTAACTTTGTCTTAGAGTACCCGGTTAAGCCGAAACTTGACGGATAAGGGTTTTCGATCGTGTCGGATCTAATTATGGTGGTCCCACAGCTGTTTGATGTACCAAAAGCATGGCTCTAGTTACAGGGTCCATTTCAGGGTGCTAGTGACCGATTTTACGGAAATTGTTTCTTTGTGTTCACTCCCTTAAACATGTCTGATCATCATGAAACTTGGCAGGTGGTCTTTTGAAGTGCTGATAAAGATCTTGACCAATTTTGGGGCCATTATGAGACTGTCAGGAATTTCCACTCTTTTGTAGGCTTTATTGACCTGCTTCCTATCAGGGACCAAGGTGCTGAAAAATACGTTCAAACAACTTGCCCCACTGAATGTTGTGCTTCAAGAGAAGTGAGAAGGACAATTATTAAGAAAACTTCCTTGGTCTTTTAATTTTTTTTCTTTCTAGCCATAGGATCATGTGAACGCCGAGGAGATTCACGTAATGGTGTAACTAGGCTGCTCAGATGTAGGGATGCATTATTCACGAGTCCGTCCGTGGAGGCTGTAGGGGGAGAAGAGAATTTTTTGAGAGATCTTGTCGAAGTCCTCACCCTCGTATGGACTGTTGGTGATTATGAAGCTGAGGATTTTGTACGGACCTCGTCAGTCAGAATCAGGCCCGTCTGGCAATTGAGTGCCATGTCGAAGGGCATTGTTCCCATTTGGTCTGAGTTCATTGGTTTACTTTGGTAGGCGATGTATGCTACGACACCAGGTTTCCTTTGGATTCTCGGAGTACGATTATAGGCCTTGTCTATCGAGTCTAGTCGGGAGCAGGTTCTATTAGCTAATCCCGAAAGTCAGGTCCTGCCGAGTAGACGAGCTGACGTCTCTGGCAGGTTTCCTCCTGGCTTTGTTAGTTTCTTGCCTTTGGTGTATTTATTTCTTAGAGTATGTTTGTGACCTCGTGGGAATAATATTCTTCTTCATGAGACTTGTCTTGCCGTCTTGGGGATTCTTATGTCTTTCGAGTCCTTTTGCAACTGGACTCAGACTGTCGGAATCCTTTCCTTGAAGCTCATATTTTTGGAGTCCTGATATTTATGCCACCAGGGATTTTCTTCTTTTGAGTGAGTGCTGAAGCCACCTATTGAGGCGAATGATGCATCAACCTGTTTATTGGTCCAAGCGTCCTTTGCGAATTTTCTCTTGAACTTGAGAAGCAGCGCCGTAGAGACGGTTTTCACCAACTTCTTTATTTTGGGGGCTCTTTTACTCATAACCATTCAGCTATGTCCACCCTTTTCATCCATTTTTACTCATGATGCCCTTTCAGGTTTTCACCGTGCCTGTTTTTTTTTCACGTCACTCTTTTACTCGTTGTTTTGTGACCATGCCCGCCCGTCATTTTTACTCATAGTGTTCCCTTGTTAAGGTATACACCATGCCCGTTATTTCGTCATTTTTTTTTTGTGAGGGTGTGTTTAACGTCATGCCTCCAGGACTTGTGCGAAACAGTTTAACGTCATGCCATCAGGACTTGCACTATGGTTTAAGGTCATACAACTGGACCATGGTGGTCGTGAATGGCAGTCTGTGGAGGCCATGGAGTGAGTATAGGGGTGGTTTGACTCACTTGGGGAAATGGCATTAAGCTATCTATGAAAGATGGGTGATGTATGAAATGTGATGGTGACCCACTAACTTACAACGAGTATGGATGGCAAGATGGTTCCCCGTTTTGTGAGCGCAGGTGAGACTCACTGGGGAATAAGGTATGGTGATAAAGTGAATGGACACACTGGGGAGGTAATGAAGGTGGCACGCGCATACTAACAGGTAGGTTAGAGAAGGCGTGTGTGAAAGTGCACGTAAAAGGCGTGTGCGCATATGTGAGGACAAGTTTCTATAAAGGTCATGCCTCTAGGACTTGTGCAACGAAGTTTATCGTCATGCATCTAGGGCGTGCACTCTGGTTTAAGATCATGCAAATGGACCGTGGTTATGTAGTTTAAAGTCATAACACTAGGACCGTGAAGTTTAAAGGGTCATATAGTTCGGACCATGATGCTGAGCCTTTTATCGTCATGCGTTTAGAACGTAGACTATGGTTTAAGCTCATACAGCTAGACCGTGGTTATGTAGTTTAAAGTCATACAACTAGGATCGTTCAGTGTAAGGTCATACGACTAAACCTCCGCTACAGTTTAAGGTCATATAGTTCGGACCATGGTGCTGTGCAGTTTAGAGTCATGTAGCTAGACTAGAGCTATGCAGTTTAGGGTCATGCAAGACGAACCATGCAGTTTAAGGTCGTGCAACTAGACCTCCGCTACAGTTTAAGGTCATATAGTTTGGACCAAACCCAAACAGTTTAGGGTCGTGCAGCACGGAGCGAAGCGGGGTCGCCATGTAGGTGGAGCTCCATGGGGAATAGGTCTGTGAATGGAAATCCGACTCCCTGGGGATAAAATGGTTAAGACCATTCTCAAACTGAGGGCTCAGATGGAAATGGTGACCTAATAAAGGATAGCCAACAAAAGCGGACTTCACTAGGGCTTAAGGGGGGCAAGCTTACTCCCTGGGGTTAAGATAGCTTGGTGTGAAACAGACCCAACGAGAATTGAAGAGGTAAGAATGACCCTAACTTCACTGGGGATAATGGGCTGCAATATGGGTGTAATTCTTATGGGGATGAAGGATAGCTCCTGACTCCATTAGGGATGACAAGTCACAGTTTAGGTGCAACAGCCTGAGTGCAACATTACTGGGGATGACAGGTCACGACTTGGGTGCAACCTCACTAAGGATAGTGGTAAGATGCACAAGACTTCAACCTGGAGTAGGTGACAATAGGCAACTTGAAATACGGCCAGCGTCAGGTGTAGCGCTCGTGATTTCTTGCGAGTATTCAATCGTTGTTAAGTTTAAAAACAAAACCGACGTTGGGTTGTCAAAAACTCAGCTGGCGTCCTGTGAGATCATTTGAGCACAACCAGCGTTAATTTAACCAGCGCTAGAGTTGTTTGGAAACACACCCGATGCAAAATCAACCGGCGCTAGGGTTGTTCGAAAACACATCTGGCGCTAGGGTTGTTCGAAAACACACCGGGCGCTAAGTCAACTGATGCTAGGGTTGTTTGGAAACACACCTGACACTAAGTCAACCGGTGCTAAGTTTGTTTGGAAACACACCTAGCGCTAAGTCAACCGACGTTAGGGTTGTTTAAAATTCACCTGGCGCTGGGCATGGACTGATGAGAGTTTCCTTGGGCCTCGAGTCAAAGCCCGACCTGGCTCATCATTGTTTGGCTTCCCTTGGATGCAACTGGAATTCCCAATTTGTGAGGGTTAATTGAGGGTAGTGTGGTCTATATAAGGGTGTAAAATCCCGTTTTCCCTCACTTTTCACCAAGGGTAAAAAAAAATTAAGTGAAAGTTTTCATAACGGTGGCGAGAGGGTGCTTGGTTGAAATTCCGACAAGCAGTGGGACTGCAGTGAAAGTTTTGCAGGGAAGGTTCTCGACAAAAAGTGAAACTCGAGGCATTTTTTTTTTTTTTTTTTTTACAGGAAAGGCCTTTGGTGAGCAGACTTTGCCAAGAATTTGGCGAAGTTGCAGGGAAAGGAACGGGAAAGTAGAGTTCTCTGGGGATTTTTTGGGGAAACAAAAGTGATTTCGGCTGCAGATGTTTTTCGGCAGAAGAGGCGAGAAGTGAAATAGTGAGCATTTTCACGCGTCTTAAGAGTTTTTCAAGGATTTTTTAGGGGTTTCCCGAGGATTGTGGTAACTTTGCAGAGGTTCTTGGGGACTTAGGGGAAGTTTACGAAAGTTTGCAGTGAGGTTGTGGTGATGTCCAGTTGAAAAACACATACAGAAATGTTTTTCATTGGGTTTCTAGCTGTTAGAAGAAGTTTCGATAGGAGACAAACGGCCACGGGAGGTGGATTATCGTGGAAGGTGTACGGTTGCAGGAGGTGAACTATCTTGGGAGGTGAACCGTCCCAGGGAAGGTGTACGGTTACCTCCGGAAATTGTGCGACCATTAAGGAGGTCCGAGACGTGGTGATGGTTGGCATTTGCTTGTGTGTGAGGCGGTGCTGAACGACGTGGAGACAGTTGTCAGTCGGCGCAGCTAAGTTCAAGGTGTCACGACTAAGATTCGTTGCACATGCGAGAGATTCAATCACAGCTGGCATTGGTCTTGGACAAGCTCAACCGGCGTTGGGTATTGGCAATCTCAACCGGCGCTGAGTGCTGAAAGACTCAACCTATGCTAGGTGTTGGGAGCTCAACCGGCGCTAAGTGTTGACAGACTCAACAGGCGCTAAGTGTTGAAAGAGTCAACCAACGCTGGGCATTGGAAAACATAATCGGTGCTAAGTGTTGGCAAACTCGAAGCATTTGGGAGTAAACCACCATGCCCTTTATAATTGTTAGTTCTTCTCAGACTTGTATCATGTGTTAAGCTTCCTGAATGTAGAAACTTTTCCCCCTTGACTCTCTCAGTCTCTGCTCAAAGTCAGGCTCAGGGGGCGACTGGGGTTTCCTTGGCTCTGACTTCTTATGCTTCTTTGAAGAAGGTATCTCTGTCGTAGCTTTAGCTGTCAGCGCAACAACAACTGTTACGAACCTTGCTTCCGATGCCAGGATCTTTCTCAATCACTTCCGCTGCGCCCTGCTTATATTGATTCCTTCGATTTCCCGGTCGAGAGCCTCAAAGTCTACAGATATCAAGGTCGTACCTGCTAGGGACATAGAAGAGAGAGAATGAGAAGTAGGAGAAGAGGCAGGAGAAGGGTTAGAAGGTGGGGGACTTTTAAGGTCCGTCCACTCATCAGACCGATTTCGACAGCTTTTTACGTCATCACTAGGGTTGGACGGGTGCAGGGGGTCTTTTAGGTCTTTCCCTTTCTTAAACCATTGGGGAGTGCTTTTAATGTCATCACCCTCATCGAATGCATGCTGAGTGAGATATGGCACGGGGACGTCTTCTTGAAAGTATGGGAAGGAAGAAGTATCGTGCCAGGGATGAAGTCCATTAAAGTTGGCAGTGGAGGAAGGGGTCTGAGAAATTCCTGCTCGACTCTAGGTTGAGTGGTCTTCTTTCTTCGGTGAGTAGTCCTTAGTGCCCGTCTCTTTCTGGTTTTCTAAGGTGACTTTTGATTCATCTCACTGGGCTTGCGAACAGCTGTAGATTGACGAACTGCTTCTCGCCTTAAAGACTTGAGTCTGCTTCAGTCATAATATACAATCCATGGCTGGGGATTCGAGGGTTCCATAGAATCTGAGTTATTGATAGAAAGGTCCTGCTTTGGGAGATCTTCTTACCCGATAGAGGAATGTCTTGGGGATCACTTACAAGGAGGTTGTAAAACTCCTGACACTCTTGCATTTTCTTTGTGAATATATCAAGGAAATTTGTACATTCTGACAAGTAATGGAATCTTATCTGATGATATGGGCACTAATGATCTTCCATCCCCATAGCAAGGGGGCGGGGTTGCCTTGCCTGCTTCAGTATGATTATGCCTTCTTGAAGCATTGTAATGAAGAAGGCCTAAAGGATATCAGGCATTTCGTCTTCCTCTTGGATGGTTATGACATGAGAGGCCTCGACTTCCCCGAAGGCCCTCTTTAGGTCTTTCCGCTTTCCCTTATGAATCAAGGCCTCAATAATATCCTTTAGCGTGTAGCAGTAATCTGTAGGATGATTGATCCTCCAATGGTAGGTACAATAATTCGTCTGAGTGTTAAGACCAGGTTGCTCAGGGAACTTGGTTTCTAGAAGCTGTATCATATTCTATTCCAATAATAACCGGAACAGCGTGGGAACCCATTGCTTCTCGGAGGGGTAGACCTTATTCCTATGCCTGGTGAAATAATCACCCCGATCAAGGTTAGCTGGTAGGGCTACATGATTGTATGACTGTTGTTGCTTGTCAGCCTAGGGTGTTACCTTTGCTTATCTTACCCCTTTAGAGAGGTCAAAAGTTTGGAGGGAGCCTTCTTTGAATCAGCGACCATGATGGCTGCACTGATTACCCCTTTCTGTTGGCTGTCCCATGTGTTATTCCGAGGGTTACCATTGCTCTGGTTGTTTGCTAAACTTGTGGATGGTTGTCGTATCACACCATGATGGCGTGATAAACTTTCTATGTGAACTGATTTAGAGATCAACTCTAACATGGAGATCGGATTAGAGGCCTTGACATGTAGAGTTATCTTGGGTCGCATGTTTTGCACGCAAGTTTGGACTGCTTTCTTCTCAGGCATAGGATTAGGATGGCGGGAAGCCAAGTTTCTCCATCTTGATATGAACTGATCAATGAGCTCATCGGGGTCTTGAGTCAGGGTGAGAAGTTCGATGGTTTGAACCTCTCTCTCAACCTCATAGAAGTGTTGACAGAACAGTTTCTCCATCTCCTCCCATGTATACACTGAGTTGGGAGGAAGTCGGGCATACCATTGAAATGTTGGGCCATCGAGGTCTCAATGCATTGTTGGAGAAGAAGTCTCTCATCAGTCATTGTTTCTGGACATGCTATCTGGAAGTGGGTGAAATGCTAGTTTGGGGACGTGTTGAATAAAGGAAACTTCCCTTTCTTATAATCTGAGGGAAACGAGACCCGATAACTATACTAGGGGTATGGCCTTTGACCTGATAAATATATTAGGGTTATGGCCTTTGATAAGGCGTCGCACCATGTATCCCTGGGATTTGTCTGTTCTTTAGGCTATGGGTGACCATAGAGTCAATGTCTGTCTGAGAGACGGGATGAGGGACAGAATTATCCTGTGAGGTAGAAAGAGGGGGCTGTCGTGGAGGTGCACCATCAGAGTGATGGAAATTGACCTCATAGTTAACCGACTAGCCCGCGGCATCGATATGATCGATCTTTTCCATAATCACACACACCGCTCTTCCTGCGCTTCACCAGGCTCGCTTACGACCATTACGCTGACCGTTTCTCTATGGAGGTCAACGTTAGTGGCAATTGAGGGCTTGCAAACTTGACGAGTCGTACGTGGTAGGTCAGTCAGCAGGGGGCCAGCATGCCCTGACTGAACTCTACTCTTGTATGCTGATTGTGTTTGGAGCGGTTCTCGACGGTCTTGGGACTGTGGCTGCTGAGCGGTTGGGTCTTCTTCTACAACAGTAACTACAACACAGGGCTCATGTAGCTCTTCTTCAGGATTCATCTTCTGAAGGGGGTAAAAGGGATTCAGGTGAAGAGGTGGTCAGAATTGGTTATTTTGACTTCCTTAGTCACCTCCCTAGTCAAAATTTGTAGACCTCTATCATGTTTAGCCTTAAGGTTTTAATGGACCTCGTGTCAAAACTGTGATCGAGGTCGCAGCTGGTCAGCTCTTCTTACACAGGAGGGAGCTGTCGTCATCAGGTGCGGCAACAGATGAGGGTCAGGAACTGGAGTCATCTTGGGCGGGGAGGATTAAGGACTCGATCTTCCATCAGGTCAATGCCCTGAGCTCTCTTATGAGCTCCAGAGACACGTCCAAAATGACGGGGCTAGTTCAGAATGGTACTCTTGGGGAAAACCTTCAAGTACCAAGGATGAAGGTGCTTACTCGATGAAAGAGGAGTGGGCCAGAGCAGGGTTGACCCATAAGGAGCCTGAGTCGAGGGCAAGAGGGCGTCTGTGATGACGACGTGTGTGCGCCCCTTGAAGAAGGGTCACGGGTGACTTGGGGGTCAACTCGGGCTCGAGCAAGTGGTCAGGTAAGTGTCTATAAGAGAGGCTCAACGACAGGACTACCAAGAGAGGCTAACCTCAATCCCTCTTTGTCGAACGAAGGAGTGGAAAAATTAAGGCTATGATGAAAGAATAAGAAGAGAAGAAGGGAAAGAAAGAAGGAGGGAGAAGAAAGGAAGAGAAGAGAGGAAGAGAAGAGTATGAAAGGCGAGAAGATGAAAGAGAGAGAGGGAAAGAAGATGCACTCGGTGCTAAGCATTGCTGACTGTGTTAGAAGGAAGAGAGAGTAAACACATTCGGTGCCAGGTTTCGTCGACTAACAGAAGTGGAGAGAGAAAATCAGTCGGCGCTAGGCTTCACCGACTGACAAAAGAGGAGGGAGAAACCAGTTGACGTTAGGCTTTGCCAACTGACAGAAGAGGAGAGAGAAATCTAGTCGGCATTAGGATTCATCGGTTGTGACCGAAGAGAGAGAAACTAACAAGAATTAGGCTTCACCGGTTGTGATAGAAGAGAGAGAAAACCAACCAGCATTAGGCTTTACTGGTTGTGATAGAAGAGAGAGAAAATCAGGTGGTGCTAGGCTTCACTGGTTTTGAAAGAAGAGAGAAAACATCAACTGGTGCTAGGTTTCACCGGTTATGATAGAAGAGAGAGAAAACCTACCGACGCTAGGCTTCATCGGTTGTGACAGAAGAGGAAAGAGAGGAGGGAGATAGAGGGGAGAAGAGAGGAGGAAAGAGAGAGATAGAGATGAGAAGAGAGAATGAGAGAGTAAGAGATAAAGATGAGAAAAGAGGAGGAGAGAAAGAGATAGAGATGAGAGGAGAGGATAAGAGAGAAAGAGATAAAGACAATAAGAGAGGATGAGAGAGAAAGAGATAAAGACGAGAAAGAGGGGAGGAAAAAGAAAGAGGGCAGAGGAGAGAAAGAGATAAAGATGAGAAAGAGGGGAGGAGAGAGAAACTTACTTGCTCGATGAGTATCGACCCTTTTCTTTTCTCTCCTCTCTCTCTCTCCAAGACATACCCACAAACTCAAGAAAAAATCAAAATTTTATTGATTGATTCAAGAAAATTCGTTTTTTTTGTACAATGAGGCATTGCCTGTTTATATAGAATTCGGCTAAAACATGAGTGTGCACCCAAAAAATACCTAGAATTGAAGATAATTACAATTTAATTGAATTTAAAAAAATTCTAAAAATTTGTGCAAAAGGACTGTTTTGCCCCTATCTAACAATGTGTGGAATTCTAGAATAGTCCTTGCCACTGCCTGGGAACTTACGTGATCTTCCATGGCTGACCCGAGGTCGCTTTGATGCCCATCTGATCAAAATATTATGGTTTTATTGTAGGGCTTGGCATGACGATCATTTTGATACCAACTTCAAGCCATGAATCATGTTTTTGAGCCATGATCATGAGACTTGAATTTTGGATGAATCTTGAAAATTTTGAATCAATTATGTGCTCGTTCCTTGATGTTTCTTCGTGACTTCTTCATTGAATCAGATTGAGCATGTTGTCACGATCACGTTGCAACGAACATAACCTGATTTCGTGTTCGGATGAAGATTTTGTCATCCTGCATTTTTGGTCGAAATCTTGAAATCCGGTGGCCAAAATTTACAGCGGCTTTGATTCCTTCATGTGTGAAATCCAACCGTTCATCGTACATGATGTTTAGACCAGAGATAGTGTCAAACCTTACGCTCATAATGCAATTCGTTTCATGCTGATCGGGTATGCGAGCGTCGTGATTTGGCTGCTCGAACAAGGCATGCTGCTTCTGAATTTTCCTCAACCTCTTTCACGGATCAGAGATTTTTAATTAGTTTTTCTCTCTGCTCGGGCGTCACTGGGCGTAGCACATATCGAATTGTTCGTCTTGATGAGATGAACACATTCACCAAATTTGGGAGCGATCCGACTTGGAATGAGTGAGATATAGGCCTCGAAAGTGACTGCTCGTGATTGTAAATACAACCACCTTTAGTGGTGTTTTAGTGCAGGGTGGCCACACGGGAATAGGGTGGCCACAAGGGAATAGTGTGCGGCCTACCCTCTTTTGGTATTTTACCAATAAATTTGTCTTGGAGTGCTTGATTAAGCCGAAACTTGACCTATAGAGGTTTCCGACCCTGCCTGATCTAATGGCAGTGGTCCCACAACTGTTTGATGCATCAAAAGTATGGCTCTAGTTACAGGGTGCTAGAGACCAATTTCGCTGAAATTGTTTCTTTGTGGTCATTGCCTTATACATGTCTGATCGTGATGACACTTGGCAGGTGGTCATTTGAAATGCTGACGAAGATCTTGACCAATTCTGGGGCCATTTTGGGATTGTCAAGAATTTCCAATGTTTTGTAAGTTTTATTTACCTGCTTCCTACTTATTCCTAATTAGGGATCATGGGGCTAAAAAATACGTTCAAACAGCTTGCCCCTCACTTACTATAGAAGACTTAAAAAAAAGAAAAAAAAGTTATTATAGAAGACGTATTTTGCTCAATTTTGGTATTGCTGATTATCGCACTTACTACATTGGTGTGATATAGAAATTGGTGCTTGATATTTGTTCTTTTATTATAAGGGCTCACACACTTTGATATTGCTCTTGCACGCTTGATAAATAATATAAATGTTAATTTTGGGATGTGGAAGAAGAAGATGAAATATCTTCTCATCCAAGATAGAATAATATATGTACTAAGAGAAGATCCACCAGAAGTTGGTGATAAACCAACTAAAGAAGAAATAAAAATGCTAGAAATGTTTTAGAAGATGACCTCATAGCAAAAACATCGATGTTAACTTTTATGCAAGATGACCTTATTAAGGTTTTCGAGCATCTTGAAACATCTAAGAAAATGCTAGCGGCAATAAAAACTAAATATAACTCAACCTTTGAAACACACCTCCAATTGCTATTAGAGCAATATAATTCATTTAAGATGAAGGATGGTAATAATGTAGTGGAACATGTTAACATAATGCTCGTCATGGGTAAGGACTTAGCCATTGCTGGGAAAGAAGTATCCGAGTGCATGCAAGTTTCCACTATTTTAAATAGTCTTCCACCTTCATGGAGGATGGTAACAATTGTACTTAGATTGAATGTAAAATCTCTTATATTAGAGGACCTACCTATGCAACTAGCCTTAAAGCAAGAGCCTATGAGCAAAGATAAAAAGAGTGAACTCATGCTTACTCAAGGACCTCCCAAATTTAGCCAACCCGAGCCATATAACCAGAAATTTTAAGGGAAGTTTAATAAGAGGAAAAATAGATTAAAAAATAGAGGAACTAAGCCCTACAACGAAGAATCTAAAGAAGGACCGCCAAAATGCTTCTTATGTGATCAGCCAGGGCACTTCAAGAACTGTTGCCCACTAAATAGAAACCCGCAAAACCCAAAGAACATTGGGAATGGAAGTAAGAGGCATGAAGTTATTTGTGTGGTATCTGAGTGCCTGATGGCAGACCAAGACATCAAAGGATGGTGGGTGGACTCAGGCGTTAATCGGCATATCGCAAGTTCAAAAGGCCTATTCAAGGACTTTCAAGATATAAAAGCTGGGGAGAAATGCATCTACATAGGGAACAACACCTATTTTGATGTATTAGGTGTAGGAACTTGTAGGTTGTATGTCGGGACAATCGACCTTATATTAACTTATGCATATTTTATCCCTTCTATGAGACGAATATTGTATCTGTCCGCTTGCTCAATAGAAATGACTTTGAAGTCTGCTTTCGATCATTGAAAGTATCAATTAGAAATCGTGGACAAATTTATGCTTGGGGACACTTAGTTGATGACCACAACTTGTTCCTACTTCATATAAATGAGAAAGCTGATAATAAAATTTCATCTTATTTTGGTTACATTGATTGTGTAATGGTTGTTGATGCATGTACTTGACATCTTAGGTTTGGCCACATAGGAAAAGACAAAATGGATAGGTTAATAAAGAAAGCTCTTATTCCAAATCTAAATAATTTGGAATTTCCAACCTGTAAGCACTGCTTGTTAAGAAAAATGACAAAGAAATCATTCAATAAAGGGAAGAGTGCTAATAAGTTATTGAATGTGGTCCACTCCAACATTTGTAGGCCCCTCAATGTTAAAACTCATAGAGGGATGTCGTACTTCATCACTTTTATTGATTATTTTTCTAGATTTGGATATGTTTATCTAATTCATCATAAATCAGAAGCTTTAGAAAAAAACAAAATATATAAAAAAGAAGTAGAAACCAATTGGATAAGAATATCAAAGTTCTTAGAATTGATAGGGGAGATGAATATACATTCGAAGCTTTCAATGCTTATTTCCAAGAATATGGTATTAAAAGACATACTACTATGCCTTATACGCCACAACAAAATGGAATAGTTGAAAGGCATAATAGAACCCTCTTAGAAATAACTAGATCCATGATGTCTCATGCTAATCTACCCAAGATTTTTTGGGGATAAGCAATAAGCACATCAATGTATATTCTTAACAGGGTTTCTACTAAGGCAATAGATTCTAGCCCTTATGAACTGTGGACAAGTAGAAACTTGATGTATCCAACTAAATAAGTGGGGGTTGACTGCGCATGTCCTAATTCCATATCAGCATAG
Organism: Amborella trichopoda; assembly: GCF_054954075.1. Lineage (NCBI taxonomy): Eukaryota > Viridiplantae > Streptophyta > Magnoliopsida > Amborellales > Amborellaceae > Amborella > Amborella trichopoda. Next base: position 27,434,290 of record NC_142346.1, read on the forward strand.
AAATAAGTTAGAAAACAATTTTATAGGATACCCCGAAGGACCAAAGGGATATCGATTTTATCATAAAGATAAGGGGCTCATTGAAAGCAGAGATGCTGAGTTCCTAGAAAATTTTAATGAAGAAAACCTACCTATAGTGGATAATGACAATCTACTTAGTATCATAGATGATTTAGAACTACTACTTACAGTGGATATGGATAGCCCTGATCAACATGATGATCTTGAAGTATACATACCCCCAATGTTAGGTGGTCAAAAAAGGTCTAGGGCTCCTCCATCATACCTTGATTATTTGTATGTCTATATGAGTGAGGAGATAGACAACCTTATTGATTTAGATAAAATCCATGACCCTTTTGACTTCAATGATGCTACAAAGTCACAAGAATCTCAACCATGAGAGAAGAATTGGATTCTATTGAGAAAAATAAAGTTTGGGATTTTTGTGATTTACCATCAGATAGGAAACCTATAGGTTCTAAATGGGTATTTAAAAAGGAATTAAAATCTGATGGATCACTTGATAAATTTAAAGTTAGGTTATAGCACAGTGTTTTACCCAAAGAAAGGGAGTCGACTATGTCAACAGTTATTCCCCAGTTGCAACTTTTATATCCATTAGAATAATTTTGGCAATTGTAGCATAATATGACCTAGAACTTTACCAAATGGATGTAAAAATTGCATTCCTAAATGGTGAACTAATGGAAATAATCTACTTGAAGCAACCTGAGGTGTTCATAATTAAAGACCAAGAAAATAAAGTACACAAATTAAATAAGTATATATATGGTTTAAAACATTCTTCTAAACAATGGTACCTAATTTCATGATGCCATCCTACAGATGGGATATGAAGTAAATAGATTGGACAATTGTATGTCTGTCTTGAAGAGTAGGAGTAAATTCACAATACTCTCACTATATGTAGATGATGTCCTAATAGCTGTAAATGACTTAGAAATGATTGATAAGACTAAGTCATGTGTTTCTTCTCTGTTTGAGATGAAGGATATAGGAGAAGCATCTTTTGTTCTAGGCATAAAAATAATTAGAGATAGAAAATAAAAAATGGTGTGCTAGAGCCAAGAGAGATATCTTGACTTTGTTCTCAAAAGATTTAAATGGAAAAATGTAGGCCATTGTCTACTCCTGTTGAAAAGGGAGTAAAATTGTATAGGAAGGATAGCCCAGTAGAAAGACAAATAAAACCTAATGTTCCCTATGCACAAGCTATTGGTAGCTTGATATATGCAATAATATGTACAAGGTCATATTTGAGTTATGCCATAGGACTTGTTAGTAGATATCAATGTAATCCAAGCATAGCTCGTTGAAAAGTAGTAAAAAGAATTTTAAGGTACATTAAGGGAACAAAGCATCTAAAATTGTGCTTTCAAGCAAATAAACTTGAAGTTATAAGATATTCAGATGCAGATTTTTCTGGGGATAAGGACAATAGTAAGTCGACCTCATGACATATTTTTCTCTTTAGAGGGACTAATGTTTCTTGGTCTAGCAAATAACAAGGGTGTGTATCTAGGTACACACAGAAAGCATAATACATTACATGTAGCACTACTTGTACTTTTGCTGTCCAAATAAAACACTTCATAGATAACTTAAAGTTTCAAATAATCGATAGACCAATCTAAATATTTTGTGATAATCAATCCGCAATTAAATTAATTCAAAGTGGAGCAAATAACTCCCAAGGAAGACATATAGATGTCTAATATCACTCCATTCATGATGTAGTTGAGAAAGGTGAAGTAATTGTTAATTACTTTCCCTCATCAGATATGATCGCTGATCTATTGACAATGGGTCTAAGTGTTGAACTACTTAGTTAGATGCCTTGATCTCGCCCTCAGGTCAGGGTGACCTGGTGACGCGGCTCCGGGTTCAAGATAGACTCAAGACCTAAGATCGCTCTCTCGTGAAAACCAACCGGTGAGAGAGGAATTTAGTCGTGAAGGAGGACTTACCTCACATGGGTCCGTGAAACGCTCGGGCTAACTCCCATGAGTGCCCTCTTAGGTCACGTAGAGTGCCCCCTGGCTTATGGCCTGGTTTGGAATCATGTCCTTTAGCTTATTTCTTCCGACTGACAAACATACACACACATCAGAATGCAACCAAGTGAGTTTGAGGATCCCACCTTGTCATAGTGTGAGTGCACACATGCGTGTGTACTCAAAGAAAAATGGAAAATGACATCTGTGTTGATTCGACGGCCTTACGGTGTCTCCTTGACAAGGGACTCTTAGTTCATATTTCTTCAGAGAAAAAAAAAAAGAGAGACGAAGACTGGTCTGCTTTTCACCTAGATCCTTCAAAGGTAAAATGTATTTTTAAGAAGAAAGAAAAGAGTAACAAAAGGCTGGTATGTCTTTCAACTAGTCATTCAGAAAGAAAATAAAGAGAAATGAAAGGAAGAGCTAGTACGTATTTCAACTAGTCCTTCAGAAAGAAAATAAAGAGAAATGAAACGAAGTGCTAGTATGTCTTTCAACTAGTCCTTCAAAAAGAAAAGAAAAAGAGAGAAGGTTGGTCAGTTTTTCACCTAGGTCCTTCAAATGAAAAAATTAGGAGAAAAGAAAAGAGGAGATGAGGGAGAGAAGGGAAGAAAAGACACAAACGACAGCTTGTTGCCATCGATGAAGAAGGAAGAGAGAGAGGGAACACAGTTGGCGGCTTACTATCATCTGTGAAGATGAAAGAGGGAGAAAGAACACAGATGGTGGCTTGCTACCATCTGTGAAGAAGGAAGAGAGAGAAAGAACATAGACAACAGCTTGTTGTCATCTGTGAAGAAGGAAGAGAGAGAAAGAACATAGACAGTGGCTTGCTACCATTTTTGAAGAAGGAAGAGAGAGAAAGAACACAGACGGTGGCGTACTACCGTCTGTGAAGAAGGAAGAGAGAGAAAGAACAAAGCCAGTAGCTTTCTACTGTCTGTGAAGAAGGAAGAGAGAGAAAGAACACCGATGATGGCTTGCTGTCGTCTATGAAGAAAGAAGAGAGAGAAAACACAGATGGCTGCTTACAACCATTTGTGAAGAAGGAAGAGAGAGAGAGAACATAGATGGTAGCTTACTGTTGTCTGTGACAAAGAGAGAGGGAAGAGAAGAGAGCACAAACGATAGCTTGACTACCATCTGTGAAAGGAGAGAGAGGGGAAAAGAAAGAGAGAGAAAGGAGAAGAGAGAATACAAGAACAACAATGAGGCCTGGCAAAAAGGGTAGGCCCATGTCAATGCCCCTATGAGAAGAGAGAGATAGAGAGATATAATAAGGACAATGACGAGGCCCACAAAAAATGGTAAGTCCACATTGTTACCCCAGTGAATAGGGAGGGACAAAGAGAGAAAGAGAATAGAGAGGAAGAGAAGAGAGAGAAAGAGAAGAGAGAGAAAGAGAAGAGAAAAAGAAGAGAGGAAGAGAGAGAAAGAAGAGAGAAAGAAGAGAGAGAAAGAAGAGAGAAGAGAGAAAGTTACCTTTTGCTACTTAGAGGGGTACCGTTCAAAATCTAATCTCTCTTATCTCTCTCTCTCCAACGTGACCCACCAATGAACAAAATATGGGATTTTTTGTACACCAAAGTGCAATCCTCGATACAATGCCAATATATGATATATATAGAAGACCTACCCAAACATGGGTGGATGATCAAAACTTAACCTAATTGATGAAAATTAACATTCAAATGAATTAAGGGAAATTAAGAAAATCGGGGAAAAATGATGATTTTTCCCCTGTGCCAACAATATGTGAAATTACAAACATATCCTTATAATGGCCATGCAATCTTCACAATCTTTTGGGATCTGTTCGGGGTCCTTTTGGTCTTCATCCAGCCAAAATTTTATTATTTACTTCATCGTCTCGGAAAGGTGATAGTTTTGATTCCCATTTCGAGCCATAGATCAGACTCTCTGGCCATGATCATGACATGGCAAATACATGAGAAAACGTGCAACCTTAGATTTAAGTTCCAGCATGTTTCTTAGTGTTTTTCGTCGATTTCTTCACTATAGCATAATGAGCAAGTTTCCACAATCATTATGCCAAATGAATGGCTTGATTTGGTGCCCGGACAACCATTTTCACAATTGGGAAACTTTGGTTGGAATTTTGATTCCGATGGCCAGAATTACAACTTTGAACTCATCGTTCGTCGAATATAACCATCCATCACATGCGAGGTTTGGTTCAAATGAAGGCTCTGACCTCGTGCTAGTAATGGGTATGGTTAGAGGTCGATCCGACCCATGAGCATCGTGATATGGCTATTTGATCGAGGAGACATGTTGCTAGAAATTTCGTGTTACTTTTGGAAGTTTTCCAAAAACCTACTCTCTTCAATTTCTCTTGGATTGGGCCACACCATTATTCGTTCCATATATTAAATCTACCCAGTCGTCGAGATGAACATGCTTCAAAAATTTGGGCTCGATCTGACTCGAGATGAGGATGATATGGCCAAGGAAATAACTTGCTCCGAAAGCGTCGGAATGCATCGAAAATTGGCACCCGGGAGTTTTCAAATGTTCTAAATTCAATGGTAGATTCCATTTTCAGCACGATAGAGGCAGAATTTCCAAAATGGTTTTGTCGTCTGCACTACTTAAAACCCGTCGGATTGCGACGAAACTTGACAAGTGTTTTTAAGAGAACCTTAGGCACGATAGTGAACCTTATTAGATCATTCTAAGATTGTTGGAAATTTCACTTATGGATCAGGGCTTATTGACCTACGGCTTCCGTAGTCCACAAGCATTTTGGTGCCTGCGGACCTAAGTCGCAAACTACTCTCTCCTTATTCACACCGAGGATAAAAATGATGGAAATGACCTCAAACAGATTGCCCCGCCGAATGTTTGTGCTTCGAGAGAAGCAAGAAGTACAACATTCGAAAACAAAATTGTTCCTTCGACTTTAGTTTTTCTTCCTGGCCACCGGACAAAACGAAGGCCAAAGGGACACCCTTGCAAATCTGCTTCTTGAAGGGGTGACTAAGGCACTCTGACAGCTGGGGACCTTTTTTAAGGGCTTGTAGACCCTGACGTGGAGACTTTCGGGGGGGAGAAGAGACATTTAAGGGATGATTTTAGAGTCTACACCCCATTGGACATACAAGATGGTTTTAAATTATTCGCCCTTGTCGAAATTTTAGTGTCTTTGTTTGTTGCTACACCAAGTTTGCTTTGACAAGCAAGGTACCTCTGTGGGCCCCACCTTGCCGAGCCCAATCGGGTGCTTTTTGTTGACTGTCCCGAATGTCTGGTCTAGTCAGGGAAGAGTTTTGATGAGGTGGCCATTGGGGACTTCACCCTGGTTGCTGTGGGCAGATATTTACCTGATTTAACAATTTCTTGCCTTGTGATGGATCTTGAGGGATGATTTTAATGTCTACACCACGTTTGACGTATGAGCGGCTTTGTTTGCAGCCTCACCAGGTTTCCTTGGCCTGGTTTGATAGTTTCTTGCCTATGAATGATATTGTTTTGGGTCCCAATAACAAGGTATTCTATTATTGAGGATTTGTTTCTTGAAATGCTAGCTGAAGCCGCCTAGGGAGGCGAGCGCTGCATCAACCTGATTATTGGTCCGACTGCCTTGGTGGGATTTCACTTGGACAGTGGGAAGAGGTGCCGTAAAGATGGTTTTCATCAACCTCCTTTTTATTAGGTTCTTTTGCCCATTACCTGTCGGCCATGTCTACGTTTTTTCCATTTTTTCTCATGGTGCCCTTTGCAAGTTTTCGTCGTGACTAGTTTTTATTTTATGGAACACTCTTACTCATGGTTTCATGACCATGCCTATCCGTCATTTTTTCTCATGATATTCCCCTTTCAGGTTTACAGCATGCCCCTTTTTTTTGGGGGAAAGTTTAAGGTCATGCCGTCGGGACCTGGGCAAAGTAGTTTATCATCATGAGGTCAGGTCGTGCACTATAGTTTAGCGCCATACAACTGAACTGTGGTAGAGATGGATGACGGTTTGTGGAGGCCATAGGGTGAGTATGGTGGTGCTTTGACTCACTTGAGGGAGATGGCATGAGACCATTTGTGAATAATGGATTATGTTTGTATGAAAGGAGGATAATGGTGACCCACTAGCTGGCGATAAGTATGGATGGTGGAATGGCTCACCGTGGTTTCGTGAGCGTGAGTCTGACTCACTGGGGAAACTTACGAGTACTTGAAGGGTTATGGAGATGGACTCACTGGGGAGGAAATGGAGATGATGTGGACAAGTATGAAGGTGTGTTTAAGGTCATGCCACTTGGACCTGGGCTAAGCAGTTTAACGTCATACAGCCAGGACGTGTACTATAGTTTATGGTCATACAACTGGACCATTGTGCGAAGCAGTTTGTCGTCATACGGTCAGGACGTACACTATAGTTTAGGGTCATACAGTTGGACCGTGTATGAGTCGTTGTGTTATGTGGGTCAGCAATGAAGGATGGACTCACAGGGAGATGTGAAGTGGATGAGGCTCCATGGGGAATGGGCCTATGGATGGTGATCTGACTCACTGGGGATGAAAATGGCTGAGACCATTTATAGGAAGTGGGTTAAGATAATGAAGGTGATACAGTGAAGGATGGTAGGAAAAAATGGACTCACTGTGGATTAGAGAGTGTGAGTACGACTCCCTTGGTATAAAGGATTAAGGCATGAACATGACTCTAATGGGGATGGAAGGGTGATGAGGATCAAACTTTGCCGACGCGCACACGAACGAGCCGACTAGGGAAGGCATGCGTGGAGGTGCATGCAAAAGGTGTTGGCGCCGAGGCAGAAGGGTTACGCTCGACTACTTGTGCTGATATGTGAAATGGGTAAGACGAGTGGTGAAGGTGCCCTATTAGATGTAGGGGGGTAAAGTCACATGGTTGAGGCTGCGGTACACCTCTTCGGCATACGAAATCGTAGAGGCGATCACATGCCATGCATGCTTTGCTTTGAAGCCTCACAATTGAAACTATGGTACACATCCTTGGGATATGGCATTGTAGAGGTGGTCGCATGCCTTGCATGCTCTGCTTTGAAGCCTCACCGTCGAAACTGTGGTACACCTCTTTGGGATATGGCATTGTAGAGGTGGTCGCATGCTTTGGAATCTCATAGTTAAAACTATGATACACCTCTTTGTCAATGAGGTGGTTGCATGCTTTGCTTCGAAGGCTCACAGCCGAAACTGTGGACACCTCTTTGTGATATGGCTTTGTAGAGGTGGTCGCAATCCTTGCATGCTTTGCTTTGAAGCCTCACAGTTGAAATTATGGTACACCTCTTTGGGATATGGAATAGTAGAGGTGGTCGCACGCCTTGATGATTGCATACTTTGCTTCGAAGCCTCATAATCACAGCCGAGGTACAACTTGTTTAGGGAGGACACCTTGGAAGGGTGGTGTCCTTTAACCAGGGACATTGTGAAAGAGGATGTGGTAGGGGATGTGTAGGAGGGTCTCATGCAGTAACCCCATGGAGACATGTAAGAACATGAAGTAGTTTATAGTCCTGTGACATGAAGTAGTTTATAGTCCTGTGACTGGACTGTACATTGCATTGTTTAACGTCTTGCCATAAGGACATGACATTTTTACTCGTGATTATCCATGAGGTAGGATCAACACACTCGTAGTTTGAGGGTGAGTGCCCCGAAGGGTTTTCACCACACCTCCTTCATTTTGACAATCTTGCCCATAGTGCCCTTGCAGGTTTTCACTATGACGTCTATTTTTGTTTCCTTTTTCTTTTTGACATATTTTGCCCATGGTTGCCTTTTGAGGTGCACACCATGTTCGTCATTTCTTTTCTCTTCTTGCTCCCTTTTTTTTGACATTTTTACCCATGACGCCCTTGCGGGTTTTCGTCATGTCCATCTTCTTCTTCTTCTTCTTCTTTCATTGTGGCATGTTTAAGGTCATGCCACCATGACCGTCGATTTGGCATGATTTAAGGTCATCCACCGAGACCTGAGGGCATGTTTTAAGGTCTTGCCTCTGGGACCGTAGGGCATGTTTAAGGTCATGCCTCCCAGACCGTAAGGGTAGTGTGTTTTTTGGTCATACACCAAGACCAGAGGGCATGTTTAAGGTCTTGCCTCTGAGACCGTAAGGGTAGTGTGTTTGATGGTCATACACCAAGACCGGAGGGCATGTTTAAGATCTTTCCTCTGAGACCATATGTTGTGCAGTCTAACGTCATGCCATTAGGACATGTGCTATATAGTTTAGGATCGTATAGCTTTGACCATGTGTGACACTGGATCATGCATGGAATTAGGCCCCAAATTCAATTTTCCCTTGTTTATGAATTTTTGGATGATGTCCTTGGTAGCATGACACTCCTCAGTCTTGTGACCAAGCCTTCTATGATATTGGCAGTAATTGTGTTTGTTTTCCCTTCCGACTTGCCCCAGTCTTTTTGGCATGGGTAGCTCTATCATCTCCTCTGAAAGGAGGGTCTCAAGCAATTTGGGAACCATGCGTTTGTCGAAGGAATAACTCCTGTTTTGGTTTTGACTTGAGAAGTGCATGGTATTTGTCATGGCAGCTGATAAGTGATCCTCATCTTAGACCAATGCGAAGGGCCCAGATTTACTTCCTTGGTGCTTGAGCAAGCCTTTTATTTGTACTACCTTGTTGACCATTTTGGTGAATGTAGTAGGCCATGATGAGGTGACATAACAGACCAATTCTGGGTGCATCCTGTCTATGCAGTATTCCATCTCTTGAGGCTCACCTATTGGTGTGGCCCAATTGATGGCCAAAGTGCTCCACCTCTTGATATATTCGATCACCAGCTCATGTGGCTTATGTTTTACTTCAAGAAGTTTAGAAAGTTTCTTTCCTTTTTATGTCACAGAAGAGCTGGAGGAACTCTCCTTCCATTTGCTCCCATGATGAAATTGGCCCAGGTAGTAACCGAGAGTACAATTTGAATGCAGCTCCATTAAGGGTTCCCACAAATTGCCAAAGCAATAGATGCTCATTTTTTGCCATATTGCCACATGCTGCAATGAAATGGTCTATATGTTGTTGCGACGAGCCAGTGCCATCGTACTTAGGGAAGTCAAGTCTTTAGTAGCCTGGTGGGAATGGAGTTTGATCAACATAGGCTGGGTAAGGCTTCTGATAGCAGTTCGGTTCCTCCATCACTAGGATATTACACTTCTTCAATGCTTTAACTCCCATGCCTTTTACTAGTTCTCCATTTTCAACCTGAGTCAGTGGGGAAGAGACCGACAATGAGGGAGGTGAGGGTGGGAGTGGCCCTTCTTTTGATGGTGCTTTTTCGATGACTAGGCGTGGTGCTTGAGAGACGGTAAAGAGGGCTTGGTGCCTCAAGGGGGTAGGAGACACTAATACCTCTTGCCACAAAGTTTCCACCATTTCACCTTTTGACCTTATCTCGACTTTTAACTACCTTAATGTGATCTTAAGCTGCGCAATCTCTTCTCCATAGGGTTTTGATACTTCATTGATCATTATAGCTTCAACAACTGCCATACTTAAGGGTTTTTCTTCTATTTCCCCATTACATGACTCGGGGCTTACAATCTGTGATTCAACTACTGCCGCTTCAACAACATCATCAGTGAGGTCATTGAGCTTTCCTCGAGCCTACATCATTTTCCAAGGCTTGGGTATCCTCATCATTTAATGAGAATGTGAAACTCTCATAAGACGATGAGGTCACATCATCATCATTGAGGGAGCATTTTTTGAGATACCAGAAGAACATGTGATCGTCCTCATAAGGAGCCAGGAAACCTTCTAAACATGGAGTCCATATGCAGTCAGCCTCATAAAGAATCATGGCGTCTGTAGGAGCTGGAGGCACCATTTCATTGGGGTGGTCAGCGAAGGGAATACTGCTCATCTCATCCTCTATTAGGGAATGATTTTCCTTGAATGAGAGGGACGAGTTCTCGACAAAGGTAGGAGTCATTGGGTGGATGAGGACGAGGGATGTCGCCCCATTAGAATTGAGATCTTCATCATCAAACGGGAATGTGAAACCCTCATAGGATGAGGCTGTACTGTCATTGTCAAGAGAGCACATGCAACACACATGACATGGGGAAAGCATGCAGCTGGCTTCACAAGAAATCAAGGTTACTCCAGGGCATGATGGAGCCATTTCAGTGGGATTGCCAGCAAGGGGAGTGCAACTCATCACATCCAGTACTGGGAAGTGACTTTCCTCGAACGAGAGTGATGAACTCTCATAAAAGGTGAGAATATCTGGATGAGAGAGGATGAGGGAGGCCACATCATTAGATCCATCTAGAGGGGATGAGAGTCCATCACTTCTCCCGGACGAATCCTGATGAAAGCTGGGAGAGGGTGAACGACGGTGAAGTCCCATTCTTGTTTATGTGATTGATCTCAAAATGAGCTTTTCAGCCCTTTGAAGAAGCTCAACAATATTAGTTCTCTTTTCAGTTTCATCTTAGGGGCTGGGATGTTGAGGCAGACTTTGGGAGGAGCTAGTGGATCATTTTGGTGCATCATGGGTAAAAGACCAGTCTCTTCATAGTTCAAACTTTCCACCACTAAGGGATCATAGGCAACGCCCTCGGTGGGTTCGGCTCCGATCTCACTTGAGTCACCAGCACTACCCCGCATCGGTGCCTTCCGGCTCATCAAGAGTTTAGGGGAAATTGATTCGAGCCAATGAGCTGCACCAAGCTCAGTCAGCCCAAAGATGCCATTGCTCTCGGTGCCCCTACTTGAAAGGGTCTTGGAAGTCTGATCTGGTGATGGCTCGATTGGCTCGGGATTAATAGGGTCGCGGGGGCTTCGAACCTTATAGATAACCAGCTTTGCTGTGCCTCGAACAATATTATAGGCGTTCACTGCATAACATGCTTCTCCATCATCATCTAAATCGAGGGGAGTTAGAGGGGAGAAAAGGTTCTCATCATTGGAAGGGGAGTCTTCAATCACTTTCTCTTCTTTGACCCTAAGCTGGGCTTTCAATGTCTTGGTCTCCCGGCCCCATTTCCTGGCTTGACCATGATTTCTCTTCTTCATGGCCAGGTAGAACTGCCTTTGAGCAAAGGCGAGTTGTTCCTCCAACCCTCTTTCACGAATGCCTTTAGAACCATGGGAGGGCCTAGATCCGTGCATGTGTTCAGGGCAGTACTAGAACTGCTGAGAGAAGGGACAAAGGATCCGGCTTTATCAGTGCTGACCCTGTCGTGAAGTGTGCAGGATAGGGCAACTTGGTGGTCACCATTAGCGCGGTGAACAGATATGTGCTCTAGTGGACCATGGCTAAGCGATTGGTCGTGTGCTCGTTAGGATATGAATTTTGAGTCACCAAGAGCAGACTGACAAAAGTGGCATCATGCTTGGCGAAGTAACCATCGGGTTCCTCCAATGTGTGGGGCTAGGCTCCAAGAGATCCAGACTTTGATGATGGACCGGGGTAGCCTTGGAGCTGCCTTGAGATATGGACCTTGCGGATGAACCGCTAGTCTTTGTGAGTGGGGGAGAGGGAATAGCTTTAAAGCCTCCTCTTTGTGTCAAACGTCCAGAAATGGGGGTTCAAGGTGATGCAAAATCAGGGGTGACTGTGTGGCGACCTACAAAAGCACTAATAAGTGAACTGTCAATTGCAGAACAGTAGCCGAATAAATGTTGTGAGGGGCGGCTACTGGGCCACCTGTGTAAGTGTCATTGACGATACATTTTTTGATGCCGAGACGCAGGGAGTTAGGGACTTGCGAGTCCCTCCTAGCCTCCAGTCATGTATGAACCTAGGAGCACGAAATTGAATTAACACTAAAAAAGAAATCGAGGAACGAGGTTCGCAGAACCTGGTCCCCAGTCATGGATTTTGAGTGCAGGGATTATGAAATCTCTGATGGTGTGGCTTCAGGTTCGAGATGGACTCGAGATAAGAGACCGCTCTCTCGTGAACTGCGTAAGGAGGACGTGTGTCACAACCTCGCCCCCTGACCCCTATCGTACCTTATTGGAAGGCAGCAGAGTGCGAGATCGCGATAGAAGGTCGCGAACATCACTCAGGCAGGAGTGGCTCAACACATGTTAGAAGTGCGGAATCAAAGCAAACCACGAAAATAAAACTAATATTCATTCCAATGCAAAGCCATATCTATAGATACATTCATTCATCAAAATTCTTTACAATCAGTTCAAGGAACTATTGGCCCACAAGACAGAGCTATAAAAATATCTCAGCGGCACATCTACTAAACACCTACTATGAAAAACTCTTGCAGGATTATTTCTCCAAAACTTCAAGCATCACACGTTCGGCACGCAAACATGAGAATAAAAAATGGAATGAGCTAATAGCTCAATAAGCAGATCTACACCCTTGCATTCCAACTCTATAAACAGCCATAGCAGTTAACCGTGCTTACTAATTTACAGAGATATCAAGAAAGCTTCCTCTATTATACTCTCACATTATAAGGATAAACACAGTTCAATAATTAGGAATAGGCCATGCATAAATCATAAATTATTTCATTTTAAGCTGACAGTAAGACTAACAGTTCACAGTTTCACGCAGTGAGAGCTAGAGAAGCCTACTCCTGAAATAGAAGTTCCATCGATCAGGTTAAGCCAATCTTGTAGCATGGAACCTCTACTCTTGTTCAGGAGGGAGGACAATGACAAGTGGATGTCCCACTTCGTAATTCCCTCACACAAACACACATCCCTAACACGCTTTGGGATATTCGATAGGCAGTAGACTTGCAAGACACGACCTTCTCTTTATGCCCTTCTAGCGAGAGAGCATTACACAACCATTGGGTGTCCCAATGTATAGTGCCCATAACATTTGGGGGGAGCGAGACACCTTATTATCCAATTTCACTTCTCGACCCTATTCCTAAGGGTCAAGTTACAGTCAATCAGTTTTCGAAAAAGCAGTATCCAACCACCAATGGGTGTCCCATTGCGTGGTGGTCAGTGGCACGATATCTCACAATCTAAAACAGTATCACATTACCCACTACCAATGGGTGGCCCATTGCGTAGTGGTAAGAGTTAGTATCAATTTCATAATCACAGTATAACAGTATCCACTACCAATGGATGACCCATTGTGTAGTGGTCAGTATCACTTCGGCTTATCAGTATCACAGAATGACAGTATCAGTATCATAGAATGATGATATCAATATCATAGAATGATAGTATCAGTATCACAGAATGATAGTATCAGTATCACAGAATGACAATATCACAGCTCACAATTCCTGCAATTTCAAGCAGTGATGGCCAATCATAAATAAGATCATAAATTTTAATCCATTTAGAATTTTGAGACGGCTCCAAAAATAATTTTATACTAGTTAAACCTAGTTTTCAAATGGGAGTGGTTTGAAAGAAATTGGACCCCATTTGACCCTTCAAAGGTTTAATACAATGGGGGTTTACCATCTGTTTCAAACTGAGCACCCGAGACAGTGACATGTCTCACTTAAAATAGTTGTAAGTTTCAATTCATAAGGCATTTCAAAGTCGTTTCAAAACCAAAGTTAGAGTATAAATACGTATCTTTCCAACAAGGGCAGTTTGAAAGTATGTGGACTCCAATTGATTATTCAAAAATTCGTGCCAACTAAAGTAATGGTTTTATGTTTTATTGAAATCTGTCCACAGTGACATACCTTCACAAATAATTGCATAAATTTCAATGTAGGAGGAATTTCGAAATATTTTGAACATGTGATTTCAAGAATACTCATATATCTTTTACATGGTATTAGTTTAGAAGAAAAGACACTGCATTTGGCCAGTTAAAATTTTTGACAACAGAGACATAAGTTCTGAAAGATTTCTAAATCTGTCAATAGTGACCTACATGCACAGTTCATGGCATAATTCTTCATGCATAAAGAATTTGAGCAAGATAAAACATGAACATTTTAGTAGATACGAATATCTTTCCAATGGCAGTGATTTGAAGTCATTAGGAGCTCATTTGGCTATTTCAATGCTTAATATAAAAACATGCAAGTTACTTGAAATTCAATGTGTCACAGGCTTGCTTCATGAAACACGTAATAACTTTCAATCCACAGTAGATACTAACATAAAATCAGCTCCATTTGATTTAGACACACATAGGCATATTTTCATAGAGTTTTGTGAGCAATAGACCCATTCTTAACATCAAAACTAACCGTACAACAAAAGCATCAGTTCAGTAGACTGGTACATAAAATCACTATACACGTTTGTTCTTTATCACATATTCCATGCTGGTAGGCATTCAATTTCATGCTTCTATAAACTTGATGCAAGGGTGGTAGATCCACTTATCTAATCAACAATGATGCCTTCAACTCCTCTGTTACAATCCTCCTCAAGCTTCTTAAGAGGAATCCTCCTCAAGCTTCTTAAGAGGCTCCAACAGTGAGATAGCAATGAGCTTCCAATGACTCAAATTGTTGGCTCTTAAAGAGAGAGAGTGAAAATGAATGGCATGAGGGGGAAGAGGGCTTAAGTATCCTATCGGTTGGGTTACAAGTCCAAAAGTGGATAAGTGGCAAGCATCACACATGTACAAGGATAAGTGGTGTGTGTAGCAGCATGCATCTGGTAGGTGGCAGTGACATGCACGGCACTACGAGCACGACGTTAGTCTATTTTTCTACATCTTACTACTGCTTGTGAAAATTCTTCTTCTTCATATACACTCACGGTGCTACCTCTTTCTTCCCCTTTCTCGTGCGATGATACGCCGGTGACATTGCTCCTCTCTTCACTGATGACAATGCCCCAGACAGCACTGACCTTTCGCGCACGGCGTTACTCTTCACACCCGGCGTTACCTTTCATGGATGGCGATACTCCCTTGACACGTATGACTATGAGGCCTTACATGTCTTAGCCTACATTTGTAGGAAACAAACATATCCAACGGTCATATAGTCCAACATCCATATGACTGTAACCCCTCATTTTCTCAAACACCCGTTAGAGATTAGGGAACGCTTCGCTTTCTCAGAGACCCGTTGGAAAAATACAACGGTTACCCCTTCTTCTCCCTATAAAATGGGAAGCTAGAGAGAGGATGACGACACAAGCAATAAATGTACAGTTCTTCTTTCTCTAAAAGTGAAGGGGTCAAAATTCGGAGTCTGTAATCACCAGCCTCATGGCACCGCTTCTCTGATCTCGGGTTTTGTCTTATACGCGCTCCATCAAATTTTCACTAACAAATAGTCAACTAGCCAAGCCTGGTACTAGTGAGCCCTACTGCACACACTAGTGTAACCTACAAGTCGGATACTAATAAACCTATGAGTATGCACCACACACACAAGTGTGAGCTTAGCACACCACAAGAAAGGGATACACGAATTTGGCCCAAAGGGCTTATAAATCCACTATATTTAAAAAATCCTTATAGGAGAATTCCTCACATCTATGAGGCTTCACTTTTCCTAGGTTGGCTTACAAATGAGAGGTCCTCCACTTTATATAGGCTCAAGGCCTTGCACCGACTGTTATGATCAAGCCACATGTTATATATCCAATGGTTAGGAACCCTCTAGCCTTTACAATGTTCTAGAGCCCTCTACACAGTCTAGCCCTGTAGAAATTGTCTAGGAACCCACTACATCTCTCATAAACGCCCTAGGCTACTTTAGAAACCTCTGGGCCCAAGTGACAAGAGAAATGAGTCTATGTAGTTAGTGTCCAAGGCATAGAAAAATCTCTAGGGCGTGACATTCTCCCCCACCTAATCATGTGATGCCCTCATCGTAGTCCTTCCATGACGGGTCCTCATCCTTAAGTAACCAAAATGCTCGCGCATGCTCTCCATTTGCCTTGTTGACCAACGATCTTCACTTAGCCTCATACTCATAGTGTGATCCCCATCTGTGTACCTTCTAGTCAGCCTCCTTTGCCTAGTAGCCTTAGTGCAAATTGGGTTGGTCTGGCCTTGCCAACCGTCGCTTGCCTTTTGAAGCCTATTCCTTGCCTTTGAAGGTGTCATCTTAACATGGCCCAATGTTGTTGCTTTTTCCCTTGGCTCCAATATAGCCTGATGGTATACCTCCCTCATATGAGGCGACCTTTGCGGCACCACATCCTTAGGATCCCCTCTTTTAGGTTTTCCCACCATCCTAGCCTTTTGAGGCAACTCCCCCTCCATGGTGAGCTGCATAGCCAATAGGGTCTTACCAACAGTCTTAGTGCCTTGTACCACATGCACCATGCATGGAGTACCCTCCTCCATGATGCACACCGATTTTGCAAAGGGCATGGGTGCCACTTTCACCCAGCTCAGAATTCACAGCCTTCACCCATCTTGTCTCGTTTATAAACCGCAAGCTTAGCCAGTTGGCCTCACCCTTGGGGAGGAAGTTGTGTGCTCCACCTGTATCAATCGTAGCCTTCGTGCCCTTCTCATTGATCTGGGACGCTATGTACACGAGACCTTGTTTGGGACATTGGGCCTTCATTCTATTGAAAGGCAAAAGAAACCCAATTTGGGTCTCTAGAATGCCCCTACCCTCAGGGTCATCTTTCTGAGCGTCTAACTTCTTCACTAGGGCATTAAGGTATTCTTTATTTGGGCAATCTCGAGCCCTATACGGTTCATCACATATAAAATATTTTATGCCTTGTGGCTTTGAACTGTCCCTTTAGTCCTTGTCATTCCTTGAATTGTCCTTGTCATTCATTGAATGGTCTTGAAATCTTCATAGAAAGAAGAGGAAGAATTGTTTTCCATCATTGGGTATGGTATCCCAACAGTTGAAACCTAGTTATCTAATTGTCAATAAAGTAATAAACAAGGTTTAAACAAAGTATCAAGGCCAAAGGGTAAATTGATACCAAAACCTAAAGGACTCCGAACAAAAAGCTTGCCAAATACCCACAAAATTATATATAACGAATCATTTATGACCTATATGTTGGGTTTATGTGGCCTTTAAAGGCCTTATGAAAGCTTGTATAAGCATTTTATATAATGAAACATAAACTCAGTGGGAGTGTGGTCATCTTGTTGACCATACTAAGACCGATACTCGTATTAGGCACGGCGTGCTAGGCCAGCCGAGTTTAAAAAAACCCAAGATACCTGGGCATAGGGATCTACCGAGAAGGGTTGAATGGGTTATCCTTTGATGAGGTCAGAGTATGCCTAGATGAGAGTGGAGGGACTGTGTGGCCCTTGCATGTGATTAATAGTCTTTAGAGATAGGATTGAAACCTCATCATTGTATCATCACACGACATGTACATAGATAGCCGTTTTGAGATTCACCAATAAGGGTGAAGCGCGTACATGAGCAAGTGATTACCTCTATGTACCATAGGGTCATGGTTGCATCATGGTCTGTAGTACCATGATTTTTTTGTATCTAGGGAAGAACCTGATATTCATAAATTGGGATTGCATCCCCTAGTCTATTGGCTGAATTTGGTGGTCCCATCATGAACCACTACAGTGGATTGTGAGTCATGGGATATGTTGGGTCAGTTTGAAAAAACTAGGTAGATCGTGGTCCGTAGTTGCAGGTGAACTTCTCCCGTATATTGATTAGTTCCTATATCAAACGGATCTGATTCCTATCAAAATTAATAAATTTCAATTAATTTTATGCTATATGATTTTTAGAATATTTGTTTGAATTTTTGTGAATCGTCTGCTATTTTATTGTTTGTCATTTGGATTGATAAATTAAAAGAAATTAATGTTCCAATGTTTTAAATAAAATATAAGATTTAAAAATTTTAAATACAATATAAAATATTTTTTAAAATTATATTGGACCCTCCCATAAATAAGGAGATCCCATTTAGAACATGTGGGATTAGGTGGGGCCCACGTGCGGCCACCAAAGTATGGCATGCCCCACTTATAGGGACTAACTTGTTCTCCAAGATTGGGTGATAGTTATCCCCATGTTTGTTGACTTATCTTTTCGGTATAGCTAACTGAGATGATAAGGTTGAATATTTAAAATATGTAGTAAATCTTTGAATCAAGATTGCTTGATCCAAGAAATAAGGTCGAAAGTAAGATACATATTTTCTTTATTTAGATCTAGGAAAAGGAGGATAAGGCTTTAGCTCATCTCTTTGAATCTTGATGGTGGATAAAAGAGATGGATGACTCAAATCCATCACCCCACAAGTCTTCTAAGATCGACGATCAAGATTAGTCCCTACCAATTGAGGCAAACCCCAAAGCATAGAAAATCTATAAAAAGAGGCTCTCTCACATCATAAAATCTCTACACCCATTTTCTCTTCTCTCTCCAGGGGTTTATCTCTCTCTCTCTCAAATTTCTCTCTGTAGGTGGCACACCCCACCTAGGGCTTCCAAATCTCTCCCATGTTTTTCCAAAGGGGGCATGCCCAGGTAATCTTTCTTTGTCTCTCTTGTTTCTATGTGGCACACCCAAGCTAAGATTATCTTGTGGTGGTTTGATTTTTGGGTAGCAAAAGGGAGGATCCCCTTGCTAGTAGATCTCTCACTCTCTCTTTAATCTAAGTCTCATATTTTCAAAGATCAAGCCAAAAGAGCATGAGCGAGATTTAAGGCATTGAGACCTTAGGCAGTTGGCTCAAGATTGAGATCTATGACTCCAAATATCAAGCCAAAGGGGCTTGAACAAGACTAAGGCATTGATGGCTTAGGTAGTTGATTTTGGATCGAGATCTATATGTCATTGAGAAGGTTTTGCCATATATAAGAGAATTAAGAGACCAATCATAGATCCCGAGCACCATCAAAGGAGGAGACTCGGTGTGGGACGTACTAAGCCCGATTGAGGTAATCTCCGGCAATTTTACTTCTTTCAATCTTTATTTATGATTTGATAATCTCTCCCATAAAGTAATGAGTTAATGTCTTGACTTAAGAAATTGTATTTAATAGTGCTAGCAAGTGAGAACCATGTTTCTTTTCTTTTCTTTATTTGTTTGTAATTGGACATTGTGAGTGGTCTTGCAGGTATAAGAATAAGAAAAATAATAAAAATTTTAATTTGTATACACCGTGCTTGATCACATTGTCCAACTTTCATTTGTATCAGAGCTAAATCTACTTGCATCCATATTTATTTCACTATTTTTAATAATTTGGGAATGAGATATAAGAAAGCCAATGACTTTTGTGGTCAAGTGATACACCTATGGAAGAATTATTGGCACGTTCAAACACCGAGAAGGCACTTTGCAGAATCGGGTAATCTAATTATTTTAGGAGCACTGATATGAACAAGATAATGAGGCATTTTTTTGATACATACTTCAGTGATATTATATATTTTTTAGAGTAAGATCTACTTATAAAATTTCAGTAGGAAATCCTGGGGGAATTGAGAGCTATGGACTCATTAATGAAGGGTGTTTATTTTGACCTTGCAAATTCGGGAACTGTCCATTGGTTTCCGTGAACTTTTCTATAAATCATATGATTTTATTTTTAGCTGAAGTCTGATTGCGACTTATAAAATTGAGCCTACTTAAAAAAAAAAATAGTTTTATAAAGAAAACCTTTGTGGTTTGAAAGATATAGTCAATTTATTGAAGGGTGTGCAAGTGCTGTTTTCTGCAAAGAAAACTGTCTCAATGACTTGGAAGCCCAAATTTTATTTTCAATCTTAAAAGATTGTTTTAAGGGCCACACCAAGTTTCTAGACTTATATTTTGAGTCTAGTTTCTAATAAAACTTATTTGAGAGAGAAATATCTATGAGAAGAGAGGAATAACAATTTTGGATCGAAGAGAGGTCATCCTAAACTTTCAGCAGTTTGGTGTGTTCTTCATTGAGACATGAATAGCTATATTTATCAATCCTACTTAATAGAGTGATATGAGGCTTGTGGAAATGTATGTGTTACTATTTTGTGTCTACTTTCAAACAAAATAGGTTTGAATAGGAAACTATATGACGATAGAGAGAAAAGACAATTTTACTAAGTAGTGTTCATTCTGATATTCTGTAGTATAATCTATTTTGTGAAGTGAATACCACTGATTTATTTCTCTAAAGAATTGGGATGCACACCATGATACTATTCTTGGGTTTTGAGTCCAATTTTCAATAGAAAAGGCTTTAAGAAGAAATCCTTTGTAAATTAAGAAAAACAAATATTTTATTGAGAGGTGCGCAATCTGATTTTCTGCTGAGAAAATTGTGTTGTGAAGGGAATGTCACTAAATAATAGACCCACTAAATAGTGTGATTTAGGGATGGAACTAAGCATTATTTTATATTTTTTAGTATATTTTAGTACTCAAAAAGTTTCAAAGATAAAATCCTCATGAGTTGAAAAGATATCGTATTTGTATCATGGGACGCTCATCTACTATTCTGTAGTAAATTAAAAGATGTGGGGTGTTGAGGAGCATCTTTGTACTCCTCATAATTGAAGCTCTTTTAGGGGTAATTCAAAAGTTTTATAATGTGCCATGAGTATGGTTTATACCAGTAAAACTTTGTAAAGACTTAATACAAGGTTGACAGGATATGACACTCTATGTGAATAAGTGAATTTGGGAATTGAAGAATATAAAAGAAACATAATGCATGTGAAAACACTTTGGCTTATTCACAATGAAGGGGTATGTAGAGATACTTGGCGGAAAAAAGAAGTGTTCCAATGGAACCCGGTCTTAGTGACCATCCACTCAATAATATCAAGTAATATGATGTGTTGCATGCGATGACGATCTCATGATAAAGTCTCCATATTTGCCAATAAGAAGTGTTTTTGTCAGGTTTTAATAATCATTATTTAGTCATGCTATATTTTGGATAAAGTTATAAGATGGACTTTATGATTTGTTTGTGGCTATATACATGACTTGGTAAGTGGTGAATGTCGTAAAAATGATTTACGAAGACTAATCATGTATTTTTAGTATTAAATTGGATCATTTATGAAAAATTTAAAGTCTATGTATATGGCATTGAGAAAATCACATATTTTTGCGAGATCCACTAAGTATTTAAGAAACGTCGTTTTAAAACCAATATGCTATTTTCTAACTATTTGTGAAAACATACCAAGTCAAGAGTTTTTTATATAAGGAAAAACATTAGGTCATGAAAGTATTTTATATATATGTGAAAAGGTGTCATTAATATCTATGCACTGTTTTCAAATACCAACATGTCTTGACTCATGTTTTCATAGTACCGATCATGTGACCTGGTTTTGTGTTTTTTAGAATCCTTGATTACCTAAAACCATGAATCATAGGGAATGTCAAAAGATGGCCACCTTGCTAGGTCTCCTTGACATGTGTTGTGTGCATTAAACAACTTGGTTTGTATGGTTTTACATCCAAGAGACTAGTGTGGTTGAACCTTAGTGGTTCAAAAAATGGTTTTACAAAACCAAACGGGCATTGAGTTATTGTTTAATATGAGTGTTGTTATACTATCTCATGACACAGGCTTGAGAATGCTGAGATAATATTTCTTATGTGTTATGTTTGAGTGGAAGCTATTAACAATCCCAAGATTATTTTTAGCTGTTTGGATATTCAGTTATATATGTATCATATTATGAAAAGATCTAGATAAACTCAATATTCCAGTGGGAGCACTAGCTTCTATTTGATGGGCTAGATGGAACAATATACCATTGTTCACCCATGGAACTCGGATGCGTGGTGCTAATTGTATGTCAACATAAGGGAGCATCATAATTGAAGAATTGCTTTAAGCCAATGAGGATACAACACCATGTGATGAGGGTACATGATAATCTTCTACGACAATAGGTTCATGATTCGCGATGTGACATGAAAGATGGACTATGACCACATTCAGAATGAGATCCAAGCACCAAAGAGAGAGAGGAGCTGCCTACATAAATCCTTTGTGAAAGGATTGATGGTGAATGCCATGATTAATGTAATGAGAAAGAATAAGTGAAAAATGCTTGAGAGAGATATTGTAATTGGGGGGATGAGAATGTGAGAAAGAGAGATTGTAAGGCCTCTAAAGGCCCAGTGGGAGATGTTCAGTTTATGTAGCCTTTAAAGGCCTTATGAGAGCTTGTATGAGCATTTTGTATAGTGAAACATAAACTGAGTTGGAGTGTGGTCCTCTTGTGGACCATACTAGGCAAATGCGATTTGCTAATACTCGGACTAGGCCCGACGTGCTAGGTCAGTCGAGTTTGAAAAACCCAAGATACCTGGGTATAAGGTGGTTAAGTGCCTCCATCTCGCCCTCTGGATCCGGATGATTGGGCGACACGTGTCTCTGGTTTCAGGGGAGACCCGGGACATTTTGATATCACTCTCTTGAGAACCTTGTTCGAGAACAAGGGCAGGTATTACCAACCAATGAGAGAGGAATTTAAGGTGGGTTTAGGACTTACTCGGGCAAGCTCACGTGGGTGCCCTCTTAGATCACTAAGAAGCTCCCCAGTAATAAAATTGTTTCAAAATAGCCTCCCTTGGCTTGTATTCTCCTATTTTTTGGAATCACACACATATGGCAAAGGTTATAAGACAGGTGGGTCAACAGACCTCACCTTGCCTCTTTGGTGAATGTACACAAGCATGCACATTCAAGAAGAAGAGAAGAATGAGAGAAGAAAGATGGGGGAGAGAAGAATTTTAACAGGCAAGGAAGATCAGCACAGTGACTAAACTGGTGAGTAATTGGCCTGACTTGGTAGTAAAACGAGCTCAATAACTAAGGCCAGCTCAGTAGGATTACTATTAGACGTCAATATCGATACTGACTAGCTAGATATGATGGTTAGTCTGTCATGGCAATAAAGCGGGTACAGTAATTCTGGCACAACAACATTACAGGTGGACGACAGAACCACCATGAAAGGCTCAGGCGTCACCGACTGTATTAGGTGAAGATAAGGTAGAAGACATAGTCGGCGCTGAGTGTCGTCGGCTGTATTAGATAAAGAAGAGAGGGAGTGCACAGTCAACATTGAGCATCACCGGTCGTGTTAGACAAAGAAGACAGAGCAGGTGTAGTCCGTGCTAAGCTTCACTGACTGTATTAGAAAGAGAAGAAAGAGAAGATGCAGTTGGCGTTAGGCATGACCTACTGTATTAGACAGAAAAGAGAGAGAAGTTGCAGTCAGTGCTAGGCTTTGTTGACTGTATTAGAAGAAGAAGAGAGAGAACATACAGTCGGTGCTAGGCTTCGCTAACTGTATGAGATAGAGAAGAAAGAGAACATGCAGTCGACGTTAGGCTTCACCGACTGTGTTAGACAGAGAAGAAGAGAACATGCAGTCGGCGTTAGGCTTCGCCGACTGTGTTAGACAGAGAAGAAGAGAACATGCAATCGGCGTTAGGCTTCGCCGACTGTATTAAACAGAGAAGAAAGAGAACATGCAGTCGACGCTAGGCTTCACTGACTGTATTAAACAAAAGAAATAGAACATGGAGTTGGAGGTAGGCTTCACCGACTGTATTAGACAGAGAAGAAAGAGAACATGCAGTCGGTGTTAAGCTTTACCGACTGTACTAGAAGAAGAATAGAGAGAAAATGCAATCGACGCTAGGCTTCACTGACTGTATTAGACAGAGAAGAAAGAGAACACAAGCGGCGCTAGCCATCGCCGACTATGCTAGATAAAGAGAAGAAAGAGAGATAGATATGAGAAGAAGAGAGAGATGGAGAGATAAAGATGAGAAGAAGAGTTCCGACTGTATTAGACAGAGAAGAAAGAGAACACAAGCGGCACTAGCCATCGCCGACTGTTCTAGACAAAGAGAAGAAAGAGAGATAGATATGAGAAGAAGAGAGAGATAAAGAGATAAAGATGAGAAGAAGAGAAAGAAAGAGAGGTAGAGAGGAGATGAAGAGAGAGAAAGAGAGAAAACGACAAGAAGAAGAGAGAGAAAGAGAGATAGAGATGAGAAAGAGAAAGAATGGAGGAGATAGAATGAGGGGACGAGAGAGAAAGTTACCTTACCGAAGGGTACCGACCCTTTTCTTCTCTCTCCTATCACTCTCTCCAAGACACACCCATGAGCTTAAACAAAAATTGAAGTCGTTATTGATTGATTGAAGAATGAACGCATAGTATTGTGTTCGTCTTTTTTTTACAATTTGGCTTTGCATGTTTATATAAAATTGGGCTCAACCATGGGTGTACACCAAAAAACTACCTAGAATTGAAGATAATTACAATTTAATTGAATTAAAAAAATTTCTAAAAATGGGTACAAAAGGACTGTTTTGCCACTGTCTAACAATGTGTGGAATTTCAAAACAGTCCCTGCTACTGCCTGAGAACTTGCGTGATCTTTTGTGACTGATTCCTGGTTGTTTTGATGCCTGTTTGATCGAGAGATGATTGTTTTCTTGTAGGGCTCGACATGGAGATTGATATGATACCAACTTCGAGCCATGAATCATTTTTTTAGGCCATGATCATGAGACTTGAATTTTGGATGAATCATGAAATCTTTGGATCGATTGTGTGTTCGTTCCTTGATGTTTTTCTTCAGTTTGTTTACTTAATCACTCTAAGCATGCGGTCATGATCACGTTGCAACAAACATAGCTCTTTTTTGTGTCTGGACCAAAATCTTGAAATCTGGCGGCCGAAATTTACAGCAGCATAGATGCCTCTATGTGTGAAATCCAACCATTCATCATACGTGGGGTTCGGACCAAAGGTAGTCACAGACCTTACGCACATAATGCAATTGGTTTCGTGCCAATTGGGTAGCATCGTGATTTGGTCACTGAAGTGGGGCGTGCTGCTGTTGAATTTTCTACGACTTTCTTCATGGATCATCAACTTCTCTCTAGTTTTTCTCCCGGCTCAGGCATCGTCACGGGGCATACCACATATCAAAATGCTCTTCTTGACGAGACGAACACGCTCTAAAACATTGAGCACGATCCGACTCCGATCGAGTGAGATATGGGCCCCGAAATTCAATGCTCGTGACTGTAAAAACATCCACCTTTAATGGTGCTTTAATGCAGGGTGGCCACATGGGAATAATGTGCGACCTACCCCTTTTCGGTATTTTACCCATAACTTTGTCCTGGAGCGTCTAATTAAGCCGAAACTTGACCCATATGGATTTTTAACCGTACCAGATCTAATAGATGTGATCCCATAGTGATTTGACTCACCAAAAATATAGCTCTAGTTATGAGGTCCATTTTAGGGTACGAGAGGCCAATTGTTTTGAGATTGTTCCTTTGTGTTCACTGCCTTAGACATATTTGATCGTGATGAAACTTGGTTGGTGGCCTTTTGGAGTGATGATGAAGATCCTGATCAATGCTGAGACTATTTTGAGATTGTCAGGATTTCCTCTATTTTGTCGGCTTTATTGACCTACTTCCTCTTTATTCTACATTAGGGACCAAGGTGCTGAAAAATACGTTTAGAAAGCTTGCCCCATCGAATGTTGCGCTTTGAGAGAAGCAAGAAGGATAACATTCAGAAAATTTCCTTCGGATTTATTACTTTTTTCTTCCTAGCCACAGGACCACGTGAACGCCGAGGAGATTCACACAATGGTGCAACTAGGATTCTTAGACGTAGGGATGCATTGTTCGCATGTCCATCCATGGAGACTTTAGGGGGAGAATAGACTTTTTTGAGGGATCTTGTCGAAGTTCTCACCCTCGTGTGGACTGCTTGTGATTCTGAAGCTGAGGATGTTGTACGGACCTCGTCAATTAGAATCAAGCCCATTTGACAATTGAGTACCATGACAAAGGGCATTGTTCCCATTCAGTTTGGGTTTGATTGTATCCTCTGGTGTTGAGCCAGGTTTCAAGGATTATGTGAATGGTATGCTGAAGGGCCTTACGTCGGCACCGCCTGCTTTGTGCATCGGTCATTCCTTAGCGAGTAGGGTACCTCAGCTTATCGAGATGACCAGCTTTGCGTATAACCACCCCTACCCACTGCTTTACAACTATGACAACCATCTAATTTCTGCTTCAAAGTCACGACTGACAAGTTATTCCTTGGCGAGTGGTTATCGAGATGACCAACAATGGGCACAACCACCCTTAGCCATTACTTTGCAACTACGACAATCATCTGACTGCTGCTCCAAAGTCATGGTTGACTTAGCCTTCTTGGGGCATCTCCAGCATCTTGGAGTGCGTTTCGTAAATTCTTGGGATTGATGCTCCTCTTCATGAGACTTGTCTTGCCGTCTTGGCCAGTCTTCTGTCTTTCGAGTCCTTTTTGCAACTGGACTCAGACTGTGGAAATATTTTCCTTAGAGCTCGTATTTTTTAACCCTGGTATTGTAACACCAGGGATTTTTTCTTTTTTAGTGAGGACTGAAGCCTCTTGTTGAGGCAAGCACAACATCAACCTGTTCATTGGTCCAAGTGTCCTTTGTGGATTTTCACTTGAAAAGCGGTGTCGTGGAGATAGTTTTCACCAACTTTTTATTGGGGCTCTTTTACCCATGACCTTACGACCATGTCCACCCTTATTCTTCAATTTTTACTCATGATGCCCTTTTCGGTTTTCACCATACTTGGTTTTTATTCACGAAACTCTTTTACTCATTGTTTCGTGAGCATGCCCGTCCATGATTTTTACTCATGGCATTCCTTTATTAAGGTCTACACCACGCCCGTTATTTAATTTTTTTTGGGGAAGGAGTGTTTTAAGGTCATGCCTTTGGGACCTGTGCGAAGCCTTTTATCGTCATGCAGGCAGGACGTGCAGTACATTTTTAAGGTCATATAGCTAGACCATAGTGGACATGGATGGCAGTAGGTAGAGGCCATGGAGTGAGTATGGTAATGGTTTTTAGCTGAGTATAGGAATGGTTTTTTGCTCACTTTTGTGAAGATGGCATGAGGGTACCTATGAAACATGGATGATGTATGGATGGAATGCGGTGAGTGGCGACCAACTAACGTACAACGAGTATGGGTGGCGAGATGGTTCACCATTTTGTGAGCGCGGGTGAGACTCACTGGGGAATGATGTAGGATGATGAAAGGAATGAACTCATAGGGGAATGATGTAGGATGATGAAAGGAATGAACTCACTGGGGAATGCGATGATGAAAGCAATGAACTCATTGGGGAATGATGTAGGATGATGAAAGGATTGAACTCACTGGGGAGGTAGTGAAGGCAGTGCGAGCACATGATCGGGTCGGTTAGGGAAGACGTGCTCGGAAATGCATGTAAAAGGTGTGTGCGCATATGTGGGGGCGAGTTTATGATCATGCCTCTTGGACCTGTGCAAAGAAGTTTATCGTCATGCGGCAAGGATGTGCACAATGGTTTAGGATCATATAGCTTGGACCATGGTTATGCAGTTTAAAGTCATGCAACAGGGACAATGCAGTTTAAGGTCGTACAATTAGACCTCCGCTATAGTTTATGGTCATATAGTTTGGACCACGATTATGTAGTTTATAGTCATGCAACTAGGACCATGCAGTTTAAGGCCATGACACTAGACCTCCGCTACAGTTTAAGGTCATATAGTTTGGACCACGATTATGCAGTTTAGAGGCATTCAACTAGACCTCCGCTACAGTTTACGATCGTGCAGCACGGACATTGGCTGTGTTGCCATGTAGGTGAAGCTTCATGGGGAATAGGTCTGTGGATGACAATCTGACTCCCTGGGGATACAATGGTTGGGCCCGATGAGGGGTTTAAATAGGAAAGCTAACCTTATTGGGGAAGAGGGGACAAATGCGGGGCTTTTGTATCAGGATAAATAAGCATGAGGTAGACCACTAGGGGTTGCAGCAATAAAAATGACCTTAACTCTACTGAGGATAAGCTACAGTATAAGTATGACCCTCCTACTTGGGATGAGGAGTCATGACCTGATTTTGATCGACCTAGGTTCCACTATGCTAGGGTTAACAGGTCGTAGTCAATGTGCAACCTCATTGGGGATAGCAATGGGACACACACGCCTTTAGCCTAGGCTGCTTAAAATACAGCCGATGCCTGATGCAGTAACCATTATTTCTTGTGAGTGCTCAGCAGGTGATGCGAAAAGCCAACACTGCTTCTTAACCAGTCAGACGACGCTGGATTGCTCAAAACACAACCAACGCTAGATTGTTAAAAACACAGTCGGTGCTAAGGATGGCACGTGCTTGAACACAGTCAGCGCTAAGATGCTGAGCACACAGTCAGCGCTATGGTCATTGAAACACAGTCGGTGCTAGGTAACTTTAACCGCAGAGCTGCCGCGAGGTGTGGATCAATATTCGAGCCATGACCCAAACCTAACCCGGTCCTGGTTTGTGTCACGTGTAATTTGATGAGGCAACAATGAAGCATTACTCGGGCCTCGGGTCAAAGCCTGACCCGGTCAAGCCCATTTGCTGGAATTTTACAGGCGGCGATGAGAGTTACCTCGGGCCTCAGGTCAAAGCCCGACCAGACCCATCGTCGTTTGATTTCCCTTGGACGCGACTATGATTCCTAGTTTGTGAGGGGCGTTTGAGGGTAGTTTTGGCTATATAAGGGGGTAAAACCCTATTTTCTTTCACTTTTCACCCAAGGTAAAAAACATAAAAAAATTTAACCATGAGCAGAGGGTTCTCGGTAGAAACTCCGGCAAGCAGGGGGATTCCGGTAAGAAATCGAGTGTTCTGGCAAGAGATCAAGTATTTCGACAAGCCAAGGAGAAGTTTTTACAAGGGATTTGTGGAGTTGCAAGAGTTTTTTGGTTTAACACAGGGGGTTTTCCTGGAAACAGGAGAACTCCGGTCATGGTCTTCTAGGGTAGAAGAGGTGGGAACTGCAACAGTGGGAATTTCCAATAGTTTTTTAAAGTCTTTCAGGCGCTTAAGTGGTTTTTCGGCAGCCTAGGGAAAGTTGTAGAGGTTTCGAACGGTATTTGGGTGATTCTTCGGTAAAAAGCGTAGATAGGGAAGTCTCTCAGTGAGTTTTTGGTCGTGTAGGAGAATTTTTGGCTAGAAACGAAAGGGTAAAGGGAAACAGAACAGTCGCTGAAGGTGGATCATCGTAGGGAAGGCGAACGGTTGCAGGAGGTGGACCGTCACAGGGAAGGGGAACATTTGGGGGAAAGGAACGGTCACAAGAGGTGAACCGACGTAGGAGGTTGGCGGTTTCCCTTGGAAATTGTGCAACTGTTGGGGAGGCGAAGAGACTTAGGCCCTGAAAACAAGGAGCCTCGAGAAGTGAATAGTCTCGACTGAGCCGACGCTATGGAAGCATAACTGACGTTGGCCTAGCCGACGCTAATTGTTAGAAGGGTAACCGGCGCTGACATGGTCAGCGCTGATCCTCAAGAAAGGTAGTCAGCGCTAGGAGTTGGGAGCACAACCAGCGCTGGCCTTTGGAGGACACAACCAACGCTGGCTTTAGACGGCTCTCATCAGCGCATGTGAAACGTCATGATGCGCACAGTGCTGCTTGCATGTGGTAGTAACTTACATGCAGGAATTGCAACGTTCAGCGATGAGCTACATGCGACGATGTTCATGTGTGGCGTTGTCATGGGTCGCCACACGGTGGTGAATGATGGTAAGGCATCGCTTGCGATACCTGTTGGAAGCCAAGTCCTCCAGCACAACAGTGAAATCCATGTTGTTCTGTGGGATGGCATCCACTAAGAACAGGGTATGCTCTCCATCATAGGCCAGTTCCTTGCCAAAGAAGCCTGCTTTGTATGTTTGATACACATGTCGAATGAATTCTGCTTTGTATGTTTGATATACACGTCATATGAGATCTTTCGCTTGTGTGTTTGATATACACATCGGATGAACTGAAGTTAACTTCTCCGAGTGGTTTCACTTCATCTTTTGGTCTGTAACCATCCTGTTACTCGTCAAATGAATTGAAGCTGACTCACAAATGGTTGGCTTCTTCTTTTGGCCTGTAACTGTTCCCTCTGATGATACTCGTCGGATGATACTGTTCCCTCTGATGATACTCGTCCGAGTGTTTTCGCTTCTTCTTCATGAGGAAGGCCTTTCTTTTGGGCTTGTAACCGTCCACTTATCCTCAGATGCAAGAGAAACACTACAGGTTTTAGTTTGTAATTGTCGTCTTATCCTCAGATGCCAAAGCAACAGTTTTAATGTCAGACGTTCTCTTTTCCTCATATGCAAGAACCCTAATAATGGGGTTTTAGATTGTAATTTGTAACTCCTTTTTATTGCAATAAAAAGAGCTAGAATTTTTTTTGAATATCGTACATACTTTTGTGTTGAGTCTCTTTTCTTGAATATGCATCACGGATAGTACTTCTTTAGGTATCTTCCATTGATAAGAGGCATTACCTCCTCCCCCTCAAGATGTGCTAGTATGTAGGCTCCATTTGGTGAAACCTTTTTTACTATAAAGGAATCCACCCATTTGGGTTCAAATTTTCCCTTACGCCGACCAAGCATAACAATAGGCCTCTTGACAGCTAGCATTAGATTGCCACGGGCGAATGAGCGGACTTTGATAGACTTGTCAAAAGCCCTCTTCTTTCCCCTTGGTTGAGTTCAAGGTTCTGCTGAGCCTCTAGGCTCTTTTCATCGAGCGCATCCAATTCTTGATATCGGAGCTTGACTCTCTCGTCTTCAGTTATTCCTTGGTAAATAGACACTCTCAGTGAAGGGATTTGATTTTCAAGCGATAAAACTGCTTCACCCCCGTATACCAGAGAATAAGGAGTGGAATCATTAGCATTTCGCGTAGTAGTACGATAAGCCCATAATGCTTCAGGAACCTTCTCATGCCAGTTCTTTTTTGTCTTTGATACTGATTTTCATAAAACATTGTAGAGGGTCTTATTGAAAGCTTCAGCTAAGCCATTCACTTGAGGGTGGTACATATTCGAATACCTCAATTCAAAACCAAACTGGTTGACCAAGCGATCAATACAGTGGCTCCGAAATTGGGGACCATTGTCAGATATAATCCGATCAGGCACTCCGAATCAATATATTATGTGATGACGAACGAAGTTGGCCACTTTTTTCCCAGGAACTTACTTAAGTGATACCGCTTCAGCCCACTTAAAGAATTAATCTGTTGCAGCTAGAATGAAGACATGACCCATTGTCGAAGGAGGGTCAATAGGCCCTACAATGTCATTACCCCATTGTGAGAAGGGCCATGATGCTACTGTAGGGTGTAAGGGTTATGGAGGCTGGATAAGGATTGAATGTATTTGGCACACCTGGTACTTTTTAGCATAGTTTAGGGAATCAGCAACCATGGAAGGCCAGTGATACCCCAATCTACATATCCGTTCATAGAGCTTAGGATCGGACTAGTGTAGTTGGCAAATGCCTGAGTATACTTCTTCTAACACCTTATTTGCTTCTTGCATGTCCACACATCTAAGAAGAATACCGTCAAATGACCGTCTGAAGAGAGCATCTCCTTAAAGGAGAGTATACTTGGTAGACATTCGACATATGTTGTTGCATTAGGCACGATCTTTGGTGAGCCTGCCATGTTTTAGGAACACGTGATGGGCTCTCTCCAATCCTCTACCTATTCAATTTCCGCGCATATAGCATCGAAGAATTTTGGTTCTTAGATTCGAACCTTAGCTCCTTGACTCCGTGTTATTTCTTGTTCAGTCTTAATTACTTCATTAGCTGATACAAGCGCTCCAGATGGGTAAGGAGGACACTCTGAGAAGATATTTCTCTCGTCATCCGCATCAACCTCGGTTCTTAGTTCAATGTGTCTCCATTCTGCTACCCAAACAAGCATGGGTTGTGATGAGGACAACTGAATTGTAGCACCGAGTTTCGCAAGTGCGTCAGCCTGCCAGTTTGGCCTCCTGGGGATATGACTCAAGAATATGTCCTCAAACTGGGCCATATACAATTTTGCAGTATCGTGAAAAGGCTTGAAAGTGTCTTTTCTCACATCATAAATCCCTTTGAGCTACCGGATAACCTACTTAGAGTCGCCATATATATTGAGTTGTTCCAAGTCTAGTTCCAAGGCTATCTCCAACCCAATTATAAGGGCCTGATATTCTGCCTCGTTATGAGAACTGGCTTCGGTGAGAGAGAAAGAAATTGGAAATACTCCTCCCTTCGGAGTTAGGAATGCCACTTTGACGCCTTCTCGATCTGATTGGAAGGCCACGTTAAGGTACAATTGTCATGCTTGAGCACGCTTAGCACAAAATGTTTCTTCATCAAAGAGGTCGCTGGATAACCGAGATTCTGTTGGCACGGTGTGTGCTACGAGAAAATCAACAAGGGCTTGGCCCTTGATGGCCTTTCTTGAACGCACGCCAAAAGCGCATCTTAGTGGGCTCATTTTAAGTTGGGGAAAACGCAGTCGCTCGAATACTTTTTCAAGGTCTCTCATGTGAGCATCCTTTTCTTCGAATTTTACTACCAAATCATCAACATAGCACTCCACCTCTTTGTTCATCATGTACTTAGTATACTTAGTAGTAGTAGTACAATACTAATACTACTAGTAATAGTACTACTTACTATTAATATTACAAGTAGTACGACTATTACTAGTAATACTAATAGTAAATACCCAGAGTATCCTTCCATGAAGGAAAATATTTGACAGTGAGTCATAGAGTCAATGAGCATCCCGGTGAATGGAAACAAAGTCATCCTTGGGACAGGCAGTATTGAGGTCGTGGAAGTCAAAGCAGACCCTAATTTGGCCATTCTTCTTCTTGACTAGAACAACATTTGCTAAACATTTCGAATACTTGACTTCACGAATGAAGCCTGCTTGTTTAAGTTTGGTAATCTCAGCGTCTATCTGCATCTCGAGGTCAAGCCAGAACCTCCTTGACTTTTGCTTGATGGGTTTGACAGTCGGATCGATGCTCAAATGATGAACGACGACTTGAGGATCTAAATTGGGCATCTCATGGTAGTGTCAAGCAAAGACATCTCAGTTTTCTTGCAAGAATGTAGTGAAATTTTCTTTTTCTTTTGAAGACATATTTGTCGCAATATTTCTTCAAGCTCATCAGCAGTAGCTTGACCGCCTTCTTCCCATTCTTCTGGGGCTTCTTGCAATTCTTCCACATTATTTTCAGAGGTTTGTTCATCAACCTCAAATGCAGAGACCCACGACCTGGACATCTCTACTTCCAATAGGGCTACAGAGTATGTCATGATTCCTATGCCTTTCTTAAACAAAGGGACAGAAGGGTTGGGTCAACCTCAAACATTAGAAGCCAATCAGGCTGCAGGAGCTTGTTTTGAAAGTTGCAGAGAAATTGAGGTTCAACGATGGTGGAGCAAGAAGCGTCCTCGTATGAATCACACGGTATTTGTACGGGTGCCTGCAGAGTTTGCCCCACGCTAGTTGGTGCTTCATAGACTTGTTCATGTTGCAAGCTTCCTGAGAATAAAAACTCTGCCCCCTTAATTCTCCCAGTCTCTACTCAAAGTCAGGCTCAGGGGACTACTGGGGTTTCTTTGACCTTGATGTTTTGTGCTTCTTTGAGGAGGAAGGCTATGCTTTGGCTCGAGCTGTCAGGGCATCAACAACTGTTAAGAATCTTGCTTTTTGGGCTAGCGTCTTTTTCAACCGCTTCTATTGCGTCCTGGTTATATTGGAACCGTCGAGTTCTCTGTTAAGAACCTCGAAATCTTGACATATCAAGGTTGTACCTACAGGCGAAGAGGAAGGATTAGAAGCAGAAGAATAAGGAGGAGAAGGGTCAGAAAGTGGGGGATTTTTAAGGTCGTTTCCCTCATCAGACTGATCTGGGCAGCTTTTTACGTCATTGCCAAGGTTGGACATGTGCAGGGGGTCTTTTAGGTCTCTTCCTTACTTAGACCATCGAGGAGTGATTTTACGTGTTCTAAGTGGAAGATGGCTCAAGGACGTCCTCTTGATGAGAAGGAAGGAGGATCATGTTAGGGATAAAATCCAGTAAGGTTGGCAATGAGGGAAGAGGCCTGAGGAATTCCTGCTCCACTGGCGGTTAAGCCATCTTGTTTCTCCTGCAAGCAGCCATTGATGCCCATCTACTTCTGGTTTTTTGAAGTGGTGCTTGATTCATCTCGTTTGGCTTGTGAACAGTCCTAGCTTGGAGAACTGCTTCTCGCCTTAAGGACTTGAGTCTGCTTCGCCCGTGATGGACTATCCATGGTTGGGAAGCCGAGGGTTCAACAGAGTCTGAATCATTTTTAAGAAGGTTGTGTGTTAGGAGGTCCTCTTACACCAGTGGAGCAGTGGCTTGGGGATTACATACTGGAATGTTGTAAATTCCTGATATTCCCGCATTTCTTTGTTAATATGTCATGGAAACTGGTGCATTCCCATAGGTAGTGGGCCCTTATTTGGTGATACGGGCACCAACGGTCCACAGTCTCTTGAGCAGAGCGTCGAGGCTGCCTTGCGAGTTTCGGTGTGATTATGCCTTCATGAAGCATTATAACAAAGAAAACGTGAAGGACACCAAGAATTTTGTTTTCCTCTTGGAGAGTTACTGCATTGGAGGCTTCTGCTGCCGTGAAGGCCTTCTTTTAGTCTTCAAGCTTTATCTGCATTCTGAATCAGGGCCTTGATAATATCTTTTAATGTGTAGCAATCATTCGTGGGATGATTGATCCTTCGATGGTACGCACAATAATTCGCCTGAGTGTCGAGGCCAGCTTGTTCATGAAACTTGGCTTCTGGAAGTAGAATCATAGTTTACTCCAATAATAACTGAAACAGTGCAAGGAGCCATTCCTTCTCAACGGGTTAGACTTTGTTCCTATGCTTGGTGAAATACTCATCCCGATTAAGATTCGTCGGTGGGGGTACTCGATTGTATGACTGTTGTTGCTTGCCTACCTGGGGCGTTGTCTTTGCTTTGCTCACCTCTTTGAAGAGGTCCAAATTTTGGGAGGGAGCCCTCTTTGGATCAGTGACCGTGACGGCTGCACTGATTACTCCTTTTTGTTGGCTGCCCCGGGTGTTAGTCTGAGGGTTACCATTGCCCCAGTTATTCGTTGAGCTTGCAAATGGTTGTTGTGACCCACCGTGGTGGTGTGATAGACTTTCTATGCGTACGAATTTAGAGATCAATTCTGACATGGAGGTTGGATTAGAGGCCTCAACATGTAGATCGATCTCAGTTATTATGTTCTACACACAAGTATGGACTGCTTCCTTCTCAGGCATCGGATTAGGATGGTGAACAGCCAAATTTCTCCATCTTGATATGAACTGGTCGGCGGGCTCATCAGGGTCTTGAGTCAGGGTGAGAAGCTCGATAGTTTGGAATTTTTTCTTGACCTCATAGAAGCGCTGATAGAACAGTTTCTCCATTTCCTCCCACGTATGTACTGAGTTTGGAGGGAGTCAATCATACCACTGAAAAGTTGGGTCATCTAAGGTTTCAACAAACTGACGGGGAAGAAGTCTCCCATCAGCCGTTGTTTCTCGACATGCTTCCTAAAAGTGGGCAATATCCTGGCTCAAGGACGTGGTTCTGTTGAATAGAGGAAACTTCCCTTTCTTGTAATCTGAGGGAAATGGGACTAGATCATATATGAAGGGTACGTCCTTTGATAAGGCGTCAGACCATGTATCCCTGTGATTTGTAAGTTCTTTAGGCTCTGAGTCACCATAACATCAATGTCTGCCTATGAGATGGGGTGAGGGACAAAATTGTTCTGTGAGGCAGAAAGAAGGGGCTGCCTTAGAGGTGCACCATCAGAGCGATGGGAATTGACCTCATGGTTAGCTGATTGATGTGCGGCGTCAATACAATCGATCTTTTCCATCATCGCGTGCACCATAACCTCAAACTTGTCCATGCGCTCTTCCTTTGTGTCACCAAGCTAGCTTACAACCATTACACTGACTGTTTCTCTAGGGAGATCAGCGTTAGTTGCAGTTGAGAGCTTATTAACTTGACGGGTCGTCCATGGTAGAAAGGTCAGAAGGGGGCTAGCATGCCCCGATTGGACTCGACTCTTGTATGTCGATCGCATAAGGACCGGTTCTCGAGGGTGTTGGGATAGTGGCTGTTTAGTGGCTCGGTCATCTTCTACGACACTAACCACAGTGCAGGGCTCATGGTGCTCTTCTTCAGGCTTCATCATATGAAGAGGGTAGAAGGGATTCAGGTGGAGAGGGTTACCGGAGCTGGTTGCCCCAACCTCCTTAGTCACTTCCTTATTCAGAATTTGCAACGCTTAGCTTTGAGGATTTGATGCACCTCATGTCAAAACTTTGATCGGGACTGCGGTTGGTCAGCTCTTCTTGCACAAGAGAGAGCTGTCTCCATCAGGTGCGACAAAGGATGAGGGCCATGGACTGAAGTCATCTTGAGCCGGGGAGCATGAAGAACTCGATCTTCCATTAGGTTATTGCCCCGAGCTCTCTTGTGGACTCCAAAGGCACGACCAAAATGAGAGGGCTGGTTCAGGATGGTACTCTTGGGAAAAGTCTTCAAGTACCAAGGTTGGAGGTGCTTGCTCAAAGGAGAAGTAGCAGGAAAGGGTAAGGTTGACTCATGGGGATGCTTGAGTTGAGGGCGAAGGGAAGTCTATGATGGTGACGCTTGTGCGCCCCTTGAAGAGGGATCACGGGTGACTAGGGGGTCAGGCCAGACTCGAGCAAGTGGTCTGGACTTAGGAGGCCGAGAACTACGAGCAAGTGTCTGTAAGACAATAGTTGGAGGCCTGCCCCTTACAGGGTGGGCTTGTGTGTGCACCTTAAGAGGACGAGGAGGTCGTCTCCTATGTACTTGGGTTGGCACAATGATGACGTTGCCCCGTGCAGTGAGATGCGTGTGAGCAGCGTGTGTAGGACCTAGCCTTGGAAGGTCCGATCCTGGGCGCTAACTCAAGGTCACAGAAGTGTTGCCCCGAGGTGTGACTTGAGTGGGTGATCCACGAGCCCTATGGTGTGTGTGAGAGGTGGAGGCCACAAGGCCTCGGACTCTATGTGTTGAGCCTCTAGGGATAGGGACTCGTGGTGGTCTAGGAGTGTGGGGTGTAGCCTTGTGGCGACCCATAGAAGCAATGACAACTTCCTTGCCTTTTGCAGAAGGGGACTGGGCAGCCTTCCGGCGTACCTTAGAAATACAACCGTCAAGTGACTTACCGGTGCCTGAGTGTATGCTATGTGTGGCAACAAATGTGCTGTCGATGCAAGGCGCCTTGGTGGAGTTTCTACCAGAGAGAAGAGATGGGGAATGAGAGACCTTTGAATCCCTCCTCACACCGTTCCAGGTTAAGACTTGGGAGCTAGACAAGGGGTCTTTGCTCAAAAGGATGGTCTGGAACGAAGTTGAAGGAACTTGATCCCTAGGGACAATCGCGAATGTGGGGATATGGAAGTCCCAAATCCGGATGAATGGGTTACAAAACCCACAAGCCATAAGTGAAGTGTGAAAAGATAATAAAAGCAGATAATAATAGAAGAAACTAGACAAACAAGAATGATCCGACTAAGGGGTAGTAAGTCCCCAGTGGAGTCACCAAGCTGATTAAGTGCCTCGATCTCGCCCTACGGATCTGGATGATCGAACGACATGCATCTCAAGTTTCAGGGGAGAACCAAGTGTTTACCGTGAAAAATCAGAGAGATCTTGCAATGAAGATCTCTTGGATCTGTCACCTTAAAATGATGAAAATGAAATAATAGAGAAGGTGGGACAAATCGAATTCAGATATGAGGCCAAATCTGCCTAGAACCGAGCAGATGTGCTCTCAGATCTATGGCGGAGCCAACATAATCCAAGTATCAAAATATGTTTTTTAGAGAGAATTAATTGATAACAAATCAAAATAAAATAAATCAGTAAAGAATTGAAGAAAGAGAGATGGTTGAGAATGATAAAAAACATGGCTGGATGGCCAGGGACTCCTGAGCCTTCTGAGGCTCGCTCGTATCAGAACCGGTCCTCCTTTGCCTTTCTGATTTGGATATTCACCAGCAAGAATCTGGTCGAAGAAGGGCGGTTGTGCCCTAAGGGTAGATCTAGGGTGGTTGTGCCCTAGGTCTGGGTTTTCTTTTGCTTTTGGGGTTAGAGTCTCGGGAAGCTAGGGTTTTCTCTAGGGTTTCTCTTGCTCTCTCTCTGGTTTCAATCTCTATCTCTAGGTTTATTTTTCTTTGAAGTCTCGATCCCCTCGAATTACCATGAAAAGAGGTCTTATAGGGGTCCAAACTTGTTGGGAAGCATAAGCATGCGTAACAAGCAAATCCCCGGTCAAAACGTCAAAGTTTGAGGGTCCCGGATCAAGGTGGCATGGGGCGTGTCGCCCAACCTAAAACTTGTCAAATTTGAGTTTTTCTTTTCAGGTGTGTTCCTAAGCCTCTTGTGAAGCTCTCAGAGAAAATTTGGGTCAAAACAGATTTTTTTAACTATTTTTAATGATTGTAAAATAGGTCATTTACAGAAATCTAGGTCAAAACAGGGTTTCTGCAGGGTTTTGGGTAGGCAAACTGGTTTTGGTCACAAGGTAGGTTGTTTGAGCTATGGATTTGGGTGTACTAAGTTAAGTGTGGTCCTTAGGGTTTAGAAAACCACGGAATTTGCCCGATTTAAAATGGGGTGTCTACAGTTGCCCCTCTTTGGCACTCCCTGTCCTTCGGAGGACAGGTGACTAGCAAAGACGTAAACACTCTCGCGTTCCCTGTT
Source organism: Amborella trichopoda (assembly GCF_054954075.1). NCBI lineage: Eukaryota > Viridiplantae > Streptophyta > Magnoliopsida > Amborellales > Amborellaceae > Amborella > Amborella trichopoda. The sequence continues at coordinate 27,472,861 of NC_142346.1, forward strand.
CTTCGAGGGGCAGGTGAACGTCAAAGATTTCTTTCTGAGATCACGTGATCAGAGGGCACACCAACTATCCCTCCAAGTCATTGTGCTCACCGAGCTCACCTACCTAGGGTATTTTTCCTCCTAGGGTTTTCGGCATGAGATGTCGAAGCTTGAAACTCGAGTTGGATTTTCTAGCCAAGCCACTTAATTTCAGGGGTTTTGTAGTTCGAATATTTTAAACCCTGGCATTTTTTTTTATTTCCTTAGAGTTTCCTAAGGTTGTCTATAAGTTTTTGGAAAAAGAGGATATTACAAACATTGAAACTTTCTTCCTAATGTCACGGGGTCAGAGGGTGCAGGAACTATCCCTCCAAGTCATTGCGCTCACGAAGCTCACCCACCTAGAGCATTTTTCCTCCTAGGGTTTCGGTGTGAGATGTCAATGAGTTACACAAGCTTAAAACTCGAATTGGATTTTCTGGTCATGCCACTTAACTTCAGTTTCAAATCTGCAAACCTGCATTTTCCTGGATTTCCTAAGGTTTTCTATAGAAAGAGACTTGTCTGGCCAAATCCGAAGTGAGAGACGAGGCAGCAACGTGGCAATCACAGCAAACACAATAATCATCATATACGGGTGTCCAAACTCCTTCGTTTTAAAAGTCATTTTAGAAAATTTGAAATTAGGGGAAGATTTGAAATAGCTCCCGGAGCAAGGACAGGTCACGATTTTAACAAATAAATTAATGGTTTTTAAAGCACAAGACATATAGTGAAAATTTTGAAAAGAGAAAGATATTTTGTAAAACAAGGTTAGTTACCATTTTTAACTCGTGCAACCATAGAGCCCTCTAAGTAGTTTAATGTCATACAGCGATAGATCATACACCTGACCCTCTTACGTCATACAGGAATAGACATTTGAATAAGGTGGTTGTGCCTTGAACACATTGAATAGGGTGGTTGTGCCCTGAACAACATTGAATAGGGTGGTTGTGCCCTGAACACATCCGACATTTTACGTCATATGGGGCTAGACGTTACCTGTCTCGGCTCTTTAACGTCGCACGAGTTTGACATTTTTTCCTGTCTTGGCTCTTTAACGTTGCATGAGTTTGACATTTTTCCTATCTCAGCTCTTTAACGTTGCACAAGTTTGACGTTTTTCCTGTCTCGGCTCTTTAATGTCGCACAATTTTGATGTTTTCCTGTCTCGGCTATTTAATGTCACACGAGTTTGACGTTTTCCTATTTCGGCTCTTTAACGTCGCACGAGATTGACGTTTTTCCTGTCTCAGCTCTTTAATATCGCACAAGTTTGACATTTTTCCATTGAAACTGGGTAGTTGTGCCCTAGATCGGACTTTGGTTGGCAGTTTAGGCTCATGCCACAGAGGAGTGCTCTCTCTTCTTAATTTTATTTTTTATTTTTTTGAAATTTTGGAAACTTGGTTGGTAGTTTAGGCTCATACCACCGCATAGCATTTTTTTTCTTTTTTTAATTTTTTGGAATATTGGTTGGCAGTTTGGCTCTAACCACCTAGGAGCGTTGGCCTTTTTATTATTTATTTTATTTTTTAAATTGGTTGGCAATTTAGGATCGTGCCACCAAGGAGCATTTTTTTTAAAAAAGTTGATAAAAAATGTTTGAAAATGATCAAAAAAAACCATGACAAACCATGTTTGATCCTTGGAAGTCCCAAAATTAAGTGGTTTGAACCACACTGGCATATTTTTTAAATCCCAAAAATGTTTGAACGACACAGGGCATGTCGCCCGGGTGACACTGGTGGTGTCATCCACCTAAAAAATACTTTCGTTTTTATTGAAACTTTGGGAATAAAAACAAAGAGGTTTTGACATAAAATACTTGGGCGACACCAATGGTGTCGCTCGGGGGACACTAGGAGTGTCGCTCATGCAAGTTGGGATTTAAATGGGATACGAAAGATGTGGGCGACACGTGAAGTGTCACCCCCACAGGCCAGGCCACACTAGGCATGTCACCCAAAAAATATATATTTTATTTTACTTTTTTTCTATTATTGAATAATGGGTTGGGCGACATGGATCGTGTTGCTTGGGCGGCATGAGACATGCAGACAGCAAATAAAAAAAAAATATTTTTTTTTATTTTTTTATCAAGTTTTGCAACGCGGACTGTGTCGCCTGGGCAGCATGAGGCGTTCCGCCAAAAAAAAAAGTTTTTTTTTTTTTTTTTTTTTGTATCAGGTTGGGCGACATGAGGCTTGCAGCCAAGAAAATCTTTTTTTTTTTTTTTTTGTATCAGGTTTGGCAACACGGACAGTGTTGCCCGGGCTGCATGAGGCGTGCCGCCAAGCAAAAACAAATTTATTTTATTTTGTACTAGGTTGGGCAACACGGACCGTGTCACTCTAGAGGCACGAGGTGTGTTGCCTGGGTGGCACGAGGCATGCCGCAAGCAAATTTTTTTTTTTTTTTTTTTTTTTATTTATTGCCCCTCTTGGGGATTCTTATAGTAAGTGTGCATTTGATTCATTGAAGCATACAATAACACTTTCCTTGCACACACTTCTCAAACTAAAATTCTTACAAACTCAGCCCCCCTAGTTGTAGGGTTTTTGTCTCAAATCTCCAGCAATCGAACCGTCATACGCACATACAAGGATGAGCTCGCCTCTTTTTGCCTCAAAGGATCCGGTCGAGAGACAAGCACTCCCAGACTAGCCAATTTCATCAGTGGCGAGATTCACTCATATCCGATATGTGGTAGTTGGTAGTTATACTCACACAACCATCTAGTTTCAAGCCTTCATAATAGGCATAGGAAGTTTGCTTCGAGAGCGAGGTCAGCGTGATTAACAGTCTAGCCTCTTGTAGTGGTGGAGGAAGTCCCTTATTAAAGGAGAAAGTTTTCGAAAATGGATGATTTTAACAATCAAATTGCAACAGCATTTTCAAAAGGGATGAGCCTTACAGTTTTTCCACCTGTGACCCCTTTGGTGGTGATTTTCTTTGATATATTTTACCCAGAGATGATGAAAGGATTCCCTTGTGGGATCGTGAGAACTCAAAAATCACGAAGTTGTCTTTTTACCTTTGGAGCTTTCATCCTCTGCTTCGCGGATCCATGAAGAGTCCTCTGGATTCTTGCCGGGCTTTCCTCTTGGAGGGTCTCGATGTTTTCCAAGGTTTCTCATAATCACTTTCGTTTTCCATTCATGTCACCCTCCTACATATTTATGAGTTGGTTATGTTCCTGCAGGGTTTAGGAAGAGTCTTCATCCTCAAGGTCTGCTTCTGCAGTATTATTGGAACTTGCAAGTACTTGTTTGTACTTGAGTGTCTTGTATCGAAAGCTCCTTCTTGGATTTTTTTCTTTTATTCTTCTTTTGGTTTTTTGACTCGTGATGCCTTTTCAAGTTTTCATCACGTCCATTTTTTTTTTATTTTTTTACTCGTGGTACCTTTTCAGGTTTTCATCGCATCCATTTTTTATTTATTTTTGTTTATCCCGTTACGGGTAGTATTTTCTGAGATACATTGCATTAATGCTGTCGTTGAGTTCGTACCCCTCATGATTTTTTATTTTATAAGAATTGCCTGCATGCACTCGGGTAGCCACTAATGGCCCCTCCCAATTAGGTTCGAACTTGCCTAAAGGGTGTGGATTTGCAGGAGTGTGAAGGATTTTCTTGAGTTCCATGTCTCCTTCTCTGAATTGTCGAGGAACAACTTTTTTTTGGTATGCCCTTTCAGTTCTACGTTGGTCAGCAGCGATATTTTGTGTTTCTTGTAGTTGTTTTTCATCTAAATTAATGAGGGTAGTGATTCGTGCGTCGACTTTTTGTTCCTCATCTGAATTTTTATGAATAAGTATTCGGAGAGATGGTATCTCAACTTCGATGGGTAGCACTGCTTCCACACCATACACCAATGAGTATAAGGTCATGTTAGTAGGAGTCTTCTCAGTTATCCGGTAGACCCATAGGGCGTCATTTAGCTTTTCGTGCCAATCTTTCCCGCCTTCTATTATTTTGTCTATTATTCTGAGAAGTCCTTTATTTGTGGCTTATGCTTGTCTGTTTCCTTAAGGGTAGTAAGGTGTGGAGAATTTATGTGTTATCCCAAACCTTTTTCACATCTTAGTGGCCTTTTCATTTTTGAGATTGGATCCAGTGTCAGTGATGATTGACTCAGGAACATCGAATCTAAATACGATATTGTTCTTTATGAAATGGGGAACATGTTGGCCTCCAATTTTAACAAATGATGCAGCCTCTACCCATTTAGTGAAGTATTCTGTAGCCGTTAATATAAAACGGTGGCCGTTTGAGGCTTTTGGTGATATCATTACAATGATATTGAGACCCCACATGGCGAAGGGCCATATGAGCGGTGTTGAGTTGAGTGATACGGATGGTGCATGGATGAAGTCACCAAAGAGTAGACATTTGAGACACCTCTTAACGAACTTCTAGCAGTCTTTTACCATGGTGGTCCAGTAATAGCCTTGACCCCTAATTTCTGAGCTAAGGCGGCCGCGTCAAAATGACCTCCTTCATTGTGTAACTCAATTAGTACTTGGTCAATTTCTGACTGATCAAGACACCGTAGAATGATGCCATCATAGGATATTTTGAACAGGAGATCGCCTCTTACTAAGAATCCCATATTCGGAGGGCTTCTTTGTCCTTTTTGGTGGCTTCGTCGGGGTATAACACATCTTTCAGTACGGACAAAACGTCGTGGTACCATGGTTTTGCCTTACCTAACACATTTGAAGCTACAAAAGACACATCCTCATCATTCTCATTTTCTTGCTCTATTTCTACTTCGATCCTTAGTGGGGAAGGATCTTGTTTGTTCTTGATGTAGAATGGCAATGTGGTGATTTCTAGAGGAATTTCAACCATCGAAGCAAGGGTCGCAAGGGTGTCGATGAACCGATTATTTTCCCTAGTTATGTGTTGAAAGGTGATTTTCTTAAAGTATGTAATCATCTTTTCCACCTTTTCTTGATAGGGTTTGAGCTTTTCTTCTTTCACCTTCCAAATCCCTTGAACTTGGTTTATGATGAGTAAGGAGTCACCAATCACTCGTATTTGTTAGATTTTCATTCCCATGGCATTCTCAAGCTTGTCTATTAAGGCTTCATATTCAGCAATGTTATTAATACATGGGAAATTCAATCAAATAGTATGATACCTATACCTGACCCGTATGCATTCATTGCAACGTCAAAGTATAGCTCCCGAATTGATTCCTCAATTGTGAAGAGGTTTTCATCAAGGAGATCCCTATTGATGGGACTTTTATCTAGCATTGCGTGTTCAGCCAAATGGTAAGCAATGGCTTGTCCTTTGATCGATTTTTTAGTAATGTACTCGATTTCAAACTCGCTCAAAAGAATTCTCCACTTCGCCAAACGTCCATTGAGGACTGGCCTCTCCAATAGGTACTTGAGTGGGTCAATTTTTTATATGAGCTTGACTGAATGAGATAAGACATAATGTCTTAGTTTCTGCATGGCCCACACAAGTGTTAAACTGTGTTTCTCCACATCCGTGTATCTTGTCTCATAGTCGATCATGGCTTTACTGATATAGTATATCGTTTGTTATTTTTCATGGTCGTTATATTGTCCTAAAATTGCCCCCATGGTCTTGTCTTTCACTAACATGTATAGGAATAGGGGTTTATCCAGACTCGGAGGACTAAGGATGGGAGGTTTTGGTGAGGTACTCCTTGGTTTGATCGAACGCTTCTTGGCATTCATTGCCCCATATGAATGGGGTATTCTTCTTAAGGAGTCTATTGAATAGTGAGCACTTATCTGCCAGTTGTGAAATGAAATGCCTTATTGCTTGTATGCGATCTTAAAGCCAAGAGATTTCTCTGATGGCTCGTATTTTGAATGCGTCCACCTCAATGCCTCTTTGGCTCACTATAAAGCCTAGTAATTTTGAAAATGGTTCTCAGGTTGATGAGATGATCAGACCTGGTCTTCGAATTGACTAGAATGTCGTCAACATAGTCTTCCATAATTGTACGCATTAGATCGTGGAAGATGCTAGTCATTGCCCGTTGATAAGTTTCTCCTGCATTTTTTAGATCGAAGGGCATGACTTTGTAACAGTAGGTTCCTTATTGCGTTATGAATGACGTCTTGGTTTAGTCTTCTTCTGCCATGAGGATTTGGTTGTAACCCGAGAAGCCGTCCATGAATGACAACATCTCGTGACCTGCAATGTTGTCGACCAAGGCATCTATGTTTGGTAATGGAAAATTGTCTTTGAGATATGCCTTATTGAGGTCTCTGTAATAGACATACACTCGGATCCTCCGATCTTTCTTGGGTATGACCACTATGTTGGCCAACCATTCTGAATAATCGACGGGAGTAATGAACCTCGCCTTGAGCAGTTTGTCGATTTCTTCTTTGATTTTGAGCTCGAGGTGGGTCTTTTGACGTCAAAGTTTCTACCTCACAAGCTTCACCCCTTCGTTTATTATTAAGTGATGATGCACCAACGTAAGATCTAGCCCTGGCATATCATCGTATGACCAGGCAAAGACATCTCGATATTCCTTGAGAAAGGAAAGCATATTTTCCTACTCCTCAAGAGATAGGGAGGTTTTAATCTTGGTTAACCTTGGGTCCTTGTTAGTTCCTAGGTTCACGTCAATCGTCTCTTCGATGATAGCCGTTGGGTCACCATCGGACCTCTTATTGAATTGCTCAACATGGGAAGTAACTTCCTCAAGTTGAGAGATTTCTTCAAACTCTTGACTCTCTTGATCTTCATCTTGGTCGTCCAATTCATCGTCTTGGGTATTATACACTATTATTGGGCTATCTTGAGTGAGCACCGTTTTGGAAAAAAAAATTTCATTAATATCAACTTTATCATGTTTTAAATTTTCACCGGTTTTTGAAATATTGGAAAAGGTGTCCCTTATGGGACTCGCCAGAGAAATGTTGGGGACTGGACACGCAGGGTGGTTAAATGGCCACCCCACTCCTATCCGGTTTTTGGCACCTAGAAATGGAGGTGTCGTTGGTATGCTTTTAGCGATTCTCGAGATAGGAGAGTGATCGACCAATTTCGTTCCTAAGTTGGAGTAGGCGGATGAGCACGCTTGGCTGTGTTAGAGCTGATTATGCATACCTTCAACTCCAAGTCAATGAAAATGGTCTTCAATTCCCAGTTCTTGTGTGTGCTGAGATGTGGAAGAAGAGTTATTCCCTGTTGGGGAGTCAAGGATCACCTTTGGCCATTTTGAAGGACGGGCATTGAGAGGATCGAGGCTTTGAATGCCTCCGGATACAAAGCCTGGATAGCTTGAAGGCTTCATTCGACTTTGAAATAAAGTGAGAGCACACCCGAGTCATCTTCGATCCTCGTTTTCAATTTTGGCTTGGGATGATTCAGAAATCGCCTCCGTTATGCCTTGCCCTTGACTGCCCAAGCCTTGGCCTGGTTGGAAGCCTTGGGAGACGAGCATATGCCAAGCTTCGAGGGAACCAAAGTTGTATCGATGTTGACATTGGATAATGTCCTCCATCAATGCAGATGTTTGCAAAATTTGAGGAACAAGGTCGTCGGCCTCTAGGAGTAAGGTGGCACAATCAACTTTCTCGAAGGAAGCGAGTGGGATTTCCCCGAGCTCGACCCCTTTGGCTAGCTTTTCACTATGTGTGCTAGGATTCAGAAAAGAAGGGAGGTAAGCACAAACCTTTGCAATGACATTTTTTGTTGGAAACTTTAATCATTGATGTAGCATGGAAGCAACCACAAGGTTTTCGTGGAGCCAGGGTCTTCCTAGCAGCATGTTGAAAGAAGGTTTTATGTCCAATACATAAAACTTTACTGGCTGAATGGTGGGGCTAATCTTGAGTGTGAGAGACAATATGCCCTCTGCTTGCCTCTTGGTCCCATCATATGCAGTGATGGTTAACTGACACGGTTTGAAGTCATTTGCGCTTTTTCCTCTCTACTTCAACGTTTTCATAGGGCATATTTTCAGGGATGCCCCATTATCAACCAACATTCTCCTTATCTCATATCCTTTCATGAAAATAGTGATATGAAGAGGCTGGACGTGAAAGCGATTGACATTAGCCAAGATTTCATCGTCCGTGAATATGATTGGCATTGGTGGCATTAGTTGGTTGATCATTCCGCACAACTCATCTGGTTGTGTGTTTCTCGAGATATGGGTCTTAGCAAAAACCTTTTCAATTTGCGCTCTATGTGCCAGCGATTCACAAGATGCTTCAAGATGGAGATTTGAGCTTGGATCATCCCGAGATGAGTCGGTAGATCAAGTGGTTGCGAATCCTTGAGTTCTTTTATTAGGTTCATGATCTGCAACCCCTGCTGGTGGTTTGGCTGTTGAAGTGGCTCTCATTCTTTCATCAAGAGTGTCCGCCATCAATTGGATGGGTTTGAACACTTGACCTCTTCGGATTAAGTAATCAACTTCATCAGACTGGAGCTCGATAGGGTTAGCCCTAACAATAGTAATGGGAGACCTTGGGGTATTGACCCCTTGTTTGGAAGATGATTCCTTTTCATCAGCTTTGACCATGTCAATCTCGAGGGCATCATCTTCATCATACTGGTCCCACTTAGGAGGTTCATCATAGTTTGGGGACGAAGAGTTTCCTCTAAGAAGACTCAAACGATCTACTTCAACTTCTTGGAGATGATGATCACAGGCAAATATGAATTGGCTGAGATCATCTTCTTCGTCTCCATTTTCAATCATGTGAATGATAACATCCTCCTTTGAGTTACTCGGAGATCCCGTTTCTTTGGTCTTTCTGATCGTATTTTTGGGGAGAGGGTTTGTGAAGATACCCATCTTTTGATTAGGTTCTTCAACAGGTTGATTTCTAGGTCCGACCGTGATGTCGCCCCTATTAATCAACCCTTGAATCACCCGCTTCAAGTCCAAAAAAATTTCGCTATCATGGGCATGGTTTCTGTGCCACTTGCACAATCTATTCTTATTCTAAACCTTAAATGGTGGTTCAGATGGTGGTGGCAGTTGAACCATGTTTTTCTTCAAGAACAACTCCAGCACTTTTTCTAACGGATCTTTGAGAGGAGTGAAGTTGTCCTCTCGCCTTCGATTATTACTTTGAGCTTGATCTTTAGGCTGACCCCTTCGATTTTGATTCCTATTATTGTGCTAGGTGGCTGAACCCTAAATCAGCCCGTTAACCACAATTTCGTTAACCTAACCGAAAGCTTTTCCCATGTCGTTGCTCTTATTTTTAGTCTGGGGAGTCGTGATGGGTTTATTATCGGGCTTAGTATTGAGGGGTGTCCCTCTCGCCCTTTTATGTCACGCCACCCGCTCCATCATGGAGTCGAAAGAGTGGGGGATAAGTCTCAGGCTCAAGAAGGTCTTGTATTCAGGAGCTGCATTCTCTAAGGCCATGGAGATTTTAGCTGGGTCCTTAAGTGGACATTCAATGACCGCATCGTTGCCTCGTGAAATCGATCGATAAAATCCTCGAAGGATTCTCCTAGGTTTTTTTTTGTTGCACTGAGCTCGCCTAGGGAAAGAGATCTTGGTGTCTACCCACGGTAATGAGAGACGAACTGGTTGAACATTTCATCTAGAGTTGTGTCTAGTTGAGCGGTCATTATTCTTCGATTCCAGTTTAAAGCCTCACCGGTCAAAGTTTGTGAAAACAGGGCCTTCACCTGGTTAGGCCTGTCTCACAAGGTTCGGATGGAGAGGAGGTACGCGTTGACGTGAATATATGGGTCACTCTTCCCACTGAACTTGTTTTTAAACTTTGAGATGACAAACCCAATGGGAAGGTCTTTCATGCCTCCAAGGGTCTCATGACCATAGGCCTTTGGGGCTGGGATTTCATGCATACCCATCCTTACAAGCATATCTTGTATCTCTTTTAAGGTGCCTTCTTTTTTGCTATTCGACATGAGAGTGGGCCCACCGGTCGGCAGGTTCCCAAGCATAGACTGATGAGTCGAGACTTGGGGTAGATGTTGGCCTGCTTGAGTTTGTGATGGATGAGCCACGGTTACCGGGGCCATTTGACACATTTGTCCTTGAGGGGCATGCTGACCCATAGGCATCACCACCAGTTGCAGAAATGGCACAGTTTGTTGGACCGGGTGAACTAAGGGGGTCAATTGAAGAATCGGCTGACTCTGTTGGGATAAGGGTTGACCTATACCACCAAGTTGGTTTGGCATGGACCCATGAGCTGGGGAATGAACACTGTAACCTAGGTAAATCAGACTTTTAAGGGCAGCTTGGACACCCATCTCACCTAAGGGTTGGTCTAGATTGACGCCTCAGCACTATATAGTATTAAGAACGTCACAAGCGGTACTATGGTGGCTCGAGGTTGGGTTGGATCCCCTAAACCTAGGTGGGTCTGACATGGTGATCGCTCTTGGCAGGGTTCTAGAATCAGACTTGGGTAAGATCTAGACTCGATGGCCTAGGGTAGACATAACCTAACTCTAGGGGAACCTTGAGTGACAACTAGGCTAAAATTAGCCTGAAATCTAAACTCAACGTGTTTTGTTTTATACTCTGAACTAGGGTAAGCCTAATCCAACCCTAGAGGTAACTCTAAGCTTAGACTTATACTAGAACCTAGACAAAGAGTTAGACAAGGTAAGTCCTAGTCTAAGCTCGGACCAAGAGTGGGTCTAAATTTAGACCTAGGTACAAACTTGATCCGAACTTGGACTGAGCTGAGTGCAAGCCTAGGCTTGGACCTAGAGGGTTATGATAATCGGACCTAGTGTGGACCTGGACTGGATCAAACATGGTTTAGGCATGAGCCCTTGTCTCGGACCAAAAAGGGGCCTAGGTTCGAACCTGGGTGTGAACCTAATTCGGATCTAGGCTAGACTGGGTATAAGCCTAACTTGGACCCAGAAATTATTATGATAAGGCTAAGTGTGGACCTAGACTGGATCAAAGATGAACTACGAAAGAGCCTTCGACTAGGACAAAGAGGGGCCTAAGTTCGAACAAAGGCGAAACCTGGTTCGGACTTGGGCTAGGCTGGGTACAAGTCTCAACCTGGACCTAGAAGGTTTAGCTCAGACCAAAAGCAGATTCAGACTAAGACCCAAGATCAATAAGCAAGCAAGCACATGAAAACGTTTGACCTAGTAGTACTATAGGTAGGCTTGGCTTGAGAGTGGGTTCCTAACTACTGAAATGCGGCTAGGCTAATATATGTCCCCGAATAGGTCCTGGCCTCCTGTTATAGGATTTTGCCAATTCCTACTATACGCAGAGTTGCTTTGAGGCAAAGTATTATGGAGGGGCACTCACAATTAAAGTTACGCGAATCCCAACCGCCTTGACTCTCAAAGCTGGGTTCCCCTCATGCCGTTAACTTGGATTTTGGGGTTTTCAAAAAATTTGTTTTCTAGTTTTCTGGTATTCCCTGTCAGTGTGTGCTAGAGTGTGTAAAGAAGCACGCAAATGAAAATAAATTCAAGCACACAATAGGAAAAAAACAAGTGAGCACTCAGTGCTGATAGTGTCTAGCGATGCGCGCTTTGAGGTGAAACTTGCTCGAGGCACAATATAGATGGAGGGGCCCCTAAGAATGTATGGTCAGAGTAGTGAAACCAGGAACAGTTCGTGCTAATTCGAGCACGGCACAGGTCGAGGATGACTCGAACGGGACATGGTTTAGGGAGGGTGCAAGCAGCCCTCGATGTACTCTTTTTCTTTTTTGTTTTCTTTTTTTTTTTTTTATCTTTTTTAAGTTGGATGAAACACAATTAACCTAAGCATGGTGAAAGAAGGGAAAACATGGTTTCAATAAAAAATTAACAAACTAAAATAAAAAGAAAATGTAAGGAGCAGGACAGACTTATTTAAAACAAAATATGTTTTTTATATTTTTTTAAAAAAATTATTTTAAGTGAAAAATTGGTGAACAAGCACAAAAAGGCTTTGAAACAGGCCTGTGGGGTCCTAGAATGTTTTTGGGACCTCTGTGATAGGTCAGCACGAACCATGTCACCCGGGCGGCATGGGTCATGTCACACCTGTAGGTTGGGCGGCACGGATGGTGTCGCAAAAAAAAAAAAAAAAAAAAAAAAAATGTATCTTGTTGATCTTGTTGAAGTAAGGCTACTGAAACTTGTAGAAGCAGAAAAATCATACTTTTTGACTGAATAAAATTAAAACAAAGTAAAACAGAAAAACAACAGATAGAACATACCTGTTTCAAGCATATTTTTTAGTATTTTTAAAAATTTTATTTGACTCTAAAATTTTGTGAACAGTTACAAAAGAGACCCAGGACCTAGCCTACAAAATTTCAAAAAAATATGACCTGGGCGACAGGGGGCACCAAAGGGCATGTCGCTCTGGACCTAGGCAGCACGACCTGTGTCTCCCGCACAGCACTCCCTGTGTCGTCTGGGCGGCACAAATAGTGTTGCCCAAAAAATTATTATTTTTATATATTTTTCACTTGTAGATATTGATAAAATAAGCTTACTGTAAACTTGGAGAAACAGCAAATAAAATTGTTTTTGATGAAAATAATTTAAAATAAAGCGACAAGAGGGGACTGCAAATCTAACATAAAAATATTTTTCTTTATATTTTTAAATATTTTATTTTGACCGAAAACTTTGGGAAAATTCAAAAAATGGTACCTAGAACATTCCTGTAAATTTTCAAATTATTATGAGACTTTTGAAATTTTGATGCTCCGATCACGCTCGATTTGCCCCACAGTTGGCGCCAAACTTTTTACCATGAAAAATTAGAGAGATCTGGGGATGAAGATATCTCGAGTTTGTTACCTTAAAATGATGAAAATGAAATAGTAGAAAAGTTGGTACAAATTGAATTCAAATCTGAGGCCAGATCTGCCCAGAAACGAGGAAGATCTGCTCTCAGATCTGTGGTGGAGCCAGCATGATCCAAGATATCAAAATATGATTTTTAGAATGAATTAATCGACAAAAAATCAAAATAAAATAAATCAGTAAAGAAATGAAGAAAGAGAGAGGGTTGAGAATGACACCAAATCGAGACGGATGGCCCGAGACTCCTGAGCGTTCTGGGGCTCGTCTGTATCAGAATCGGTCATCTTTTGCCTCTCAGATTCGGATATTCACCAGCAAGAATCTGGTTGAAGAAAGGTGGTTGTGCCCTAAGGGTAGATCTAGGGTGTTTGTGCCCTAGGTCTAGGTTCTTTTTTGCGTTTGGGGTTAGAGTCTTAGGAAGCTAAGGTTTTCTCTAGGGTTTCTCTTGTTCTCTCTCTGGTTTCAATCTCTATCTCTAGGTTTTTTTTTCTCTGAAAGTCTCGATCCCCTCAAATGACCATGAAAAGAGGTCTTATAGGGGTCCAAACTTGATCCCCTCAAATGACCATGAAAAAAGGTCTTATAGGGGTCCAAACTTGTTGGGAAGGATAAGCACATGTAACAAGTAAATCCTTAGTCAAAAATTCAAAGTTTGAGGGTCTCGGATTTGGGAGGAACGGGTCGTGTCCCCTGGGCAGTATGGAGCAGTCACTTGGGCCGCACGCCTCGTGTTGCCCAAACCAAAACTTGTTTTATTTTCAGGTATGTTCCTCGACCTCTTGTGAAGCTCTTACAGAAAATTTGGGTCAAAACAGATTTTGTTTCTATTTTTAATGATTTGTTTGGTAAAAAAGGGCATTTACAGAAATCTATGTCAAAACAGGGTTTCTGTGGGTTACTAAGCAGGAAAACTGGTTCTGGGTCACAAGGTAGGTTATGTGAACTATGTATTTGGGTTTACTAAGTTAAGTATGGTCCTAAGGGTTTAGAAAACTACAGAATTTGCCAGATTTAAAGTAGGGTGTCTACATCAAGACGTTTTGAGATTGCTCTCTCGGGAACCTCGTCCGAGAACAAGGATAGGTATTACCAACCGATGAAACAGGAATTTAAGGTGGGTTCGAGACTTACTCAGACTGGCTCATGTGGACGCCCTCTTAAATCGCGAAGAAAGTCCCCGAGTAATAAAACTGATTCGAAATCGCCTCCCTTGGCTTGTATTTTCTTGTTTTCTACAATCACACACATATGACAAAGGGTATAAGACAGGTGGGTCAACAGACCTCACCTTGCCTCTTCAGTGAACGTACAGAAGCATGCACATTCAAAAGAAAAAGAGAAGAATGAAAGAAGAAATATGGGGGAGAGAAGAATTAGAGCAGGCAGGGAGATAGTGACCAAAGTGGTGAGTAATTGGGCTGACTTGGTAGTAAAAGAGGCTTGGTAACTAAGACCGGCTCGGCAGGATTACTACTAGGTGTCAATACCGATATTGACTAGCTAGGCACGATGGTTAGTCTATCGTCGCAATAAATCGAGCACAATAATTCTGACACAACAACATTATGGCTAGACGACATGACCACCATGAAAGACTAATCTCAACCTCTCTTAATCAAATAAAAAAATAACATAATGAAGATCATAAAGAAAGAATAAGAAGTGAGATAACAGAAGAAGAGAATAGAAAGGAGGAGAATAATATGAGAGAAGAGAAAAACACAGATGGCGCAAGGCGTTGCCTGCTGTATTAGACAAAGATAAGGAAGAAGACACAGTCGGCGCTGAACGTCACCAGCTGTATCAGACAAAGAAGAGAGGGAGTGCACCGTCGAAGCTGAGCGTCGCCGATCGTGTTAGACAAAGAAGAGAGATAAGGTGTAGTTAGCATTAGGCTTTGTCGACTGTATTAGATAAAGAAGAGAGAGAAGATACAGTCAGCTCTATGCTTCACCGACTGTATTAGGTAGAGAAGAGAGAGAAAATGCAGTCGCACTAGGCTTTGTCAATTGTATTAGAAGAAGAAGAGAGATAACATGCAGTCAATGCTAGACTTCGCCAACTGTATCAGACACAGAAGAAAGAGAACATGCAGTCGACGTTAGGCTTCGCCGACTCTAATAGACAAAGAAGAAAGGGAGTATGCAGTCGGCATTAGGTTTCACCAACTGTATTAGACAGAGAAGAAAGAGAACATGCAGTCGGTGTTAGGCTTCACCGACTGTATTAGATAGAGAATAAAGACAACTAGCAGTTAGCGCTAGGCTTCGCCAACTGTATTAGAAGAAGAAGAGAGAGAAGGTGCAGTCAGTGCTAGGCTTCGCCGATTGTATCAGACAGAGAAGAAAGAAAATACAGTCGGTGACTGAAGAACACAGGCGGCGCTATCCATCACCGACTGTGTTAGACAAAGAGCAAAAAGAGAGAGAGAGATGAGAAGAAGAGAGAGTAAAGAGATAAAGTTGAGAAGAAGAGAGAGAAAGAGAGGTAGAGAGAGAAGAAGAGAGAGAAAGAGAGTTAAAGACAAGAAAAAGAGAGAGAAAGAGAGATAGAGACGAGAAAGAGATAGAGATGAGAAGAGATAAAGAAGGGAGGAGAGAGAAAGAGGGGAGTAGAGAGAAAGAGGGAAGGAGGGAGAAAGTTACCTTACTGAAGGCTACCGGCACTTTTCTTCTCTCTCCTCTCTTCTCTCTCTCTCTCTCCAAGATACACCCACGAGCTTAAGAAAAAATTGAAGTCTTTATTGATTGATAGAAGAATGAACCCAAAGGTATTGTGTTCTTCCTTTTTTTACAATTTGGCTTTGCATGTTATATAGAATTGGCCCCAAACATGGGTGTATGCCCAAAAATTATATAGAATTAAAGATAATTACAATTTAATTGAATTAAAAGAAATTCTAAAAATTGGTACAAAATGATTGTTTTGCCCCTGCCTAACAATGTGTGAATTTTCAGAACAATCCATGCTGCTATCCGAGAACTTCCGTGATCTTCCATGACTAATTTAGGTTTGTTCTGATATTTGTTTTATCGAGAGATGATTATTTTCTTATAGGGCTAGGCATGGTGATCGATTTGATACCAACTTCGAGCCATGAATCATGTTTTTAAGCCATGATCATGAGACTTGAATTTTGAATGAATCTTGAAAACTTTGGACTGATTTTGTGTTCGTTCCTTGATGTTTTTCTCCAGTTTCTTTGCTGAATCACACTAAGCATGCTGTCATGATTACGTTGCAACAAACACAACATGTTTTCATGTTCAAGTGAAAATTTCGTGCTCCGGAGTTTTTGGCAGGAATCTTGAAATCCGATGGCCGAAATTTACAGCAAGTTCTACGCTTCTGTGTGTAAAATCCAACCGTTCATCATACGTGAGACTTGGATCAGAGATGGCCACAGACCTTACACACATCATGCAATTGGTTTCGTGTCAATCTGGTATGCGAGCATCATGATTTAGGGTCCGGAGTGGGGCATCCTGCTGCTGACTTTTCTGTAACTTCCTTCACGGATCAGCAACTTCTCTTTAGTTTTTCTTCTTGCTCGGGCCTCATCACGGGGTGTACCATATATCAAAATGCTTGTCTTAATGAGACGAACACACTCACAAAATTTGTGCGCGATCCGACTCCAAACAAGTAAGATATGGGCCTGGAAAGTGACTGCCTGTGACTGTTAAAACAACCACCTTTAATGGTGTTTTAGTGCAGGGTGGCTATATGAGAATAGTGTGCGGCCTACCCATATTCGGTATTTTACCCATAACTTTGTCCTAGAGTGCCTGATTAAGTCAAAACTTGACCCATATGGGTTTTCGATGGTGTCGGATCTAATGGTGGTGGTTCCCACAGTGATTTGATGCATCAAAACCATAGCTCTAGTTACGGGGTCTATTTCAGGGTGCTAGACACTATATGTCTAAGGCAGTGAACACAAAGGAACAATATGACAATTTTTTTGAAATTGTTCCTTTGTGTTCACTGCCTTAGACATGTCTGATTGCGATGAAACTTGGCAGGTGGCCTTTTCGAATGCTAATTAAGATCCTGATAAATTCTGGGACTATTCTAAGACTATCGGGATTTCCACTATTTTGTAGGATTTATTGATCTGTTTCCTCTTTATTCCGCATCAGGGTCCAAGATGCTGAAAAATACGTTCAAACATAAGAATCTACCGAGAAGGGTTCAATGGGATATCTGTTGATGAGGTCAAAGTATGACAAGATGATTGCCGAGGGACTGTGTGGCCTTTACGGGTAATGAATAGCCTTTAGAGACAAGGATAAAACCTCATCATTATATCATCACATGGTATGTACATAAATAACCGTCTTAAGATTTGTTAATGAGGGTAAAGCGTGCACATGTGCAAGAGATTACCCCTATACACCATAGAGTCATGGTTGCATCATGGTCTATAGGACAATAATTTTTTTGACTCTAAGGGAGAACCTGAAATCCATAAATTGCAATTGTCTCCCCTAGTCTATTGGCTGACTTTGGTGGTCTAATCATGAGCCCCTACAGTAGACTGTGCGTCATGGGAATTGCTCAGTCAGTTTGAGAAATCTAGGTGGATCGTGGTCTGTAGTTGAAGGTGGAGTGCTCCCGTATATTAATAAGTTCGTAGATCCAACGGATCTAATTCCCATCAAAATTAATTATTAAATAATTAATTTTACGTCATATGATTTTTAGAATATTTATTTGAATTTTTTTTACTCTTCTGATATTTTGTTTTGCCATTTGGATTTATAAATTAAGATAAATTAATTTTTCAATGTTTTAAATAAAATATAAAAGTCTAAATACAAAATGAAATATCTTTAAAATTTATATGGGGACGCTCCATAAATATGGGAACCCCATTTAGAAGCATGTGGGAATGGGTGGGGGCCATGTGTAACCACCAAATGGTGGCATCCCCCATCTATAGGGGACTAATTTTTAATTTGTATACACCATGCTTGATCACATAGTGCAACTTTCACTATTTAAATTTTGGGTGAGTTTGTATAATACACCAACTTTAGACAATCAAAGCAAGGCGCACTTCAGAACAATGCCAAGAGATGCTGTTTCGTTGTCAAAAGGCTTGATATGGCATAAAAGTCTATTGTCACCCCAATTATGGAATCTTATTTTTATTTTTTTTCTTCAAACTATATGAATATAAAATTTGGTACATGCTGTCATCTCAATGACGCGCACCCAAAAAAAATATTAAAAATAATTTGTTGATAAAATATTATGACCAAAATACACCTTGGATCTTTTAGGGGTATTTTTGTCATTTAATTTTATTGATAATATTTTTTTTATATTTTTTATAGGTGCAACTTTAAGAGAGGAGTGGACTCCCAAAATTTTGTGCCAAAATAATTTGTAAAAAATGTTAAAAATAAAATAGTGTAGAGACATGACAATGAGATTGGGGCCATCTTAGCCGACTATTCACAATAGAAGATTGAATAGGGAGAAGCATATTACTTTTATGCATTAGGGGAAGCATAGACAGCTTGCACTTTTATGCAGTAGGGGAAGCATAGAAAGCTGCCCCTCAGTTATAGGTCCTAACTCTCTCTAAACCTTCCAAATAGGCTTCTATACCCTCTAAACCTGTTTAATTAGGTTAAAATTTCCTAATTAGACTAGAGGCACCCTTGAGCATATCATAACTAGGGGTGTTAATAGACTAGGTCGCGCCTTGGGAGTCTGGACTAGGCATGTTTTCATCCCTCTAATGGATAGACAGGTGACAACCTATCTTCTCTCTTCTCTGAGACAAGAACGGTTATCCGGCGGGGCCGAGCTTTAGACAGGCCGACCAGGAAAAGTCCAATTTCCCAACAAGCCAGATGATCAGGTAAGCCGAACATGTCTTGGCCCAGCCCAGCCCATTTAGCATGCCTTTTATTTTTTTTATTATATTTTTTAAGCTTCACTCTTCAAATTTTATTGTTTATAGTAAGAAAAAATAGATACATGCTAAAATATTTTTAAAAAAATTTAAAACTCATTCTTTCTCTCTAGAAACCCAATCTCTCTTTTCTCTAAAAAAACTCATTCTATCTCTAAAAATCCAATCTCTTTCTCTATAGAAACCCAATCTCTCTCTTGCTCTCTCTAAAAAATCATTCTCTCTATAGAAACCCAATGTCTCTCTTTCTCTAAAAACCCAACCTCTCTCTCTCTCTCTAAAACCCATTATATGTCTCTAAATACCCAATATCTATTTCTCTTTCTAAAAACCCAATCTCTTTCTCTAGAAATCCAAAATCTCGATCTCTCTAAAACCCAATCTCTTTTCATCTCTAAAAACTCAGTTTTCCCTCTCTAGAAATCCAATCTAGAAATCCCTTCGAAAATTCATTCCCCAAATCCAATCTTTGAAACAAATCCTTTGAAATTCCCCTTGTTTTGTGGAAGCTACGATTTTTTTTTTTGGTAATTTTTTTTTGGGCTTTTGGCTTGTATTGGACTCAAAGTACACCCGAGTAACTCGCCTTGGGCTACCGTGGGCAGAAAAAATGGGTGACTCCATGTTAGATAGAGGGAGAGAGGTGCCTGGTTAGTCCGTTGAAAGAGTACCAACTTTACATTTTATGTTCCCGTAATTGGAGGAGGAGGATTCCTAAAATAGAAAAACGACAGCATGAAGTGTAACGCTAAAATTACAATATTCATGCGTCTTAAATTCCTAAATGTTTTGATTTCTCAGTGCCTCTTTTGGTAGTGGGCCACATGGTATAACCACAAAATCCAGCTCCAATTGCAAATTTTAGAAACTTTTACAGAACATAACCATAATGGCTTCCACCATCCACGTTAGGATTTCATATTCTCCATTTTTCAAATTCATTCTAGATACAAATTTCTTTCGATTTTAGAAATCTAGCATCGATCTCAGAGACAATTATTAGTTGGTCTTATTGTGCTCAAGTGATAGGAAAGAAGAACAAGAAGCAGAGGAGGAGGATGATGATGGGCTATGGTGCAAGAATGCTCTGCACCAGAACCACAATGTTCTCTGCTATCCTGTGTTTTCTGGCTTCTGCATTTTCCCAATCGGGTTTAGCATCGGCTTCCCTACTCCATCGATCATTGCAAAACCAGCCAAGGACTTACATAGTACACGTAAGTCAGCCTGAGATGGGCTTAACTGGCTCACCATCAGACAGAGACAGATGGTACAAATCCTTCTTACCGTCTCTGCGAGTGAATCTGATTCCAGAATGCTGTATGCGTATAGCGAGGTGATCGATGGCTTTGCTGCAATACTCACCCCTGCAGAAGTAGAATCGATGACGACCAAAGAAGGCTTCCTGCATGCCTACCTAGATGAACTTCTAGCCTTACAAACCACACATTCCCTTCGATTCCTAGGGTTTAGCCCAAAGCATGGGATTTGGCCTAATACTGGGTTCGGAAAAGGAACCATCATTGGTGTTTTAGACACTGGTATATGGCCGGAGCACCCATCTCTGAATGACATTGGGATTTCACAACCGCTCTAGAAGTGGAAGGGGTGGTGCGTGGATGCCGGCCCCGACTTCAACTCATCTCACAGCAATAAGAAGCTAATAGGTGCCCAAGTATTCAACAAGGGTGCCCTTGCTGCAAAAGCTAATGTCTCTGACTCACCCCGTGATGACGAAGGACATGGCACGCACACTGCCACGACTGCTGGGGGACGATTTGTTCCTGGGGTGGTGTTGTTCAACAGCATCAGGGGCACGGCGGCAGGCACAGCCCCACTTGCGCACCTTGCAATCTACAAGGTGTGCTATAATAATATGGGCTGTTATTCATCGGATATCTTGACCGGTTTCGACAAAGCAATTTTGGATGGGGTGGATGTCTTGTCCATCTCCATAGGACTTAAGATGACCTATAACTTCACTGGTGACATCATTGCCATTGGAGCGTTTGAAGCTGTGCAGAAAGGCATCCTTGTGAGTTGTGCGGCAGAGAACGATGACCTGATGAGGGTACAGTACGGAGTACAGCACCTTGGGTCCTAACAGTTGGTGCCAGCACGATGGACCGTGAACTCCGGGCCGACACAAAGCTTGGCAATGGGCAAATCTTTACTGGCCAATCTCTCTTTCAACCAAAAGATTTCAAGCCAACACTATTCCCTTTGGTGCATCTCGTCTCTGACCCGAAATGCACTGGCAACCTAAGTACAACAGCCGTCTCTGGTAAGGTGCTATTGTGTGAGGACGGTAGTGGAATGATATTGGAAACCTATTTGTCATTCCTAAAAGGTGGGGGTGTGGCCATGATAGTAACAAATCCTGAAGATGATCCATTTCAAATACTCCTTGCGGCAGATATATTGCCTGTATCTAAAGTGAATTTCTATGATGGTAATAAGATAAGGGCCTACATAAACTCCACCAAGAATCCAAAGGGATAGAGATGAGAAAGAGATGGAGATGAGAAGGAGAGAGAGAAAGAGATAAAGAGGGGAGGAGAGAGAAAGAGGGAAGGAGAGAGCAAGTTACCTGCTTGAAGGTTACCGACCCTTTTTTTTCTCTCTCCTCTCTCTCTCTCCAAGACATACTCACAGGCTCAAGCAAGAAATCAAAATTTTATTGATTGATCTAAGAAGAATGAATCCGTCCTTTGTACAATGAGGTAGTGTCTGTTTATATAAAATTGGGCTAAAAAGTGGGTGTACGCTTGAAAACTACCTAGAATTGAAGATAATTACAATTTAATTAAATTTAAATAAATTCTTAAAGTGGGTGAAAAACTATTATTTTGCCCTTGCCTAACAATGTGTGGAATTTCATAACAATCCCTACTTCTGCCCGAGAACTTATGTGATCTTCTGTGGCTTACCCCGGGGTGTGCTGATGCCCGTTTGATCGAAAGATTATTATTTTCTTGTAAGTCTCGACATGGCGATCATTTTGATACTTCGAGCCATGAATCATGTTTTTGAGCCATTATCATGAGACTTGAATTTTGGATGAATCTTGAAAGCTTCGTATCAATTGTGTGTCCATTCCTTGATGTTTCTTCGTGCCTTCTTCACTAAATAACACTGAGTATGTCATCACGAACATGTTTCAACGAACGTAACCCGATTTTGTGTCCGAATGAAGATTTTGTCGTCTTGAGTTTTTGACAGGAATCTTGGAATCTGGTGGCCGGAATTTACAGCAGCTTTGACGCCATCGTGTGTGAAATCTAACTGTTCATTGTATGTGAGGTTCGGATCAGAGATAGCCTCGAACCTTATGCACATAATGCAATTGATTTCATGTTGGTCCGGTATGTGAGTGTCGTGATTTGGCTACTTGAACGAGGTTTGCTGCTGTTGAATTTTCTGCAGCTACCTTCACGGATCAATGAATTCCATTTAGTTTCAAGTCTCTGTTCGGGCATCGTTACGAGGCATAGCTTGTATCGAATTACTCGTCTTGATGAGACGAACACGCTCACCAAATTTGGATGCGATCCGACTTGGAAAGAGTGATTTATAAGCCCCTAATGTGACTACTCATGACTATTAAAACAATCACCTTTAATGGTGTTTTGATGCAGTGAGGCGACATAAGAATAGTGTGCGGCTTACCCCTTTTTGATATTTTACCCATAACTTTGTTTTGGAGTGCCCGATTAAGCTGAAACTTGACCCATAAGGGTTTTCGACCGTACCAGATCTAATGGCGGTGGTCCCACAGTTGTTTGACACACTAAAAGTATGGCTTTAGTTACAGGATCTACTTCAAGGTGCTAGAGACCGATTTCGCATAAATTATTTCTTTGTGTTCACTGCCTTGGACATGTCTGATCGAGATGAAACTTGGTAGGTGGTCTTTTGAAATGATGATGAAGATCATCACTGATTTTGGGGCTATTATGAGACTGTCAAGATTTTTCACTGTTTTGTAGGCTTTTATTGACCTGCTTCCTACTTATTCCTAATCAGGGATCAAGGTGCCAAAAATGCATTAAAATAGTTTGCCCCACCAAATGTTATTCTTCAAGAGAAGTGAGAAGGACAATCATTCAAAAAAATTCCTTCGACTTTTATTTTTTTCCTTCGTAGTCACAGGACCACATGAACGCCGAGAAGATTCACGTAATGGTGTAACTAGGCTGCTCTGACGTAGGGATGCATTGTTCGTAGGTCCGTCCGTGGAGAATTTAGGGGGAGAATTGTCAAAGTCCTCACCCTCGTGCGGACTGTTTGTTATTCTGAATTGAAGGATTTTGTACAGACCTCTTCAGTCAGATTCAGGCCATCTAGCAATTGAGTGCCATGTTGAAGGGCATTGTTCCCATTTGGTCTATGTTCGTTGGTTTGCTTTGGTAGGAGTTGTTTGTTGTTAAACTAGGTTTGCTTTTGACGTTCAGAGTACCAATTTGGGTCTCGTCAACGAAGTCCAGTCGGGGGCAGGTTCTATTAGCCGATCCCGAAGGTATGGTCGTGTCGGTTAGGCGAGCTAAAGTCTCTAGCAGGTTCTCCCCTTGCTTTGTCATTTTCTTTCCTTCTGTAATGTTTGTTTCTAGAGTGTGTATGTGACCTCGCGGGAATAATGTTCTTCCTTATGAGACTTGTCTTGTCGTCTTGGTGAGTTTTCTGTCTTTCGAGTCCTTTTGCAACTGGACTCTGACTATTCGAATATTTTCCTTGAAGCTCATATTTTTGGATTCTTGGTTTTATGCCACCAGGGATTTTCTTCTTTTGAGTGTGGGCTGAAGCTGCTTGTTGAGACAAGTGTTGCATCAACTTGTTTATTGATCCAAGCGTCCTTTGCAAATTTTCACTTGAACTTGGGAAGCAGCGCCGTTGAAACTATTTTCACCAACTTCTTTTTATTTTGGGGCTTTTTTACCCATGACCATTCGGTCATGTCCACCCTTTTCATCCATTTTTACTCAAGATGCCCTTTCGGGTTGTCATCGTGCCCTGTTTTTTTATTCACGAAACAAGTGTTGCATCAACTTGTTTATTGATCCAAGCGTCCTTTGCGAATTTTCACTTGAAATTGGGAAGCAGTGCCATTGAAACTGTTTTCACCAACTTCTTTTTATTTTGGGGCTTTTTTACCCATGACCATTCGGTCATGTCCATCGTTTTCATCCATTTTTACTCAAGATGCCCTTTCGGGTTGTCATCGTGCCCTGTTTTTTTATTCACGAAACACTTTTGCTCATGGTTTCATGACTATGTCCGTCCGTCATTTTTACTCATAGCGTTCCCTTGTTCAGGTATACACCATGCCTATTATTCTTTTATTATATGTTTTTTGTGAAAGCGTGTTTAGGGTCACGCCTTCGGGACCTGTACGAAACTGTTTAACGTCATGCAGCTAGGACATGCACTATGGTTTAAAGTCATACAACTTGACCATGGTAGAGATGGATGACAGTCCGGGGAGGCCATGGAGTGAGTATTGTGGCGGTTTGACTCGCTTGGGGAGATAGCATTAGGCTACCTATGAAAGATGGATGATGTATGAAATGTGAGTGGACGATGGTGACCCACTAACTTACAATGAATATGGATGGCAGGATGGTTTGCCGTTTTGTGAGCATGAGTGAGATTCACTGGGAAATGAGGTACGGTGATGAATTGAATGAACACACTGGGGTGTTAATGAAGGTGGCATGTGCATACTAACAGATCGGTTAGGGAAGGCGTGCGTGGAATGCACGTAAAGGTGTGTGGGTGTATGTGGGGGCAAGTTTTAAAGGTCATACTTCTGGGACCTATGCAAAACAGTTTATCATCATGTAGGTAGAACGTGCATTATGGTTTAAGGTTGTACAGCTGGACCATGGTGGTTATGTAGTTTAAAGTCATACAATTAGGACCATACAGTTTAAGGTCATGCGACTAAACCTTTGTCACAGTTTAAGGTCATATAGTTCGGACCATGGTGTCAAGCCTTTTATCGCTGTGGCTAGAACGTGCACTATGGTTTAAGGTAATACAGCTGGACGGTGGTTATGCAGTTTAAAGTCATACAATTCGGACTGTGCAGTTTAAGGTCGTACAATTAGACCTTCGCTACAGTTTAAGGTCGTATAGTTTGGACCATTCAGTTTTAGGGTTGTGCAACTAGACCAAGGCTGTGCAGTTTAGGGTCACGCAGCACAAACCGAGGCTGAGCAGTTTAGGGTCATGCAGTACTGATCGAGGCTATGCAGTTTAAATTCATACAACTAGGACCGTGCAGTTTAAGGTCGTGCAACTAAACCTTCGCTACAGTTTAAGGTCATATAGTTTGGACCATGAGATTTTTCAGGTCGTCCAACTACACCAGGGTTGTACAGTTTAGGGTCGTGCAGCATGGACTGAGGCTGAGCAGTTTAGGGTCATCCAATACGGACTAAGGCTATGCAGTTTAAAGGCATACAACTAGGACCGTGGCTTTGCAGTTTACAGTCATACAACTAAGACCATGCAGTTTAAGCTCTTGAAATCAGACCTCCGCTATAGTTTAAGGTCATATAGTTTGGACCATGTAGTTTTCAGGGTCTTGCAATTAGACCAGGTTGTACAGTTTATGGTCATGCAGCACGAACCGTTGTGTGGGTCGCCATGTGGGTGGAGCTGCATAGGGAAGAGATCTGTGGACAGTAATCCGACCCCCTAGGGATAAAATGGCTCAGACCAGTCAAAAACTGAGGGCTCAGATGAAAATGATTGATTAGGTTCCTCGATCTCACCCTCTAGATCCTTTTGGGATTAGGCAGCACGCGTCTCAAGTTTCGAGGCAAGACCTGGGACATTTTTTAGATCGCTCTCTCGAGAACCCCGTTCGAAGACGGGGGCAAGTGTTACCAATCGGTGAGAGAGGAATTTAAAGGTGGGTTTGAGACTTACTGACTGACTCGCTTAGATGCCCTCTTAGATCACGAAGAAAGCCCTAGTAATAAAATTGGTACAAAATTGCCTCCCTTGGCTTGTATTCTTCTTGTTTTCTACTTTTATGCAATAACACACATATATGGAAAAGGTTATAAGATACGTGGGTCAAACCTCATCCTTTTCCTCTTTGATGAGCGTACACAAGCATGCGCATTCAAAAAGAAGAAGAGAAGCAAGACGGGGTAGAGAAGAATTCTACTAAGCGAGAGGATCAGATCGGTGACTAGGTTGATAAATAATTGGCCTGACGTGGTAGTAAAGCGAGCTCGGTAACTAAGACCGGCTCACAGGATTACTATTAGACTTCGTTACCAATACCGACTAGCTAGGCACGATGGTCCATTTGTCGTGGCAATAACGCAGGCCAACTAATAGGGGAAGGGAGAGAAAACTAGTCGGTGCTAGGTCTCGTTGACTGATAGAAGAGGAGAGAGAGACCAGTCGACGCTAGGTCTCACCGATTGACAAATAGAAGGAGAGAGAAAACCAATCGACGTTATGTTTCATCGAATAACAGAGGAAGGAGAAAACCAACCGACGCTAAGCTTTGTCAGTTGTGACAGGAGAAAACCAACCGACGTTAAGCCTCATCAGTTGTGACAGGAAAAAACCAACCAGTGCTAAGCCTCGTTAATTGTGGCAGAAGGAAAAAACCAACCGGCATTGGGCCTCACTGTTTGCCTTAGAAGAGGATAGATGGAGATAGAGATGAGAAAAAGATAGAGAAAGAGATATAGATGAGAAGGAGATAGAGACAAGAAGGGAGGAGGCGAGAGAAAGAGATAGAGATGAGAAGAGAAGAGAGAGAAAGGAGAGAAAGAGGGGAGGAGAGAGAAAGAAGAGAGATAAAGAGGGGAGGAGAGAGAGATTAGAAGAGAGGAGAGAGATGAGAAGAGAGGAGAGAAAAAGAAGAGAGGGAAGAGGGGAGAGAGAGAGAAGAGGAGAGAGAAAGTTACTTGCTCGAAGGGTACCAACCCTTTTCTTCTCTCTCCTCTCTCCCTCTCCAAGACGTACTCACAAACTCAAGAAGGAATGGAAATTTTATTGAATCAATCCAAAAAATGAACCGAAGCCCTTTACAATTTAGCTTTGCATGTTTATATAGAATTAGGCTAAAACATGGGTGTATGTCAAAAACCTAGCTAGAATTGAAGGCAATTACTATTTAATTGAATTTAAAGAAATTCTAAAAATGGGTGCAAAAGGACTGCTTTGCCCCTTCATAACAATGTGTGGAATTCCAAAACAGTCCTTGCTGCTACCTGTGAACTTGTGTGATCTTCCATGGCTGGCCCGAGATCGTTTTGACGCCCGTTTGATTGAAATATTATTATTTTCTTGTAGGGCTTGGTATGGCGATCATTTTGTTACCAACTTCGAGCCATGAATCATGTTTTTGAGGCATGATCATGAATCTTGAATCTTGGATGAATCTTGAAAACTTTGGATCGATTGTGTCCTTGTTCCTTGATGTTTCTTCATGATTTTTTCATTGAATCACACTAAGCATGCCGTCACGATCATGTTGCAACGAATGTAGTTTGATTTCGTATCCGGATGAAGATTTTGTCATCTTGCTTTTTTTGCCTGAATCTTGAAGTTCGGCAGCCTGAATTTATAGCAGCTTTGACGCCTTCGTGTGTGAAATCCAATTGCTCATCGTACGCGAGGTTTGGACCAGAGATAGTCGTGGACGTTACACACATAATGCAATTGGTTTCATGCCGATCGGAGCGTCGTGATCTGGCTGCTCGAACAAGGCGTGCTGCTGCTGAACTTTCTACAGCTCCCTTCATGGATTAGCGACTTTCATTTAGTTTTTCTCTCTGCTCGGGCGTCGTCATGGGGTGTACCACATATTGAATTGTTTGTCATGATGAGACGAACACGCTCACCATATTTAGGAGCGATTCGACTTGGAATGAGTGAGATATAGGCCTTAAAAGTAGCAGCCCATGATTGTAAAAACAACCACCTTTAATGGTGTTTTGGTGCAGTGAGGCCACACAAGAATAGTGTATGGCTTAACCCCTTTTAGTCTTTTACCCATAACTTTGTCTTGGAGTGCCCGATTGAGCCAAAACCTGACCCATAGGGATTTTCGACCGTGCCGGATCTAATGGCGATGGTCCCACAGCTGTTTGACAAACCAAAAGTATAGCTCTAGTTACGGTGTCTATTTCAAGGTGCCAGAGATCGATTTTGCTGAAATTGTTTCTTTGTGTTCACTTCCTTAGACATGTATGATTGTGATGAAACTCAACAGGTGCTCCTTTGAAGTGCTGATGAAAAATCTTGACCAATCTTGGGGCCATTATGAGACTGTCAGGAATTTCCACTGTTTTGTAGGCTTTATTGACCTGCTTCCTATCAGGGACCAAGGTTCTGAAAAATACGTTCAAATAGATTGCCCCACCGAATGTTGTACTTCAAGAGAAGTGAGAAGGACAATCATTAAAAAAATTTCCTTCGGCTCTTACGTTTTTTCGTCCTAGCCACAAGACCATGTGAACGCCGAGGAGATTCACATAATGGTGCGACTAAGCTGCTCAAACGTAAGGCTGCATTATTCGTGGGTCAGTCCGTGCAAACTTTATGGGGAGAAGAGACTTTTTTGAGGGATCATGTTGAAGTCCTCACCCTCATGTGGACTGTTGGTGATTCTGAAGCTGAGGATTTTGTACAGACCTCATCAGTTAGAATCAGGCCCGTCTGGCAATTGAGTGCCATGTAGAAGGGCATCGTTCCCATTTGGTCTGGGTTCGTTGGTTTTCTTTGGTAAACATTGTTTTCTGCTACACCAGGTTTGCTTTTGATGTTCAGAGTACCACTATGGGTCTTGTCTACCGAGTCCAGTCAGGGGCAGGTTCTATTAGCCAATCCCGAAATTCTAGTCGTGCCGGTTAGACGAGCTGATGTCTCTAGCAGGTTCTGACCTCACTTTTTCAATTTCTTGCCTTTGGAGTATTTGTTTCTAGAGTGACCTCGTGGGAACAATGTTCTTCCTGGACGTCATTGTGACCATGCCCGTCCGTAATTTTTACTCATGGTGTTCCCTTGTTCAGGTATACACCATGCCCATTATGTTTTCAATTTTTTGTGAAGGCATGTTTAAGGTCATGCCTTCGAGACCTGTGCGAAACAGTTTAATGTCATGCGGCCTGGACACGTACTATAGTTTAAGGTCATATAGCTGGACCGTGGTTATGCAGTTTAAAGTCATACAACTAGGACCGTGCAGTTTAAGGTCGTGTAGCAAGACCTTCACTACTGTTTAAGGTCATATAGTTCGGACCATGGCTGTGCAGTTTAGGGTCATGCAGCTAAGACCACAATGTAGATGGATGGAAGTCTTTGGAGGCCCTGAAGTGAGTATGGTAGTGGTTTAACTCACTTAGGGAAATGGCACGGGCTACCTATGATGTATGAAGTGGGAGTGGATGATGGTGACCCACTAACTTACAATGAATATGGATGGCGGGATGGTTCGCCTTTTCGTGAGCGCGGGTGAGACTCACTGGGAAATGAGGTGTGGTGATGAACTGAATGAACTCACTGGGGAGGTAATGAAGGTGGTGCGCGCACACTAACAAGTAGGTTAGGGAAGGGGTGCGCGAAAGTGCACATAAAGGCATGTGCGCATATGTGGGGGCGAGTTTATGGTCATGCCTCCTGGACCTGTGCAAAGCAGTTTATCGTCATGTGGCCTGGACGCACACTATGGTTTAAGGTCATATAGTTTGGACCATGGTTGTGCAGTTTAATGGTGCGCAACTAGCCATCACTACAGTTTAAGGTCATATAGTTTGGTCCATGCTGCTGAGCCTTTTAACGTCATGCGGCTAGGACATGTACTATGGTTTAAGGTCATATAGTTGGACCGTGGTCATGCTGTTTAAAGTCATACAACTAAAACCGTGCAATTTAAGGTCGTGCAACTAAACCTCCGCTACAGTTTAAAGTTATATAGTTTGGACCAAGGCTGTGCACTTTAAGGTCATGCAACTAGACCATTGTGTGGGTTGCCATGTAGGTGGAGCTCTATGAGGAATAAGTCTGTGGTTGGTAATCCGACTCTCTGGGGATAAAATGGGTAACGCCATACATAAGCAGAGGGCTCAGATGGAAATGGTGACATGATGAAGGATGGCCAACAGAGGATGTCTTCACTAGGGCTTTAGGGGGGACAAGCTTACTTCTTGGGATTAAGATAGATTGGTGTGAAACAGACCCATCGAGAATTGAAGAGGCAAGAATGACCTTAACTTCAATGGGGATAATGGGCTGCAGTATGGGTGTGACTCTTATGGGGATGAGGGATAGCTCCTAACTCCATTAGGGAAGATAGGTCACAATTTGGGTGCAACAACTTGGGGATGACAGGTCACGGCTTATGTGCAACCCGCGTAAGACTTCAATTTGGAGTAGATGATAATAGGGTGCTAGAAATACGGCCGGGGCCAGGTGGAGCGCTAGTGGCTTCTTGCGAATTTTCAACCGGCATTGAGTTCTCAAAAACACAACCAACGCTGGGTTGTTAAAGAGTCAACTGATGCTGTCAGAGGCCTGTGATATCATTTGAAGACAACCGGCGTTAAGTAAACCAACGTTGGGGTCATTTGGAAACACACCCGGCGCTAGGGTTGTTTAGTAGGTACCCGACGCTAAGTTAACCGGCGCTAGGGTTGGGTCGATGAGACTTACCTTGGGCCTCGAGCCAAAGCCCGACCCGGCTCATCATCTCTTGGCTTCCCTTTGATGCGACTAGAATTCCCAGTTTGTGAGGGGCATTCGAGGGTAGTGCAAGCTATATAAGGGGGGTAAAATCCTAATTCCCCTCATTTTTCACCAGGGGGAAAAATCTTAAGCACAAGTTTTCTATGAACGTGAGGAGAGAGTGTTCGGTTGAAGTTCCGACGAGCAGCGAGACTTCAGTTAAAGTTCTACAGGGAAGGTTTTCGACCAACAGTGGGATTCTAGGCGGTTTTTACGGGGAAGGTTCTCGGTAAAGTTTTTGCCAAGAATTTGGGGAAGTTGCAGGCAGAGGTTTTTAGCATAGGGAATTTTTCTGTGAGGGGAAGAGGTTTCGACTGCAATGGTTTTGGTAGAAAAGGCGGGAAGTGAAACTGTGATCATTTTTGTGCATTTTGGGAGTTTTTAGCATAGTTTTTAAGAAATGTTTCTGGGATTTTCGCCACATTTCGACACTGTTAGTGGTTTTGCAGAGGATTTCAGGAATTAAAGAAGTTTGCAGAAATTTTCTTTGAGGTACTGGTGCTGTCCAGGCCAAAAACATAGGCGGGAAAGTTTTTCAGTAGATTTTCCGGTCGTGTAGTAGAAGTTTCGACAGGAGACGAACAGTTACGGGAGATGGACCATAATGGAAGGTGTATGGTTTGCAGGAGGTGAACCGTCATGGAGGTGAATCGTCGCAGGGGAAGCATTCAGTTACCTCTTAAAATCGTGCGATCATTAAGTCGGTGTGAAAACTTAGGCTTTGAAAACGAGGAGTCACGGGAAGCAAACAATGCAACCGGGCCGACGCTAACAGAAGTGCAGTCAGTGCTGGGGCAACCGGCGCTGATGGTTTGGAGTGCTGACTTTAACGGCGTTGGACCTCAAGAAAGGCAACCGGCGCTAGGGGTAAGGAGCGCAACCGGTGCTGGCCTTTGGAGTGCTGACTCAACTGGCACTGAACCTCAAGAAAAGCAACCAACGGTAGGGGTAAGGAGCACAACCGGCATTGACCTTTGGAGGACACAGTCGGCGCTCATCAGCACGTGTGGCTTATCATGCTGTGGGAAGTAATGCTCGACGACAAGCTACATATGGCGATGTTCATGGGCCGGGAAAAAGTAGTGAATGATGGTAAGGCGTGGCCTGTGGTTCCTGTTGGAAGCCAAATCCTTCAGCACAATAGTGAGGTCCATGTTGTTCTATGGGAGGGCATCCACTGTGAACAGAGTACGCTTTCCGTCATAGGCCAATTGTTTGCCAGGCAGCCGGCTTTGTATGTTTGATACACACGTCGAATGAATCCTTTGTTGTATATTTGATGTACAGGTCAAGTGAGATACTTGACTTGTATGTTTGATGTACGGGTGGGCTGAGGTTAGCTGCTTGGAGTGGCTCTGCTTTGTTTTCTCGCCTGTAACCATCCTCTTACTCGTCATATGAATTAAAGCTAACTCTCCAAGTGGTTTCACTTCTTCTTCTTCATGAGGAAAGCCTTTCTTTCATGGGTTTGCTTCTTCTTTATGACAGAAGTAATTTCTTCTTCATGAGAGAAGTAATTCCTTCGTGGGTTTTGCTTCCTCCTCATGGGTTAGGCATTTTTTTTGGCCAGTAACCGTTCTTTTATCCTCCGATGCAAGAGACTTGTAACCTCCCTAGTAATGGGCTTTTTGTAACTCATTTTTACTGCAATAAAAAGGGTTAGAATTTTGTTTGGACCATCTTGCTTATTTTTGATTGGGTCCCTTTCTTTGGAATATGCATTACGGATAATACTTCTTTAAGTATCATCGATTGATATGAGGCATCGCCTCATCTTCATCAGGACGTGCCAGTATATAGGCTCTGTTGGGCGAGACCTTTTTTACTATAAAGGGATGCTTCGACAAAAACGAGAAAGACAACATTCAAAAAATTTCCTTCGGCTTTATTACTTTTTTCTTCTTAGCCACAAGACCACGTGAACACCGAGGAGATCCGCGTAATGTTATAACTAGGATGCTCAGACTTTTGGATGCAATGTACAGGTCTATTCGTGGAGACTTTAGGGGGAGGAGAGACTTTTTTTAGGGATCCTATAAATGTCCTCACCCTCGGGTAGACTGTTTGTGATTCTGATAGTTGAGGATTTTATACCGACCTCGTTGGTCAGAATTAGGCCTGTCTGGCAGTCGAGGGCCGTGTTGAAGGGCATTTTTCCCATTTAGTCAGAGTTTTTGTATCCTCTAGTGTTGATCCACGTTTTGAGAATCAAGATACCTCTCCTCTTCTTCTGAGGCAACCCTTGAGGATTCAATCCTAATAGCTGCATCACAAGTCTAAAGTCATGGCTGACTATCCTTATTTAGGAACCTTCAACATTTTGAAGTGTGTTAGTGACCTTGTGGGAATGGTGCTCTTCTTCATGAGACTTGTGGTTAGGTACCTCGATCTCGCACTCGGGGTCCGGATGACCTGGTGGCATAGTTTCGGGTTCTAGATGGACCCAAGACCTAAGATCGCTCTCTCGGGACCACGTAAAGAATACGTGGGCAGGAGTACCAACCGGTGAGAGAGGAATTAGGGTCGCGAAGCGGGACTTACTTCACGTAGGTTCGTGACATGCTAGGGCTAACTCATATGGGCGCCCTCTTATATCATGTTGGAAAGGCCCCCTGGCTTATGGCTGGTTTGAAATCGCCTCCCTTGACCTATTTATCCTTTCCTGCAAACACACATATACACACACATTAGAAGTACAGACAAGTGGGGGATAAGTACCCACCTTGTTATAGGGTGAAGTGAAAGTGAGAGAAGAAGTTTGACCAAGCGACTAGGCTAGCATAGTGGCTAGATCAGTACGGTGATTGACCGGGCATGGTAGCAAGACGGGCACGGTAATTCAGACTGACACAATGGTATTACTAGTAGACGACGAAACCAATACCGACCAACCTGGAGCAATGACTAGTCTATCGTGGCAGTAAGACGAGCATGGCAACTCAAACCGGCACAATGGCATTACTACTAGACAACGAAACCAACACCGACCAACCTAGCGCGATGGCTAGTTTGTCACGATTGTAAAACGGGCACTGTAACTCAGACCGGTACAATGGCATTACTACTAGACGACGGAAACAACACCGGCCAACCTGGTACGATGGCTAGCCTATCGTGGCAGTAAGACGGGCACGGTAACTTAGACCGACACAACGACATTACGACTAGACGACAGAACCAGCATGACAGCACGAGGCTCAGCCTGCTCTCTAGTCAAACAAGAGATGAAGAGAAACAGAAAAGATGAAGACTAGCTCGACTCTCGCTAGGTTTTTCAAAAAAAAAAGAGAGACGAAAGTGAAACTAAAAGTGATAATGAAATGATAGTGATAGAAAATGAGATGAAATGAAAATAAAAGAGATGGATAAAATTAGAAAATAGAATTAGGATTAAAACGTAATGAAGTGAAGTGAATTAAATAAAATTAAGTGGAGAAAAATAAAATAAAAGCGATGGAAGAAAATAAAATAAATTAGGTGATTAAAATAAAATAAATAAATGGGGTGGAGTAAAGTATGGTGGAATAAAATAAGTGAAATGAAATAAATAAAAGAACATAGGACAAGGGAAAATAAAATGAGTGGGTAAAATTGAATAAAAGGATGGGGAGGGATTGTAATGGAATAAAATAAAAAGAAGAGGGTAGAGGAGATTAAATGAGGTGGTTTAATAATAAAATGAAAAAAAAATTATTTGAGAGAGAAGGTGTTGAAATAGTTTCAGAACATAAAAGAAGAGGAATACATAAGTTGAGAGGGGGAATGAGCTTTTTGTATGCCCTTACGTACATGAAAGAAGGTAAGAAAAAAAAATGGGTAGTGCTTTTGGTTAAGAGAGAGAGAGAGGGCTGTGCATTGGTTTTTTTTTTATTGTGTGAGGGGGGCAGAGAGTTGGACATATCGATATAGGTCAAGGGAAATGAGAAAGGGGATATTTGACATGTGGAGGAGGGTAAGGTAGAATAAAATAAAAAAAAGGAAAGGTTTGACTTAAGGGTGTGAGAGAGATGTGGGGTATACGTGGATGCAAGAAATGGTGATGAAAGATGAAAGTGGGAGGATGAAGTCCGTTAATTAGGAGAGAGAGAGGGGTTTGGACGAAAGACAGTGAAAAAAGGGGGAACGAAACTTTGACGAAAAGAAGGACAGCCAAACGCAATTAGAAAAAGGAGGAAGAAGTATTTGTTTGTGGGTTTTCTTTGGTGGATTATTTAGGGAGACAAAGTGCAGGGAAGAAAATGGGGCCACACGACGTTGTTGAAATTGGAGTAAAAGGAGAGCGCAAGGTTGCGAAGAAGACGGTGAAGAAAGAGAACAGCCGAGCTGAGGGAGCCGGCTGCGATTATGGGAGGTGGAGGTTCCAAGCAGCTAGGCGAAAGAAAGGAGTGGCTGCCTGATTGTGAGTGATGGTAGCAGTGGGTTGCGAGGCGGTCGAGAGTGACGGAGGCTGGAGCGGTAAAGTTGCAGAAATTGGAGCAGGTAAGATAGAAGTGGGTGGTAGTAGCTGGTCTGGGGTTGTGACGAGAGAAGAAGGTCGAAGAACAGGGGCGCTACTGAGGAGTAAATGGGGTGGTTAGTTGCAGGTGGTAATGGAGTAGGCTGAGATTGTGGTCGGCTGCTGGTTGGTAGAGGAGGAAGGGTAGAGAAGATGGTGGAGAGTTGGCTGCAGCTAATGACTGCAATTCGGAAAAAGAGGACGGTGATAGGAGAGTTTAAGTGTAAGAGAGATGACAGAAATTGGTTGCTGCTGGGTCAAGATAGAGGGGGCTGAGGTGCAGCTGAGTTGGTGGACGTGGGTGAGAGAAAGGTGGGAAAGTTACTGGGGCTTGGACACTGGTAGGGAATGAGAGAAAGAGAGAGAGAGAAAGCAGTGACAGAGGTTGAGAGAGTGGCCGATGGTTGCAGGGAATTGGAGGAAGATAAAGTAGCGAAGGAAGAGAGAAAGATTGATTGGTGGACAGAGGACAGGGAGAAGGTAGTGTGGCTCGTTGCAGCCGTTGAGGAGAGGCGAGGACAGCAGCAGAGGGAGAGACGGCAGTGGTGGAACGGGATTACACAGACGGCACCAAGTAGAGGATTGCATAGACGGCGCTGTGTAGAGGATTGCGTAGACGGCGCTAGGTAGGAAGGTTTCACAAGCGGCGGCACTAAGTAGAGGATTGCATAGACGGCGCTGGGTAGAGGTTTGCGTAGACGGCTCTAGGTAGGAAGGTTTCACAAGCGGCGATGAGCAGGAAGGTTCACAAGCGGTGATAGACAGGAAGGTTTCAAAAGCGGCCATGGTAGTGTTTACGCGCGGCCTAAGGGGAAGAAAGCTTTGAGGAGATGGTGGTCGCGCGAGACCACAGGTTGTGAGTGGAAAAATGGGAACGTGAGGGTTCTCCAAAAAGGATGATAGGAGGGAATTCACAAAAAAAAGAGAAAGGGAAACGGTCGTGAGGAGGGACTGCCTGAAAAAGAAGGGACAGGTGAGCCCGAGGGTGCATAGGAAGAAAATGGTCATATAGGAGATAAAAGAAAAAGAAATAGAAAAATAGTGGTCATCCTTGACCACAAGGAAGGAGATGAGAAGGTTGTGGTTGTGAGGAACCATATGGAGGATAAAAGAGAGAAATCGTGGTCAAACGACACCACGAGAAGAAAAGAGAGAGAAAAAGTGAAACATAGATGGCGATGGGACTCTACCGTCTATGAAAGGGAAGAGAGAAAGAGAGAGAGACGAGAGAAGAGAGAGAAAGAGAAGAGAGAAAAGAGATAAGCCCAAGGGGACCAACGTAAAAGTTTCTCTCTCCTTCCTCTCTTTCTCCAGACGTGACCCAACAACAAAAAAGATGGAAATTTTATTAAGCAAAGTAGGGTCCTTTGTACAATGACATAACGTAATATATATGTACTTTTGCCCAAACATGGGTGGATTGATCAAAATCAACCCTAATTATTAAAAATTAATATTTAACTGAATTAAAAGGAATTATAAAAATGGGTGCAAAATGAATGTTTTGCCCTTACTTAAAAATATATGAAATTTCAAAACGGTCCTTGCTGCTGCTTTAGAACGTGTGTGATCTTATATGGATGATCCGGGGTTGCTTCGGTACTCGTTTGCCAAAAATATGATTGCTTTCTTGTAGGGCTCGTCATGGAGATCGATTTGATACCAATTTCGAGCCGCAGATCGTGTTTTTAAGCCACGATCATGCGATTTGAAATTCTTGTGAATATTGAAAACT
Organism: Amborella trichopoda; assembly: GCF_054954075.1. NCBI lineage: Eukaryota > Viridiplantae > Streptophyta > Magnoliopsida > Amborellales > Amborellaceae > Amborella > Amborella trichopoda. The sequence continues at coordinate 27,509,580 of NC_142346.1, forward strand.
TCGGATCGATAATGCGCTTGTTTTTTGATTTTGTCCGTGATTTCTTCATTGTATTATATTGAGCATGTCGTCACGATTACGTGGCAACAAACGCAGCTTGATTTCGTGCACGGACGAAGATTTCGCAACTTTTGGGTTTTGACCGGAATCTGAAATTTCGGCGTTGGAATTTACAGTCACTATATTGGCTTCGTGTGAGAAATCCGACCGTTCATCATGTACGGCGTTTGGATAAGAGATTTTCTTAGGCCTTACGCACGTGATGGAACTAGTCTCATATCAATCCGATACCTGATCGCCGTGATTTGGCCGCTCGAACGAGTCATGTCGCAGCTGATTTCTTGCAACTTTCTTCACGAATCAGTAACTTCTCTCTAGCTTTTCACCTTGTTCAAGTTTTGTCATGGGGTGCGCCACATATCAAAACGCTCGTCTTGACGAGACGAACACGCTCACAAAATTTGAGTTCGATTTGACATGGGACGAATGAGATATGGCCCCCGAAATTCACTGCTCGACAATGTAAAAATAGCCACCTTTAATGGTGATTTGGTGCAGAGAGGCCACACGGAAATAGTGTGCAGCCTACCCAATTTGGTTATTTTACTCATAACTTTGTCATGGAGTGCTGGATTTAGCCAAAACATGACCCAAAACTATTTTCGATAGTGTCAGATTCAATGGCGGTGGTCCCACAGCTGTTTGACGCACTAAAAGTAGAGTTCTAGTTACGTCGTTTTAAGGTGCGAGAGGCTGATTTTTTCGAAATTGCTTCTTTGTCTGCGCTGCTTTAGACATGTTTGATTGCGACGAAACTTGGCAAGTGGCATTTTGAAGTGCTTAGGAAGATTTCTACCGGTTCTGGGGCAATTCTGAGACTGTCGACAATTCTACTGTCTGTCGGCTTTATTGACCTGCATTGTCTTTATTCCGCATCAGGGACCAAGGTTCTGAAAAATGTCTTCAAACGCTTGCCTCACCGAATGTTGTAGAGAAGTGAGAAGGACAACATTCGGAAAATTTCTTTCGGCCTTATTAATTTTTTTCTTTCAAGCCACAGGACCACGTGAACGTCGAGGAGATTCACACAATGCTGCAACTAGGATGCTCAGACATTTGGATGCAATATACAGGTCCATCTGTAGAGATTTTAGGGGGAGAAAAGCTTGTTTTTTAGGGATTCTATCAAAGTCCTCACCCTTGCGTGGATTGTTTGTGATTCTAACAGTTGAGGATTTTATACGGACCTCGTTGAGTTCTCTAAACTTGTTTCTTTGTCTGTACTGCCTTAGACATGTCTGATTGCGACGAAACTTAGCAGGTGTCTTTTTGAAGTGCTTAGGAAGATTTCTACCTATTCTGGGGCAATTCTGATATTGTCGAGAATTCTACTGTATGTCAGGCTTTATTGACCTGCTTCCTCTTTATTCAGCATCAGGCACCAAGGTGCTGAAAATATCTTCAAACAATTTGTCTTGCCTTTTTGGCTAGCTTTCTCTTCTTCGAGTCTTTTTTGTGAATGTACACAGGCTGTCGGAATCTTTTCCTTGAAGCTCGTATTTTTTTATCCTGGTATTGTGACACCAAGGGTTGTTCTCTTTAGAATGTGGGTTGAAGCCGCCTGTTGAGGTGAGAGCCGCATCAACCTGTTTATTGGTCCAAGTGTCCTTTGCATATTTTCACTTGGACTTGGGAAGTGACGTCGTAGAGATGGTTTTTACAAACTTCCTTTTATTTGGGATTCTTTTACTCATGACCTTACGTCCATGTCCACTCTTACTCTTCCATTTTTACTCATGAAGCCCTTTCGGGTTTTCACAGTGCCCGAGTTTTTATTCTTACGGAACTCACTCATGGTTTCATGACCATGCCCATCCATCATATTTACTCATGATGTTCTCTTATCCAAGTATACACCATGCCTGTTAATTTTTTCTTTTTCTTTTTTTGGTGAAGGTGTGTTTAAGGTAATTTTTCGGGACTTGTGCGAAGCCTTTTATCGTCATTCAGCCAGGATGTGCACTCTAGTTTAAGGTCATATAATTGGACCATAGTGGAGATGAATGGCAGTCTGTTGAGGCCATGGAGGGAGTATGGTGGTGCTTTTGACTCACCTTGAGGAGATGGCACAAGGCTACCAATGAAGGATGGATGGTGTATGAATGAAAGGTGAAAAGTGGTGACCCACTAGCTTATGACGAGTATAGATGGTGGGATCACTCCCTGTTTTGTGAGCACGGGTGAGACTCACTGGGGATTGATGAATGGTAGTGAAGGGATATGGATTTACTAAGGGGTTAATGAAGGTGGTAAATGCACACAGACGGTTCGGTTTGGGAAGACGTGCGAAAAAATGCACGTAAAGGGCTGTTGGAAGATATTTTTCATCATCATGGGTCCCCGGTCAATAAAAGCTTAAAAAATAGTGGAAAGTTTGATAGTATCATAATGACCCCAGAACTGGTCAAAATCTTCATGAAAACTGTTAAAAGTCTCCTGCCAAGTTTCGTCACATTCCAACATGTCTAAGGCAGTGCAGACTGAGAAACAGTTCTGGCAGAATCAGCCTCTAACACCCTGAAACGGACCCTATAACTAGAGATATATTTTCGATGTCTTAATTTGTTGTGGGACTACTGCCATTAGATCTGGCAGGGTTGAAAACCCCCATAGATCAAATTTCAGCTTAAACGGACTTTCCAGAAAGATATTATAGGAAAAAGAGCAAAACAGGAGGAGCCACACACTATTCCCGTGCGGCCACCCTGCAATTAGCTCCATTAAAGGGACAGTCATGAACAATGACTTTCCATGCTTATATCTTGCCCGTCTCAAGTAGGATCGTGCTCAAATTTGTGTGCATGTTTGTCTCGTCAAGACGAGCATTTCGATATGTGGCATGCCTTGTAACAACGCCCGCGCATGAAGAAAAGCTAGAGAGAAGTTGATCCACGAAGAAAGTGCAGGAAAATCAGCAGTGTCGCACCTCACTCAAGCGGTCAAATCATGCAGTTCGCGAACCCGATCTACTTGAAACCAATTCTATTGTTTGCGTAAGATCTAGGGCTCTCACCTGTTCGAACCCTATACATGATGAACGGTCGGATTCCACACACGAAGCTTATGAAGTGACTACAAATTCGGATGTCGAAATTCCAGGTTCCGACAAAAACTCGAAAGGTGCTAAATCTTCGTCCGGGTATGAAATCGAGCTGTGTTTGTTGCCTCGCAATTGTGATGGCACGCTCAGTGTGATCCAACGAAGAAACCACAAAAAAACGTCAAGGAACGAGCACACTATCTATCCAAAGTTTCAAGATCTATTCAAATTTCAAGTCACATGATCATGTGCTAAAAACACGATCCATACCTCGAAGTTGATATAAAATCGATCGTCATGCCGCGCCTTATAAGAAAACAATCATCTTTTGATCAACTAGGCATCCGAACAACCCCGGATCATCCATGAAAAATCATGTACATTATAGGGCAGCACAAGGACTGGGCAAATCTGTCATTTTTCACCCTATTTCTTATTTCTTTTAATTCAATTAAATCTTAATTTCTACCATCATTGTGCGCAGGACCCTCAACCCTTTGCTAAAAGAGAGGTTCACTGAATAAAATTTCTCTTTCTTCTCAGTGTTGGGTCACGTTTGGAGAGAAGTAAGGAGAGAGAAACTTTTGGACTGGTACCCTTAAGCTCAAGGAAAATATTTCTATCTCTTTTTTTTCTTTTCTTCTTCTCTCTCTTCCTCTCGTTCCTCTTCTTCATCTTAGCTCCTCTCAAAGGCCATGCACAGTAGTGGCAGTGCCATGCATGCCTCTCCCGTGGTCTCACTGGTTGCTCATGGGGATGGCAGCGCCATGCGCGAGTTTCTTTCTCCTTCTTTTATTCATTTCTATCTCTTGGCAAGGTCTGCAAATTGCGCTGCTCATCGCCATTCGCAGATGTGTCCTCGACGTCCTAGTGAAGAGCACAAATGGTAAAACTCATTACCACCTGCAGGGGTCTTCCGTTGTTGCGAGCTTAACGCAGCTGGCGATCTCTATCGTTGCCCGTGATGGGTTGTGGAAAAACCTTTCGCCGTCCGCGAGCTTCCTTCGTACGCTCAATGCTCATCGCCGTCCACGAGCTCCCTTCGAGCGCTCGGTGCCCATCGCCATCTGCGAGCTTCCTTCACGAGCTCAGTGCCTATCGTCATCCGCGAGCTTCTTTCATGCGTTCGGGACTCATCGCCATTCCTACTACGTCCCACACCTGCCACCATGCGCCTCATGAAAAGTATCATCGCACTTTGCAATTAGCTATCCCTGCATGCTTCACAAGAGTCTATCGCCGCTTGCACAGGGGCACGGTGCCTTCTTGTATTGCTAATGACGATGCTTAATGCTGTTCGTAGTTGACTGCTCACCCTCTAGCCATGAGCAGTAGTGTCAAGCGCCATCCTAGGATCGCGACACTATACTTGACAGTTGTGGGTGGCAACCCCTAGCGCCGTCGGGAACCCCATCTCTTTGCCATCTCGTGCCTTTTCCTCATTCTTTTCTCCCCTCATTCAAACCCTCTTCTTTTCATCACCATAATTTCTATCATTCTTAGCCACATGAATGTGCATTTCCCAAGGCAAGGGTGAGCCCTTCGGCCCTTCAGCTCACTTTTCTTGCAAATTAACCATAGTAGTGGTGTGTAGAAAACAAGGAGATTGCAGGTCAAGGGAGGCGATTCCGAACCAGCTAGAGTAGTTGGGGGGATTTCCGTTGTGATCTAAGAGGGTGCCCACGAGAGTCAGCTCGAGTAAGTCATGAACCCAGGTGAGGTTGGTCCCCAGCTACTAGTTAAAATTCCTCTCTTAGTAGTTGGATACCTGGCCTTGCTCTTGAAGAAGGTTCTCGAGAGAGCGATCTCAGGTTCCGGGACTTCTGAACCCGAGGCACATGTCATCCGATCTCCTAGATTTGGGGAGGCGAGATTGAGGTACCTAACCAGCTCGGCGACTCCACTGGGGACGTATTACCCCTACGTCGGTTCACTCTTGGTCGATCAATATCCCCTTTCACTTTTTGCATTACATTCTATGGCATCTGGGTTATTCAACCCGTTCATCCGAGTCGAGAATTTTTTGATCCCCACACTCTTGACTATCCTAAGGAAGCGAACGGCCCAAGCTTCATTCCCTACACACCTTCTGAGTCAGGACTCACAGACCGGCTCCCAAGTTCTTTCTAGGGTTGGTGTGAGAGGGGTCTTAAAGGTCCCTGACTCCCTGTTACCTCGCCCAGGTGGATCCTCCACCATGGCCCCTTGCATTGGTAGCACATCTACCGCACATAACATACACCTTGCTACTGGCAAGTCCCTTGCTGGTCAAATTGCTGGGGTATGCCAGAAGGCTGCCCTGACCACTTTCGCGAAAGGCGAGCAGGTTGCCATCGCTTCTGAGGTTCACCGTAAGGCAATCCCCCATACTCCTTCACTACTTTGAACCTCTATACCTAGAGGCTTGACACATCGAGGCGGAGACCCGATAGCCTCCACCTCTCGCAAACACCTAAAGTCTCATGGTATAACCACTCGAGCCACATCTCAGGGCAACTTTCATGCTGCCTTGAGCTCGCGTCTACGGTTAGGCCTTCTCGAGCCGAACACTGCATGCGCTATGTATTTGAATCCCACAGCTGGGGGTAGCGCCAATTCTACGCCAGCTTGACCACATAAGGGTCGACCGCTCTGTCCTCCCTCTTAGCACACATAGCTTCACCTTGTGAGAGATAAGTTCTCACCTCGTCCCTCACAGATGCAAGCTCGTGGGTCTCGACCTCTCAAGGTCGAACCAGTTGACCGAGCCCGGGCTGACCCCCAAGTCACCCAGACTGCTGACCCTAAAGGTGCACATGCACTAGCTTTCCAGGTTCCTCCCCGATGCTGACTCAAGCGGAGTCATGAACCAGCTCCTTCTTGTGTGGCTCTTCCTTCACCAGGAAAGCACCTCGAGACCTGGTACTCAAAGGTTTTCCCTAAGTACCATATTGAGTCAGCTGCCTCAGGTCAGACATGCATCTAGGCCTCACAAGGGGATTCGGGGCAACGACCTGATGCTTGACAGAAGCCTCTAGCCTCCAAGGGAAAAAACAGGTTGCCCTCTGTCCTTAGGCATTACTCTTTGCTCTAGCTAATAAACACAGCCTTTACATGCTCAAGAAAAGCAGGGTTGTCTATATCTCAAGCTCGATTCTGGATTGAAGTCCACAACAGGCTCAAGATTAAGCAGAAGAGGGGCCTGCAAATCCTGACCAGAGAGGCCTCAAAGGTAGTTGAGGTTATCACCTTTGGTGACCTCCTGCCTCATAACCCCTTTTTCCTTTTCCAAACTCTAGAACCTGAGCAGGTCCAAAAATATTGCCTGGTGATCACTGCCCAGAAGCCACGGTCCTAAGACCGTCGAGAATCGGTCCTCAGATGATCAGCATACAAGGCTCGAGTCAAGTCAGGGCATGTTGAGCCACTGTAGACTGACTTGCCACGCACGACTCGCCAACCTTGGTAGTCCACTACTCCACCTGGCTCTGACCTTCCAGAAGAAAGGGTCAGTGTCATGGTGATCAACGAGCCTGACGACGCCCAAGAAGACCGGATGAACAGGTTCGAGGTAAGGGTGCATTCAATCCTTGAAAAGATGGAACACCTAGAAGCCTCCAATTCCCCTTCTTCTCACCATGAGACCGCTTCCCCATCTGGTGAAGACACAGTTCCCAGGCAAACTCCCCCACCGGTCTCCCAAGAAATCTCTGCTAGCCGTAGGGTTTCCCAGACCGACTTAGATGCCATGGTGGCCCACAGCCTCAAGAACAAGGTCCCAGGCATGCAAGAGGCACTGCTCTACCTTAAGCCGTACCCTTAGTACATTGACTAGGTGCTGTTTATCCCAAACTATCAAAAAGGAAAGCTCCCCCTGTTCAATGGAACTACGTCCCCTCACTAGCATACTGCTCACATCCAAGCAGCCTGTTGAGAGACGGCGACTGACGGAAAACTCCTCCTCCGTCAGTTCGTCGAAACTCTCGAAGGGTCAGTCTTCCAGTGGTATGCTCGACTGCCTCCAAACTTAGTGCACACATGGCAGGAAATGGAGCAGTTGTTTTACCAACGCTTCTACGAAGTCCAAAGGAACGTGGAAACCATCGATCTCCACACTTTGACTAAGGACCTGATGAACCAGTTGACAAGTTCATTGCCCGATGGAGAGAGCTGACAACCTTTCAAGTCACTCCCATGATTGAGATAGAAGCAGTCCAAACCTGTATAGGGAATATGCTGCCCGAGATTGCCTTGCATGTCGAGGCCTCCAATCCACCCTCTATGTCAGAGCTCATCTCTAAAGCAGTTCATATAGAAGTTCTGTCCAAGCATCATGGTGGATCTTGTCAGCAACCCTCTAGTTTGAACTCACGATCTAACAATCGGGGAAGCTAACACAAAGAGGTGATCCGTGCAGCTGTCACCGTGATTGACATTAAGAACATCACTCCTCAAACCCTAGACCTCTCCAAGGCACGAACGCCTCAGGTTGGGGACAAGCAGCAGTCCTACAATAAGGTCCCGCCTCCTAAAAACATTAATCGAAGTGACTTCTGGGTCAAGCACCAGAATAAGGATTACCCCTTCAACAAGGGGTGGGTTCCTGCACTGCTTTGACTATTACTAGAAAAAAACATGATCCAACTACCAGAGGTCAATGCTGAAGAACAAGATGGACAGGAGAAACACGAGAGGTACTGCGCCTATCACATGAAAGTAGGCGACCCCACTCAGGACTGCTATTAGCTCAAAGACACTATCGAAGCCCTTATTAATAAGAGTCAGATAAAGCTCGAGGAGTTAAAGAAATCGTTCGGGGCAACTGAGGCTTCTCACATAGTGACAATCCAAGAGGGTGACGAGACACCCGCTATCCTCCATACACTATTCTCCATAATGCTTGAAGAAGGACTCGTCATGCCCAAGCCTACAAAGCTGCCCAAGTGCCTACCTCTAAGAACTAAGAACCTCTAGTGTTCGTATCACCTAATACGAGGCCATGACCTGAGCGAGTGCACGAGCTTCCTCGAGCTCTTGGCAAAGAAGATGCAGCAGTGCCAGGAAGTTTAAGACAACCTAGGAGGACACCCTCAAGTCCCTCTTTCGCCTGTGCAAGAAGACCTCCCAACACAAGCCAAAGGAAGCACTGAGTAAGACCCTCTGTAGGCCCTCTTCGAGGCAATGCTTCATTAGGGTCTTGTCATTCCCAAGCCCGCCAGGCATCCTAAGCGCTTTGCCCAGGGTACGAAAACCTCTAGTGCCCATATCATCAAGTATGGAGCGACGAGGTGAAGGAATGCTTTGGGTTTGAAGCCATAGTCGCTGAGAAAGTCTAGGAAGGCCACATTGTTTGTGTGGTCCTCCCAGAACGCTTCCAAACCATTGCTTCTGTTCAAGAGGAAGCCCACTACAGGTCCCCCCTATGACCATGCACTAGACCCTTCAATGCCCTCAACTTATCAGCCCTAAAAAGTCTACCATGGATGAAGTAGGCTCAAGTCCTTGAAGTGTGAGGTAGTCCACCAAGCTAAGGCTACTCACTAGCCTGATAAGGCAGTCCAAACCCCTCCTTAAGGATTCAAAAGGAGACAAGCGCCTAGGTCAGCTCGTCGAAGGAATCGTCCTCCTCAGCCACCAGTCGAGGAAGAATTTCTCAGGCCCCTTCCTCCACTGCCAACGTTACAAGACTTCATTCTAGGCATAGCTCACCTTATCCTTTCATCCAATCAGATGGACGTCCCTGAGTCATCAACATCTCGGGAGTCATCCAATATGGGTGACGACGCTAAGAGCACCCCACAATAGTCAAAGCCGGGGCAAGACCTAAAATACCCCTTGCAAATGTCTAATTCTAGGGATGGCATAAAAGCTATCCAGAACATTCTAACTCTTCATTTCCTCCCTCCTATTCTATTTCTTCTTGATGGTGCCCAGACTTCAACGCTCTAAACAGAGAGCTCGGAGGCACCAACCTCATTAGGTTGCAGCGGAAGCCCCTAAGAAAGATGTTGGCCCAGACGACTGGATTTTCGACAGTGGTCGATGCCCTGGCAGCTCGAGCCAAGACCGAGTCATTTCCAACCTCCTATGCCCATGAGGCCTATCATATGATCCAAGTTCATGAAGCATCGCCCAGCTCGGGGCAAGTACCGAGTGACCCCAGTCACAAGGTCATGGACTCCCTATTCGAAGCTAACCCTTTCATTGCCTGGTACAGTCAGGTACCTGAAATTATCTCCCACACTGGGCCCCTTCTAGAAGCTGAAATGTAAGGATCATGGGTCTCTACATTTGAGGTCAATGAAAAGCCTTGTGAGTCCCCTAATGAAGAGTTGCAAGAAGCTCTAGAAGAGTGGGAAGAACGTGGTCAGGCCACAGCTGACGAGCTTGAAGAGATAAACTTAAGTGATGAGGCCGAATTAAGGCCAACTTTCATCAAGACAAAAATGTCTCCATAAGAGAAAGAAAGTTATATTTCTCTCCTTTGAGAAAACCGAGACATCTTTGCCTGGCATTATCATGAGATTCCCGGTTTAGACTCTTAGATTGTTGTCCATCGTCTTGGTATTGGTTCAACTATCAAACCCATGAAGCAGAAATCAAGAAGGTTTAGACCGAACCTCGAGATGTAGATCGATGTAGAGGTGAACAAGCTCAAGCAAGCTAGATTAAGTCAAATACTCAAGGTGGATGGCAAATGTTGTCCCAGTCAAGAAGAAAAAATGGCCAATCAAAGTCTGTATTGACTTTCACGACTTAAACATTGCCTGCCCTAAGGATGACTTCCCCCTACGGTTCACTGAAATGCTTATTGACTCTACGGCTCATTGCCCGATCTTCTCCTTCATGGATGGGTGTTTTGGTTATAATTAGATTAGAATGGAACCAAAGGATGAAGAGCCCACTACATTCTTGACCCCAAAAGGTGTCTACACTGTGATGCCTTACGGGTTAAAGAATGCTGGTGCCACGAACCAACCATCTTCAAGGAGATGATCCACAATGAGGTCGAGTGCTTTGTGGATGACTTGGTGGTGAAATCTGAAATGAAAGATGCTCACATACAAGGACTTCAAAAGGTATTTGAACGGCTATGGTGCCACCAACTCAAGATGAACCCCTTGCAATGAGCCTTGGGCGTATGCTCAGGAAAATTCTTAGGGTTCATTGTGAGGTACCGTGGGATCGAGACAAGCTGATCAAGACCAAGGCAATTCAGGACATGCCACCGCCTACAACCCTTCATGAACTGCGGTCTCTCCATGGAAAGTTGGCCTACATTTGAAGGTTCATCTCAAACCTTTCAGAACGATGCATGCCCTTTTCACACTTGCTGAAGAAGGACACCCCCTCCATGTGGGATGAGGCGTGCCAAGATGCACTCGATGAAATAAAGCAATACTTGTTGAATCCTCCATTACTCTCTATGCCAGTGTTAAGAAGGCCTCTCGTTTTATATGTGACCGCTGTTGATGAGTCACTCGAGGCACTTCTAGCACAGAACAATGATGGAGGGAAGGAAACAACGCTCTATTATCTTAGCCGCAGGATGCAGGGAGCCGAGAAGAATTATCCTCAGATCGAAAAGATGTGCCTAGCCTTGATCTTTTCTGTACAAAAGCTTCGCCATTACTTGCTTGGTCACGATCAAGTTAATCTCAAAGGCGGACCTTCGATCATGCCTGTCAGGATGCTTGGCCAAGTGGGCATTATTGCTGATGGAGTTCGACATCACGTATGTACCACAGAAGGCAGTCAAGTGTCAAGCCTTAGCAGACTTCCTCGCGGCTCACCCAGTCCCTTCAAAATCTCCCCTCTCGACTGACCTCCCGGATGAAGAAGTTTTCTATACGGTGTTGTTATCTTAGCTGTGGGAAAAGTACTTCGACGGAGCACTCCAATTTGATAAAGGGGGTGCTGGAGTTGTGTTCCTGACTCTTGATGGTGGAATGATTCCTCTATACTTCTCACTTACAGAGGCGTTTCTCATAATGAAGTTGAGTATCAAGTCCTCATAATCGGATTGGAGATCGCCTATGAGTTAGACCTAGAGAAGCTAAACATCTTCGGCGACTCTGAGCTGGTCATCCGGCAGCTTAAAGGGATTTATGACGTGAGGAAGGATACTCTCAAGCTTTATCATGGCACGACCAAATCTTATATGACCCAATTCAATGACTTCTCTCTGAGTCATATCCATATAAGGCTAAACTCGTAGGTCAATGCGCTCTCAAAGCTTGAGGCCACCATTCAACTGTCTTCATCAGGGTCCACGCTTGTCTGGGTAACCGAATGGAGACATGTCGAATTGAGAACCGAAATTGACGCAGATGATGGGAGGGGTGTCTTCCATGAATGCCTTCCTTATCCATTTGGAGCGCTCCTCGTGGCCAAGGACGTCATTAAGGCAGAGCAGGAAATGTCCCAAGGTAACGAATCCAAGGTCGAGAAGTAGGAGCCTAAATTGCTCGACCCAATATGCACAGAAGTTGAACAAGTGGAGGACTAGAGGGTGGTCAGTCGAGAAGTCCCATTCATTTGACGGGATTCTCCTCAGATGTGTCAATACACAAGAAGTAAGAAAATTTATCGAAGAACTGCACTCGGGTATCTGCGGGCTGAATTAGTCCTGCCCTAAGCTCTACCAGGGTATACACAGACTCGGCTATTATTGGCCTTCAATGATGCCTGACGCCCAAAACTGTGCTAAAAGATGCCAAGATTGCTAAATACACTCAAGCTTCATTCATCAACCCCCGGACCTCTCCATCCTACAGTAACATCGTGGCCCTTTTCCTAGTGGGGTATGGATATTGTAGGACCCATCGACCCTCCTTCTGCCTTGGGTCATGCCTGCATTCTAGCAACGACAGATTAATTCTCCAAGTGGGTTGAGGCAGTCCCTCTTAAGTAGGTTCCAGGAACCACTGTGGCCAACTTCGTGCGTCACCACATTATATACCGGTTCGAGGTTCCAGACCGAATAATCTCTGATAATGGCCCTCAGTTCAAAAGCCACCATGTTGATCGCCTAGCCAACTAGTTCGGTTTCAAGTGGAAATACTCGACCGTGTACTACCCTAGAGCCAACGGGTTAGCTGAGGTGCTCAACAAAATGTTGTGCGGGGTGCTTCAGAAGTCAGTTTCAATGTCAAAGAAGAATTGGCATGAGAAGCTGCCTGAAGCTCCGGAGGCCTATCGCACCACCACTCGGAATGATACAAACTTTACTCCTTATTCCCTGGTCTATGGAGGTGAGGCGGTCTTACCCCTTGAGGTTCAAATACCCTCACTCTGTGTCTCTATACATCACGGACTGACTGAAGATGAGAGGGTCAAGCTCTGTTACCAAGAGTTGGATGCCCTTGACGAAAAGAGACTGGAGGCCGAGCAGAACCTTGAGCTCAATCAAGGAAGAATGAAGAGAGCCTTTGACAAGTCTGTCAAGGTTTGCTCATTCATTCGTGGGGACCTGGTCTTAGCATTCAAGAGACTGATAGTCATGCACGGGCACCGCAAAGGAAAGTTAGAACCTAACTGGGAAGGTCCATTCATAGTCAAGAAAGTCACACTAAATGGGGCTTATATACTGGAAAATTCTGATGGAGAAGTGGCGATGCCCCCTATCAATGGGCAGTATTTGAAGAAGTATTATCCCTGACATATCCCTAAAATGCAGCGCGTGCAATAAAAAGAATGAAACAAAGATGAGGAACATTAAGCCAACTCAAAGGAAGTTCATTTCTTTTATTGCACTAGAAAAAGTAACAAGCTACAATAAAAAACGCATTATTAGGGAAGTTACAAAGCTCTTACATATGAGGAACAGAGAACACTTGACACCAGCAATGGTGTTCTTGCATCTAAAGATAAGAGGATGGTTACAAGCCAAAAAGAATGCTCTCATCATGAAGAAGAAGAAAAACCATCAAAGAAATGCTCTCCTCCTGAAGAAGAAGCAAAACTACCAAAGAAACACCCTCATCATGGAGACGAAGAAAAACCACTTGGAGAGTCAGCTTCAATTCATCTGACGAGTGCCTTCAAAGAGGACGGTTATAGGCCAAACGAAGAAGCTAATCATTTCCAAGTCAGCTTCAATTCATCTGATGAGGCATGGCTAGCTTCCAAGGAGCTAGCCCATGAAGGATTCCCTTCCTCCAAAACAACATGGACTTCACTGTTGTGCTGGAGGATTTGGCTTCCAACAGACCGCAGCGACAAGGCCTCCTCATTTGCCATCACTCTTGACCCCCACGAGATATCACTGTCCATGGTCATCGCCGCGTGCAACGCGACATCGTGAGCAGCTATCGCCGTGTGCAACACAATGTCGCGTTCAACTATCACCGTGGGCAAGTCAACACCATGCGAGACCATTACTGCGAGCAAAAACTGCCAAGCATGGCTATCATCGTGCACAGCATAACGCTGCATGAAGGCAATGCTGCATGCAACTTAATGTCATGCATGCCCTTGAAGTGCCCCGGTTCCCAGTGTTTTCAATTCTCGGGGAGCATTGACTCCCACCCCTCTTCGGTTCCCCCAACCGTCGCTCCTTGACATCGGTACACCTTCTCACGACCTTTTTCCTCCTCCACAACCCTTCGGGTTTTGCCTGAAACACCCCTTCGCCTGTCGGGAATCCCTGTCAGACCCTATTCCTTCCCCTTTTCGACAGCCGAGAATAGCGAAAGAACCACTGGAATCCTCATAAAGCTTCTTTGTGACCCTGGGAGCTTCCCTTCTCCCTATTTTCACGCTCCTGTAGTTTGCCACAACTCACAGAAATTTCACTGTGTTTCTGGTGAGCCCATTGCTGCTCCTCCTTCTTCTCCTTTGATAACTAGAGGACCGTCAGATTTCCCTAACTTCTCTGTAACCTCCCCTTCAACTGCAGAATGACCAGAAAAGCACTCGAACATCTGGCAGAGCACCACTGTAAAACTCGCTAAAGCTCTAAAAAACCTCATTCCCTGCTCAGAAGAGTCTTGACACTCTTTAAAAGCACCCGCAAGCACGTTGCGAAGCTCCACAACCTGCTAAAGCCCACTATAGAACTCCTGAAGGGCTGTATGTTGTGAATTTTGGCTGAGAAACTCTCGACAGAAGCTCTGGCGTTGTCTATCTAAAAACCTCTCTTCGAGCATTTTACCCGTCTGTAAAACAACAAAATGGGGTTCTTTCCCTTTTTTTACTCAGTAGTGCCACAAACTGCCCCTCACAAGTTCAAAATGACACTCTAGTCCCTAGCTTCTGACAGCAATAAGACCAGGCCGGTGTAGGTCAAACTCGAGACCCGAAAGCGTTATCACCGTGCGCTTCGTCAAGGAGCTATCGCCGCGTGCTTCTTCAAGGAAGTATCGTCCTGCGCTTCGTCAAGGAGCTATTGCTGCATCCTCCGTCAAGAAGCTATCGTCACGCGCTCCGTCAAGAAGCTATCGCGGCACGCTCCATCAAGAAGCTATCGCTACACACTCAGTCAAGAAGCTATAGTCGCGCTCTTTGCCGCTTGCCTCACCAAGTGGTTTATTCCGTGTGCTTCACCCAAGGTTTAATGCTGTGTGCGCCATCCAAGACTTAATGTCGTGCGTATGCCATGACACTCCCATCTGGACCATCGTCCTGCATCCTCTGGAAGTTCATTCCTTGCACCACAGTCTCACTCCTCAGGGAGTCCAATCTCCAGTTATGGATTTGTTCCCCACGAAGTCGTATTCCCTCACCACACAATGGTTTGTACTGCATGACCTTAACCTACACAGCAATGGTCCATGCTGCATGACCTTAAACTACACAGCAATGGTCCGTGCTGCATGACCTTAAACTGCGCAGCCATGTTCTAGGTACACGACCCTAAATCGCATGGTCCAAACTATATGACCCTAAACTGTAGCGGAGGTCTAGTTGCACGACCTTAAACTGCACAGTCTTGTTGCATGACTCTAAACTGTACGACCATGGTCCATTTGTATGACCTTAAACCATAATGAACATCCTGGTCGCATGACATTAAAAAGCTTAGCACCACAGTCCAAACTACATGACTTTAAACTGTAGCGAAGGTCTAGTTGCACGACCTTAAATGACATGGTCCTAGCTGCATGACTTTAAAACTGCATAGCAATGGTCCTAGCTACAAGACCTAAAAACTGTAATGCACAGCACGACAAATAGTCCATACACATAACCTTAACTGTGAGATGGACCACCTCTTTGCTAAGTGTATTTCATCAACATCCCCAGTGGAGTTAGGTGTATGCCCAAAAAAAAAAGGGGTTCGTACCTAACCCTTCAATCCCCAATGGGTCTGTTTTGCACCAACACCCCCAGTGAGAGGCACACTCTATTGCAAGCCACTATCCTAAGGAAGTTAGGGCCATGCTTATCTTTTCAACACCCAGTAGGGTTACACCTATACTCCGGCCTATCGTCCCTAGTGGAGTTACATGAAGCTTCATCCTTCACTCCAAGGAGTCACACTTGCCCTCTCAATCCCAAGCGAAGTTCACTTCCGGTTGCCACTCCTCGTAGGGCCACCATCTTCTTCTAAATCTCTCTGCTTGTGTATAGCCTTAACTATTTTTATCCTCAGGGAGTCAAATTGATATCCACAAACCTATCCCTTATAGAGCTTCACGTACATGGCGAACCACACAATGGTCTATGCTGCATGACCTTAAATTGCATAGCCATGGTCCGTGCTGCATGCTGCATGACCTTAAATTGCACAGCCATGGTCTGTGCTGCATGACCTTAAACTGCACAACACTGGTCTGTGCTGCATGAATTTAAACTGCACAGCCTCGGTCCAGGTGCACGACCCTAAATTGTACGGTTCAAACTATATGACTTTAAACTGTAGTAGAGGTCTAGTTGCACGACCCTAGACGACATGGTCCTAGTTGCATGACTTTAACCCGCATAACCAAGGTCCAAGCTATATGACCTTAAACCATAATGCACGTCCTGACCGCGTGACGTTAAACTGCTTTGCCCAGGTCTAGAAGGCATGACCTTAAAGTCACCCACAAATGCGCACACGCCCTTTACGTGCATCTTCATGCACGCTTTCCCTAATCGACTCGTTTGTGTGCACACCCCACCTTCATTACTTCCCCAGTGAATTTATTCATTTCATTATTACCATCCATTAATCCCTAGTTAGTCTTACCCATGCTCACAAAACGGTGAACCATTCCACCATCCATACTCTCCATCAGCTAGTGGGTCACCAAGTTTCACCCACCATTCATACATCATCCGTCTTTCATAGGTAACCTCATGCCATCTCCCCCAAGTGAGTCAAACCATCATCATACTCACTCCTTGGCCTCCACAGACTGCCATTCATCACCACTACGGTCCAGCTGTATGATCCTAAACTATAGTGCATATCTTGGCCGCATGACATTAAAGGCTTCGCATAGGTCTCGAAGGCATGACCCTAAAACACTCCTTCACAAAACAAGCGAGAATAGTGTACACCTAGACAATGGAAAGCCATCAGTAAAAATGAACGACGGGCATGGTCAGAAAACCATGAGTAAAAGAGTTCTGTGAAAAACAAAAACCCAGGCACAGTGAAAACCTCAAAAGGGTGCTGTGACCAAAAATGGATGAAAAGGGTGGACGTCGCCGCCAGGTCTTGAGTAAAAGAGCCCAAAAATAAAAGAAGTTGGTGAAAACAGTCTTTAAAGCACCACTTCCCTCTCTTCAAGTGAAAACCTGCCAAGGGCATTTGGACCAACAAAACAGGTTGACGCAGTAACACAACTTCAGCCGACACCCAATTGCCCAACAATCATAATCCTGGTTAATGAGGTCTACCTAAAATTCTCAACTGCTAGCATCCAATGACAACACAAAATGGCTCATTAGGGAATGAGAGCCTCATAAGATCTCCCACACTTCAACATCGATATTAAAAAGAGTTCTTGAGGGTGAGGACGATGACTGAAAGATCCCTCCAAAATAAAAAAGAGTCCATGAGGGTGAGGATGATGATCAAAATGTTAAAGACCATCACGAAGGCGAGCAACTGACAAAGTCAGGGCCTAACCTACTAGAGACTTCAGGGTTATTCCTCGCCATGAGATCGTCTCGCCAAAAACCTTATTTAGTTGTCAGGCCCAGATCTTCAAGACAGGTCAAAAGCCCCCCACTGGACCTAGCACGATGGGGCCCACGAGGCCACCTCACCAAAATTCCCCCTAGCCGATAGGCCCAGATCTTCAGGACAGGTCAGAAGCCCCTGACTGGACCCCACTGGACAAGATCTACAGAGATACTCTGATCATCAAAAGCAAACCTGGTGTAGCAGCAAACTATGCCACCCAAAGGTTCATAGCACTTGGCCTCCAGATAGGCTCGATTCTGACCAATGAGGTCCCTAAAAAATCCTCAAGCTGTCAGAAATCGCAAATAGTCCCTCGAGGGTGAGGACTTCAATAGATCCCTCAAAAGTCTCTTCTCCCCCTAAAGTCTCCACGGATGGACCCATACATTGCGTCAAAACGTCTGAGCATCCTAGTTACGGCATTGCGTGGACCTCCTCAGCGTTCATGTAGTTCTGTGTCTAGCCAGGGGAAATTTCCTGAATTATTGTACTTCTTGCTTCTCTCCCGAAGCACAACATTAGATGGGGCATGCTATTGGAAGACATTTTTCATCATCATGGGAACCTAGTCAATAAAATCCTAACAAGCAGTGGAAATTTTGACAGTCTCAAAATGGCCCTAGAATGGTCAAGATCTTCATGAAGACTCCTAAAAGTCTCTTGCCAAGTTTTGTCGCATTCTGACATGTCTAAGGCAATGTAGACTGAGAAACAGTTCCGGCAGAATCAACCTTTCACAGGCTGAAACGGACCTTATATCTAGAATTATATTTTCGGTGTCTCAATTTGCTATGGGACTATCGCCATTGGATTCGACACGATTGAAACCCTCAGGGGTAAAATTTCAGCTTAAACAGACACCCCAGGAATAAGTTATAGGCAAAAGAGAGAAAAAGGAGGAGCTGCATACTATTCCCATGCGGCCACCCTGCAATTCAACTCCATTAAAGGGAAGGTGACAAATAGTAACATTCCATGCTCATATATCGCCCATCTCAAGTTGGATCGTGTTAAAATTTGGGGAGCAAGTTCGTCTTGTCAAGACGAGCGTTTCGATATGTGGCACACCTCGTGACGACGCTCGAGCGCAAGAAAAGCTAGAGAGAGTTGCTGATCTGTGAAGAAAGTGTAGGAAAATCAATAGCGTTGCACCTCGCTAGAGCAGCCAATTCACGCCGCTCGTAAGCCCTATCGATGTGAAGCCAATTCCATCATATGCATAAGGTCTAGGGCTATTTCTAGTCCGAACCCCGTACATGATGAACTGTCGGATTTCGCACATGAACCTGATGAAGTTCCTATAAAGTCTGACGCCAAAATTCAAGATTTCGGCCAAAAATTTAAAGTTGCAAAATCTTTGTCTGGACAAGGAATCAAGCTGCGTTTGTTGCCCTGCGATCATGACGGCATGCTTAGTGTGATCCAGCAAAGAAACCACAACAAAACATCAAGGAACAAGCACACTATTGATGTAAAGTTTCAGATCCATTCAAATTTCAAGTCGCATGATCATATTCTAAAAGCACGATCCGTGGCTTGAAGTTGGTATCAAATCGATTGCCATGCTGAGCCCTACAAGAAAACAATCATCTTTCGATCAACTGGGTAACAGAACAACCCATGATCATCCATGAAAAATCATGCACGTTCTAGGGCAGCACATGGACTGTTTTAGAATTCCACAAGTTGTTAAGAAGGGGTAAATCTGTCACTTTGTACTCTATTTTCTAATTTCTTTTAATTCAATTAAATGTTAATTTCTAGCAATTAGGTTTAATTTTGATCAATTCACACATGTTTGGGCACAATTCTATATATACCACGTACCATCATTCTGCTCAGGACCCTCAACCCTTTGCCAAAAGAGAGTTTTACTGAATAAAATTTGTCTTTCTTCTCATTGTTGGGTGATGTTGGGAGAAAGAGAGTAAGGAGGGAGAAAATTTTGGATCGGTACCCATAGGCTCAAGGTAAATATTTCTCTCTCTTCTTTTTCGTTTATTCTTCTCTTTCTTCCTCTCTTTCTTCTTTCGCTTCTTCGTCTGTGCTCCTCTTAGAGGCCATGCACGGCAGTGGAAGTGCTATGCATGCCTCTCCTGTGGTCTCACAGGTTGTGCATGGCGATGGCAACACCATGCGTGAGCTCCTTTCTCTTTCTTTTATTCATTTTTATCTCTCGACAAGGTCTGCAGACGGCGCCGCTCATCATCGTTTGTAGATGTGTCCTCGATGTCTCATTGAAGAACACAAATGGTAAAACTCATTGCCGCCCGTAGGGGTCTTCCCCTGTTGTGAGCCTATCACAGCTGCCGATCTCTATCACCGCCCGCGATGGGTCGCGGCAACACTTATCGCCGTCCGCGAGCTTCCTTCGTGTACTTGATGCCCATTGCCGTCTGCGAGCTCTCCTTGTGCGCTCAGTGCCCATCACTGTCTGTGAGCTTCCTTTTCGCGCTCGGTGCCTATCGCTATCCACGAGCTTCTTTCATGCGTCCGGGACTCATCATCGTTCCTCCTGCATCCCATGCCTATTGCCGTGGGCCTCATGAGAACTATCGTTGCACGCTTCACAAAGTGCTATCGTCGCACGCTTCACAAGAGGCTATCGCTGCTAGCACAGGGGGGCGCTGCCTTCTTGTGTCGCCATCGGCTATGCCTAGCGCCATTCATAGTTCACTGCTCACCCTCTAGCCGTGAGCAGTAGTGTTTAGCATCGTCTAAGGATTGCCACACTACTACTCGACGGTTGTGGGTGGTAAAGCCTAGCGCCGTCGGGACCCCATCTCTTTGTCGTCTCGTGCCTTCTCCTCATTCTTTTCTCCCCTCATTCAAACCCTCTTCTTTTCATCTCCCTAATTTCTGACATTCTTAGCCACACAAATGTGCATTGCCCTAAGACAAGGGTGGGTCCTTCGGCCCACTTGTTATGTAAATTAACCATAGTAGTATTTTGTTGAAAACTAGGAGATTGCAGGTCAAGGGAGGTGATTTCGAACCACCTGAAGCAGCTGAAGGGCTCTATGTCATGATCTAAGATGGTGCCTATGCGAGTCAGCCCGAGTAAGTCACAGACCCCGGTGAGGTTGGTCCCCACCTCACATTGAAAATTCCTTTCTCACTAGTTGAATACTGGCATTTGTTCTTGAACAAAGTTCTTGAGAGAGTGATCTTAGGTCTTGGGTCTACTGAAACCGAGGCATGTGTCACCCCATCACTTAGATTTGAGGAGGCAAAATCGAGGCACCTAACGAAGGGCATGTGCATGTGTGTGGGGGCGAATTTATGCTCATACCTCTAGGACCTGTGCAAAGTAGTTTATCATCATGCGACCAGGACGTGCACTATGGTTTAAGGTCATATAGCTTGGACCATGGTTCTGCAGTTTAAAGTCATGCAATTAGGACCATGCAGTTTAAGGTCGTGCAATTAAACCTTTGCTATAGTTTAAGATCATATAGTTTGGACCATGTTTCTAAGCCTTTTAATGTCATGCAACCAGGACGTGCACTATGGTTTAACGTCATATAGCTTTGACCGTGGTTATGAAGTTTTAAAGTCATGCAACTAAAACCATACAGTTTAAGGTCGTGCAACTAGACTTCCGCAAAAGTTTAATGTTATATAATTTAGACCATGCAGTTTAGGGTTATGCCTATAGACCAAGGATAAGTAGTTTAAGGTCATGTAGCACGGACCAAGGCTGTGCAGTTTAAGGTCATGCAGTATGGACTAAGGCTGTGCAGTTTAAAGTCATGCAACATGGACTAAGGCTGTGCAGGTTAAGGTCATGCAACACAGACTATTGTGTGGGTTGCCTAGTAGGTGAAGCTTTATTGGGGATAGGTTTTTGGGACTCTATGGGGATAAAATTATTGAGGCCAGCAGGGGTTTTAGATGAGAATCAGACTTCACTAGGGACTAGAGGACAAGTATGACTCCCTAAGGTGAAAGATCGAACTCCATGCGGAATGGGCTCAGGAAAGGTTACCCAACTCCCCTATGGATCAATGGACTGTAGTACGGGTGTAGCTTCTACTGGGGATGAGGGACAGTGGAATGCTCTTGACTCTATTGGGGATGACATGTCATGGCCTGGGTGCAACTTAATTGGGAATAGTGGTAAGACACACAAAGTGGTATCCAGGTTCTGACACGCGTGACACTATAACATGCACGACACTAGCATGAGGAGTGTGATGTACACGACAATACTATTGACATGTATGGCATTTTAGCAAAGGTAGAGGCAACACACGCAGTGCTAGCTTGCGTAGTGGCAACACACATGACGATACATTTGGGAACACAGCCGGTGCTGGGTCTCTGAGGACATAGCCGATGCTGGGTTATTGAGAACATAGCTAGTTCTGGATCATTAAGAACACAATCGACATTGGATCATTAAGGACACAGCCGATGCTGGGTCAAGATTACATAGTCGGCGATGGGTTAAGATTACACAGCCGGTGATGACCTGTGTTCGGGTCTTTGCCCTAAGCCCGACCCGGTCTTGGCTTATGAAGATTGGGATTTCTTGAATGGCCATAAACTATATTTGGGCCCCGGGTCAGAGCCCTACCTGATCTGGCCCGTCGACGCTTGGTCTTCAAGGATTTTCCTGGTGTTCTTGGTTTGTGAGGGGTAATTGAAGGTAGCGTCACTTATATAAGGGGGTAAACCCCATTTTTACTGTTTTCACTGAAGGTAAAATGACAAGTTTTACAGTGAGAGAGAAAGAAGAGACTCCATCATGAATTTCTGGCGGGCACGCAAGGTCTTTTCGTGAAGGTTTCAGGAATTCACCGGCAAGAGAATACCGACAGAGGTACATAGGGAGCACAGTGGTTTTCCGTGTTGGGGATTGAAATAAGGAAGTAGTTTTTTTACTAGCTAAGGTTTCAACCATGGTTTTTGGGGTTTCGGAGAAGGAGAACAAGGGGGAAGTTGCAGCAGAGGGCTTCCAGGGGACTTCTGCTAGCTTCAGGCTATCTTCCAGTAGAGTGCAGGAAGGGGAAAGGCTTCGTAGTGGGTTTTCGATGAAAGAGGGGAGTTTTTCGGTGGGGAATCGAGAGGTCACGGGGTAAATGGAGGGTCACCAAGAGGTGATTAGTTGCTGGGAGGCGAAGGATAATGTTGGGAATTTGATCCATTGCAGAAAGATGAGGTGTCTCGAGAAGGTGTGCAGTCACTGGGGAGACGAAGGGTCTTAGGCAACCGAAAGGTCACGGGAGAGGTCACCTAGAGACGAACAGTCGCAGGGACATGAAGGGAGAAGGTGAACAGTCGTGGTGGCGAGGGGCCTCAAAAATACAGCCGGCGCTAGCCTTAGGATAAGCAGGTGGCACTAGGCCTCATAAACATAACCGGCGTTAGCATTAGGATACATAGTCAGTGCTGAGCCTCAGAACATAGCCGGCGCTGACCTTAGGATACGTAGTCAGCGCTGGGCCTCAAAAACATAGTCAGCGCTAGCCTTAGGATACGCTGCCGGTGTTGGGTCTCTGAAACAAAGCCGATGCTAATCTCGCACAGTGCTAGTCAGTGCCTTGGTCGCACGTTGCTAGTAACATGATGCATTGGGTGCTAGTCATGCACGGCTATTTCTTTCTCGATCCTTTGATAAACGACGATGAATCATGTTTTGTTGTGATCGTGCACGACGATGATTGGGGTTGCCGAAAGGCGATGACCAATGGTAAGGCTTGGCTGGTGATGCCTGTTGGAAGCCAAGTCCTCCAGCACAATAGTGAAGTCCATGTTGCTCTGTGGAAGGGCACTCACTATGAATAGGGTGTGCTCTCCATCCTAGGCCAGTTCCTTGCCAGAGAAGTCTGCTTTGTGTGTCTGGTATATCCCATCAAAGTGCTTCCACCTTTTTCTATTGTGAAGACCACTTTTGGCCTGTAACCGTCCTCTCTCCCTTAGATCCAAGAGCGATGCTTCTGATGGTGAGAGAGATATTTGGCCTGTAACCGTTCCTCTCCTCGGATGAAAGAGCGACGACGCTTGGAGTCAACCGTCTTCTTTTCCTCAGATGCAGGAGCGACACTTGAAGTCAATTGTCTTCTTTTCCTCAGATGCAAGAGCGACACTTGGAGTCCACCGTTTTCTTTTCCTCAGATGCAAGAGTAACGCTTAGAGTCAACTGTTTTCTTTTCTTCAGATGCAAGAGTGACATTCTACTGCACCTATTCTCTTTGCGAGAGCAATTCTTCATGATGGATTTGTAACCTCCCTAATAATCAACGTTTTGGCTTGTAACTCCTTTTTATGCAATAAAAGAGTTAAAACCTTGTTTGAATTGTCTCTCTCCTTTTCTTTTTACCATCCTTTTAACTCTTTATTGTTGCACATTGAGTCTTTTTGAGTATTCATCATGCATAATATTTCTTTAGATATCGCCCACTGATAGGGGGCATTGCTTCTTCTCCATCAAGATGTGCTAGTATGTAAGCTCCATTTGGTGAGACCTTTTTTACTATAAAGGGACTTTCCAACATGGGTTCAAACTTCTCTTTGCACCGCCCATGCATAACAATCGACCTCTTGATAGCTAGAATTAGATCCCCATGGGCGAAGGAGCGGACTTTGACTAACTTTTCAAAGGCCCTCTTCATTCTCCCCTGGTTGAGTTCGAGGTTCTGCTGAGCCTCCAACCTCTTTTCATCAAGTGCATCCAATTCTTGATACTGAATTTTCACTCTGTCATCTTCGGTTAGTCCTTGATGTATAGCGACACGCTGTGAAGGAACTTGAATTTCAAGGGGTAAAACTGCTTCACCCCCATAGACCCGGGAATAAAGGAGTGAAATCGGTGGTATTTCTCGTGGTAGTGAGATACTCTCATAAGGCTTCAGGAAGCTTCTCGTGCCAGTTCTTCTTCATCTTTGATACCAATTTCCTTAAAACGTTGCACAAGGTCTTATTGAAAGCCTCAGCTAATCCGTTTGCCCAAAGGTGATACATAGTTGAGTACCTACTATCTTGAAGATATTAAAAGAAAAGAACCATATCCTTATATCAAGTGTTGGGATGGGAAATCCTTGCCTCAAGGGTTGCAGCCAAGCAAATGATGATATCGATATTAAATATTAAAAGAAAAGAACATGTCCTTACATCAAGGGTTGGGTTGTGCGTATAATTATGTTTGAATTTATATTTTTTGTTTTTATGTGTGATTTTTTTTGTTTTAGAATATATTTTCTTTTGACTCAAATTGGATGAACAGGGATATATTTGTGCTTGATGAGCAGGGGTATATTTGTGTTTGAATATATTTTTATGTGTAATTTTTTTTTTGGGTTGGAATATATTTTGTTTTGAATCAAATCGGATGAGCTGGCGAGAGCTGTGCTCTGCCGAATTAAAGGGACAAATAAAAGGATGCAAACAAAACTTAAAGAAAACATTTATATAGGTGGGAGGCTCTAATCAAATTAGGCCGCACCTCAAAACTTTCACTAGAAGAGGTTGTTTTGATGCCCAAATATCTTCAAATTGATCATCTCCACCTCAAGATGATGCATGGATATGAGAAAAAAAATGGATTTCAAGGTTTGGAAAATAGTTCATCTTGTAATGAATTTTTTTTTGGGTTTGTGTGAGAGTGTGGTCCTCTTGTGGACCATACTCGAACTTGGCTCGATGTGCTAGGCCAGTTGAGTTGGAAAACCTAAAGTACCTAGGCATAGAATTAAACCAATGAGGGTTCAGTTAGTCATCCCTTATGGAGGTCAATGTTGCCCCAATGAGTGAGTCGAGGGACTATTTGGCCTTTAGAGACTGTGTGTGATGGTTGGCCTTTAGAGGCAGTATGTAATGGTTGGCCTTTAGAGACTGGGCAAAAGCTTCATCCATGTACCATCACACGGCATGTACATAGATAGCCTATCGAGATAACCATCTATCATTGAGGGTGAAACACGTACACGCAAGCGATTACACCTACGCACCATGATAGCCGTATCGAGATAGCAATCCATCATTGAGGGTGAAGCGTATACATGTTCGAGCTATTACACCTATGTGTTATAGAGCCGCACTTGCATCATGGTCTGAGGGATCATGTATTTGTTTCTAAGGGAGAACCTATGGTCTGAAGGACCATGCATTTGTATCTAAGGGAGAACCTGCAGTCCATAGAGTGAGATTATGTGCCCTAGTCTATTTGACTGACTTTGATGGTCCAATCATAAACCTCTGCAGTAGATTGTGGGTCATGAGGATCGTTGGGACAGTTTGAGAAAGCTAGTATGGATCGTGGTCCACTGTTGCAGCTAGAGTACTCCAGTATATTCATGATTCCTAGACCTATACGGATTGAATTCCCATAAAAATTAATTATTTTTAATTAATTTTTTATTATATAATTTTTAGAATGATTATTTGAATTTTTGTGATTATCTTGATATTTTAATTTTACATTTAGATTTATAATATAAGAGGAAATCAACTTTCAATGTTTTAAATAATCAAAGAGAAGTAAAAGCTTATTTTTGAAAAAATTAAAATATTTTTATTCACTAAAAATATGTGGGGCCCATTTTGAGTCATTGACCCACTTCAATTAAATCACATGTTGCAATTGGGTGCGGTCGATGAGGAGTCATATAGGGTGGAACGCCCTACCCATAGGTGGATGGACTTTCTATCATGTGAAATGAAGCCTCCTTGCGAGTTGGCTTTCCATTTTGATACAAAGCTCATGACATAAAGAATCAAGATAATTAAATTCAATATGTCTTGTGAATCAAAATATTTTGATTGATCAAATATTGACTGAATAATGATTAAATATCCTTGTGAATCAAGATATTTTGATTGATCAAAGATTGAATTAATAAAGAATGAATATCCATTAAAAGAGAAGGTATGAGTATATTTTCGTTATTTAAATATTTGATGGGAATAAGTTTAAGAAATAGAAGATAAGGTTCTAGTATATTCCTTTGAATTTTGATGGTGGATTTAAAGAATTGGTGACTCACATCTCTCACCCCATAAGTCTCCTTAGATCAATGGTCTAGATTTTATTTCATTAAAGATGACAAACCCTACGGCACAAAAAATCTATAAATAGAGGCTCTCCCTCTCATAATTCTCTATACCTCTCATGTTCTCTCTAAACTCTCTCTTTCTCTCTTTAAGGGGCCACGACCCACCTAGGCTCCTCCCTCTCTCTTCAAAAGGTTACAAAGGGGGCACGTCCCAAGCAAGGAAGGTTCTCTCTCTAACATTCTCTCTCATAGAAAGGTAGAAGAAGGGCGCACACCCCACCTAGAGGTTTTATCTGTCTCTCTCATCTCTTTAAGGTTGAGTTAATGGGGCTTAAGGAGGCCTCAGCACTTTGGTTCTATATAAGATACATATGTTATTGGAGGGTTTTTCCATATTTAGTAGAATCAAGATCGATCATTGATCATGAGCACGATTGGAAGGAGGAGACTCGGTGTGAGGTGTATTAAGTGTGGTTGAGGTAATCTCTGGTAATTTTAGTTGCTTTATTTTATTTCTTTGTCACGCTCTTCTAGTCCAATAAAACAATGTGTCAAGTTTTTATTTATTGAATAAAGGAGCTGTATTTAAGGGGCACCAACTGAGAAAAGTTTTATTTATTTATTTAAAGAATGTGATTTTTCTTTTAATTAGACATTATATGTAATCTTGCCAGTGTAAGTAAAGAAAAAATTAAATTTATATAGACCGTGCTTTATCACATAGTCCAACTTTCTTTTTAGACAGTCAATTTTCAATTTTTCACAGATCTACTCAATGCACACTATTGTTAAAGCATTAAATTTTATAATTAGAGATAAATATATATTTTAAGGTTATCACAAAGATTTTCAGTGTTGAAACCACATTTCTCGACACTATTTGCCGGCACGCTTTGATAGTTCCCGATTCTAGTACTTCCCACTTCTAGTGTGACTCCAACTTTGACAGTTCCGTGACAAAACCACCTACGTTTTAACTACTGGCTAGGAGAATACCATTCATTCACTCCCTCGAGTAAAACATAAAGAATTTTGTTAGGGTAGGCTTTGTTTGTGTTAGCCGACTCATTATAAGTGTGTATCCACACTTTTCATCTTAAAGATAAAAGTTTATATAAAGCAGAGGCTCTAAATAATCCAATTAGAGACCACCACAAAATTTCACTAGAAGAAATTGTTTTGATGCCCAAATATCCTCAAAGTGATCATCTCGACATCAAGATGTATGGGACATGAGAAAAAAATGGATTTTAAGTTTTGGAAATAGTTGTAACACATCTTTGGATGGTCAATTTTTAAGATTTTCATAGATCTGTTGGATCTACACTATTTTTAAACTTTTCAATTTTATAATTAAAAATAAAAATATATTTTAAGGCTATCACAAAAATTTCTAGTATTCAAACCACAATTCTCGACACTATTTGAAGGTACACTTTACTTTGATTGTTTAGGGCCTCGGCTCAAAACAAACCATGCCTTTCTTTTATTTAGTTTCGTAGATATTCATAATCTAGGCTATGTTCAAAACAAAACAAAAAAAAAAAAAAAAATATTTAAAGAGATTATTTACTATGAGGTCATTTAGTTTTTGTACAAGGAAGTGACAATCACTTTTAACCATTATATGTGAAATCTAATAGATGGAAGTGTGTCACAACATTTAGAATTTTTTTTTGGATTGTGTCTGGACAATGATATGTCCACAACCACCGGATTTCAAATCTAACAGTTAATAATGAATGTGACCTTCATGCATCCAAAGATGCTTTTTAATTATTTTATAAGATCAAGTGCTATCTCTTAACGTCCATCTTACAGATGGACGTTAAATGATTGGGACACATGACTTTTTTATAGTTTTAAGACCCTTTACTCACATAAAATATTTCAGCACACACTTAGAAAAATTTTCCATATTTTTAAAGCCCAAAAATTTGGGCACAACTTAGGGAGGGGAAAAGAAATGATAACTTGACAAAGAAAATTGAATATGGGCAGAATCTCACAATTAATTTTTAAAAAGAAAAAGCATAAAAAGTCATATGCATTTTATACATACCTCTAATAAAATTACCTCCAATTATTGGAGGGGTACATATTGAGACCATTTACCTTTGATAGAAGGAGGTCACAATTACTTACAACCATCTAATGTGAAATTTGATAGCGTGGATGTGTCATAAAGTTAGAGAAAATTACTTCTGAAGTTTGAGCTTGGTCAATACAATAAATGCTGCCATCTAATTTCACATTTAATGGTCAAGATTAACAGTGGCCACCTTGTCCCAAAGATAAAGGATATCATTGTATAATTTTCAATTTTTGGGATAGACAAGTACAAAGTGTCAAAGAAAAAAAAAAAAAAAAAAAACTAAATTATTACTTTTGTGAAAACGCGCCCCTTATTCTACATACGGATGCATCAGTAGTTGTAGAGGTAAGGTGCACGTTCAAATTTTATCATGGTATATAATTTTGATGTAAAATGTTCTTAGGGTTATCTCAAAATTTATTTTTATATCTAATTATAAAATTTTAAATTTCAAAAATGGTTAAAATCAACTAAATCTATAAACATATGAAAATCTTGAAAATGGACGGTGTATATAATATGTTGTAAAATGCACTATTTCTAAGACTTAAAATCTTTTTATTTTTTATAGTCATACATCTCGATGTCAAGATGATCAATCAAAGGGTTTTTCAACATTAAAACTTCTTTTCCGGTGGATTTTTGAGGTGCATCCATAGTTCTACATTATAAGGTTACATCCTTATATAAACTTTTTCCTATTCTAAAATGCTTCCCAAACTCAGGTATAAGAATAAGTAAATTCTTTCTCACTTTTTTTCTATACTTCCATGGTTAAGGTACAATATGATCCTATGGTACGCTGTATGTGCTCTTTTCGGTAGATACCCGATAATTTCCTGTCAGAGCATGTAATGTTTTATGGGCAAGATTTCTATGCTTCCCCTACAACATAAAACTTATATACTTCCCCTTATCCAACCGTCCATTCTGAATGGGGAGCTAAGATTGCCCCAATCACAATGTAATATCTGTACACTATTTTGGTTTTAATTTTTTATATAAACTATTTTGACACAAAAATTTGTACGTCCAATCCTCTACTAAACTCGCACTAGAGAAAATATAAAAAAAATATTTCTAATAAAATAAAATGACCAAAATACTCCTGAAATATTCAAGGTTGTCATTATATTTTATCAAAATATTATTTTTAATAATTTTTATAGGTGCACCCTAATGAGAAGATGGTATGTATCAAATTTCATATTCATACAATTTGTAAAAAAAAAATTTAAAATAAAATACTTTGAGATGTCGGATCTAAAATCA
The DNA here is from genome assembly GCF_054954075.1 of Amborella trichopoda. NCBI lineage: Eukaryota > Viridiplantae > Streptophyta > Magnoliopsida > Amborellales > Amborellaceae > Amborella > Amborella trichopoda. The sequence goes on from NC_142346.1 coordinate 27,539,141, forward strand.
AATGGTGAGTGGCTCTTTTGATCAAAATGGGATGGCTGGATGGTAGGGGAAGCATAGATCTTCTATATTGTAGGGAAAGTATAAAAACCTTTCCCATGTTTATTTTCTTTCCCTTGAATTTTAATGGAGTTTGGGCTGCATGTCATCCTTCTAGATCACCAGCTATTTTTATTTTTGAATTTGGTGGGGTTTTTAGTACAAAATATTTTTTTCTCCCCTCAAAGTTATTATGAAATCCATCTCTCTCTCTCTCTCTCTCTCTCTCTCTCTCTCTCTCTCTCTCTCTCTCCTTTACTATTATGCAAAATTGATGCGAAAGGAGTTTGGGAAATCAAATCCATCTTTCTTTCGATCTTAAACTTTTTTAAAAAATAACAATTGCGGAGAAAATAAGGGACAGTAAATCAAGCCATCGAAAGAAGAAGTTCTCTTTTCTTTATTCATAAAAAAACTATCTACAAAAATATCCAAGTCTCTCTTGCAAGGGGAAAGTTTTAAATACCAGCAAAAATTCTCTGACTTCCCTTGATTATCTCTCCCCAAATCATGTAATTCAACCTCTTTCCAAACTTTCCTATTTACTCAGTTGGATCCTCTTTTCTAGAAAATATCTCTACTCCCACTTATTTAGGGCACTACGTGACTCTCCCATATGAATAGAAAACTAAGTTAACTAACTAAATAAAGAAGATCTATCTTAATCCTAAAGAAAGGGAAATATTGCCAAATGACTACCCTAATGCCATAATAATAAATTGAATTGGGCTGCCATTTGATAAATTACAATTTGAATGCCCCTATAAAGGTCAAAACACTAAACGAAGAAAAATCACCTCCTACTGAAGGGTAAAACCTGAGCTCCCCTTTAAAATGGTCAATCTTCTCCATTGTTGAAATGATAGTTGTTTTCAAATCCCATAAAATGTTTCTCCATCGCCTCATAATTTGTCGGACCTAGATCTACCTCGCTCAGGCTCCCTAAGGAACCTAGGTTCGATTGATCCCCTCTCAAACAGCGGCTTGACCTCATGAGACCGTGTGCACCTCGTGTGTCACATGTGAATAGGTATGTCCAACTATGAGAGGATTTTAAAAAGATGAAGAGGTGGACTTGAAAATCTATATTTCAAGAGTTGAGTTTGTGGGATACGCCCGGGCTACTGCCCTCTTAGATCAATGAATGAAAGCCCTTCAGCTGCCCAATAACGCGGTTTGAATTCAACGCTGTCTCTAAACTCAAAACCTCACCTAGACTCTCACTGAAAAACTGTTAATGAAATCCACTTAAAGTTAACTCCTCTCTAATGTGCTTTTTTATGGGTAATGGCTCTAGTTTTGGGGGTAGAGTGGTAGAAGCACTAGGTAAGAAAAAAGAAAAAAGAAGATAATAAGACTAAGTTGATGAAAACTTGGTTTTAGAAGTGAGAAGAAGAAGAAGATGAAGTAAAAGAAGTGAAGGGATGACCCAAAGAAATTTGGGTAGCCTTTCAGCGTAACCTCTCCTAAGAAGTATTACCGAAGACAAGGAAAAACACCAGACTCAAAGCCTTGGTACCCAGAGGATTTGGGAAGTGGAGTTACATGGCTGAGCCTATAACTATGTCACTAACCCAAAGAGCTCCTTAAAAGTGATAAAGTGAGAGACAGAGAGAATGAAAGAGAGAGATGAAAGCCCCTCACAACCTGAACACTATGTAACTCGATGGTTAGAGTAGTGGAAATTTTAAAACTCTAAAGAAGGCTGACTCAGGATAACCCCAACTCGAGTGACCGAGTGTAAGAGAATTAGTGTCTCTTATAATCAAACTAGATTATACGAGTTGATGGTTAGAGTTGTAATCTGAGAGTTAGAACCCTAGGGAACTATCTCAATGAGTGCTCGAGAGTAAAAGAAGCAATGAATAAGAGAATAAAATAAAAGGAATAATCAAATAAAGGAAAAATAAAAGGAATAAATGAAAGATGGATATATGGGTTAAGGAGAGAGAGAAGAAAGTGCTTAAAATAAGTGAAGGATAGATGAAGGGGTTAAAGGAGGACGGAGCCGCTTATGGTGCAGGTCTAGAATCTAGGGGGAGATGAGAGGATGGAGGATATGAGAGAGTAAGAGAGGTGGTCAAGAGAGTATGAGGGAGAGAGGGGCAGACAAGAGAGGGGAAGATAAAGATGGCCCGATGAGAGTGTAGGTGGAGAGGGACATATGAGAGAGTACGAGAGAGAGTGGATGGGAGAGTATGAGAGAGAGGGGGCGGATGAGAGAAGATACAGAGGGGTAGACGAGAGAGTAGAGAAAGAGCGGCAGATGAGAGAGTAGAGAAAGAGCGGCAGATGAGAGAGTAGAGAAAGAGAGAGGGGTAGATGAGAGAAGAGAGATGAGGGGCATATGAGAGAGTAAAGAGCGAGGGGCAGATGAATGAGTAGAGACAGGGCAGATGAGAGAAGAACGATGAGAGGGGAGGGTGAGAGAAGAGAGATGAAAGGGGCAGATGAGAGAAGAGGGAGTAAGAGAGCAAGAGAGGGGTGGACCTACCTATGGTGTGGGTCCATGACCCGAGAGATAGAGAGAGAGAAGAGAGAAGAAGAGAGAAATAAATAGAGAAGAAGAAAATAGAGAAAAAGAAAAATAAGAGAGAAAGAGGAAAAGAAGATATAAAGAAAAATAGAAAGAGAGAGTAGAGAGAGTGGATCTAGAATGATCTTGAGCTTAGGTTCACCTTCATTGGTCCCTTTGCATACACATGAGAGAGAGATATCTAAGTCTTGGGTCAAGGTTAGGGTTTAAGGTCTAGGTGACTATCTAAGGTGGGTTGCGGTATGGTGTATAGGAACTAGGGTGTATGAGAGAGGCTAAGGTTTAGGCTATCTAAGGTGTGTAGGATGCTATGGTGTATGGTGCACTATAGTGCATGGTGTAGGTTAGGGTATATGGTGTATGGAGTAGGATTGGGAGCTTCTAAGGTGTATGGAAGTCAGGAATTCTAGGGTGTATGGGAATGAGAGATGGGAATCTTAAGGGAGTTGGGACCTTGATGTTCTCGGGAGTGAAGGGTTCCTTGGGGTATTTTCTCTCTTGAGTTTTGAACTTGAAAGTAAAGAAAAAGAACAAGCAAGAATTTCAAGAGTTTCCAAGAGCTTGATTGAAAATACTTTAGTGTTTAAGAGTCTAAGAGGGAGTGTTACAATTGACTTGAGTTCCTTATATAGAGCAACCCACAAAACAACGGTGGAGTGCTAAACAATAACCAAATTTGTCAAAAAATACACATTTTATGAATTAAAATATTATTGCCATATTTGGACCAAATGACCAAAATACCCTTCAACTCTTTTCAACAAATGACAAAACCATCCTTCCATGACGGGCCTCTTGCCATTGCTAGGCCTCGGGAGCTTTTTCAGACATTTACGATGGTAATTCGAGAGATCAAACGTGGTAGGATTGATGGTTGAACTATTATTCACATTGTGATACCCTTTGATTGTCTCGAAACCGATTTATGATGTTCCAAGAATTCACTTTGATCACAAATTGAAGAGGATGCTATCACGATCATTTTGTAACAATTTTTGTCCATTTTGGTCTCTGTTTGAGCACGTTCCTATTTTGGAAAGTCATCGAAAAATGGGATTCCAGCTGCCAGAAAATTATATCATCCTCCACTTCAAAATTTGATGTCATCTGGCCTCCGATCATACACAAAAAATATATCAAACTATAGCTCTTCGAAGCACGGTCACTACAGACCCGTACTTGCGACGATCCAATGTTGAGATCTTAAGCTATGGCTTCTCAACATACCCATACTTGCTAGAATCCATTTTCTAGGGAGCATGCTGACCGGGGGCTTTCCTTAAGAGTTTTCCTCCCAACTCAACAGTGCTTCCAAATGAGCCAACTGGTGGGTTCCTTTAGGGCTTGATCCCAATCCAGTGGCATTTTTTGTTTCAAAAACTGGGGGCATTGCTTAAGGGCTTGATAAATATAGTATTATTAGAATCCATATGTGTTTGGAAGTCGGGAGTCTTGCATGGAGACTTCCTTCCAAATCCATCAAATTTCTCTTTAAGAGGCTAGCAGAAGGGGCCTTACTTATGGGCTTCCTTCCCTTTTACACTGATCCTTTGATCTTTCTTTTGGAAGGCTAACGACGGGGGGCCTTGTTTAAGGGCTTCCTTCCCCTTTTACACTGAACCTTTAATCCGTCTATTTTGCTTTAGATAGATGATCGAGGAGAGCCATTAGTGGGGAGCATGAATGATGGCACATAGGGTATCTCTTAAGGGGCTGACATCCAATATACTAGACATAGTTGGCCGTCCTGAAAGTCTAAACCTATCGGCAACTGTGGCCTTATTAAGACAGTCTCTTTGGGACTTGAATCCCCATCATATTGAGCCATAGTGGAGGGGTTTTAGTGGCCATCTCGAAAGTCTACGACTGCCAGTAGATGGGAACCTTAATAAGATGTTTACTCACGAAACCGGGCCATCGATCTAGTCTAGGCAATTAATTGCCTTATAAGAACTTCTATCTCGAATTGTGAACTTGCTTTTCATGTTTTTGGTTGCCGCCTTGGATTGGAGAATCTTTTCGACAAATGGCTATCCTAACTTGTCTTCTTGATAATTCTTCTGATCTTCAGGTGCCCGTCAACAAGGGGTATTGATTCCTAAACCACCAAACTTTTTTGGAAATTGATTGAAACCACCTTGATCGAATCCTGCATCAACATTTTTATTAGTCCAGACGCCCTTTTGGGTTTTCACAAACTTTTTCTTTTTTATTGAGGCTCTTTTGCCCCTGACTTTGAGGTCATGTCCACCTTATTATTTCAATTTTTAGTCATAGTGCCCTTTCGGGTTTTCACTACGTGCATTTTTTTTTTTTTTTTAGAACACTTTTACTCGTGGCTTCATGGCCACGCCCGTCTTTCATTTTTTACTCATGGTGCCGAAACATGCCCAATTTTTTTAATTTTTTTCGCAATCTTATCCATAGCTTTGTGGTTATGTCTGCCTGAAGCCCTCACGTTTACTCATGACGATCTTCATTGGAGGTTCATCATGCCTGGCTATTTTTCTTCGTATACAAAAAATGAAAGACCTCTGCCTTGATGATGCATAAGATAGAGGACTTATAACTGTACAAGGCTCACTGGGTTAGTGGATACCGAGGGTGAGGCTTTTATTAGGAAAGTGAACTCCACTGGAGATGTTTTTTAGGTTTTTGTAAGGTGATAAATGACTCACACTTGTTTGGGGTATAGGGGTTTTGGATGGATCATAAGATAATTGGTGTATGAAAACATCCTAGGGAGAATATGTATCTCCAAGGTAAAGAAATGGTTTGCTCCCTGGGGGCTGAAAGGCTTCCTTTGAGTGATGAAGGTATAACATGTTCCATACATTGCTCATAGTGTAGATGCACCACTGGGGGTAGTGACTTATCGGGGATGATGACCTATCACTAGGGATCATAGACCAATGGAGTGATAAACCATTGAGGTGATGGACCACTGGGGTGATGATCCACTGGAAGTAGTGGTCCACTGGGGATGATGACCTATCAGGGTCCTTGTAACTCTTTAAGCATGATATTACTCATGGGATCTTATGAAGGCTCAATTGAGTGGCCTATATTTAGTATGGCTCCATGGGGATAATGGAGTTCTTAAGTGAAATCCAAGTTAAGGGGTTTTTAGGATGATTTTGATAATCTTTAAGATGATGAATGGGGTTGCAATGGGAAGGTAATTTCTGACTGATGGGGATGATAGGTCTAGCTATTGGGACTCCCATGGTTTTTATGAAACATATGGGCCTTCAGTAGAAGTCATGATCTATGTGAGCCATGCATCTGCTAAATGATAGGCTCGATAGTAATTTTGAAGCTTTACGCAAAGGTGTATCTCCAATGGCGTTTTAACGTGCTAAGGATCAGGCATATTAAGGACGTGTCTCCGTTAAGGATCTTGCATATTAAGGATGTGTCTCCATTAGGGATCATGCATACTAAGGATAGAAAATATGCTTAACAATGATGATGACTTGGGTGACGTGCATCATTTTCAGGATAGCTGAATTTAATGGGTTTGAAAGTGGGTTTTGAAAGTGGGTCTTAAATGGGTAGCATGGATCCATCAAAATATATATATATATATATATTTAAATTAACTCAAGGTTTCACTGCGTTAATAGGTTCATGGTTTAAACTTAGAGGGTTTGCAAAAATGGGGCTAATGAGCTCAGGGTTATAGGCTTTACATAGCTCAAGGTTACCCATTGGGGGTTAGTGTGTGTATGTAAAACAAGGAGGATTGCCCGTTTGCTCTCCTTGTGTCAATGTGCTTCACAACTGAGCCATGGGCTCGTGTAGGTTAGTGTCAAATGAGAGAAGATGAAGTGAGAGAAAAAGAAAATAAAGGTGTGTGGAACCACCTTGGATGAGGGTCCATGTCTTTTTAGAAACATGAGAGAGAAGAGAGTGTCAGACCTACTAATGATACAGGTTGGTGTTAGAAGGTACTTTTCATCAACATGGGGCCCCCGCTCAATAAAGGCCTAGCAAGTAGTGAAATTTCGATAGTCCCAGAACATCCCTAGAACTGGCTAAGATCTTCATGAAGTCTCTCGAGAGTATCCTGCCATGTTCCGTCGCATTCTGATATGTATAAGGCAGTGCAGACTAAGAAATAGTTCCGGCAGAATCGACCTTTAGCACCCTGAAACAGAAACTAGAGCTACATTTTCAGCATCACAAATTGCTGTGGGACCACTTCTATTGGATCCGACAAGGTTGAAAATCCCCAAGGGTCTAGTTTCATCTCAGATGAACATTCCGAGAAAAAGTTATAGACAAACGAGTGAAACAGGTGAAGCTGCAGCTATTCCCGTGGGGCCACCCTGCAACACTACACCATTAAAGGGACAGTCACGACCAATGATATTTGACACTCATATCTCACTTGTCCGAAGTCAGATCCTACTCAAATTTGGTGAGAATGTTCGTCAAGTCAGGGCGAGCGGTTCAATATGTGGCACACTTCGTGACAATAACCAAAGGCAAAGAAAAGTTAGAAAGAAGTTGCTGATCTGTGAAGAAAGTGCAGGAATGTGAGCAGCGTCGTGCCTCACTCGAATGGCCAAATCACACTGCTTGCGACCCCAATCGATGCGAGACCAATTCCATTATGGGCGTAAGGTCTCGGGCCATCTCTCACCCGAACCCCGTACATGATGAATGGTTGGATTCTTCACACAAAACCGACAAACAGACTGTCATGTCATCGTTGGAATCCTTGATTCTTGCCAAAATTCCGAGCTCGCAAAATCTTCGTTCGGGCACGGAATCGAGATGCGTTTGGTGCCCCGTGATTGTAGCGGCATGCTCAGTGTGATTCAGCAAAGAAAATACAAAAAAAACATCAAGGAACGAGCACACTATCGATCCAAAGTTTCAGGATCTATTCAAATTTCAAGTCACATGATTGTGCACCAAAAACACGATCCATGGCTCGATCTTGGTATCAAATTGATCGTCATACCGAGCCCTATAAGAAAACAATCATCTTACGATCTATCATGCAAGAACACGCAAGTCTTAGGGCAACACAAGGACTGTTCTGGAATTTCAGAACTTGTTAGGAAGGGGCAAATATGTCATTTTGCACTCTCTTTTCTAATGTCTTTTAATTCAATTTAATCTCAATTTCTAGCAATTAGAGTTACTTTTGATCATCCACCCATGTTTGGGGCACACTTCTATATATATGTACCATCATTGTACGTAGAAAAGATATACAGAAGATAGACACAGTGAGACATACACACACAAGAGAGAGTTTTCACTAAATACAAGTTTCTCTTTCTTACCATTGTTGTGTCACTCTTGAGAGAGAGAGTGAGGTGAAAGAAACTTTCGACCAGTACCCCTATGGTTGAGATAAATCTTGCCTCTCTTCTTTTTCTTTTCTTCTTTTCTCTCTCTTCTCCTCTCTCTTCTATCTCAACTTCGTTTGAGTTCCTCGCAGAGGCCATGCACGGCAGTGGCAGTGGCAGTGACGTGCATGCCTCTCCCTTGGTCTCACAGGTCACACATGGTGAAGGTAGTACCATGCATGAGTCTTCTTCCCCTTCTCCTCGTCTGTCGCTTTCTCCTTGTGAAGTTTGTAGAGGGCGCTGCCAATCGTCGTCCACAGACGTAACTATGATGTCTCAGTGAAGAACTCAGACAGCGAAGCCTGTTGTCACCTGTGGGGGTCTTCCTCTACTGTGCGTCTAGCATAGACATCGATACCTATCGCTGTCAGGTAGAGGCTCTAGCAACAACTATCGCCATCAACGAGCTTCCTCCGCGCATCCAATGCCCGCCACCCTTCTCCCTGCGTACCGCACCTATCGTCGTGCGACCTAGGAGAAACCATCACCGTGCACCTCATCAGGAGTTAGCGCCATCCGCAAGGGATGCATCGTCTCCTCATGTTGTCAATCATGAAACCTATTGACGTCCAGACCTCCCCCTTCTTTGTCGTCTCACCCGCTTCTCTTCACCCCTTTCTCTTCTCGCTTGACTGAGGGTAAACCTAGCTTAGCACCGCCATGTCGACCTCAGTTTCGAGTAGTATTGCTGCCGTGTTGGTCCACTGAACCATGCCCGTCTTGCTGCCACTCCGAGTCAGTGAATTCTGGCCATCTTGCTGGTCTCACCCCTCCATCAAGTTCTCTTCTCCTTTCTATCTTTCATCTAACCTTACACTTCATCGCCTTCTCATATGAACTTGCATTGCCCTAAAACAAGGGTGGGTCCTTTGACCCAATTGTGTTACAAGTTAGCCATAGAAGTGTTGTGCAGAAAAACATAAGGACTACAGCTCAAGGGAGACGATTCCAAACCAGCTCAAGTAGTTGAGGGGCATTCTTTGTAATCTAATAAGGTGCCCACGCGAGCTAGCCTGAGTAAGTCCTGAACCCACCTAAAATTCCTTTTTCATTAGTTGGTATACCTGCCCTTGTTCTCGAGCAAGGATCCGAGAGAGCGATCTCAAATCTTGGGTTTACCAGAAACTCGAGACACGTGCCACCAGATCACCTAGATCTGAAGGGCGAGATCGAGACACCTAACTAGCTTGGCAACTCTACTGAGGACGTACTAGCCCTTAGTCGGTTTGTTCTTGTTTGACCAGTATCTTCTTTTACTTTCTGCATCTATTTCTATGGCACCTAGGTTGTTCAACCCGTTTATCTGGGTCGAGGACTTCCTTATCCCTGCACTCATGGCTGTCTTAGGGAAGCGAGCCGCTGAAGCCTCCTTCCATATTCTCCTTTTGAGTTAGGACTCACGGTCTGGCTCTTAGGTTCTCAACTAGATAAGTGCGCACTTTCTAGCCTTGGTGGACTCTCCGTTAAGGCCCCTCACATGAGTAACAGTTCTGCTGATGCACACCCTGCTACTGGCAAATCTCACGCCACTCATACTGCTGCGTACGCCGAAAGGCTGCCCTGTCAATCCATGCAAAAGGCAAGCAAACTGTCATCGCTCCTAAGGTTCACCGCAAGGCAACCCCTTGTGCTCCTTCACCACTTCGAGCCTCCACACTTGGAGGGTCGGTACATAGAGGTGGAGGTCCTGAGGTCTTCACCCCTCACACACACTCAAAGGCTCGTGGTCTATCCACTCATACCACACCTCAGGGCAACCCTTACATTGGCTTGAGCTCGCATCTAGGGCTAGGCCTTCTCTGGCCGAACCCTACAAGCACCGTACATTCACTTTCCACAGCTCGGGGCAGCGTTAGCTCTATGCCTCCTCGAGACCAGGAGGGTCGATCGTTCAGTCTTCCCTTTCGGCACAACACCTCAGACTCTTCCCTTTATGACTGACACCAAAGGCACAACACCTCAGACTCTTGACATTTCTAAGGCACATACACCTCAGGTTGGGGGTAAGCAGCAATCTTACAGTGCGGTACCACCTCTTAAAAGCAGTAAGAGGAATGAATACTGGACCCAGCACCAAAATTACCCCTTTGACACGGAGTGGACCCCTGCACTGCTCTAACTGCTGTTAGCATAGAACATGATCCAGCTGTTAGAGGTAACCACGTTAGAGCTACCAGGACAGGAGGAGAATGAGAAGTAATGCGCCTATCACAGGAGAGTAGCCCACCTCACCGGGATGATGAGGCACCCGTTATCCTTCATGCATTTTTCCTTATAGTTCTTGAAGAAGGAATCACCACCCCAAAGTTGATAAGGCAGCCCAAGTTCCTACCTCCAGGGTCCAGAACCTCTAGTGCGCATACCTCCAAATACGAGGCCATGACATCGGCGAGTACACTAGCTTCCATAAGCTCTTAGCCGAGAAGATGCAGCAGTGCCAGGAAGTTCAAGACGACCCAGCGAGATGCCCTTAGGTCCCTCTCCTGCCTGCACAAGAAGTCCTCTCGATGCAAGCCCGAGGAAACTCCAGGCAAGACCCTCTCTAGGCCCTCTTTGAAGCAATGCTTCACTAGGGTCTCGCCACCCCCTAAGTCTGCCAGACAGCATAAGCATCTTGCCCGAGGCACGAAAAAACTTTGGGGCCCATGCCATCAAGTATTGGGCCACGAACTCAAAGACTACTCTGGGTTCGAGGCTATAGTCATGGAGAAAGTCTAGCAAGGCAACATCATCTGTGCGATTCTCCCAGAACACGTCCAAGCCTTTGCTCTTGTTTGGGAAGAAGTCGTGTGGTAGGCTCCTCACGAACATGCACCGAATCCCTCAGAGCTCTCAACCTCCCAGCCCTGGGAAGTCTACCATGGGTGAAGCAGGCTCAAATCCCTGAAACGCGAGGCAGTTCGCCCCACTATGGCCTCTCACCAGCCTAATAGGGCAGTCCAAACACCCCGTCAGGGATCCCGAAGGTGACGGCTAGCACCAAGGTCAGCCCGCCAAAGGAATCATCCTCTTGAACCACCAGTCGAGGAAGAAATCATCAGGCCCCTTCCTCCGCTACCGACCCTGTGAAACTTCATCCCAAGAGCAACGCGCCTCATCTTATCATCCAATCAGGCAGAAGGCCCTGAGTAATTGATATCTCAGGAGTCTGCAAAAATGGGCGATGATGTTAAAAGCACCCCACAATAGTCAAAGCTAGGGCAAGACCTTAACTAACCCCTGCAAACGTCCAATACCGGCAATGACGTAAAAAGCTGCCCAGCATGTTCTAACTCTTCTTCTCCTTCCCCCTCCTCTATTTTCTCGACTGGTGCTGCTTTACAATGCTCGGACTTTGATTCTCTAGTCAGAGAACTCGGAGCCACTAGCCTCAACAATTCGCAAGAAGAACGCCTCAGAGAAATGCTGGTCCAGGCGACAAGATTCTCAACAGCCACCGATGCCTTGGGTACCCGGGCCAAAATCGAGCCATCTCCAAGCTTCTACTCCCACGAGGCCTACCACATGATCCAAGTGCATGAGGCGTCTCCTAGGTCAAGGTAAGCGCTGAGTGAGCCTAATCACGAAGTTATGGGCTCCCCGCTTGAAGTCGACCTTTCTATCGCCTGGACAAGTCAAATACAAGTCCTCTCCCACATTGTGCCCCTGTCCCAAGGATGATTTCCCCCTGTCGTTCATCAAGATGCTGGTTGACTCCATGGTCCATTGCCAAATCTTCTCCTTTATGGATGGTTATTCTGGTTACAATCAAATCACGAAGGCATCAAAGGATGAGGAGGCCACACTGTTCTTGACTCCAAAAGGTGTCTTTTGCTACACTGCGATGCCTTTTGGGCTACGGAATGCCGGTGCCCTGTACCAGCATGCCATGACAACCATCTTCAAGGATATGATTCACAAGGAGGTCGAGTGTTATGTGGATGACTTGGTGGTAAAGTCTGAAACAAAAGCCACTCATGTGCAACACCTTAAAAATGTGTTTGAACGGTTGCAGTGTCACCTACTCAAGGTGAACCCCTTGAAATGTGCCTTTGACGAAAATTCTTAGAGTTCATTGTGAGGTACCGTTGACTTGAGATCGAGCTTGTCAAAATCAAGACAATTTAAGACATGCCGCCGCCTACAACCCTCCATGAATTGCCGTCTCTCCAAGGACAACTTGCATACATTCGAAGGTTCATTTCGAATCTCTCAGGGTGATGCAGACCCTTTTCACACCTCTTGAAGAAGGACTCTCCCTTCATATGGGATGAACCATGCCAAGCTGTGCTCTAGGAAATCAAGTAGTACCTGTTGAATCCACCAATACTCTCTATGCTAGTGTTAGGAAGACCCCTCATCCTATACGTGACCGCCCTTGACGAGTCACTCGAGGCACTCTTGGAACAGAATAATGATGGAGGGAAGGAGACAACACTCTATTATCTCAGCCGCAGAATGCAAGGAGCCGAGAGGAACTACCCTCCCATTGAAAAGATGTGCCTGACCTTGATCTTTGTGGTACAGAAACTCCGTCATTACTTGCTCCGCCACGAGGTCTACCTAATCTCCAAGGCAGACCCGGTCAAGTTCCTCATGACCCTGCTATGCTTGTCAGGACATTTGGCCAAGTGGGCATTATTGTTGATGGAGTTCGACATCGCATATGTACCACAGACGGAAGTTAAAGGTCAAGCCCTCGCAGTCTTCCTTGTGGCGCACCCAGTCCCTTCAGAATTCCCCCTTATCAACTGATCTTCCGAATGAAGAAGTCTTCTGCACGGTGTTAACTCAACCATGGGACTTCTCGCTCGACTTCATAAAAGCGCTGGTAGAATAATTGTTCCATTTCTTCCAAAGAATGGATAGAATTTGGAGGCAAAGCGTATACCATTTAAAGGCAGACCAAGCTAGTGCTTTCACAAACTGTCGAAGAAGCAGTCTGGAATCAAACGTTGACTTTTGAGATGTTGACACGAAGTGTGCCACAAGCATTTGGGGTGAGCCGGTGCCATCGAAGTAGTCTGGAATCGAAAGTTGACTTTTGACATGCTAAAACGAAGTGTGCCATATGCTTTTGGGGTGAGCCAGTGCCATCAAAGATAGACGGTCTTCCTTTTTGGTAACCTGGGGGAAAAGGAACATGATCATTGTACTACAGTTTGCAATGGGTAAAAGGATTTTTTCTTAAATAAGTCCTTTGAAGTTGAAGACTCTGACTTCTTTCTTATGAGAGGCACTTTCATGCCTTTCTGCTGTTTGATTCTTAAACTCTAGTAAATGGCCTCCTAGAGCTGAAATTGGGTATATTCTGCTTGATTGACTTATCTCAAGGAGACTAGAGCAAAATCAATCAATCCAAGTAAAGCATGATTCCCCAAGAGTAGGGAGCTTGGGGTCGTCCTTTGAAGTTTAATTTTGTTTGAAGGTGGGAGGGACTGCTCCATTAGCTTCAGGGGTGTAATTTTGCCCTGAGTCCGATCTCGAGGGTTGGCTTGTACATATGAAGTAGAAGTAATGGACAAGAGTGTGTTCAGAGGAAAATTCTTCGAATACCATGTTGTCATGGGTTTTGGGGTAGAAGACAGCATGTATTGTTGGCCCTTCCCCTTGAAGCTAGAAACCACATTGGACTTGGATGTGTGTGTACGATTTATAGACATGTTTGGGATGTCTTGGGAGCTAACCCGTAGTGAAGCGAGCGGTCTGGCATTTGGAATGCCAACCTTTGTAGTTGTAGTGGTCTTAAGACCACTTTGGTTTCAGGCATGTGCATATTTGTTCATGACCTTTTACTGAGTCCCAGGTCGTGTGCTCTTATAAATACAAAATTTGAGCTTTCCCGAGCTGAGTATCATGAGCTGCACGAGTTGCTTGAGATCCACTTTTAAAGGGTTTAGTCCCAAGAGACCCAAACCAGGTGAGATGGTCAAGGATATCTTTTTCTTGCTCCGATTAATCATAGCGATGGTTGAGCCATAAGCCATGACATGTGTAAGTGTGGGTCGAATAGCTTTGGAGCCTTTCGAGTTAGATGGCCTGGCAATGGAACTACCAACATGATGTGTGTGGGGCATCATACCGGTATGAGCAGTGCCCTAGTGGAGTAGAGATGGGAAGATTGTGGTTACCCACTGAAGTGGTTGTCTTAGAAGAACCAACCATATCAGAAGAGGGAGTCGTCTTAGAACCACTCTCGAACTTATGACTGGTGAAGATTCCACCAGTAGTAGTTTGAGCATGAAGGGTGGCAGTTTTAGAGCCGCTTATGTAATTGACATTAATGGACTTGCCATTGATGTCGTTAGAGAGGGAGCAAGGGGTTTGAGGACCCTTTCCCTATTTGTCTTGGGCTTGAGCCCAGGTGTGAAGGTTTGAAAGACCACTTCAAGAGAAAAATGAAAGCAATAGATTGAAGAACATTACTTCCCATAGGTACATTCATGAATGTGGGGATGATGAAATCCCCAATTCGGATGAGAGAGAAGTAATTAGGATCCATAAAAGTTTTTGAGAAAGAGTACGATGGAATGTTGGTTTAAGAGCGGACCGAAAGAATTATAGATGGCGTGTCCCCAATGGAGTCGCCGGTTGATCGGGCCTGGATCTACCTCGCTTGGGCTCCCTCAAGGAGCTGGGTTCGATTGATCCCCACTCGAACAATCGCTTGACCTCACGAGCGCGTCTACACCCCGTGTGTCACATGCAGATAAGTATGTCCAACTATAAGAGGATTTTAAAGCGATGAAGAGGTGGACTCAAACACCTACCTCACCATGGTTGAGTTCATGGGATATGCCCAAGGTGATGCCCTCTTAGATCAATGAATGAATGCCCTCTGGTTGTTCAAATTACCCCCTAAAAGTGATCAAGGGAGAGAACAAAGTGAGAGAGAGAGAGAGAAAATAAAAGAGAGTTGAAAGCCCCTCTCAACCCAAACACTATGTTACTCGATGGTTAGAGTAGTGAAAGGGTTTAGACTTTAAAGAAAGCTGACTCAGGATGATTTCAACCTGAGTGACTGAGTGTAAGAGAATCAATGTCTCTTATAACCCGACTTCACTATACGAGCTGTTGGAAGAGCCCGAATTGAGTAAGAGAAGAAAACAAAGGAATAATCAAATAAATAGAAAATAAAAGGAGCAAATGAAAGATGGAAAAATGGGTTAAAGAGAGAGAGAGGAAAGTGTTTAAAATAAGTGAAGGATGGATGAAGGGGTTTAAGGAAGCTGGACTCGCTTATGGTACGATTCTGGACTCTACGGGGAGATGAGACGGTGGAGAAAGTGAGAGAGTAAGAGAGGCAGTCAAGAGAGTATGAGGGAAAGAGGGGCGGACAAGAGTGGGGGAGATAAAAAGGGCAGATAAGAGTGTAAAGGGATATGGAAAGATGGAGAGAGTACGAGAGAGAGGAGCGGATGGGAGAGTATCTGTCACACCCTAAGAATTTACAATACTGTTATTCTTGAGATGTGACAGACAAAACATATATATATATCTTGATAGAACAAATTTACAGTCGCGAGGTCTTACAAAGTAAATAAAGAAAGCTAGCACAACAACAGTATCTTCCAAGGTTGATCTTGACTAGCACTCAAAATGAATCCGCAGTTATCTTGAAAAAATGTTTACCATAGTTTGATGAGTTTGGCTACTCAGTAAGTGATTATCATAATCCTAAAAAAAATCATGGTTGAAAGATATCAATATTTTCAAAAAGAAGATCTATTAACAGAAATGCATCAACAGTTTCACTTTCAATAAATGCATAATTAACTATAATCCGAATAATTGAAATGCACATAACACTTTAACGGCAGTGCATAATTCAAAGGAATTCATAAAATACCCTACTGGCGTCCCAAGTAGGTCACCTATATACCCCATCAGCTTCCTGATGGGTCCACTTAATCCCTATCGGCGTCCCAGATAGGTCCACTTAATCCCTACAGATCTACTTATACCTCACCGGCGTACCGGATGAGTCCACTTAATCCCTACCGACGTCCCGGGTAAGTCCACTTATACCTCACCGGCGAACCGGATGAGTCCACTTGTACACTTCAAGTATTTCTAAATCTCTTTAAACATTCGAAAGCAGCAATATCATGTACTCAACGTATCACTGAAATCATGAATATGAATTTCACTGAAACCATTAATAACATTCACTTTCAATAACATTTTAAAAGTAACCAATCAAATATTTTGGGCTCAAATTTAGAAAGGTAGCAGTTCGTAAAGGCATTCTAGCATAATTGTCAATTTAATATGTGTAGAAAAACTCTTATAGAAATTCAAGAATACGGAATTATCACAATTTATGGGATATCAATTCACAAATAAACATTTCACAACAATGCTATAATCAATTGCAAAAATATCAATTTTTAAATAATAAGGCAGTCATTTGCACATGAATTTTACAATATCTAAATATTAAAAAACAGTAGAAAGACTTCTCAAAATTTTACTAACAGCAGAAATATCACATTTATTTTTAATAATTTTACAGTATATAAAATTTTCTAACAATAGACAAGAAAAATAAATTTATTTATTTTTCTTAGAATTTACAGCATTTAAAATTTCTAACATAGATAAAATATCTCAATTTTTATTAAAAAGATTATTTTTCAAGATAATGAGATCGCGTGCGTATAAAATTTATCGCGCCTAAAATTCATGATAATAAGTAGAAATAATTATTTCATTTTATTTTTAAAAAGAATGGATTATTTTTCGAGACAATGGGGTCACTTACACAC
Source organism: Amborella trichopoda (assembly GCF_054954075.1). Taxonomy (NCBI): domain Eukaryota; kingdom Viridiplantae; phylum Streptophyta; class Magnoliopsida; order Amborellales; family Amborellaceae; genus Amborella; species Amborella trichopoda. Next base: position 27,555,826 of record NC_142346.1, read on the forward strand.
AAAGCTTATAAAATAAAGATCTTGGACGGAAATATCATTATTTATTAAAAACAGAATAGTTTTCAAGAAGATGATGTCACTTACATTAATTCTCAAATTGAGGGAGCATCCGTTTTGGATGTGGGCTTATCATATGTGTTATTGTAGTCTCGTGTGTATGGTTCATAGACCATGGTTAGAGAGAGAGGTTATAAATGGAGAAGGTCCAGTACAGAGAGTTGTGGTTGGGTAGAGGAGATAAGCGAAAGAATCTCCTTTCTTGTTGAAGCAGAGGATGCTTCTTGAGGGAGGGTCGATGAGCAGTTAATGAGAGAAAAAAAGGGAAGCCCCTTGACCCAAAAACGCAGAGAGAGAGAGAGAGAGAGAGAGAGAGACTAATAAAAACGATACACCTCATATGCAAGGTGTACCTTAAAGAGGTGTTTTTATAAAACTTTAAGTGGTGGACCTAAGGTCCACCTAAGTAGAATTGAACCCTCAAGTATATTAACAATAATATCATTTATTTATTGTTAGTATATATTATTGTTAATATAAAACCAACAATATCCTAACGTTATATTAGTATTATTATTATTATTATCATTACTAATATATACTTATTATTTTATTTATTTATTTATTTATTTTAATTTTAATTTCCATTTTTTTATGTATTTCAGTTAACACCATTAATATTATTATTATATATGTATATATATATATATATATATATATATATTTTGAAAGTTTAGGATTGTTACATTCTTCCCCCTTTATTCTAAATTTATATACCTGATTACTGAAAAAGATAGGGATATTTTTCTCTGATATCGTCTTCTCGTTCCCAAGTCGATTCTTCTCTTGAATGGTACTGTCATAATACACGGACTAAAGAAATCTCCTTCTTGCGCAACACTTGCACCCTTCTATCCAGTATCAAAATTGGCTGCTCAATGAAAGATAGGTCCTTCCTGATCAGTAAAGGTTCATATTTCAAGATATGGGATGGGTCAGGCTGATATTTTCGTAGTGAAGATACATGAAAGACATTATGGACATTTGCCAATTCGGGTGGTAAGGCAAGTCTATAAGCGACACCTTCGATTCTTTCCAGGATTTCAAATGGTCCGATGTAACGTGGGCTCAACTTTCCTTTCTTGTCGAATCTCATAATGCCCTTTATTGGTGAGATTTTTAGGAAAACTCGATCACCTTCCTCAAATTCAAGATCTCTCCTTCGGTTATCGGCATAACTCTTTTGCCGACACTGAGCTGTCCTAAGCCTTTCACGAATTAATGCTATTTTATCTGTGGTTATCTGGACAATTTCTGGCCCCAAAAGCTTTCTTTCACCAACCTCATCCCAACATATGGGTGACCTGCATTTCCTTCCATACAGGGCTTCATATGGTGCCATCTGAATACTGGCTTGGAAGCTATTATTATAAGCAAACTCAATCAGGGGTAAATGGTCATCCTAGCTTCCTGTAAAGTCAATAACACAGGCCCTCAGCATATCTTCCAAGGTTTGGATGGTCCTCTCCGATTGTCTATCAGTTTGGGGGTGAAAGGCAGTACTAAAGGTGAGTCTCGTCCCCATGGCTGACTGTAGTCTAGCCCAAAATTTAGAAGTACACCGAGTATCTCTGTTCGATACAATACTGACAGGAACGCCATGCAACGGCACTATTTCCTTAATGTACAACTGGGCCAGTTGATCCAAAGTGTATGTCGTGCGAATCGGTAGAAAGTGGGCAGCTTTGGTCAACCGGTCCACAATGACCCAAATGCTATCATGTCCTGAATTTGTTCTAGGTAAGCCAGCAACAAAATCCATAGAGATGTGCTCCCACTTCCATTCTGGCACGGGTAAAGGCTGCAACAACCCAGCGGGCCTTTGATGTTCAGCTTTTACTTGCTGGCATGTTAGCCATTTAGACACAAATAGTGCTACCGCTTTTTTCATATTATTCCACCAAAAGGTTTTCTTCAAGTCCTGATACATTTTAATACTTCCGGGATGTATCATATAACGAGAATGATGTGCTTCTTCTAAGATAGCTTTCTTCACACTCTCATCATTTGTGACACAAACCCGACCTTTGAATCTTAGCAAATCCTCACTACATGTAGAGAATTCATCTCTCTTTCCTTGCTTCACATCTTCTATAATTGTTATAAGCTGAGGGTCTTTCTTTTGTGTCAATCGAATCTGTTGGATTAATTGGGGTTCCGCCTTAATGTTGGCAACCATACTTACCACACCATTAATGAACGGAGTTGGATGCCAATCCACTATTTCCTCTAACAATCTCATTTCTTGGATCATTAGATGAGCTAAGACTCCTGTAGATTTTCTACTTAGAGCGTCGGCCACAACGTTAGCTTTTCCTGGATGATAATGGATTGTACAATCATAATCTTTTAAGAAATCCATCCATCTTATCTGCCGCATATTTAAATCCTTCTGAGAGAAGAGGTATTTCAAACTCTTATGATCCGTGTATATTTCGAATTGCTCACCATATAGATAATGCCTCCATATTTTCAAAGTGAATACTATTGCAGCTAGCTCCAAGTCATGAATTGGATATTTTTTCTCATATTCTTTCAACTGTCTAGATGCATATGTCACTACTTTCCCATATTGCATTAATACACAACCCAAGCCTTTATGTGAAGCATCACTATAAATCACAAATCCCCCACTCCCCTCAGGAATAGAGCTGAAGTCAATCAAACTTTTAGTTCTTGAAAACTCTCCTCACATTCACTTGTCCACTCAAATTTGACATTTTTCTGTGTCAATCGAGTCAATGGGATTGCGATTCGAGAAAATCCTTCTACAATTTTTTTGTAATATCCTGTCAATCCCAAAAAGCTTCGAACTTCAGTCACATTACTTGGCTGTTTCCAATTAACAACGGCTTCAACCTTTGAAGGATCAACTGATAGACCTTCCTTTGATATAACATGTCCTAAAAATGTCACTTGTTCAAGCCAAAATTCACATTTACTAAGTTTGGCATACAATTTCTTTTCTCTTAATATTTGCAATACCATTCTTACATGCTGCTCATGTTCCTTCTGATTCTTGGAATAAATTAAAATATCATTAATGAATACCACAATAAATTTATCCAAAAAGGGCCTGAAGATCCGATTCATGAAATTCATAAATGCAGCCGGTGCATTGGTTAATCCAAAAGGCATGACTAAAAATTCATAATGGCCATAACTTGTTCTGAAAGCTGTCTTGCGTACATCTTCACTTTTAATCTTAAGTTGATGGTATCCAGATCTAAGATCAATTTTTTAAAACACTTGTGATCCTTGTAATTGATCAAATAAATCATCAATTCTAGGTAATGGATACTTATTTTTCACTGTCACTTGGTTCAACTGTCTATAATCAATACACAATCTCATAGTCCCATCTTTTTTTTTGATAAACAGTACTGAAGCACCCCAAGGTGACACACTGGGCCTGATAAAACCTTTATCTAATAATTCTTCCAATTGTTGTTTCAGTTCTTTAAGTTCTGCAGCTGCCATTCTGTAAGGTGCCTTAGAAATTGGTGCTACCCTTGGTAATAATTCAATGGAGAATTCAATTTCCCTGTCAGGCGGTAATCCTGGCAATTCTTCTGGAAAAACGTCGGGAAATTATCGGATAACCGGAGTGGTATCCAAATTTATTTCTTCCTTCCTATCTTCTTTGATATAGGCAAGAAAGCCTTGACACCCTTTTCGAAGGAGGAGATTAGCTCGAATACAAGAGAAGAAATATGATGGGGAGTCTTCTTTGACACCATTGAAGTAAAATACTGGTTGATTCGAAATACTAAAGGTAACGATTTTCTTATAACAATCAATACTTGCATGGTATGCAGAAAGCCAATCCATGCCTAATATTACATCAAAATCTTGAATTTCCAGGAGTATTAAATCAACCAGCAGTTCCTTTTCTTCTATCTTTATTACACATGATTTGTACACTATATTGGTGTTAATTGAATTTCCCATCGGTGTGGCTACCTCTAGAATGTATTCTAATTGTTCTAGTTCTACCTTTAAGTGGCATGCAAAGTGTTGTGACACAAATGAATGAGAAGATCTAGGATCAATCAAAACATGAGCTATTATTTGGAAGATAATAAGAGTACCTTGGATCACTGATTTTGAGGCCTGAGCGTCTTGCTCGGTAATCGCAAATACTCTTCCCTTCATATGAGGCTTTGGAGCTATCTCTCCCTGCTTTGGAAGCTGTTGCGTCTGTAAGTTAGGACATTGTTTAATCTGGTGTCCCAATTTTCCACATTTAAAACAGGCTCCGGTATTCCAATAACAAGGGCTTGATCCATGGTTTTTCCCATATTTTCTACATGGTTCTATTGGGCTTTGAAATGGCGAGGGCCTTGGCTTCTTGTTTAACCTTTCAAACTATTGTCGATTAGATGATGTAGGTCTAACATGACTTTTCTGATTTTTCGTCTTTTGGTAATCTTCAAAATCTTTTTCGACAATTTGGGCTCGATCCACTATTTCAGCATAAGTTCTTAATTTCAAGACTGATATTCTGCTTCTAATAGCTGGCCTGAGACCCCTTTCAAATTTATTCACCTTTCCTGCCTCATTGTTAATCATATGTGGTGCAAACCTGGCCAATTCAGTAAACTTGGCCTCGTACTGTGCTACTGTCCTATTTCCTTGGATTAATTCTAGAAATTCCATTTTTTTTTGTCTCAAATAAAATCTGGGAAATACTTTTCATTAAATGCCTTTAGAAATACTTCCCAAGTCAAGGGTTTATTTTCTTTGACCAATACTCCTTTTGTCATTCGCCACCAGTGTTGTGCCTCACCTTCTAACATAAAGACTGCCAAGGCCACTTTCCTATCATCAGGACATTCCATTACCTCGAATATTTTTTCCAATTGCATAATCCATTCATTGGTTTCCAGTGGGTTTACAGCACCCTTAAAAGAAGGTGGGTTCAATTTCTTAAATTGTTCGATATTACTCCCACCATTTCCTGTAAATGACTGCCTGGGTGGATTGTTGTTTTCCATCTGATGTTGCATTAGAGTAACCATATTTTCCAAGGCTTTGTGAATTCCTTCCATATTAGCCTCAGCTATTCTGGATCTTGATTTTGCCCCGCTCTGTACACACAATAAATGTGATTTTAAGTAAATTCTTTTTAAATTTCCATTCCTAAGAATCTTAAACCTATTGCTCTGATACCATAATTGTCACCCCAAGAATTTACAACACTGTTATTCTTGAGATGTGAGAGAAAAAACATATATGTATTTCTTGATAGGACAAATTTACAGTGGTGAGGTCATACAAAGTAAATAAAGAAAGCTAGCACAACAACAGTATCTTCCAAGGTTGATCTTGACTAGCACTCAAAATGAATCCGCAGTTATCCTGAAAAAATGTTTACTATAGTTTGATGAGTTTGGCTACTCAGTAAGTGATCATCATAATTCTAAAAAAAATCATGGTTAAAAGATATCAATATTTTCAAAAAGAAGATCTATTAACAGAAATGCATCAACAGTTTCACTTTCAATAAATGCATAATTAACTATAATCCGAATAATTGCAATGCACATAACACTTTAACGGCAGTGCATAATTCAAAGGGTTTCACAAAATACCCTACTGGCGTCCCAAGTAGGTCACCTATATACCTCATCAGCGTCCTGATGGGTCCACTTAATCCCTATCGGCGTCCCAGATAGGTCCACTTAATCCTTGCAGTTCCACTAATACCTCACCGGCGTACCGGATGAGTCCACTTAATCCCTACCGGCGTCCCGGGTAGGTCCACTTATACCTCACCGGCCAACCGGATGAGTCCACTTGTATACTTAAAGTATTTCTAAATCTCTTTAAACATTTGAAAGCAGCAATATCATGTACTCAACGTATCACTGAAATCATTAATATGAATTTCACTGAAACCATTAATAACATTCACTTTCAATAACATTTCAAACATAACCAATCAAATATTTTGGGCTCAAATTTAGAAAGGTAGCAGTTCATAAAGACATTCTAGCATAATTGTCAATTTAATATGTATAAAAAAAATCTTATAGAAATTCAAGAATACGGAATTATCACAATTTATGGGATATCAATTCACAAATAAACATTTCACAACAATGCTATAATTAATTGTAAAAATATCAATTTTTAAATAACAAGGCAGTCATTTGCACATCAATTTTACAACATCTAAATATTAAAAAACAGAAGAAAGAATTCTCAAAATTTTACTAACAGCAGAAATATCACATTTATTTTTAATAATTTTACAGTATCTAAAATTTTCTAACAATAGACAAGAAAAATAAACAAATTTATTTTTCTAAGAATTTACAGCATTTAAAATTTCTAACATAGATAAAATATCTCAATTTTTATTAAAAAGATTATTTTTCAAGATAATGAGAACGCGTGCGCATAAAATTTATCGCGCCTAAAATTCATGATAATAAGTAGAAATAATTATTTCATTTTATTTTTAAAAAGAATGGATTATTTTTCGAGACAATGAAGTCACTTACACACAAAGCTTATAAAATAAAGATCTTGGACGGAAATATCATTATTTATTAAAAACAGAATAGTTTTCAAGAAGATGATGTCACTTACATTAATTCTCAAATTGAGGGAGCATCCGTTTTGGATGTGGGCTTATCATATGTGTTATCGTAGTCTCGTGTGTATGGTTCATAGACCATGGTTAGAGAGAGAGGTTATAAATGGAGAAGGTCCAGTACAGAGAGTTGTGGTTGGGTAGAGGAGATAAGCGAAAGAATCTTCTTTCTTGTTGAAGCAGAGGATGCTTCTTGAGGGAGGGTCGATGAGCTGTTAATGAGAGAAAAAAAGAGAAGCCCCTTGACCCAAAAACGTAGAGGGAGAGAGAGAGAGAGAGATAGGCTAATAAAAACGATACACCTCATATGCAAGGTGTACCTTAAAGAGGTGTTTTTATAAAACTTTAAGTGGTGGATGTAAGGTCCACCCAAGTAGAATTGAACCCTCAAGTATATTAACCATAATATCATTTATTTATTGTTAATATATCTTATTGTTAATATAAAAGCAACAATATCCTAACGGTATATTAGTATTATTATTATTATTATCATTACTAATATATACTTATTATTTTATTTATTTATTTATTTATTTTTATTTTTATTTTTGTATTTATTTCTGTTAACACCATTAACATTATTATTATATATGTATATATTTTTTTTCTTTTTTTTTTTGAAAGTTTAGGATTGTTACAGTATCAGAGAGAGGGCCTAGATGAGAGAAGATAGAGAGAGAGGTGAGTGAGAGAGTAGAGAGAGAGGAGCGATCAAAAGGGTAGAGAAAGAGAGAGGAGTGAATAAAAGTAGAGAGATGAGTGGCATATGAGAGTAAATAGAGAGGGGCAGATGAAAGAGTAGAGAGAGGGGCAAAGGAGAGAGGAGAGATGAGAGGCATGGATGAGAGAGGCATGGATGAGAGAAGAGAGAGACAAGGGTGGCGATAAGTTAGCGTCGGCTAAGTTAAATAAGGAAGAGAAAGAGGATGCAAGCGACGCTAAGCATCACCGACTGTGTTAGAAAAAGAAGAGAGATAGGACACAGGCGATGCTGAGCATCGTCTACTGTGTTAGAAGAAGAGGAAAGAGAGGACACAGACAACGCTACGCATCATTGACTATGTTAGAAGAAGAGGAGAGAGAGAACACAGGCAGCATTAGGCATCACCAATTGTGTTAGAAGAATAGGAGAGAGAGGACACAGGCGACACTGAGCATCGCCAGCTGTGTTAGAAGAAGAGGAGAGAGGATACAGGCGGCGCTGAGCATCATCAACTGTGTTAGAAGAAAAGGAGAGATAGAGATGAGAGAAAGAGAGAGAAAGAGATAGAGATGAGGAGAAGAGAGAGAAAGAGAGATAGAGATGGGGAGAAGAGAGCGAAAGAGAGATAAAGATGGGAAGAAAAAGGGATAAAGATGAGAAAGAGGGATAAAGACGAGAAAAGAGGAGAGAGAGGGGAGGAAAGAAAAAGTTACCTTACTTAAGGGTAGTAGCCCTTTTATTCTCTCTCCTCTCTCTCTCTCCAAGACGCACCCACGAACTTAATTAAGAATGAAAATTTTATTGAATCATGGAAGAAATGAACCGAAGGTCCTCTATAATGAGGTTTAGTATGTTTATATAAAATTAGGCCCAAACAAGAGTGGACGCCCAAAAACTACCTATAATTGAAGAAAATTACAATTTAATTGAATTAAAATTAATTCTAATAATGGGTGCAAAAGGACTGTTTTACCCTTACTTAAGAATGTGTGGAATTTCATAACAGTCCCTGCTGTGGCCCAAGAACATGCGTAATCTTTTGTGACTTATCCGGGGTTGTTCTGATGCCCGTTTGATCGAAAGATGATTGTTTTCTTGTGGGGCTTGGCATGGCGATCGATTTGATACCAACTTCAAGCCATGAATCATGTTTTTATGCCATGATCATGAGACTTGAAATTTGCTTGAATCTTGAAAACTTTGGATCGATTGTGTGCTTGTTTCTTGATGTTCGTCTTCAGTTTCTTTGCTAAATCGCACTGTGCATTCCATCACAATCACGTTGCAATAAACGTAACTCGATTTCGTGTCCGGATGAAGATTTTGTCGTCTTGAGTTTTTCGACCTGAATCTTGAAATCCAGTTGCAAGAATTTACAGCAGCATTGACGCCTTCATGATTGAAATCAAACCATTCATCGTACACGGAGTTCAGACCAGATATGGCTTCGGACCTTAAGCACATAATTCAATTGATTTCATGTCGATCAGGTATGCAATCGTCATGCTTTGGCCACCAGAGTGAGGCGTGCTGCTACTAAATTTTTTGCAACTTTCCTCATGGATAAAAAATTTCTCTCTAGTTTTTCTCTCTGCTTGGGCATCATCACGGGGCATACCATATATCAAAACGTTCGTCTTGATGAGATAAACATGCTCACAAAATTTGAGCGCAATCTAACTGGAAACGAGTGAGATATGGGCCTCGAATGTGACTACCCGTGACTGTAAAAACAACCACCTTCATTGGTGTTTGGATGCAAGGTGGCCACATGAGAATAGTGTGCAGCCTACCCCTTTTCTATATTTTATCGATAAATTTGTCTTGGAATGCCTGATTAAGTCGAAACTTGACTCATAAGGGTTTCCAACCGTACCGCATCCAATGATAGTGGTCCTTTACAATTTGGCTTTGCATGTTTTTATAGAATTGGTCCCAAACATGGGTGAACGCCCGAAAACTACCTAGAATTGAAGATAATTACAATTTCATTGAATTAAAAAAAAATTCTAAAAATAGATGCAAAAGGATTGTTTTGCCCCTACTAAACAATGTGTGGAATTTTAGAATAGTCCCTGCTGCTGCCCGAGAACAAGCGTGATCTTTCATGACTAATCCGGGGTTGTTCTGATGCCTTTTTTATCGAAAGATGATTGTTTTCTTCTAAGACTCGACATGGCGATCAATTTGATACAAACTTCAAGCCATGAATCATGTTTTTAAGCCATGATCACGATACTTAAATTTTGGATGAATATTGAGAACTTCGGATCGATAGTGTGTTCATTCCATGATTTTTTTCTTCATTTTCTTCATTTAATCTCACTAAGCATCCATCACAATCACCTTGCAATAAACGCAGCTTGATTTCGTGTCTAGATGAAGATTTCGTCGTTTTGATTTTTTGGCCGAAATCTTGAAATTTGGCGGTCAAAATTGACAGCAGCTTCGAAGCCTTCGTGTGTAAAATCCAACCATTCATTATACATGGGGTTCAAACCAGAGATGACCACGGACCATACGCACATAATGCAATTGGTTTCGTCCCCATCGGGTATGTTAGCGTCGTGATTTGGCCACTATAGTGAGGCATGCTGCTACTAAATTTTCTGCAACTTTCTTCACGGATCAGCAATTTCTCTTTGGTTTTTCTTCCTGCTCGGGCATTGTCACAAGGCGTACCACATATCAAAATGCTCGTCTTGACGAGACCAACACGGTCACAAAATTTGAGCGTGATCAGATTTAGAATGAATATGGGCCCCAAAATTCACTGCCCATGACTGTAAAAACAGTCACCTTTAATGGTGTTTTTGTCCAAGGTGGCCACACGGGAATAGTGTGCAGCCTACCCCTTTTTGGTATTTTACCCATAACTTTGTCTTGGAGTACCTGATTAAGTCAAAACTTGACCCATAGGGGTTTTCGATCGTGTCGAATCCAATGGCAATAGTACTACAATAATTTGATGCACCAAAAATATAGTTCTAGTTATGAGGTCTATTTAAGGGTGCTAAAGGCCAATTTTTCTTAAAGTACTTCTTTGTGTTCACTGCCTTAAACATGTCTGATTGTGATGAAACTTGGCAAGTGGCCTTTTGGAGTGTTGGAAAAGATCTTAACAGATTCTAAGGCAATTTTGATACTGTCAAAATTTCCACTGTTTTGTAAGCTTTATCGACCTGCTTCCTCTTTATTTGCACACAGACCAAGGTGCTAAAAAATGCATTCGAATCTCTTTCTCCACTGAATGTTGTGCTACGAGAGAAGTGAAAAGGAAAACATTAAAAAAATTTCCTTTGGCTTTAATACTTTATTCTTCTTAGCCACAGGACCACGTGAACACCGAGGAGATTCACACAATGGTGCAACTAGGATGCTCAAACGTAAGGATACATTGTTCGTGCGTCCGTTCGTGGAGACTTTGAGGGGAGAAGATACTTTTTTGAGGGATTTTATCTAAGTCTTCATGTGTGGACTCTTTGTGATTCTAAAGCTGAGGATTTTGTACGGACCTCGTTAGTCAGAATTAGACCCGTCTGGCCATTGAGTGCCATGTTGAAGGGCATTGTTCCCATTTTTTCTGGTTTCTTTGTCTTGGATAAACAATAAAAGAGCCTTTGGTAGGAGTTCATCTGCGTTTTGCACCAGTTGTTCCTTGGCGGATAGGGTACCTCAGTTTATCGAGGTGACCAGCTCTAAGTATAACCACTACCAATGTTGTGCAGTCGTTACATAGAAGGTCCAAAGTCATGGCTGACTTAGCCTTTTTGGGGCGTCTTTTGGTTTGTCGCAATGATTTCCTTGATGGTTTACTGAAGAGCCTTTGATTGGCGCTCATCTACGTCGTGCACCAGCTATTCCTTGGAGGTTAGGGAACCTCAGTTTATTGAGTTGTCGAGCTCTAGGTATAATCCCTACCCATTGCTGTGCAAGTCGTTACATAGCAGGTTGAAAGTCATGGAAGACTTAGCCTTCTTTGGGCATCTTCAGCATCTCTGGAGTGTGTTTAGTAACCTCCTAGGAATGATGGTCTTCTTCATGAGACTTGTTCTGCTTTCTTGGTGAGTCTGCTATCTTTTGAGTCCTTTTGGTGAATGGACTCAAGCTGTCGAAATCTTTTCCTTGAAGCTCATATTTTTTGGGCCCTGGTATTGTGACACCAGGGATTTTCTTTTTGAAACTGACCTAAAGACGTATGTTGAGGCGAGTGTTGCATCAACATATTTATTAGTCCAAGCGTACTTTTGTAGATTTTCACTGAAACTTGGGAATCGGCGTCATAGAGATGTTTTTCACCAACTACCTTCTTATTTGGGGATTTTTTACCCAAGTCCTCTTGACCATGTCCACCCTTATTTTAATTTTTTACTCACGATGCCCTTTCATGTTTTCACTGTGCATGGTTTTTATTCACGAAATTGTTTTACTCATGGTTTTATGACCATGCCCGTCCAACATTTTTACTCATGGCGTTCCCTTATTAAGGTATACACCATGCCCGTTATCTTTTGTGTGGAGGCGTGTTTAAGGTCATGCCTTCGGGACCTGTGTGAATCATTTTAACGTCATGCGACCTGGACTTACACTACAGTTTAAGGTCATACAACTGGATCATAATGGAGATGGATAGCAGTCTGTAAGGGCAATGGAGGGAGTATGGTAGTGGTTCTAGCTAACTTTTGGGGAGATGGCACGAGGCTACTTATGAAAGATGGGTGTTATATGAAAGGTGGGTGAAAAATGGTGGCTGGATGGTTCGCCTTTTTGTGAGCATGGGTGAAACTCACTGGGGAATGATGGAGGATGATGAAATGAATGGGCTCACTAGGGAGGCAGTGAAGGTGGTGCACGCACACTAACGAGTCGATTAGGGAAGACACGCTTGAAGATGCTTGTAAAAGGTGTGTACGTGTATGTGGGGGCGAGTTTTAAGGTCATGCCTCCGCAACCTGTGCAAAGCAGTTTATCATCATGCGGTCAGGATGTGTACTATAGTTTAGGGTCATATAGCTTGGACCACTGTTATGCAGTTTAGAGTCATGCAACTAGGACCATGCAGTTTAAGATCGTGCAACTAGACATCCTCTACAGTTTAAGGTCATATAGTTTGAACCGTGCAGTTTAGGGTCGTGCAGCTAGACCACCGCTATAGTTTATGGTCGTATCGTTTGGACCGTGCAGCTTAAGGTCATGCAGCTAGATCAGGGTTGTGTAATTTAGGGTCATGCAACATGGACCGTAGTTATGCAGTTTAGCATCATGCAACTAGGACCATGAAGTTGAAGGTCGTGCAACTTGACCTCCGTTATAGTTTAAGGCCGTATAGGTTAGACCATGCAGTTTAGGGTCATGCAGCATGGACCGAGGCTTGGGTCACCATGTAGGTGAGACTGCATGGGGAATATGTTTGTGGACAATAATCTGACTCACTAGGGACAAAATAGGTAAGGCCAGTAAGGGGTTCAGATAGGAATGCCCATATTATTGGGGGAAAGGTGACAAATGTGGGTCTTTTATATCCTTGAGGACATAATAAATAAGTGTGAGGTAGACCACTGGGGTTTGCAGCAATAAAAATGATGCTAGCTCCACTGGGGATAATAGTACACGTATGGCTCTCCTACTAGGGATGAGAAGTCATGACTTGAGTTTGAATAACCTAGATTCCACTTTGCTGAGGATAATAGGTCCAGGTCAAGGTACAACTTCACTAGGGATAATAATAATAGAACACAAACAGCTTCGGCCTGGAGTACGCGACAATAGTCCATTTAAAATATAGTCGACGCTTGGTGCAACAATTATTATTTCTTGAGCAATCAGCCGGCAATGAGTCTTCGAAAATGCAACCGGTGCTGAAGACGGCCAACACTCCTTCTTAACCACTTTGCCGACACTGGATTGTTAAAAATAGGGTCGGTGCTGAGGGCGGCTTGTGCTATCGTTTGAACACAGCCGGCGCTGAGTTGCCGAGCACACAGTCGATGCTAGGGTTGTTGAAACATAGTCGGCACTAGGTAACTTTGACTGCGTAGCCGGCACTGGGTATGGATTAATATTCAAGCCATGACTCGAGCCTGACCCGGTCCTGGTCTGTGTCGTGTAGAATTTGATGAGGTGGTGATGAAACTTTACCCGAGCCTCATGTCAAAGCCCAACCCATTTGTCGTTTGGCTTTCCATGAACGCGGCAGGGATTCCCAGTTTGTGAGGGGTGTTTGAGGGAAGGATTGGCTATATAAGGCGATAAAACTCCATTTCCCCACTTTTCACTGAAGTTAAAAAAGACTTAAGCAAAAATGTTTTAACGGTGAGAAGAGGGTTCCCGGTGGAAGCTCCAGCAAGCAGTGGGTGTTCCAGCAAGGAGATCAAGTATTCCAGCAAGATCAGCAAAAATTCACTGGCATTGAGGGAAGGCTCTAGCTGAGGAAGAGGGTAACTCTAACAAGGAAGTCAAGGTTTACCAGAGTTGCAAGAGTTTTTCAGCAAGGAGTTTTGCCTAGGAGACAGTGAATCCTGACCGTGGTTTTCGAGGGTAGAAGAGGTGGGAACTGCAGTAGTGGGCATTTTCGTTAGTTTTTTTGAGATTTTTGAGAGGCGTAAGTGCTTTCTCGAGAACTTGGCAGTGTTGCAAAGATTTTTTGACAGTAGAGGAGGAGTTTTTGGTGAGAAAATGGAAGGTCATGGGAAAAGGAACTATCACTAACGTTGGACGGTTGCAGGGAGGTGAACGGTTGCAGGAAGGCGAACGATTACATAAAAAAACGTGCAATCCCCAGGGAGGCGAAGCATCTTAGGCCCTGAAAGTTAGGAGTCTCAGGAATTGAGGAGACGTAGAGAACAAGGAGTCATCTGGAGGTGAACAGCCACGATGAAGCTCGCGGCCAACTCTGACTTATAACAGGCAGCCAGCGCTGGATTTTTTAAAAGTTTAGCCGGCGTTGACCCTCAAGAAAAGCAGCCGCCACTAGAATTTAAAGGCACAACCGGTGCTAGCCATTGGAGGACGTAGCTGACGCTGGGAGTTAGCAACATAATTGGTGCTAACATTATCGATGCTGATCTCCAAGGAATGAGGCCAGTGCTAGGAGTTGGGAATTCAGTAGGCACTGGCCTTTAGGGGACACAGCCGGCACTGACCTCGGAAGAAGCTCATCAATATTTTGTGGCCGTCATGATGCACACAGTGTTGCTCTCATGTGGCTGTGAGTTGCACGTAGGAATTGCTACTCACGGGGACGAGCTATGCGCAATGGTGTTCACGCACGGCCCTGACTTGGGTTGACAAAGGGTGGTGATCGGTGGTAAGGCCTGGCTTGTGATACCCATTGGAAGCCAAGTCCTCCAGCACAACAGTGAATTCCATGTTGTTCTGTAGAAGAGCATCCACTATGAATAGGGTATGCTCTCCATCATAGGCCAGTTCCTTGCCAGAGAAGTCTGCCTTATATGTTTGATATACATGTCAGATGAAGTCTGCCTTTTATGTTTGATATACACGTTAGATGAATTGAAGCTAACTTCTCCAAGTGGTTTTGCTTCGTCTTCGTGAGGAGAGCATTTCTTTGGTTAGTTTGCTTCTTCTTCAATTAGGCATTTTCTTTTGGCATGTAATGTCCTCTTATCCTTAGATGCAAGAGCAACACTATAGGCTTTGGTTTGTAACCGTCCTCTTATCCTCAAATGCAGGAGCAACACTTTTGGCATCAATTGTTCTCTTTCCCTCAGAGACAAGAGACTTGTAACCTCCCTAATAATGGGCCTTCTGGTGTGTAATTTGTATTTCATCTTTACTACAATAAAAAGAGTTAGGATTTGTTTGGACTTTATTGCCTACTTTGCGTTGAGTTTCTTTCCTTTGAATATGCATCACGAATAATACTTCTTTAGGTATCACCTGTGGATAGGGGGCATCGCCTCCTCTACATCATGATGTGCCAGTATGTAGGCTCCATTTGGTGAGACCTTTTTTACTATAAAAGGCTGCCATTTGGGTTCAAATTTCTCTTTAAGCCGGCCATGCATAACAATAGGTCTCTTGACGACTAGAACTAGGTCGCCACGAGTGAATGAGCAAACCTTGACGGACTTGTCAAAAGCCCTCTTCATTCTCCCTTGGTAGAGTTCAAGGTTCTGCTAAGCCTCTAGCCTCTTTTCATCAAGTGCATCCAATTCTTGATAACGGAGCTTGACTCTCTCGTCTTCAGTCATTCCTTGGTGTATAACGATTCGCAGTGACACGATTTGAATTTCAAGCGGTAAAACTGCTTCACCCCCATAGACCAGAGAATAAGGGGCGGAATCAGTAGCATTTCGCGTAGTAGTTTGATAAGCCCATAGTGCTTCAGGAAGCTTCTCATGTCAATTCTTCTTTGTTTTCGATACTGACTTCCATAAAACATTGCACAGAGTCTTATTGAAGGCCTCAGCTAATCCGCTCTCGCGAGGGTGGTACTCGAAAGCAAACTGGTTGACCAAGCGTTCAATATGGTGGCTCCGAAATTGGGGACCATTGTCAGATATAATCCGGTTAGGCACCCCAAACCGATATATAATGTGATGTTGAATGAAGTTGGCCATTGTTGTCCCCAGAACTTGCTTAAGGGGGATCGCTTCTGCCCACTAAGAAAAATAATATGTTGCCGCTAGAATAAAGACATGACCCATTGTAGAAGGATGGTCAATAGGTCCTACAATGTCCATACCCCATTGCGAGAAGGGCCATGACGTCACCGTAGTGTGTAACGGTTTTGGAGGTTGGTGAACAAGGCTTGACTGTATTTGGCACACCTGGCACTTTTTAGCATAGTTTAGGGAATCAGCAGTCATGGAAGGCCAATGTTACCCCAACCTGTGTATCCATTCATAGAGCTTAAGGCCGGACTGGTGTAGTCCACAAATGCCTGAGTGTACTTCTTCTAACACCTTATTTTCTTTTTTGCACGTCCACACATCTAAGAAGAATATTGTCAAATGACTGCCTTAAGAGAGCATCTCCTTCAAGGACGGTATACTTGGTAGACATTCGACGTATGCTATTGCTTTCGACGTGATCTTCCGAGAGCCTACCATGTTTTAGGAAATTAGTGATGGGCTCTCTCTAATCTTCTACCTGCTCAATTTCTACGCATATTGGGTCAAAGAATTCTGGTTCTTGGTTTCAAACTTTAGCTCCTTGACTATGTGCCATGTCTTATTCAGTCTTAATTACTTCTTTAGCTGATACAAGTGCTTCGAACGGATAAGGAGGGCACTCAGGTAAGATATTTCTCTCATCATCTGCATCGACCTCAGTTCTTAGTTCAATGTGTCTCCATTCTGCCACCCAAACAAGCGTGGGTCCTGATGAGGGGAATTGAATCATGGCCCCGAGTTTCGCAAGTGCGTATGCCTACGAATTTAGCCTCATGGGGATGTGACTTAGGGATATGTCATCAAATTGGGCCATGTACGATTTTGCAATATCGTGAAAAGGCTTGAGCGTGTCTTTTCTCAAATCATATATCCCTTTGAGCTACCGGACAACCAACTCCGAGTCGCCATAGACCTTGAGTTGCTCCAAGTCTAGGTCGAAGGCGATCTCCAACCCGATTATGAGGGCCTGATATTCTGCCTCATTATAAGTACCGGCCTCTGTAAGAGAAAAAGAAAGTGGCAATATTCCTCCTTTCGGAGTCAGGAATATCACTCTGCCCCTCCTAGATCAGATTGATAGGCTCTGTCGAAGTACATTTCCCAAGCATGAACAAGCTCTACACAGAATACATCTTCATCAAGGAGGTCACTTGATAATGGAGACTCCGTCGGTACGGGGTGTGCTACAAGAAAATCAGCCAGGGCTTGGCCCTTGATAGCCTTTTGTGGGACATATGTGATGTGAAATTCCATCAGCAGTAATGCCCACTTAGCAAGACGTCCTGACAGGCACGGGAGTGTCATAAGAAACTTTAGGAGATCTACTTTTGATATGAGTTTTACTTCATGAACAAGCAAGTAGTGGCAGAGTTTTTGTATCATAAAGATCAGGGCACGGGAGGGTTGAGTAAATATTATTTGATGTCATCAAGAGCTGCCTGACATGCTTCATCCTAGATGAATAGGGTATCCTTCTTTAACAGGTGTGTGAAGGGTTTACTGCGACTTGAGAGATTTGAGATGAACCTGCAGATGTAAGCCAGCTGCCCTTGAAGAGAGCGCAGCTCCCATAGTGTAGTCAGTGATGGAATTTCTTGGATCGCCTTGATCTTGATTGGCTCAACTTCAATCCCTCGATGTCTGACAATGCATCCCAAGTACTTTTCGGAACGCACTCCAAAAGTGCATTTCAGCGGGTTCATTTTAAGTTGATGAAGATGTAGTCGCTCAAATACCTTTTTGAGGTCTCTCATGTGAGCATCTTTTTCTTTGGATTTTATCACCAAGTCATCTACATAACACTCAACCTCTTTGTGCATCATGTCTTTGAAGATAGTCATCATTACTCTCTGGTATGTGGCACCAGCATTTTTTAATCCAAAAGGCATCATTGTGTAATAGAAGACCCCTTTGGGAATTAAGAACGCAGTGGCTTCCTCATCTTCGGGCGCCATCCGTATCTAATTATACCCGAAGTACCCATCCATGAAGGAAAAGATTTGATAGTGAGCTGTTGAGTCTATGAGAATCTCGGTGAATGGCAACGAGAAGTCATCCTTGGGACAGGTGGTATTGATTAGACTATTCTTCTTGTTGACTGTAACAACATTTGCTAGACATTTCGAGTACTTGACTTCACGAATAAAGCCTGCTTGTTCAAGGTTGGTCACTTCGGCATCTATCTGCATTTCAAGGTCAAGCCTAAACCTTCTTAACTTTTGCTTGACAAGTTCGACATTCGGATCAATGTCGAGACGGTGAACGACGACTTGAGGATCTAAATCCTCATGGTAATGCCAAGCAAAGACGTCTTAGTTTGCTCGCAAGAATGTAGTGAAATTTTCTTTTTCTTCTTGAGACATATTTGCTGAGATAAAAGTAGGCTTAGGGTCGGCTTCATCCCTTAGATTTATTTCTTTGAGCTTGTCAGCAGTAGCTTAACCACCTTCTTTCCATTCTTCTGGAGCCTCTTGCAAATCTTCCTCTCAAGGAACTTAGCTTCTGGAAGCTCGATCATATTCTATTCCAATAATAACCGAAACAGTGCAGGGACCCATTCCTTCTCAAAGGGGTAGACATTGTTCTTATTCTTGGTGAAAAAATAATCCCTATTAAGATTCACCGACGAGGGTACTCGATTGTACGATTGTTGTTGCTTGCCCGCTTGGGGCGTCGTCTTTGCTGTGCTTACCCCTTTGGAAAGGTCTAAAGTTTGGGAGGTAGCCTTCTTTGGATCACTGACTGTGATGGTTGCACTGATTACTCCCTTTTGTTGGTTGTTCCGGGTGTTGTTTCGAGAGCTACAATTGCCTAGGTTATTCGCTGAGCTTGCAGACGGTTGTCGTGACCCGCCGTGCTGGCGTGATAGACTTTCGATGCGAACTGATTTAAAGATCATTTCTGACATGGAGGTCGGATTGAAGACCTCATCATGTAGAGCTATCTCGAGTCGCATGTGTTTGAACACATTATTCTGCACCTTGGTCCTTGATATGGAATAAATCGGAAGTAAGTCAATAAAACCTGCAAAATAAGTGGAAATTTTGACAGTCTCATAATTGTTCTAAAATTGGTCAAGATCTTCATCATCACTCTAGAAGGGCACCTGTCAGATGTCATCGTGATTAGACATGGCTAAGGCAGTGAACACAAAGAAACAATTTTGAAAAAATTGGCCTCTCACACCCTAAAATGTACCCCGTAACTAGAACTATACTTTTGGTGTGTCAAATAGTTGTGGGACCACCATCATTGGATCCAACATAGTTAAAAACACTTATGGGTCAAGTTTCGGCTTAATCGGGCACTCCGGGATAAAGTTATGAGTAAAATACTGAAAAAGGATAGGCCGCACGCTATTCCCATGTGGCCACCCTACACTAAACACCATTAAAGGTGGTTGTTTTTACAGTCACATGCAGTAACTTTCAGGGCTTATATCTTACTCGTTCCAAGTCGGATCGCGCTCAAATTTGGTGAGAATGTTCGTCTCATCAAAACAAGCGATTCGATATGTTTTACACCCCATGAGGATGCCCGAGCAAAGAGAAAAACTAGAGAGAGGTTGTTGATCTGTGAAGGAAGTTGGAGAAAATTCCGCAGCAGCACGCCTCACTCCGACGGCCAAATCACGACATTCGCTTACCCGATCGACATGAAACCAGTTGTATTATGTCTGTAAGGTTTGTGGCCATCTCTGGTATGAGTGCCGCATACAATGAATGGTTGGATTTCACACAAGCGTCAAAGCTACTGTAAATTCTAGCTGCCGGATCTCAAGATTCCAGCCAAAAAATCAAGACGACGAAATCTTCATCCGAACAAGAAATCGAGATGTGTTTGTTACAACATGAGCGTGACGGTATGCTCAGTGTGATTCGACGAAGAAACTGAAGATAGACATCAAGGAACGAACACACAATCGATCCAAATTTTTCAAGATTCATCCAAATTTCAAGTTTCATGATCATGGCTTAAAAGCTTGATTAATGGCTCGAAGTTGGTATCAAAATGATAGTCAAGCCGAGTCTTACAAGAAAACAATAATCTTTTGATCAAATGGGCATCAGAACAATCTCGGATCTGTCTTGAAATATTACACAAGTTGTCGAGCAACAGTAGGGACTGTTCTGGAATTTTACACATTGTTAAGCAGGGGCAAAACAATCATCTTTCATCCACTTTTAGAATTCCTTTTAATTCAATTAAATTATAATTTTTTTAATTCTAGGTAGTTTATGGGAGTACACTCATGTTTTAGCCCAATTTTATATAAGCATGCAAAGCCAAATTGTAAAGGACCTTCGGTTCATTTCACAAAAGCATCAATAAAATTTCAATTTCTTCTTGAATTCATGAGTTCATCTTAGAGAGAGAAAAAAAGGGTCGGTAGCCTTGGGTAAGGTAACTTTCTCTCTTCTCCCCTCTTTCTCTCTCCTTCCCTCTTTCTCGTCTATATCTCTTTCTCTCTCCTCCCCTCTTTCTCATCTCTCTCTTTCTATCTCCACCCCTCTCTCTCTCCTCCCCTCTTTCTTTCTACTTCCCTATTTCTATCGCTATCTCTTTCTCTCTCCTTCTCTCTTTCTCTCTCCTTCCCTCTTTCTCTCTCCTCCTCTCTCTCATCTCTATCTTCTCATCTTTATCTCTCTATCTATTTCTTCTTCTCAACTTTATCTCTCTATCTCTCTCCTACTCATTTCTATCTCTCTTTTTGCTCTTCGTTTAACAAGGCCGACAATGACTAATGCCGCCTGTGTTCTCCATCTTATCTTTCTTCTCGGTTTGATATAGTTGGTGAAGCCTAGCACCGACTTCATCTTCTCTCTCTTCTCTCTATCTGATACAATCAGTGAAGTCTAACACAGATTGCATCTTCTCTTGCTTCTCTCTGGTTGATACAGTCGGTGAAGCATACTATCGACAGTATCTTCTCTCTCTTCTCTATCTGATACAGTCGGTAAAGCCTAGCGTCGACTACATCTTCTCTCTCTTCTCTTCGTCTAACACAGTCGGAGAAGCCTAACGTCGACTGCCTTCTCTCTCACTTCTTTATCTAAACACGGTGGGCGACGCTCAACGCCGACTGTGTCCTTTTCTTCATCTTTACCTAATGCAGCTGGAGACGACTTGCGCCGACTGTGTTCTTTTCTGTTCCCCCTCCTTCTTTCTGTTCTCTTCTTCTCTTATCTTAGTTCTTATTCTTTCTTTATGAATTTCATTATGTTATTCTTTCTTTATCAAGAAGGGTTGAGATTAGCCTTTTATGGTGGTCTTATCGTCTAGCCGTAATGTTAGTGTGTTAGAACTATTGTGCCCACTTTATTACCACGACAGATTAACCGTTGTGTCTAGCTAGTAGGTATCAACATCGACATCTAGTAGTAATCTTGTTGAGCCGATCTGAGTTACTAAGCCCGTTTTACTACCACGTCAGGCCAATTACTCATTAGTTTAATCACTGTGCTGATCTCTCCGCTTGGTCAAATTCTTCACACCCCCATCTTTCCTTCTCTCATTTTTTCCCTTCTTATTTTGGATGAGCATGCTTGTGTACCTTCACTAAAGAGGAAAAGGTAAGGTCTTTGATCCATCTGTCTTATAATATTTTCCATATGTATGTGATTGCAGAAAACAAGAAGAATACAAGCCAAGGGAGGCGAGTCCGAACAAGTTTTATTATTGAGGGGCTTTCTTCGTAATTTAAGAGGGCGCCCATGCGAGCCAGGCCGAGTAGGTCCTAAACCCACCTTAAATTTCTCTCTCATCGGTTGGTAATACCCGCCCTCGTTCCTGAATGAGATTCCCAAGAGAGCAATCTCAAGAACATCCCGGGTCTTCCCTCGAAAGCTGAGACGCGGGCTGCCCGATCATCCAGGATCCGAAAGGCGAGATCGAGGCACCTAATCAGCTTGACGACTCCACTGGGGACTTATTACCCCTTTATCAAATCGTTCTTGTTTGACTATTTTCTTCTTTTATTATCTGCTTTCATTATCTTTCATACATACTTATGACTTGTGGGTTCTCTTACCCATTTATCCAGATCAGGGCCTTTCTTATCCCCGCATTCGAGAGTGTCCCTAGAGAACAAGTTCCTTCAACTTCGTTCTCGATCATTCTTTTGAGCAAAGACCCCTTATCTAGCTCCCAGGTCTTAACCTGGATTGGTGTGAGGCGGGATTCAAAAGTCCCTTACTCCCCATCTCTTCCCTCTGGTGGAACCTCCACCAAGGTACCCTGCAATGGCAACACTTTTGTTGTCGTACACATTATGCACCCAGCCACCGGCAGGTCACTTGTGGGTCGTATTCCTAAGGTATGTTGTAAGGTTGCTCAGTCCCTTTCTGCAAGAGGCAAGCAAGTTGTCGTTGCGTCTGTGGGTTGCCGTAAGGCTTCCCCCCACATTCTTGCACCACCACGGGTCTCTATCCTTAGAAGCTCGACACATGGGGAATGAGACCATGTCGCCTCCACCCCTCACACACACCATCAGGTTCATGAGTCTCCCACTTGAGTTACACCTCGGGGCAACCCTTTTGTTACCTCGAGTACGTGTCTAAGATTGGACCTCCCAAGGCCAGGTCCTGCACACGCTGCTCACATGCATCCTACTACTTGAGGCAACGCCACTACTGTGCCAACCTGAGAACACAAGAGATGACCTCCTCGTCCTCCTACTCAGCACACACAAGCACACCCTATAAAGGGCAGGCCTCCACCTGTTCTTATACAGACACATGCTCATAGTCTTCAGCCTCCTAAGGCCAGATCACTTGCTCGAGCCCGAGTTGACCCTCAGGTCCCCCGAGATCCTTCTTCATGAGGCGCACGTGCGCAGACATCCCTTCGCCCTCAACTCAGTCATTTACATTAGTCAACTTGACTCTTGTCTGCTCCTCTTTCTACAAGCAAGCACCTTCAGCCTTGGTACTCGAAGACCTTTCTCAAGAGTATCATCCTGAAACAGCCCTCTCATTTGGATCGTGTCTTTGAAGCCCATAAGAGAGCTCGGGTCAATGACCTCATGGAAGATCAAGTCCTTCGTCTTCCCCGACCCATGATGACCCAAGTTTCTGGTCCTCATCCTTTGCCGCACTTGACGGAGATAGCTCTCTCCTCTTCTAGAAGACCAGCCGCAGTCTCGATCACAGTTTTGGTTCGAGGTCCATCAAAGCCTCAAAGCCAATTATGATAGAGGTCTACGAATTTTGACTAAGGGAGTGACAAAGTTGTCGAGGCAACCTGTTCTGACAACCCCCTTTGCATGAATCCCTTCTACCCTCTTCAGATGATGAAGCCTGAAGTAGAAGCTCACAAGCCCTGCATTGTGGTTAGTATCATTGGATATGATCCAGCCACTCGACAGTCATGGTCTCAGAGCCCTTGAGAGCCGGTCCTCACACGATCGGCATACAAGAATTGAGTGCTGTCGGGGCACGTTGACCCCTTACTGATCGATCTACCGTGCACGACCCGTCAAGTCCGCAAGCCCTCAGCTGTAACTAACACTGACCTCCATAGAGAAACAGTCAGCATTATGGTTGTAAGCGAGCCTGGTGACGTGTAAGAAGAGTGCATGAACAAGTTTGAAGAGATGGTGCACGCGATGATGGAAAAGATCGATCATATAGATGTCGCATGACAATCATCTAATCATGAGGTCAATTCCCATCATTCTGATGGTGCACCTTCAAGGCAGCCCATTCCCTCTACCTCACAAGACAACTATGTCCCTCACCACGTCTCTCAAGCAGACATTGATGCTATGGTTACCCATATCAGGAAGAACAGAAAAATTCTGGGGATATAAGGTGCAATGCCTTATCAAAGAACGTACCCTTCATATGTAGACCAGGTCCTGTTTCCCTCTAATTACAAGAAAGAGAAGTTCCATCTATTCAGTGGAACCACCTCTCCAAACCCGCGCATAGCCCACTTCCAGGAGAAACAGCAACTGACAAGAGACTCTTTCTTCGTCAATTCGTTGAGACCCTTGATGGCCTGGCCTTTCAATAGTATGCTCGACTTCCCCCGAATTCGCTGCATACTTGGGAAGAAATGGAGAAGTTGTTCCACCAGCATTTCTATGAGGTCGAGAGAGAGGTTCAAACCATCGAACTTCTCACCTTGACTTAGGACCTTGATGAGCTTGTGGACCAGTTCATATCAAGATGGACAAATTTGTCCGCTCGCCATCCCAATCCGATGCATGAGAAGGAAGCGGTTCAGACTTGCTTGCATAACATGCAACCTGAAATTTCTCTATACATTGAAGCTTCTAATCCGACTTCCATGTCAGAACTGATCTCAAAGTTAGTATGCATAGAAAGTCTATCACGCCACCATGGCAGGTCACGATAATTATCTGCAAGCTCAGCTAACAACAGTGGCAATAGTAGGTCTCAGAATAACACTCAAGGCAACCAAGAGAAAGGAGTAATCAGTGCCACTGTTACAGCCAGCGATCCAAAGAAGGCTCCTTCTCAAACTTTGGACCTCTCCAAAGGGGTGAGCACATCAAAGACAAAACCACAGGCGGGCAATCAACAACAATCCTATAATCGAGTAACCCCGTCGGGCAATCTTAATCGGAATGATTATTTCACCAGGCATAAGAACAAGGTCTACTCCTTTGAGAAGAAATGGGTACCTGCACTGTTCCAGTTATTATTGGAGTAGAATATGATTCAACTTTCAGAAACCTAGTTCCATGAGCAAGCCAGGCTCGACACTCAGGCAAACTTTTATGCCTACCATAGAAGGATCAATCATCCCACAAATGATTGCTACACGTTAATGGATATTATCGAGGCCCGAATTCAGAAGGGTCCGATAAATCTTGAAGACTTAAAAAGGCCTTCGGGGCAACAGAAGTCTCCCATGCAGTAACCGTCCAAGGGGAAGACAAAATGCCTGGTATCCTTTACGCCTTCTTTGTTTTAATGCTTTAGGAAGGCATAATCATACCGAAGCCCGGAAGGCAGCCTTGATGCCTTGCTCAAGGGACTGAGGACCGCTGGTGCCCATATCATCAACTACCTGTGGGAATGCACCAGCTTCCTAGATATCTTCACAAAGAAAATGCGGGAATGGCAGGAGTTCTACAACATGCCAATAAGTGATCCCCAAGCCACTGCTCCACCGGTGCAAGAGGACCTCCCAACGCAAGACTCTCTTAATAATTTAGACTCTGCTAAACTCTCGACTTCCCATCCATGCATAGTCCACCATTGCTGAAGCAGACTCAAATCCTTAAGACAAGAAGCAATTTGCCAAGCTAGAGCTATTCACAAGCCTAGTGAGATGAATCAAACACCACGACGTGGAAACAGAAGGAGACGAGCACCGAGGGTTGTTCGCTAGAGAAACAAGATGGCTCAACCACTGGCTGAGCAAGAATTTCTCAGGTTGCTTCCCCCACTTCCCCATACTGGATTTTATCCCTAGCAAGATCCTCTTTCAACAAGAGAATGTTCCAGTGCCATCTTCGACTTAGTGCATGTCCAATGAGGGTGACGACGTTAAAAGCACTCCCCAACGGTCTAAGTATGGGAAAGACCTAAAAGACCCCTTGCACATGTCTAAATCTTGCGATGACACAAAAAGCTGCCCAGATCTGTCTGATGAGGGCAACGACCTCAAAGAGCCCCCACCTTCTAACCCTTCTCCTTCTTCCTCTTCTGCTTCTCATCTTTTCTCTTCTCTTATAGATACAACATTGGTATATCTGGACTTCGAGGCTTTAGATCGAGAACTTGCAAGATCCAATATAACCATGATGCAAAGAAAGTTGTTGAAGAAGACATTGGCTGAGAAAGCAGGATTCTTAACAGTTGCTGATGCCTTGGCAGCTAGAGCCAAAACACAACCACCGTCTTCAAGCAAGCACAAAACGTTGAGGCCAAAGAAACCCCAATGGCCTCCTGAGCCTAACTTTGAGCAAAGACTGAGCGAATTGAGGGGGCAGAGATTTTATTCTCAAGAAGCTTGTCATATGGTGCAGAACTCAGGATCATCACCCAGCACGGGGCAGATAAATCTCAAATCGGGAAATACGCTGCAACCTCCACAGCAGAAGGCGGGCACCTTGAAGTTTCCTAGTTAGCCATTGTTCCCTGGTCCTAATACCAATCTGTCTATCCTACAACTTCCTAGACTCCTTTCTAATGCGAATACTTCAAACATTCCGCCTATTCTCCAATTCCCTGGGATACCCTCGACGTAATCGCTTCCAAAGCTACAAACTTCCACCACTCAAACCAAGCCCACAGAGCAATAAACCCAGCCAGCAGGCCAAAATAAACCTCTTACACCCTACAGTGGCAGCATGGTCCTTCTCACAATGGGGTATGGACATTGTGGGGCCTATTGATCATCCTTCGGCAATGGGTCATGTCTTCATTCTAGCAGCAACAAATTACTTTTCTAAGTGGGCTGACGTGATCCCCCCTTTAAACATGTTCCTGGTACAATGGTGACAAACTTCTTTCGACATCACATCATATACCGGTTTGGGGTTCCTGACCAGATTATATCTGACATTGGTCCCCAGTTTCGGAGCCACCATATAGATCGCTTGGTCAATCAGTTGGTTTTGAGTAGAAGTACTCTACTATGTACCACCCTCAGGCGAATGGATTAGCTGAGGCTTTAATAAGACCTTGTACAACATTTTACGAGAGTCGGTATCAAAGACAAAAAAGAACTGGCATGACAAGCTTCTTGAAGCACTATGGGCTTATCGTACTACTCCGCGAAATGCTAGTGATTCCACTTCTTATTCTTTGATCTATGGGGGTGAAGCAGTTTTACCTCTCTCAATTCAAATCCCTTCACTGTGAGTCCCTATTTACCAAGGAATAACTAAAGATGAGAGACTCAAGCTCCAGTATCAAGAATTGGATGCGCTCAATGAAAAAAGGCTAGAGACTCAGCAGAACATTGAACTCAACCAAGGAAGAATGAAGAGGGATTTTGACACATTTGTCAAAGTCCGCTCATTCACTCGTGGTGATCTAGTTCTAGTTGCTAAGAGGCCTATTATTATGCATGGTCACCATAAAGGGAAGTTTGACCCTAAATGGGAAGGTCCCTTTATAGTCAAAAGGGTCTCTCCAAATGGAGCCTACATTCTGGCACATCCTGATGGAGATGAGGCAATGCCCCCTATCAACGGGCGCTACTTGAAGAAGTATTATCTGTGATGCATATGCAAAAGAAAGAGACTTAATGTGAAGTATGCAAAGCTAGTCCAAACAAATTTTTAACTCTTTTTATTGTAGTAAAGACAAATTACGTGTTACAAACTGAAAATCCCATTATTAAGGAGATTACAAGTTTCATGTATCTGAGGATAAAAGGACAGTTACAAACCAAAACCTGTAATGTTGGCAGCTGAGGATAAGAGGATGGTTACAAAACAAAACATGCAATGTTGCTCTGGCATCTTAAGATAAAATGATGGTTACAAGCCAAAAACAAATGCCTGCCCCATGAAGAAGAAACCAAACCACTTTGAGAAGTTATAGCTTCAATACATCCGACAAGTACCACCACAGAGAACGGTTACAGGCCAAAAGAAGAAGCCAACCATTTCCTAGTCAGCTTCAATTCATCTAACAAGTAAGAGGATGGTTTCAGGCTATAAGACAAAGAAAAACCACTCGGAGTAGTTAGCCTCAGTTTATCCAACATTTATATCAAACATACAAGCCAGATATTTCATCTGACGTATATATCAAACATAAATGACAGAACCCATTCGACGTGTGTATCAAACATACCAATAAGGTCGCTTTAGCAAGGAACTGACCTATGATGGAGAGCATACCCTATTCACAGTCGATGCCCTTCCACAGAACAACAAGGACTTCACTTTTGTCCTGAGGGACTTGACTTCTAACAGGTATCACAAGCCGTGCCTTACCATCATTCACCAACCTTTGCCGACCCATGTCAGCGCCGTGCACAAACAGCGTCGCACGTACCTCATCGCCGAACGCCACAACCCCCGCATGTAACGTTTTACCACATGTAGGCATCACTATGTGCGTCATGACATGCCATAGGCGCGGATGAGCAACGTTAGAACCCAGCGACGAGTGTTCTCACAACTCCCAGTGTCGATTTCTTTTCTCGAGGTTCAGCATCGACCGTTTCAACGCCAATTACAACCATCAGCACCGACTGTGTGTCAGTTAAAGCTGGCTCCCTCGTGACTGTTTGCCTTCTGAGACTCCTCGTTTTCAAAGCCCAAGTCTCGTGCCTCCTTAATGATCACATGATTTCCAAAGGCAACCATCCACCTCCTGCAACGGTTCACCTCCTATGACGATTCGTTCCCCCAACGATCCACCTTATGCGACTGTCCACCTCTCACAACCGTTCACCTTCCCTGTGACAGTTCACCTCTGGTGACCGTTTGTCTCCCCCTGACCGTTCAGTTTCTCACCGGAACTTCAGCCTCCCGCCATAAAACTTATTGAAAAAACTTTCCCCGCCTACGTATTGGCCGGGAAGTCACTAAACCTCCTCAAACATTTCTGCAACTTTCCCTGCCTATATTTTTGGTAGAGAAATCACCAAAACTACTGTCGAGAAAACTCTGCAAAAGCCCCTATGACACTGAAAAACCCCTGGAAAAGTCCCCAAGAGCACACGGAAATGCTCACTGCTGCACTTCCCATCACGCCGGAGTTCTTCTGTTTCTTGAAAAGCTCCTTGTGCTAAGAAAAAAAACTTCTGCAGCTATGCTAATCACCAGTAGAGTGTCCCTCCTAAAGCCTTCCCAGCAAAACCTTTGCAAGAATCTCACTGCTTGCCAAAAGCTTCCCTGTAAAACCTTCACCAGAATACTTTGCTAAACTCCTACTGGGCACCCTTTGCTCACCATTAAAATTTTGTTTAAGTTTTTTTAGCTTCGGTGAAAAATGGAGAAATGGGGTTTTACCCCCCTTATAGAGCCTACACTACCCTCAAACACCCCTCACAAACTGGGAATCCCAGTCGTGTCCAAGGAAAGCCAAACGATTATGAGCTGGTCCAAGCTTTGATCCCGAGGCCCGAGGCAACTCTCATCACTGCCTGCAAAATTCCAAAAACTGGCTGGATTGAGTCAGGATTTGACCCAAGGCCTGGGCAATGTTTATTTACCACCTCATCATATTCCATGTAACACGGACCTAGACCGAGTTGGGCTCGAGTCATGGCTCAAGTATCAACCCACACCCAGCGCCAGCTACGCGGTCGAAGCGACCTGGCACAGCTGAGTTTTAACAACCCTAGCGCCAGTTGATTTAGGGTCGGCTATGTTCAAATGATATCACGGGGTCGTTCGCAGCACTAATCGTACTTTTAACAACCCTAGCGTGGGTTGACTTAGCACCGACTGTGTTCAACTGAATCACGGGTCGTTCACAGCAAGCAGCCTAACGCCGGTTGTGTTTTTTTAAAGACTAAATGCCAGCTGAACTCTCACAAGGAATAATGGTTGTTGCACCTAATGTCAGCTGTATTTTAAACAACTCATTGTCGCCTGCTCCAGGCTGAAGCCGTGTGTGTCCTATCATTATTATCCTCAGTGAGGTTACACCTTGACCCTAACCTATAGCGCGTAACAAAGCGGAGCCTAAGCAGATCAAAATCAGGTCACGACTTCTCATCCCAAGTAGGAAAGCCACACTTATACTTTAGCTTACTGTCCCTAGTAGATTTAGGGTCATTTTTGCTGCTACAACCCCCAATGGTCTACCTCATGCTCATTTATTCTGACCCACATTTGTCCCCTCTTCCCCAATGAGGTCTGCTTTCCTATATGGACCCTTCATCAGTTCTACCTATCTTATCCCTAGGGAGTTAGATAGATGCCACAGTCTTATTCCCCATGAAGTCCCACCTACATGGCGACCCACAACCACAGTCTGTGCTGCACGACCTTCAACTGCATAGCTAGGGTCCACGTTGCATGACCTTAAACCACACAAGCTTTGGTGTAAGTGCATGACCCTAAATTGCATGGTCCAAACTATATGACCTTAAACTGTAGCGGAGGTCTAGCTGCACGACCTTAAACTGCACGGTCCAAGCTATACGACCTGAAACCATCATAGTACATGTCCTGGCCACATGACGTTAAAAGGATTAGCACCATGGTCCAAACTATATGACCATAAATTATAGCGGAGGTCTTGTTGCACGACCTTAACTTCATGGTCCTAATTGCATGACTATAAACTACATAACCACGGTGTAAGCTATACGACCCTAAATCATAGTACACGTTCTGGCCGCATGATGATAAACTGCTTTGCACATGTCTAGGAGGCATGGCTTTAAACTTGCCCCCACTTACGTGCACACAACTTGTACGTGCATCTCCACGCACGTCTTTGCTAACCTACCCTTTCATGTGCATGCAACACCTTCACTATCATTCTACATCATTCCCCAATGAGTCTCACCCATGCTCACCTAGTGGGTCACCACTTCCCACATTCCATTCATACATCATCCCTCTTTCATCGGTAGCCTCGTGCCATGTCCCCAAAAGTGAGCTAAAAACTATTACCACACTCACTCCATGGCCTCAACAGATTGCCGTCCATCTCAATTATAGTCTAGTTGTATGACCTTAAACTGTAGTGTACATCCTGGCCGCATGACAATAAACTGCTTCGCACAAGTCCCGAAGGCGTGACCCTAAACACGCGCCTTCAAAAAAAATGAAATGATCGGTATAGTGTATACCTTAATAAGGGAACACCATGAGTAAAAATAATGAATGGGCATGGTCACGAAACCATGAGTAAAAGAGTTCCGTGAATAAAGGGCATGGTGAGAACCCGAAAGGGCATCATGAGTAAAAATAAAAGAATAAAGGTGGACATGATAGAAAGGTCATGGGTAAAAGCCCTAAAGGAATAGGAAGTTGGTGAAAATCGTCTCTTTGGCACTACTTCCTAAGTTCAAGTGAAAATCTACAACGGACGCTTGGACCAATAAACATGTTGATGCAGCATTCGCCTCAGCAGGCAGCTTCAGCCCTCACCCAAAATAAAAATCTTTGGTGTCGTAATACCAGGACTCAAAAACTCGAGCTTCAAGGAAAAGATTCTGACAGCCTGAGTCCAGTTGCAAAAAGGACTCGAATGATAGAAGATTCACCAAGAAAGAAAGAAAAGTCTCATGAAAAAAAGCATCATTCCCAGGAGGCTACAAATACACTCCAAGATGCCGGAGACGCCTCGAGAAGGCTAAGTCAGTCATGACTTTGGACCTACTATGTAACGAACTACTCAGTAGTGGGTAGGGGTGGTAGTACCCAGAGCTGGTCATCTTGATAAACTAAGGTATCGTACTTGCCAAGGAACAACTAGTGCACGACGCAGACAAGCACTAACAAAAGGCTCTCCAGCAAAATAAACAAATAAGACAGTCATTCCCATGAACCAAAGATGCCCCAAGAAGGCTAAGTTAGCCATGACTTTGGACCTGCTATGTAACGAATTACATAGCAGTGCGTAGGGGTGGTAGTACCCAGAGCTGGTCATCTCGATAAACTAAGGTACCCTACTCTTCAAGGAGCAACTGGTGCAAGATGTAGACGAACGTTGACCAAAGGCTCTTTTGTTGTCTTTCCAAGACAAAGAAACCCAAACCAAATGGGAACAATGCCCTTTGGTATGGCACTCAATTGCCAGACGGGCTTGATTCTGACCGACGAGGTCCATACAAAATCCTCAGCTTCAGAATTACAAATAGTCCACAAGAGGGTGAGGACTTTGAAAAGATCCCTCAAGTCTCTTCTCTCCTAAAGTCTCCATGGACGGACCCACAAACAATGCATCCCTACGTCTGACCATCCTAGCTGCACCATTACGTGAATCTCCTCGGTGTTCATGTGGTCTTGTGGCTAGGAAGAAAAAAGTAATATAGCCGAAGGAAATTCACCAAATGTTGTCCTTCTTGCTTCTCTTGAAGCACAAACATTCAACGGGGTAAGCTGTTTGAACACATTTTTCAGCACCTTGGTACCTGATACGGAATAAATAGGAAGCAGAATAAAGCCTACAAAATAAGTGAAAATTTTGACAATCTCAAAATTGCTCCAAAATTGGTCAAGATCTTAGCACTGAACACAAAAAAACAATTTCGGAAAAATTGGCCTGTAGCACCCTGAAAATGTACCGCATAACTAGAAATATACTTTTGGTGAATCAAACAGCTGTGAGACCACCACCATTGGATCTGTCATGGTCGAAAACCTTTATGGGTCAAGTTTCGGCTTAATCAAGCACTCTGGTACATAGTTATGGGTAAAATATTGAAACGCAGTAGGCCGTACACTATTTTCGTGTGGCCACCCTGCACTAAAACACCATTAAAGGTTGCTATTTTTACAGTCATGGGCAGCGACTACCGGGGCCTATATCTCAATCGTTTCAAGTCAGATCGCACTCAAATTTGGTGAACATGTTCGTCTCGTCTAAACGAGCGATTTGATATATGGTACTCCCCATGACGAAACTCGAGCAGGGAGAAAAAATAGAGAGAAGTTGATGATCCGTGAAGGAAGTTGCAAAAAATTCAACAACAGCGCGCCTCACTACGGAGGCCAAATCACGACGCTCGAATACCCGATCAGCACGAAACCAATTGTATTATGTGCATAAGGTCCGTGGCCATCTTTGGTTTGATCTCAGTGTACAATGAACGGTTGAATTTCACACACGAAGGAGTCAAAGGTACAATAAATTCCAGCCGTCGGATCTCAATATTCAAGCCAAAAACTCAACATGACGAAATCTTCATCCGAACACAAAATCGAACTACGTTTGTTGGAACATGTGCGTGACGGCATGCTCAGTGTCATTCAACAAAGAAACTGAAGAAAAACATCAAGGAACGAACACACAATCGATCCAAAGTTTTCAAGGTTCATCCAAAATTCAAGTTTCATGATCATGGCTTAAAAACATGATTAATGGTTCGAAGTTGGTATCAAAATGATCGTCATGTCGAGTCCAACAGGAAAACACTAATCTTTCGAACAAACGAGCATCAGAGCAATCTTGGGTCAGCCATGAAAGATTACATAAGTTATCGAGCAGCAGTACGGACTGTTTTGAAATTCAACACATTGCTAGGTAGGGGCAAAACAGTCCAGCTGTTCTTCATCTAACAAGGCCACCAATGACTAATGTCGCTTGTATTCTCCATCTTCTCTTTCTTATCGGTCTGATACAGTCGACGAAGCCTAGCACAGACTGCATCTTCTCTCTTCTCTCTGTCTGATACAGTCGGTGAAGCCTAGCACCAACTGCATCTTCTCTCTCTTCTCTCTGTCTGATATAATCAGTGAAGCCTAGCACTAATTGGATCTTATGTCTCTTCTCTCTATCTGATCTTCTCTCTTCTCTTTGTCTGATACAGTTAGCGAAGCCTAACGGCAACTGTATCTTCTCTCTCTTCTCTCTATCTGATACAGTCGGTGATGCCTAGCGTCGACTGCATCTTCTCTCTCTTCTCTTCGTCTAACATAGTCGGTGAAGCCTAACGCTAACTGCCTTCTCTCTCACTTCTTCATCTAAACACAGCCTGTGAAGCTCAGCGCCGACTATATCCTTTTCTTCGTCTTTACCTAATGCAGTCTCCGACGCCTAACTCTGACTGTGTTCTTTTCTCTTCCCCCTCCTTTCTGTTCTCTTCTTCTCTTATCTTACTTCATATTATTTCTTTATGAATTTCATTCTGTTATTCTTTCGTTTGATCAAGAAGGGTTGAGATTAGCCTTTTATGGTGGTCCTATTGTCTAGTTGTAATGTTGTTGTGCCAGAACTATTGTGCCCACTTTATCACCACGACAGGTTAACCATTATGTCTAGCTGGTCGGTATCGGCATTTATATCTAGTCGTAATCCTGTTGAGCCGTTCTGAATTACCAAGCTCATTTTACTACCACCTCAAGCTAATTACTCATTAGTTTAGTCATTGTGTTGATATCCCCGCCTTGTCAAATTCTTCTCTCCCCCATCTTTCCTTCTCTCCTTTTTTCTCTTCTTATTTTGTATGTGCATGCTTATGTACGTTCACCAAAGAGGAAAAGGTGAGGTCTTTGACCCACCTGCCTTATAATATTTTCCATATGTGTGTGATTGTAGAAAATAAGAAGAATACAAGCCAAGGGAGGCGATTTCAAACCAATTTTATTACTGGGTGGCTTTCTTCGTTATCTAAGAGGGTGCCCACATGAGCTAGCCTGAGTAAGTCCCGAACCCACCTTAAATTCCTCTCTCATCGGTTGGTAATGCCTACTCACTTTTCCAAACGAGGTTCCCGAGAGAGCGATCTCAAGAATGTTCCGGGTCTTCTCTCGAAACCCGAGATACATTCTGCCCGATCATCCAGAATCCGGAGGGTGAGATCAAGGCACCTAACCAACATGTTCCGCACACAGGTTTGAACTGCTTCCTTCGCGAGCATAGGATTGGGATGGTGAGCGGCCAAGTTTCTCCATCTTGATATGAACTGGGCCACGGGCTCATTGGGGTCTTGAGTCAGGGTGAGAAGCTCGATGGTTTGAACCTCTCTCTAGACTTCATAAAAAAGCTAGGGGAATAGTTTCTCCATTTCTCCCCATTTATGTACTGAGTTTGGAGGGAGTCGAGCATACCATTGAAATGCTAGGTCGTCAAGGGTTTCAACTAACTAACGGAGAAGGAGTCTCCCATCAGCCGCTGTTTCTCGTCATGCTTCCTGGAAGTGGGCGATATGCTGGTTCGGGGACGCGGTTCCGTTAAATAGAGGAAACTTCCCTTTCTTATAATCTGAGGGAAACAGGACCTAGTCAATATATGAAGGGTACGACCTTTGATAAGGTCTTGCACCCTGTATGCCTAAAATTTGTCTGCTCTTTAGGCTATGGGTCACCATAGCATCGATGTGTGCTTGAGAGATGGGATGAGGGACAGAATTGTTCTGTGAGGAAAAAGGAAGGGACTGCCTTGGAGGTGCACCATCTGAGTGATGGGAATTGACCTCATGGTTCGCTTATTGGGGTGTAGTCTCTATGCGATCAATCTTTTCCATCATCGCGCATATCATATCCTCGAACTTGTTCATGCACTCTTCGTGCGAGTCACCAGGCTCACTTACAACCATTACGCTAACTATTTCTCTATGGAGGTCAGCATTAGTTGTAGCTGAGGGCATGCGAACTTGACGGATAGTGTGCGATAGATCGGTCGGCAGGGGGTTTGCATGCTCTGGCTGGACCCGACTTTTGTACGTCGATTGTGTGAGAACCGGTTCTCAAGGGTGCTGGGACCATGGCTGCTGAGTGGCTGGATCATCTTCTACGACACTAACCACAGTGCACGGCTCATGGCCTTCTTCTTTAGGCTTCATCATCTGAAGAGGGTAGAAGGGATTCAGGCGCAAAGAGACGTCAGAGCCGGTTGCCCCGACCACCTTAGTCACTCGCTTGGTTAGATTTTACAGACCTCTATCACGCTTAGCTTTGAGGCTTTGATGGACCTAGAACTAAGACTGTGATCGGGACTGTGGCTGATCGGCTCCTCTTGAACAAGAGAGAGCTGTCTCCATCAGGTACGGTAAAGGACGAGGGTCAGGAACTGGAGTCATCTTAGGCCGAGGATGATGAAGGACTAAATCTTCCATTAGGTCTTTGCCCCGAGCTTTCTTTGGGAAAATCTTCGAGTACCAAGGATGAAGATGTTTGCTAGAAGAAGAAGGAGCAGGCAAGAGCGTGGTTGACTCTTGAGGACGAGGGGCTGTCTATGACGACAGCGTGTGTGAATCCTGCGAAGAAGGGTCACGGGTGACCTGGGGGTCAGCCCGGGCTCAAGCAAGGGGTATGGCCTTAGGAGGCCGAGAACTGTGAGCAAGTGTCTGTAAGAGAACAGGTGGAGGCCTACCCCTTACAGGGTGTGCTTGTGTGTACTGAGTAGGAGGACGAGGACGTCATCTCCAGTGTACTTGGGTCGGTGCAGCAATGACATTGCCTCGAATAGTGAGATGCAAGTGATCAGCATGTGCACGACTTGGCCTTGGGAGGTTTGATCCTGGATGCTAACTCGAGGTAACGGAAGAGTTGCCTCGAGGTGTGGCTCGAGTGGGTGACCCATGAGCCTTATGGTGTATGAAAGAGGTGGAAGCCTCAGGCTCTCCACCTCTCTGCATCGAGCCTCTATGGAAGGAGACTCGTGGTGGTGAAAGAATATAGGGGAAAGCCTTGCGGCGACCCACAGAAGCAATGGCAACTTGCATGCCTTTTACAGAAAGGGACTGGGCAGGTACCTCGACAATGAGACCGACAAGTGACTTGCTGATAGCTGGGTGCATGCTGTGTGTGGCAACATAAGTGTTGCTAATGCAGGGTGCCTTGGTGGAGGTTCCAGCAGAGCGAGGAGATGGGGAGTGAGGGACCTTTAAGTCCCTCCTCACACCAATACGGGTTAAGACCTGGGAGCTAAACAAGGGGTCATTGCTCAAAAGGATGGTTGGGAACGAAGTTGGAGGAACTTGTTCTCTAGGGACACCAGTGAATGCAAGGATAAAAAAATCCCCGATCCGGATAAATGGGTTACAGTACCCGCAAGTCATAACTGATGTGTGAAAAAATAAAAACAAAAGGGAGAAACTAGCAAAACAAGTACGATCCGACTAAGGGGTAGTGAGTCCCCACTGGAGTTACCAAGCTGGTTAGGTGCCTCTATCAGAATCAAGATGATTAGGTAGCACGCATCTCAAGTTTCAAGGGAACTCAGGACTTTTGAGATCGCTCTCTCAGTAACCTTGCTAGAAAACAGGGGTAGGTATTACCAACCGAGGAGAGAGGAATTTAAGGTAGGTTCAAGACTTTCTCGGGCTAGCTCGTGTGGGCACCCTCTTAGATCACGAAGAAAGGCTACTAATAGTAAAACTAGTTCGAAATCACCTCCCTTGGCCTATATTCTCTTGTTTTTTGCAATCACACACATATGGCAAATGTTATAAGAAAGGTGAGTCAACAAACCTCACCTTGCCTCATTTGTGAACATACACAAGCGTACATATTCAAAAAGAAGGAGAAGAAAGATGGGGGAGAGAAGAATTTGACATGGTAGGGTGATCAGCACAGTGACTAAGCTTGTAGGTAATTGGCCTGATGTGGAACTAAAACGGGCTTCATAACTCAGACTGGCCCAACAGAATTACTGCAAGACATCAATACTGATATTGACTACCTAGACATAATGGTTAATCTGTCGTGGCAATTAAGCAAGCACAGTAATTCTAGCATAACAACATTACGGCTTGACAACAAGACTATCATGAAAGGCTAATCTCAACCCCTCTTAATCAAACGAAGGAATAACATAAATAATGGATATCATAAAGAAAAAACATAAGAAGATTAAGATAAGAGAAGAAGAAGAGAATGGGAAGAAGGAGAGGAAGAGAAAGAAAGAAGGAGAAGAGTGTGAGAGAAGAGAGAAGGAAGACAGACTCAGACGGTAATAAGAGGAGGACAAAGAAGGAAAAGGCACAGGCAGAGGTGTGCTTCCGGTGACTGTGATGGAAGGCAGAAGAGAGGAGACACCGGCAGCGCTAGGCCTTTGCCGGTTGTGACGGGAGAAGAGACACAAGATGACACAATGTTGACCATCGTCGACTGGGTTAAACAAAGAAGAGAGAGAGGACACAGGCGACACTAAGCATCTCCGACCGCGTTAGAAGGAGAGATAAGGGCACAGACAATGCTAAGCATCGTCAGTTGTGTTAATAGAAGAGGAGACATAGGACATAGGAGGCACTAAGCATCGTCGGCTGTGTTTAAGAAACAAGGAGAGAGAAGGACACAGGCAACACTAGACATTGTTGCTTGTGTTTTAGAAAAGAGCAGAGAGAAGGACACTGGAGGCGCTAGGCATCACCGGTTGTGTTTTAAAAAAGAGAAGAGAGAAGGACACAGGCGGTGCTAAGCATTACCGACTGTATTTTAAAAAAGAGGAGAGAAAAAGACACAAGCGACACTAGAGATCACCGATCGTGTTTTAGAAAAGAGGAGAGAGAATGACACAGGTGGCGCTAGACAACGTCGACTGTGCTTAAGAGAAGAGGAGATAGAAAGAAAGATAGAGATGAGAAGAAAAAAGAGAAAGAAAGATAAAGATGAGAAGAAGAGAGAAAAGAGAGAGAGATGAGAAGGAGAGAGAAAGAGAGAAAAGAGAAGAGAAAGAGAGATAAAGATAAGAAGAAGAGAGAGAAAGAGATGAGAAGAAGAGAGAAAGAGAGATAGAGATGAGAAGAAGAGAGAGAAAGAGATGAGAAAAAGAGAGAGAAAGAGAGAAAAGAGGAGAGAGAGAGATGAGAAGAAGAGAGAGAAAGAGAGATAGTTATGAGAAGAAGAGAGAGAAAGATGAGAAAAGAGGAGAGAGAAAGAGGGGAGGAGAGAGATGAGAAAAGAGGAGAGAGAAAGTTACCTTATCGAAGTGTATCAGCCTTTTTCTTTTCCCTTCTCTCTCTCTCTCTCCAAGGCGCACCAACGAACTCTAGAATAAATTGAAACTTTATTAATCGTTGTGTGAAATGAACCAAAGGTCCTTTACAATTTGGCTTTGCATGTTTATATAGAATTGGACCCAAACATGGGTGGACACCCAAAAACTACCTAGAATTGAAGAAAATTACAATTTAATTGAATTAAAATAAATTCTAAAAATGGGCGCAAAAGGATTGTTTTGCCGCTGCCTAACAATGTGTGGAATTTTGAAACAGTAGAACTCGTGTAATCTTTCATGACTGATCCGGGGTTGTTCTAATGCTCATTTGATTGAAAGATGATTGTTTTCTTGTACGAGTCAACATGGCGATCAATTTGATACCAACTGCGAGTCATGAATCATGTTTTCAAGCCATGATCATGAGACTTGAATTTTGGATGAATCTTGAAAACTTTGGATCGATAGTGTGTTTGTTCCTTGATGTTTTTCTTCATTTTCTGGCAGTGGTCCCACAACAATTTGACACACTAAAAATATAGTTCTAGTTACGAGGTTCATTTCAGGGTGCTAAAGGACAAGTTTTTCGAAAGTGTTTCTTTATGTTCACTACCTTAAACATGTCTAATTGAGATGAAACTGACAAGTAGCCTTTTGGAGTGTTGGTGAATATCTTGACCGATTTTGGGACAATTCTGAGACTGTCAAAATTTCTACTGTTTTGTAGGCTTTATTGACCTGCTTCCTCTTTATTCTACATCAGAGACCAAGGTGCTGAAAAATGTGCTCAAACATCGGCGGGTGAAGGGGAGTTCCGACGAGAAACTGAAGGGTCAGGGGAAGACAAACCGTCGCTAGAGGTGGACGTTAGAGGAAAGCGAACGGTTCTCATCCGCACATGTGAGACGTGTGTCAGGCGACGTAACAAGACGTGGCAACAATCATCAAGCTGCGTAGAAGGGTTCAAGGTGTCACGCATAGAATCCGTGGCACATGTGAGAGATTTGGACACAGCTGGTGCTAGACGTTGGCAAACACAGCTGGCGCTAAGCATTGGCAGACATAGTCGACCCTAAGCTTCGAGTGCAAATCCGACACTAAGAATTAGTATACGTAGCCGATGTTAGGCTTCTAAAATCGCATCCAGCAATAAACCTTCTTAAGCACAATTGACGCTAGCCTTCTGGAAACTCTCCAAGTGGTTTCGCTTCTTCTTCAAGAGGAGGGCCTTTCTTTGGTGGGTTTGCTTCTTCCTCATGGGGCAGGCATTTGTTTTGGCTTGTCGTCCTCTCATCCTTAGATGCAAGAGTGAAACTACAAGTCTTGGTTTTGTAACTGTCCTCTTAGACTTGTAACCTCCCTAATAATGGGCTTCATTGTAAATTGTAACTCGTTTTACTGCAATAAAAAGAGTTAGATTTTGTTTGGACTATCTTGCTTATTTTCACATTGAGACACTTTTTCTTGAAAATGCATTGTGGATAGTACTTCTTTAAGTATCGTCCATTGAAAGGGGCCATTGCTTCCTCTCCCTCAAGATGTGCCAGTATGTAGGCTCCGTTGGGCTAGACCTTTTTTACTCTAAAGGGACCTTCCCACTTAGGCTCAAACTTCCCTTTACGCCAGCCATGCATAATAATAGGCCTCATAACAGCTAAGACTAGATCACCATGGGTGAATGAGCAGATCTTGACAGACTCTTCAAAATCCCTCTTCATTCTCCCTTGGTTGAGTTCAAGGTTCTGCTGAGCCTCTAGCCTCTTTTCATCGAGTTCATCCAATTCTTGATACCAGAGCAGGACTCTCTCATCTTCGGTTATTCCTTGACTAATAGCGACTCGTAATGCAGGGATTTGTATTTCGAGAGGTAAAACTGCTTCCCCCCCATGTCTGTCTGAGAGACGAGATGAGGGACAAAGTTGTCCTGTGAGGTAGAAAGAGGGGGCTGCCGTGGAGGTGCACCATCAGAGTGATGGGAATTGACCTCATTGTTAGCCGACTAACATGCGATGTCGATATGATTGATCTTTTTCATCATCGCATGCACCATATCCTCAAACTTGTTCATGTCCTCTTCCTGCGTATCGCTGGGCTCACTTACAACCATTACGCTGATAGTTTCTCTATGGGGGTCAACGTTAGCGACAACTCATGGCTTGCGAACTAGACGAGTTGTACTTGGTAGGTTAGTCAGCAGGGGGCAGCATGCCCTGACTGAACTCGACTCTTATATGCTAATCACATTTGGACCGGTTCTCGATGGTCTTAGGACCGTGGCTACTACGTGACTGGGTCTTCTTCTACACCAGTAACCACAGCACAAGGCTCATGAAGCTCTTCTTCAGGCTTCATTGTCTGAAGGGATTCAGGTGAAGAGGGTAGTCAGAATTGATTGTTTTGACGGCCTTGGTCACCTCCCTAGTCAAAATTTGCATACCTCTATCGTATTTAGCCTTGAGGTTTTGATGGACCTCGAGCCAAAACTACGATCTAGGTCATGGCTTGTCAGCTCTTCTTGCACATGAGAGAGTTGTCTCCATTAGGTGTGGCAATGGATGAGGGCCAGCAACTGGAGTCATCTTGGGCCGGGGGGGATGAAGGACTCGATCTTCCATCAGGTCAATGCCCTAAACTCTCTTATGAGCTCTAGAGACATGACCAAAGTGACGAGGCTGGTTCAGAATGGTACTCTTGTGGAAAACCTTCAAGTGTCAAGGCTGATGGTGCTTGCTCGATGAAGGAGTGGGCTAGAGCAGGATTGAGTCATGAGAAGGCTTGAGTCTAGGGCGAGGGGACGTCTGTGATGGCGATGCGTATGCGCCCCTTAAATAAGGATTACGGGAGACCTGGACGTCAGCCCAGGTTCGTGCATGTGATCTGGCCTTAAGAGGCCAAGAACTACGAGCAGGTGTTTGTAAGAGAATAGGTGTAGGCCTGCCCGCCCCCTACAGGGTCCGCTTGTGTGTGCATAATAGGAAGACGAGGAGGTCACCTCCTGTGTACTCGGGTTGGCATAATGACGGCGTTGAGCAGAGAACTGAGATGCATGTGATCAGCGTGTGCAGGACTTGACCTTCAAACGTCCAATCCTGGATGCTGACTCAAGGTAACACAAGGGTTGCCCCGAAATGTTGCTCGAGTGGGTGACCTCTGAGCCTTGTGTTGTTTGTGACGGGTGGAGGCCGTGGGGTTTCTACCTCGATGTGTTTGAGCCTCTAAGGATAGAGTCCAATGGTGCAGAAATGGAGGGGGGGGGGGGGGTAGCCTTATGGCGACTCACAGAAGCAATGGCAACTTGTTTGCCTTTTAAAGAAAGGGACTGGGCAGCCTTTCGGCGTACCTCAAGAACACGACCGCCAAGTGACTTGCCGGTGGTTGGGTGCATGCTGTGTGGG
This sequence comes from Amborella trichopoda, assembly GCF_054954075.1. NCBI lineage: Eukaryota > Viridiplantae > Streptophyta > Magnoliopsida > Amborellales > Amborellaceae > Amborella > Amborella trichopoda. Next base: position 27,597,723 of record NC_142346.1, read on the forward strand.
GCAACAGAAGTGCTGCCGATGCAAGGTGCCTTGTTGGAGTTTCCACCAGAGCGAGGAGATGGGAAATGAGGGACCTTTAAGTCCCACCTCACATCAGTCCAGGTTATGACCTAGGAGCTAGACAAGGGTTCTTTGCTCGAGAGGATGATTGGAAATGAAGTCGAAGGAACTTGTTCCTTAGGAATACTCTCGAATGCGAGGATAAGAAAATCCCCAATCCAAATAAATGGGTTACAGAACCCGCAAGCCATAAATACAATATGTAAAGATAATGAAAACAGATAATAAAAGAAGAAACTAGTCAAACAAGAACGATCCGAGTAAGGGGTAGTAAGTCCCCAATGTAGTCGTCAAGCTGGTTAGGTACCTCGATCTCACCCTCCAGATCCTTTGGGGATTAAGCGGCACGTGTATCGGGTTTCGAGGGATGACCCAGGTTGTTTTTGAGATCACTCACTCGAGAACCTCATTCGAGAACGAGGACAGGTGTTACCAATCGGTGAGAGTGGAATTTTTGGTGGGCTCGGGACTTACTCGGGTTTCCTCGCATGGCGCCCTCTTTGACCATGAAGAAAGCCCCTCACTAATAAAACTGGTTCGGAATCACCTCCCTTGTCTTGTATTCTTCTGTTTTCGGCAATCACACACACATGGCAACGGTTATAAGATAGGTGGGTCAGACCTCACCCTTTCCCTCTTTGATGAATGTACACAAGCATGCGCATTCAAAAAGAAAAATAAGATAAGATAGACGGGGGAGAGAAGAATTCGACTGAGCAGGAGACTCAAAGCGGTGACTAAGCTGGTGAATAATTAGCCTGACGTGGTAGCAAAACGGGCTCAGTAACTAAGACTGGCTCACGGGATTACTACTAGATGTCATTACCAGTATCGACTAGCAAGGCATGATGGTTAGTCTATCGTGGCAATAAAGCGGGCCAATTAATCCTCGCACAACAACATTATGGCTAAACGACAAGACTATCATGAGAAGCTAACCTCAATCCCTCTTAGTCAAATGATAGAATAACAGAATGATGGCTATGATGAAAGAATAAGAAATGAAATTAGAAAAGAAAGGAACGGAAAGAATAAGGGAGAAGAAAGGAAGAGAAGAGTATGAAAGGCGAGAGAAAAAAAGAGAGAGAGGGAAGGGAGACGCAGTCGGTGCCAGGCATTGTCGGCTGTATTAGAAAGAAGAGAGAGAAAACACAGTTGGCCCTAGGATTCACCAACTGTGTTATATAGAGAAAGAAGACACAGTCGACGCTAAGCTTCACCGGCTGTGCCAAAAGAAGAGAGAGAAAGCACAGTCGGTGTTAGGCTTCATCTACTGTGTCAAAAGAAGAGAGAGAAAATGTAGTCAGTGCTAGGCTTCACCGACTGTGTCATAAGAAGACAGAGAAAAAGCAGTCGGTGCTAGGCTTCGCTAACTATGTTAGAAGAAGATAGAGAAAATGCATTCGGCATTAGGCTTCGCAGATGGTGTCAAAAGAAAAGGTAGAAGATGCAGTCGGCGCTAGGCTTCACCGACTGTGTCAGAAGAGGATAAAAGGATAGACGCAGCAGGCGCTAGGCTTGCGACAGTTGTGATGGAAGAGAAGCAAGAGAGAGAGATCGAGCCGGCGCTAGGCTTGCGTTGGATGTGATCGGAGAAAAGGAAGAGAGGAAAATCGAACCGGCGTTAGGCTTCGCTGACTGTTATAGAAGAGAGAGAGAGAGAGAGAGAGAGAGAGAAAGAGAGAGAAAGAGAAATCAAGTCGATGCTAACCTTCACTGACTATGACAGAAAAGGAGAGAGAGAAATCCAGTTGGCACTAGGCTTCACCATCTGCAATAGAAGAGAAGGAGAGAGAAATTTAGCCGGCGCTAGGCTTTGTCGACTGCAACAAAAGAGGAGAGAGAAATTCAGTCGGTGCTAGGCTTCATCGACTGCATTAGAAGAGGAGAGAGAGAAATCCAGTCTGTGTTAGGCTTCACCGACTGTAATAGAAGAGAAGGAGAGAGAGAAATCCAGTCGACGCTGAGCTTCGCTGACTGCATTAGATGAAGAACAGAGGGAGATAGAGATGAAAAGAAGAGAGAGAGATAGACACGGGAAAAAGATGAGAGAAAGACATAGAGACGAGAAGAATCGAGATAAAGATGAGAAGAAGAGACGAGAGAGAAAGAAGGGATGAGATAGAAAGAGGGGATGAGATAGAAGAGGGGAGGAGAGAGAAAATTACCTGCTAAAAGGGTACCAACCCTTTTCTTCTCTCTCCTTTCTCCCTCTCCAAGACATGCTCACACGCTTAAGAAGAATTCAGAATTTTATTGATTGATCCAAGAAGAATGAATCCATCCTTTGTACAGTGAGGCATTGCCTGTTTATATAGAATTTGGCTAAAACGTGGAAACAACCTAGAATTGCAGATAATTACAATTTAATTGAATTTAAATAATTCTAAAAATAAGTGCAACAGGACTGTTTGGCCCCTCTCTAATAATATGTGGAATTCCAGAATAGTCCCTGCTGCTGCTCGAGAACTTGCGTGATCTTTCGTGGTTGACCCGGGGTCGTCCTGATGCCCGTTTAGTCGAAATATTATTGTTTTCTTATAGGGCTCGGCATGGCGATCATTTTGATACTAACTTCAAGCCATGAATTATGTTTTTGAGCCATGATCATGAGACTTGAATTTTAGATGAATCTTGAAAACTTCGGATCGATTGTGTGCTCGTTCCTTCATGTTTCTTCGTGACTTCTTCATTGAATCACACTGAGCATGCCGTCACGATCACGTTGCAAAAAAAGTAGCTTAATTTTGTGTCCGTATGAAGATTTCATCATCTTGAGTTTTTGACCGAAATCTTAAAATCCGGCGGCCGAAATTTACAGTAGCATGAATGCCTTTGTGTGTGAAATCCAACCGTTCATCGTACACGAGGTTTAGACCAGAGGTAGCCTCAGACCTCACACACATAATGCAATTGGTTTCACGTGATCTGGCTGCTCGAACGAGGCGTACTGCTGCTGCTAAATTTTCTACAACTTCTTTCACAGATCAGTGACTTTCATTTAGTTTTTCTCTGTGCTCAGGCGTCGTCACGGGGCGTACCACATATCAAATTGCTCGTCTTGATGAGACGAACACGCTCACCAAATTTTAGAGTGATCTGACTTAGAACGAGTTAGTTATAAGCCCCAAAAGTGACTACCCGTGACTGTAAAAACAACCACCTTTAATTTTGTTTTGATGTAGTGAGGCCACACGAGAATAGTGTGCGGCCTACCCCTTTTCGGTATTTTACCCATAACTTTATCTTGGAGTGCCTAATTAAGACAAAACATAACCCATAGGGGATTTCGACCATGCTTGATCTAATGGTGGTTTTTGCAGCTATTTGACTCACAAAAAGTATATCTCTAGTTATGGGGTCCATTTCAGGGTGTTTGAGATCGATTTTATTGAAATTGTTTCTTTGTGTTCACTGCCTTAGACATGTCTAATCCCTATGAAACCTGGCAAGTGGTCTTTCGAAGTGCTGATGAAGATCGTAACCAATTCTGGGGCCATTCTGAGACTGTTGGGAATTTCCATTGTTTTGTAGGCTTTATTGACCTGCTTCCTATCAGGGATCAAGGTGTTGAAAAATACGTTCAAACACCCATACCATAAAGTGTGGGGCCATGAACGTAAAGAATGATCTGAGTTCAAGGCCATAGTCGCGGAGAAAGTCCAACAAGGCGACATTGTCAGTGTGATTCTCCCAGAACACGTCCAAGCTTTCTCTCTCGTTCGAGAGGAAGCCGCACGGCATGCTCCTCACAAGCATGCACTGGATCCCTCAGAGCCCTCAACCTCTCAACCTTGGGAGGTCTACCATGGGTGAAGTAGGCTCAAGTCCCAGAAATGTGAGGCCGTTCGCCAAGCCATGGCCCCTCACCAGCGTAGCAGGGCGGTCCAAATACCCCCTCAAGGATCCTGAAGGAGATGACGAGTACCTAGGTCAGCCCACCGAAAGATTCATCGTTCTCAACCACCAATCGAGGAAGAATTCCTCAGGCCCCTTCCTCCGCTGCCGACCTTGCAGGACATCATCCCTGGTGTAGCTCGCCTCATCTTATCGTCTAATCAAGCAGACGACCCTGAGCCATCGATATCTCAAGAGCCGGCCAAAATGGGTGATGACATTAAAAAAACCTCACAACGATCAAAGCCTGGGCAAGACCTTAAATACCCCCTGCAAATGTCCAACTTTGGCAACGATGTAAAAACCTGCCAGGGATGTTCTAACTCTTCTTCTCCTTCCCCCTCCTCTATTTTCTCCACTGGTACTGCTCGGCGATGCCCAGACTTTGACTCTCTAAGCATAGAGCTCAGAGACATCAGCCTCACCATGCCACAGCAAGAATTCTCACAAAAATGTTGGCTTAGGCAGCAGGATTCTCGATGACTTTCGACGCCTTGGCAGCCCGAGCCATCCTCAAGATTTTGCTCTCACTATGCATCCCAGATGATCCAAGTGCATCAAGCGTCGCCCGACTCGGGGCAAGCACAGAAAAGACGCCATGGGTCCGTTTCCTGAAGCCGACCCTTCTATCTCCGAGACCAGTCAGAGACCAGTCCCCTCCCACATTGTGCCTCGCCTAGAGGCCAAGATGTCGAGGTCATAGATGAGTCCCCCGATGAGGAACTCTAAGAAGCTTCCGAAGAATGGGAAGAAGGCGGTCAGGCCTTGGTTGATGAGCTTGAAGAGGTCAATCTGAGGGATGAAGCTGACCCAAGGCCAACCTTCATCTCAACGAAGATGTCCCCCCGAAGAAAAAGAAATTTATGTCTCCTTCCTTCGAGCAAATCGAGATGTCTTCGCCTGGCATTATCATTTGATGCCCAGTCTAGACCTACCTTAGATTGTTGTCCACTGCCTCGGCATCGATCTTGCCATCAAACCTTGAAGCAGAAATCAAGAAGGTTCAGGCCCAACCTAGATAGGCAGATCGACAATGAGGTGAATAAGCTCAGACAAGTTGGGTTCATACGTGAAGTCAAATACCCAAGATGGTTAGCGAATGTCATCTCAATCAAAAAGAATAATGGCCAAATCAGGGTCTGCATCGGCTTTCGAAACTTGAACACTGCTTGCCCCAAGGACAATTTCCCTTTGCTGTTCACCAAGATGTTAGTTGACTCCACGGCCCATTGCCAAATCTTCTCCTTTATGGACATTCATTTTGGTTACAATCAAGTCAGGATGGCGTCAGAGGATGAGGAGGTCACTGCATTCCTGACTCCAAGAGGTGTCTTTTACTACACTGTGATGCCTTTTGGTTAAGAATGTCGGTGCCACGTACCATTGTGCCATGATAACCATGTTCAAGGACATGATTCACAAAGAGGTCGAGTGCTATGTGGATGACTTGGTGGTAAAGTCTGAAACAAAAGCCACTCATGTGCAAGACCTTAAAAATGTGTTTGAGCGGTTGCGGCATCACCAACTCAAGATGAACCCCTTGAAATGCACCTTTGGCGTACACTCGAGAAAATTCTTAGGGTTCATTGTGAGGTACCGTGGACTTGAGATTGAGCCTGTCAAAATCAAGGCAATTCAGGATATGCCACCGCCCCTCCATGAATTGCGATCTTTCCAAGGTCAGCAGACCTACATTCGAATGTTCATTTCGAACCTCTCAAGGTGATGCAGATCCTTTTTACACCTCCTGAAAAAGGACACTCCCTTCATATGGGACGAAGCGTGCCAAGCTGTGCTCGAGGACATCAAGCAGTACCTGTTGAATCTGCCAGTACTCTCTACGCCAGTGTTGGGAAGACCCCTCATCCTGCACATGACCGCCCTTGACGAGTCACTCTAGACACTCCAGGCATAGAACAATGATGGAGGGAAGGAGACAGCCCTCGATTATCTCAGCCACAAAATGCAAGGGGCCGAGAAGAATTACCCTCCCATCGAAAAGATGTGCTTGGCCCTGATCTTCGTGGTATAGAAGCTCCGCCACTACTTGCTCAGCCACAAGATCAAGTTAATCTCCAAGGCAGACTTGGACCTGGCCATGCTTGTCAGGACATTTAGCCAAGTGGGCATTATTGCTGATGGAGTTCGACATCACGTATGTACCACAAAAGGTTGTGAAGGGTCAAGCCTTAACAGCCTTCCTTGCGGCTCACCCAATCCCTTCATAATCTCCCTTGTAATGTGACCTCCTAGATGAAGAAGTCTTCTGCATGGCTCTAACTCAGCCATGGGAGATGCACTTTGACAAAGCATTCCAGTCTGATAAAGGGGGGGCTGGAGTTGTGTTCCTAGCTCCTGACGGTGGGATCATTCCCCTGTCCTTCTCACTCATAGAGGAGTTTTATCATAATGAAGCTGAGTATTAAGCTCTCATAATCAGACTCGAGATCACCCAAGAGTTAGACCTAGAGCTACTAAACATCTCCGATGACTCTAAGTTGGTCATTCGGCAACTCAAGGGGATTTATGACGTAAGGAAGGATACTCTCAAGCCTTATCATGACACGGCCAAAACATACATGGCTCAGTTTGATGACTTATCCCTAAGTTATATCCCAAGATGGCTGAACTCGCAGGCTGATGCGCTCTCAAATCTCGGTGCCACCATCCTATTGTCTTCACCGGGGCCTACTCTAGTCTGGGTACCCTAATGGAGACATATTGACTTGAGAACCGAAGTTTAGCGGATGATGAGCGGGACGTCTTCCCTGAGTGCCCACCTTACCCATTCGGGGCACTCCTCGTGGCTAGGGATGTCCTCAAGACAGAACGGAAAATGTCCCAAGGAAAATAAGCCAAGGCCAGAGAGCAAGAGCTAGAATTCTTCGACCCGATGTGTGCTAGGTCGAACAAATAGAAGACTGGAGGGAGCTTATCATGGACTTCGTAAAGCATGGAAGGCTACCCCATGATCGAGCGGAGCGCAACGGCATAGGGTGGATGTCCACCAAATACACCCTTCTTGAGGGAGATGTTCTCTCATCAGTCATTTGATGGAATCTTCCTCAGATGCGTTGATGCACAAGAGGCAAGCAAAGTACTCGAAGAAGTACACTCGGGTATCTGCTGGCTACATCAGTCCAGCCCTAGGCTCTATGAGTGCATACGCAGACTTGGCTATTACTGGCCTTCCATGGTAGCTGACACCCAAAACTTTGCCAAGAGATTCCAGGTGTGCCAAATTCGCTCAAGCCTCATTCATCAGCCGCTAGAACCCCTCCATTCTACGATGACATCATGGTCCTTTTCCCAGTGGGGTATGGACATTGTAGGACCCATCGACCCTCCTTCTGCCTTGAGTCATGCCTTCATCCTTGCGACAATGGACTGCTTTTCCAAATGGGCTGAGGCAATCCCTCTCAAATAGGTTCCAAGGACCGCCGTGGCTAACTTCATGCAACACCATGTCATATATCGGTTCGGGGTCCCGGATTGAATAATTTTTATAGTGGCCCCCAGTTCAGAAGCCAGCATGTTGATCACCTAGTCAACCAGTTTGGCTTTGAGTGGAAGTACTCGACTATGTGCTACCCTCGAGCCAACGGGTTAGCTGAGGTGTTTAACAAGACTTTATGTGGGGTCCTCCAAAAGTTGGTGTCAAAGTCAAAGAAGAACTGGCATGAGAAGCTACCCGAGGCTCTGTGGGCCTATCGCACCACCACTCGCAATACTACAAACTCCATCCCTTATTCCCTGGTATATGGAGGTGAGATAGTCCTACCCCTTGAAATTCAAATACCCTCGCTCTGTGTTGCTATACATCAGGGACTAACTGCGGACGAGAGGGTCAGGCTCCATTACCAAGAGCTGGATGCCCTTGATGAAAAGAGACTCGAGGCCCAGTAGGACCGCGAACTCAATCAAGGAAGAATGAAAAGAGCCTTTGACAAGTCTATCATGGTTCGTTCATTCGCCCATGGAGACCTAGTCCTAATAGTCAAGCGACCAATCGTCATGCACAGGCGGTGCAAAGGAAAGTTCGAGCCTAAGTGGGAGGGCCCATTCATAGTCAAGAAGGTTACACCAAGTGGGGCCAATTTACTGGTAAACTCATATGGCAAAGAGGCGATGCCCCCTATCAATGGGCGGTATCTAAAGAAGCATTATCCCTAACATGGCCATAAATAGCAGTGTGTGCAGTAAAAAGATAAAAAATGAAGAGTAAAAGCATCAAGGCGATTCAAAGGAAGTTCATTTCTTTTATTGCACTGAAAATGTTTGCAGGTTACAATCGAAAGCCCATTATCAGGGAAGTTACAAAGCTCCTACGTTTGAGGATAAGAGGACAGTTACAAGCCAAAGTCAGCGGTGTTGCTCTTAGATCTGAGGAAAAGAGGACAGTTACAAGCCAAGAGAAGCTCCCTCCTCAACCAGAAGAAACAAACCCACCAAAGAAATGCCTGCCCCATGAAGAAGTGGCAAACCCACTTGGTGACATTAGCCTCGGTCCCACCAAGGAGAATGGTTACAGGCCCAAAAGAAAAAGTCAAGCACTTCCGAGTCAGCTTCAATTCATGTAATGAGTATATCAAATATACAAGGCAGACTTCTCTGACAAGGAACTGGCCTATGATGGAGAGCATACCCTGTTCACAGTGGGTGCCCTTCCACAGAAAAATATGGACTTCACGGTTGTGCTGGAGGACTTGGCTCCAAACACACCATGACAGCAAGGCCTCCCCTTTCACCATCACTTTTGAGCCCCGCAAGACATCGTCATCAAACGTCATCGCCGTGTGCAACCCAATGCCACGTCCTATCCTCACCACAGCCAGGCTAACGCCGCACGAGACTATCACCGCGAGCCTCATACCCCCAAACATGGCTATCGCCGTGTGCGACTTAGGAACGTGCGAAGGTGACACTGCATGCGACTAAAAGGCATGCGTGACTTTGAAGCACCCCAGTTCCCACTGTTCCCAATTTTCGAGGGCCATTGACTCCTATGCCTCTTCGGTTTCCCTAACAGTCACACCTCGACGACAGTCCACCTTCCTATGACTTTTCAACTTCCCTGAAATCTTTCGGGTTTTTACCGACAAATGCACCTCCGACTGCTGGGATTACTTGCTTGGCCGTGGTTTTTCCCCTATAAGCACTAAAAGAAAGGACTGCTCTGTCAGTAAGAACCTCCCGTCTGACCGTGTTCTTTTCCCTTTCCGATAGTTGGAAGTATTGTGGAAAACATCGGGAAAAAAAAAACCCTTCCCACTTGCTACCCATCGCTGGAGTGAGTAAAACCACCGAAAGTCCCCAGAAGAAGCTGCCCCAAGTCCCTTCGACCCTGCGGATGGCCCTTCTCCCTGCTTTCCCACTTCAGCAGTTCACCAAAGCTAATCTGAATTCCGCTAAGTTTATGGGGAACTCAATGCAGCCCCTACTCCTTCGTCTCCAACAACTAAAGGGCTGACAGATACCTTTGAACTCTCTATAGCCTCTCCTTCAGCGGCAGAATGACCGAAAGAGCACTCGAACTCCGGTAGGGAACCTCTGTGAACTCTGCTAAGGTTCTCGAAAACCTCTTCCTTGCTCAGAAAGCTTCAGTACTAGCCGGAAAAGGTTTGCAATCACACTGTAAAGCTTCGCACCTCTTGAAGCTCACCAGAAAAATCTTCTAAGGGCCTATCTCTATAACTTTTAGCTTGGAAATGCTCGCCAAAAACCTGTGCCAAAAGCTTTGGCTCTCTCTCTCTAAAAATCCTTCGACTGTTTTTACCCTTCGATAAAACAATAAACTGGGGTCTCTCCCCTTTTTATACTGGCAGTGCCGAAGACTATCCCTGACAAACTCAAAATCATGCGTTAGTCTCCAGCTCTCGATGGCGATGAGACCGGGCCGGGTCGGGCCAGGCCCGAGGCTCGAAGCATCATCACCGTGTGCCTCGCCAAGACTTGCGCCCCGTGCTTCGTAAAGACTTTTGCCGAGAACTTTGCCCAAGGGATTATTGTCGCGCACTTCGTTCAAGCGATCATCGCCGCTCACCCCATCAAGACCTTTACCGAGCGCATATCATCCAGAGGCTATTGTCGATCACCTTGTCAAATAGTTATCACCATGCATTTTTGAAAAGGGTTTGCCACGTGCTTCACTAAAGGACCAAGCGCATGGGCCACTGCACACTTAGTGCCACGTACATGCCTGGGTACTCCCCTTTGGATCATCGTCCCACACCCTTAGGAAGTTCATTCCCTGCACCATAATCTCGCTCCTTAGCAAGCCCATTTTTTGATGATGGCTCTATTCCCCATGGAGTCGCTTCCCTCCCTACGCCACGATCTGTGCTGCATGACCTTAAACTGTACTGCCACAGTCCTAGCTATATGACTTTAAACTACATAGCCACGATCCATACTGCATGACCCTAAACTGCACAACCATCTCCTTATCTCATGACTCAAACTGTACGACCAAGGTCCAAACTATACGACCTTAAACTGTATCAAAGGTCTAGCTGCACGACCTCAAATGGCAAAGTCCTTGTCACATGATTCCAAACTTACTACTATGGTTCAAACTATATGACCTTAAACTATAGTGAAGGTCTAACCGCATGACCTTAAATGGCAGAGTCCTTGTCATATGACATTAAATTACAGCCAGTGTCAAGCTGTGTGACCTTAAATCATAGTGCACGTTCTGGCCGCATGACGTTAAAAGACTTAGCACCATGGTTTAAACTATACGACCCTAAACTGTTGTGAAGGTCCACAAACTACATGTTCCTAGCTGTATGACTTTAAACTACATGGCCATGGTCCGAGTTACAAGATCTTAAAACTGTAACATGTAGCCCACAAATGGCTCATACGCAGAACTCCAACTAGACCCCCAGCGGAGTTAGATGTATGCAAGGGGCGTACTCCACTCATCAGCCCCAGAGAGTTAGAGCCACCCTTCCTAAAACCAAAGGTGGGGTTCATCCGTGCCCTGGCTTGTCAGAGTTCCATGCACACCGATATTCATCATCCCCGTGGAGTCACATTGGCCTTCCTAATCCCCAGTGAAGACTCTATTATTTACTACTCCTCATAGGGTCACCACCTTTCTCTACATCTCTTCGCATGTGTATAGCATCAACTATCTTTATCCTCAGGGAGTCAGATTGCTATCCACATACGTACCCCCCCCATGTAGCCCTACTAACATGGCGACTCATACTTGGTCCATGCCGCACGACCTTAAACTGCACGACCACGGTCCAAACTATATGATCATAAACTATAGTAGAGGTTTAGTTGCACGACCACAAACTGCGTGGTCCTAGTTGCATGAATTTAAACTGCACAACCACGGTCCAAGCTATATGAACTTAAACCATAGTGCGCGTCCTGGCCGCATGACGATAAAATGCTTCGCCCAGGTCCAGGAGGCATGACCTTAAAGACGTCCCCATATGCGTGCACATCTCCCTTTTTACGTGCATCTTCACACACGTCCTCCCTAACGGACCTGTCCGTGTGTGCACACCTCTTCCATCGCCTCCCTAATGAGCCATCATACTCTCACACGCCCTTTACATGCATCTTCACACACGCCTTCCTTAGCCGGCCCATTCGCGTGCGCGCACTGCCTTCACCATCATTACCTTCTTGCACCATTTCATAGTGAATCCTACCCATGTTCACGGAACGACGAGCCATCTTATCACCCAGTTAGTGGGTCATTACCATTCACTCACTAATCATCAACTCTCTTCAGGCAACTCATTACCATCTTCCCAAGTGGGTGAAGTCATCACTAGACTCAATCTATGGCCTCTACAGATTGCCATTCCTTACCACTACGGTCCAGTTGTATGACCCTAAACTATAGTGTACGTCCTAACCACATGACGCTAAAAGGCTTTGCATAGGTCTCGAAGCCACGACCTCAAAACACGCCTTCTCTCAAAAAAAAAAGGGGGCATGGTGTACACCTGACAAGGGAAAGCCATGAGTAAAAATAAAGAACGGGCATGGTCACAAAACCATGAGTAAGAGAGTTTCGTAGAAAAATAAACCCAGGCATGGTGAAAACCCCGAAAGGGTACCATGAGCAAAAATGGATGAAAAGGGTGGACATGACCACATGGTCAATGGGTAAAAGGGCCCGAAAACAACATAAGTTGGTGAAAACCGTCCTCACAGCGCCACTTCCCCTGTTCAAGTGAAAACTCGTGAAAGGGTGCCTGGACAGACAAGGCAGGTTGATGCACTTCCACAGCCTCAACTGGCACCCCAGTTTCAAGGCTCTCTCGGAAGTGAGAGCCACATAAGATCTCCTCAGTTTCAAGGCTCACACGGGAGTGAGAGCTGCATAAGATCTCCCCAGTTTCAAGGCTCATTCGGGAGTGAGAGCCACATAAGATCTCCCCAATTTCAAGGCTCACCTGGGAGTGAGAGCTGCATAAGATCTCCCCAGTTTCAAGGCTTGTTTACAGCACAAAATTGAAGCGATCTATTTGTGAAGATCGCTCAAATCTGACACTTTAAACTGATAAATATGAAATATAAAAAGAAATGGTAGAAAAGCAAGAACAATCAAATTCAGATATGAGATCAGTTCTACCTAGAAAGAGCAGATCTACTCTTTGATTTGTGGCAGAGCCAGCATGATCCAAAGCATTTCAAAGTACGATTTTTGAAATCAAAACAAATCAAAGAAATAAATAAAATAAAATAACGAAGAAATGAAAGTAGAATGAGTATCAGAATACGCCAGATGGCCCGAGACTCTCGAGCCCCTAAGGGCTCGCCCGTATCAGAACCGGTTCCTCTTGTCTCTCTGATTCGGATATTAGCCAGCCAATATTTTGGTATGGGGTGGTTGTGCCCTATGGACGGTTCTAGGTTCTCTTTAGCTTTTGTCTCTATCACACTTGTCTTTTTCTTTCTACTAAGTTTCTTCTCTCTCTCAAGTCTCTATCTCTATCTCCTCTATGTTCTCTCTCTATCTCAGCATGCCCCAACTGAACTTGAGTCTTATACCCCGATCGTGTCAGGATCGGTTCTCAACGGTCTTGGAACCGTGGCTACTGGGTGGTTGGGTCATTTTCTATGATGATGACCACGATGCATGATTCTTGCACCTCCTCTTCGGGTTTTGTGATTCGAAGAGGGAAGTAGGGATTCTCAGGAAGGAGATCCTTGGTGCTAAGTGCCCCGATTTTCTTAGTCGTCTCCTTAGTTAAGATCTGCAATTCCCTATCTTGCTTATTCTTGAAGCTGCGATAGACCTCTCTTCAGAACGAAGACTAGAGTTGGGGTTGACCCGCCTTTTTAGAATATGAGAGGGCCGTGTTGTTTATGATGAAAATATGACAGATCTTTTGATGAAGATCTCTCAAATTTTAACACCTTAAACTAATTAAAAAGATGTAAATAAAGTGGTAGAGAAAGTGGGATAGAAAGTGGCAGAGCTAGCATGATCTAGAGAATTAAAATACAATTTTTAAGATAAGTTAACAGATCAAAAAAAAATAAAAGCAGCAAAACAGTAATAAAGAAGAAGGAAGAGAGAGGAATAGATAATCCCAAACCGGTCTGGATGGCCCGGGATTCCTGAGCCTTCGAGGTCTCACCCGTATTAGAACCCGTCCTCTTTGCCTCTCTAATTCGGATGTTGACCAGCAGATCTCTGGTGTAAATGGTTAGATCTAGAGTTGTTGTGCCCTAATTCTTGTTTTGATCTAGGGTTATTTAGTGTTAGGGGTTAAGACTTCAGGAGGCTATGGTTTCTATCTTCTCTAGAGATTTCAATCTAGAGATTTTTCTCAAGTTGTCGGTCTTTCTCCGGATCTAGAGGATAATTTAGTTAATTTTCTAACGGTTTTGTGATCTTCAGATGTTGAATATGAATTCTAAGATTTTCTCTAAGTTTTTGGAATTTTTGGGGATTTTTCCTAAATTTTTAGGAATTTTCTAAGTGTTTTTCCTATTTTTCGTATTTTTGGGTAATTTTCCTAATTTTGAGAATTTCTAAGGTGTTTTTTTATCTTTTTTCTCTCTCCCCTTTTGGGTTAGGGAGAGGGGGTATTTATAAGATTAAATTAGTGTTTTTTTCTAAAGTTTTTGGAGTTTTTATGGAATTTTTTGAATTTATCTTGAAGTTTTAACCTTATCGAATTAAAGAAAACGTGTTTACTGCATTATCAGATACATTGACTGCATCATCAGATGGTGTTTGGGCCTGTCTAGCCCATTACAGCCTGTCCCGAGGCTCGACAGTTAGGTCTCATGGGGACTAAACTGTCATTTGTTATATTGTTTTATCCGTAGGTCCGATTCAGGCGATTCTTGGACTGTTAGAAAGCTCGTGGGCTCTATATGCACCCAACCTTTTGTGTCATATAGGGCTAGACGGTACCTGCCTCGGCTCTTTTACGTCACATGATTTTGATGTTTTTCCATCGAACAGGGTGGTTGTGCCATGGATACACCCGACCTTTCACGTCATACAGGAATAGACAGTACCTGCCTCAACAATTTTACGTCACACAAGTTTGACGTTTTTCCATTGAAATAAGGTGGTTTTGCCCTGGATACACCCGACCTTTCATGTCATATGAGGCTGGACGATCCCTGTCTCGGCTCTTTTACGTCACATGAGTTTGACATTTTTCTCATGTCAACTCTTTAACGTCTCACGAGTTTGACATTTTTTATGTCTCAGCTTTTTAACGTCACACGAGTTAGATGTTTTTTTTTTCCTGTCTCGGCTCTTTTATGTCACATGAGTTTGACGTTTATCCTATCTCGACTCTTTAACATCGCACCAGTTTGACGCTTATCCTGTCTCGACTTTTTTATGTCACACGAGTTTGATGTTTATCCGAATTGAACTTTGGGACATCGTACGCACACACAGGGATGAGCTTGCCTCATTTCACCTCAGGGGATCCAATCGAGAGAAAAACGCTCCCAGACTAGCCAATATCATCATTGGCAAGGTTCACTCATCTTCGATATGTGGTAGTTGGTAGTTATACTCATACAACCATGGAGTGCCTGGCTAGTTTCAAGCCTTCATAACAGGCGTAGGAAGTTGGCTTCGAGAATGAGGCCAGATAGAGTAAAAATTTAACCTCTTGTAGTGATGGAGGAAGTCCTTTCTAAAAGGGTTTTGGAAATGGAGAGTTTTAACAATCAGATTGAAAAAGCACTTTTAAAAGGGACGGGCCTTACAGTTTTGCCACCTGTGGCCCCTTTGGTGGTCTTTATTATATTTTACTCAAAGATGATGAAAGGATTTCCTTGTGTAATCGTGAGAACTCAAAAGTCTCGAAGTTGTCTTTTTACCTTTGGAGATTTCATCATGTGCTTCGCGGGTCCATGAAGATTTCTCTAGATTATTGCTGAGCTTCCATCTTGGAGAGGTCTCGATGTTCTTTCAGGATTCATCGAAGTCACTTCAGTTTTCAATTCATATCACGCTCTCGCATCGTTCTGAGTTGGTTCTATTGAGAACCTACAGGGTTAGGAGGAGACTTCGTCCTCAGGGTCTGCTTGTGCTATATTGTTGGAACTTGCAAGTACTTGTTTGTACTTGAGTGTTTTTTAATCAGAAGCTCCTTCTTGGAAATTTTTTTTATTTTTATTTTTTTTACCCCGTGATGCCCTTTCAAGTTTTCACCACGTCCATTTTTTTTTTTTTTTTTGTGATACCTTTTCAGGTTTTCACCACTCTTTTGAGCCCGTTAAGGGTAGTATTTTCTGAGATACATCGCAATGATGGGGTGAGCTCATACCCCTCCTAATTCTTGATCTTGTAAGAATTGCCTGCATGCACTCGGGTGACCACGAATAGCCCCTCCCAATTAGGTTTGAACTTGCCTAATGGGTGAGTTTGCAGTAGTGTAGAAGATTTTCTTGAGTACCATGTCCCCTTCCCTGAACTATCGAGGAACAACTTTACTTTGGTATGCCATCTCGATTCTACACTGGTAAGCAACAATATTTTGTATTGCTCATAGTCATCTTTCATCCAAATTAACGAGGGCAGCGATTCGTGCTTCGATCTTTTGTTCCTCATCTGAATCTTTATGAATAATCACTAGAAGACACGATATCTCAACTTCAATGGGTAACACTACTTCCATACCATACACCAATGAGTACGGGGTCATGTCAGTATGAGTCTTCTCAGTGGTCCGGTAGGCCCATAGTGTGTCATTTAGATTTTCGTGTCAATAATTACCACCTTCTATTATTCTGTCTATAATTCTGAGAAGTCCTTTGTTTTTAGCCTCTGCTTGTCCATTTCCTTGACGATAGTAAGGTGTGAAGAATTTCTATGTTATCCCAAACTTTTTGCAAACCTTAGAGACCTTTTCATTTTTTAGAATGGATCCATTGTCAGTAATGATTGACTCAGGAACACCGAACCTGAATACAATATTGTTTTTTATGAAACGGGCAACTTGTTGTCCCTTAATTTTGACAAATGATGCGGCCCCTATTTGATGAAGTACTCTGTAGACATTAATATAAAACAGTGGTCTTTTAAGGCTTTCGGTGAGATCATTCCAATGATATCAAGACCCCACATGGAAAAGGGCCATACAGCCGGTGTGGAGTTGAGTGGTACGGATGGTGCATGGATGAGGTCTCCATAAAGCTGACATTTGGGACACTTCTTTACAAACTTCCAACAGTCTTCAGACATGGTGGTCCAGTAATAGCCTTGCGCCCGATTTTCTGAGCTAAGGCGGCTGCACCAGAATAACCTCCTTCATTATGTAATTCTGTCAGTACTTGGTCGATTCCTAGCCGATCAAGACACCATAGAATAATGTCATCGAAGGACTTTTTGAGGAAGGGATCACCTCTTTCTAAGAATCCCATAGAAAACCTTTGAAGGGCTTCTTTATCCTTTTTGGTGGCTCCTTCAGGGTATAACCCATCTTTCAACAAAGACAGAACATCGTGGAACCATGGTTTTGCCTTAACTAGCGCATCTAAAGCCACTAGGGATACTTCCCCATCGTTCTCACTTTCTTGCTCTATTTCTTCTTTGATCCTTAGTGGGGAAGGATCATGTTTATTCTTGATATAGAATGGTAGGATGGTGATTTCTGGAGGAATATCAACCATTGAAGCAAGGGTTGTAAGGGCATCAACGAACCGATTATTTTCCCTAGTTACATGTTGAAAGGTGATTTTCTTAAAATATGGGATCATCTTTCCCACATTTTCTTGATAAGGCATGAGATTTTTTCTTTCACCTTCCAAATCCCTTGAACATGGTTTATAACGAGTTAGGAGTCCATCAATCACTCGTATTTGTTGGATTTTCATTCCCATGTTATTCTCGAGCCCGGCTATCAAGGCTTCATATTCAGCAATGTTGGTACATGGGAAATTCAATCTGATGGTTGTTGGCATTAAAATCTTCTCGGGTGACCATAGTATGATTCCTATACTGACCCATATTCATTCCTTGCACCATCGAAATATAGCTTCCAAATTGATTCCTCAATTGTGAAGAGCTTCTCATCAGGGAGATCAGTGTTGACGAGAGTGTTATCTGGCACTGCGTGTTTAGTTAAGTGGTCAGCAATGGCTTGTCCTTTGATTGAGTTTTTAGTAACATATTTGATCTTGAACTCGCTCAATAGCATTCTCCACTTCGCCAAGTATCCATTCAGGACTGGTCTCTCCAATAGGTACTTGAGTGGGTCTATTTTTTAGATAAGCTTGACTAAATGAGATAAGACATATTGTCTTAACTTCTGCATGGCCCGTACAAGCATCAAGCAATGCTTCTCCACATCCATATATCTTGTCTCATAGTCCACGATAGTCTTGCTGATGTATTATATCGTTTGTTCTTTTTCATGGTCATTGTATTGTCCTAACATTGCCCCCATGGTCTTTTCTCTCACTGATATGTATAGGAACATGGGTTTGTCTAGACTAAGAGGACTAAGGATGGGACGTTTGGTGAGGTACTCCTTGATTTGATCAAACGTTTCTTGGCACTCATTATCTCATATGAATGGGGTATCTTTCTTGAGTAGTCTATTAAACGGCACGCACTTGTCTGCTAGTTGTGAGATGAAATGCCTTATGGCTTGTATGAGACCATAGAGCCCATGAATTTCTCTGATGTTCCCAGGAATGGTCCTATGAGGTCCCAAAAATTTTCTGGGACACATGTAGTTCGGCGAAACTGGTGGTGTCGTCGGCCTTGACACGGCTGGTGTCACATAAAACAAGATTTTATTTAGTTATTTTTATATTTTTATCTTGTTAATATTTATGAAATAATACTGCTTTAAACTTGGAATAAGAAGGAAATAAAGATATTTATGATGAAATAAATTTAAATAAAGTAAAATAGAAAAGCCCTAATTTAATTGAAAAATACTTTTTTTGTATTTTAAAAAATTTTATTGTTTTTTGTGCTGTCACAAAAGAGTCCCTAAAACATATCTACAAAGTTCCAGAGGTTTCTGAGACTTTGAATTTGGGCGACACTGGGACTGTCGCCCAGAAAAAGCAGGGTTTCGGAGCACCGAAACCCTACATTCTGGTCACAGCCGACTTTTGGGACCTTTTGTGACTGAATACAATGAATAAAAATCATCTTTTGAAGCTTGGATCAAGCTCGAAATAGCTCCACGGTGGGCACAAAAGTGTTTACGATGAAAATTTGATATATCTTCCGATGAAGATCTCTCAAATTTTAACACCGTAAACTAATTAACAAGATGTAAATAAAGTTGTAGAGAAAGTAGGACAGATCAAATTCAGATCTAAGGCCAAATTTGCTTGAAAATGAGCAAATCTACTCTCAGATTTGTGGCAGAGCCAGCATGATCCAGAGCATTAAAATACGATTTTTGAGACAAGTTAACAAATCAAAATAAATAAAGAAGAAAAATAGGAAAAAAATAAGAAAGAGAGGAAGAAATAATACCAAACGAGGTAGGATGGCCCAAGATTCCCGAGCCTTCGAGGGCTCGCCCGTAGCAGAACCGGTCATCTTTGCCTCTCTGATTCGAATGTTGACAAGTAGATATTTGGTGTAAAGGGTTAGATCTAGGGTTGTTGTGCCCTAAGTTAAATTTTGATCTAAGGATTTTTAGTCTTGGGGGTTAGGACTTCAAGAGGCTAGGGTTTCTATCTTCTCTAGGGTTTTCAATAGAGAGATTTTTTTAAAGAGTCGAACTTTCTCGGGGTCTGAAGGATAATTTCCTTAATTTTCTAAGGGTTTTGTGATCTCCAGAGGTTTAATATGAATTATGAGATTTTCTCTAATTTTTGGGGATTTTTTCTAAATTTTTAAGAATTTTCTAAGGGTTTTTCCTATTTTTTATATTTTTTGGAAATTTTCTTAATTTTGGGAATTTCTAAGGTTTTTCTTGGTCTCCTTTTCTCTCTCACCTTTTAGGTTAGGGAGAGGGGATATTTATAAAATTCAATTGGTGATTTTTTCTAAATTTTTTGGAGTTTTTTCAGAATGTTTTGGATTTATCTTGAAGTTTTAGCCTTATTTACTTAAAGAAAACACGTTTACTGCATCATCAGATACGTTGATCGCATCATCAGCCTGCATCTGGGCCTGTCAGGCCCATTACAGCCTGGCCCACAGCCTGACAGTTGGGTCTCGCAGGGACTAAATTAGTGTTTGTTATATCGTTTTATCCGTAGGTCCGATTCATGCGACTCTTGGACTATTGGAAAGCTCTTGGGCTCTACTTCAAATTGGGATAGGATTTGGGTAGTTTTGGGGTACTTAAATTGAGTCTACTAAGATAATGTGATCCAAAGGGTTCAAAAAACCATAGAATTTTCTAGATTTAAAATGAGGTGTCTACACGTGTCCATTAGTTGAGGCAGTGAATGAGGATCCAAGACAAGGGTCAACTTGGGCTGCTGCCTCGGGGGTTGCAGGACTTCATCTGCCATCAAGCCTTTACCTCGAGCTCCTTTGTGGGCTCTAAATGCATAACCAACCTGGTGGGGTTGACTCAAGATGGTACTCTTAGGGAAAACCTTTGAGTAACAGGTCTTGTTGTTCCGCAGGGAGGAGAAAGGGGGGAAAGAGAAGGGATCAGCTCTCAACGATGTCCGGGTGGTCTGTAAAGGTGGCGTGTGTGCACCCCTTGAAGTAGAATTCCGGGTGACCTGGGGGTCAGCCCGGGCTGGAACAAGTGGTCCGAGGCTGAGAACAACAAGCAAGGGTCCATAAGGAGACAGGTGGAAGCCTACCTCTTACAGAGTGAGTAAGTGTATGCTTAGAGGGAGGACGAGAGGATCATCTCCGGTGTATTCGGGTTGTCGCAGCAATGGTGTTGCCCCGAGTGGTGGGATGCACATGCATATGCACAGGTTTCGGTCCAAGGAGGCCTGAACCTAGACGCTTACTCGAGGAAACATAAGGGTTGCCCCGAGGTGTGGCGTGAATGGATGACCTACAAGCCTTAGGGTGTATGCGTGAGGTGGAGTGTGCATGAGGTGGAGGCCTCAAGGTCTCCTCCTCGATGTGTTGAGTCTCTAAACATAGAGAACCGAGGTGGTGCTAGAATGTGAGGGATAGCCTTGCGGCGACCCACAGAAGCAAGAACAACTTGTTTGCCTTTTGTAGAAAGGAACTGGGTAACGTTTCGGCATACCTCGGCAATACGACCGACAATTCACTTGCCGGTAACAAGATGCATGCTATGATTGGCAGCAGAGGTGCTACCGATGCATAGTGCTTTGGTAGGGGTTCCACCCGAGCTATGAGATGGGGAGTTAGGGACCTTTATGTCCCTTCTCACACCTATCCAGGTCAAGTCCTGGGAGTTGAACACTGGGTCTTTGCTCAGAAGGAAAGTTGGATTCGAGGAACTTGTTCCCAGGGGAAACTCGCGAATGTGGGGATGAGAAAATCCCTGATCTGGATAAAGGGGTTAAGAAACCCAGAAGCCATGTATGTGCAAAAAACAGAAAAGAGAAAGGAGAGACTAGCCAAACAAGCACTATCCGACGAAGGGGTAGTAAGCCACTAGTGGAGTCGTCAAGCTGGTTAGGTGCCTCGATCTCACCCTCCGGGCCGGGATGACCTGGTAGCACGTGTCTCGGGTTTCAAGGAGAAGAGACCGCTCTCTCGGGAACCTTGCTAAGGAGTAAGGGCAGGTACACTAACAGGTGAGAGAGGAATTTAATGTGAGGCGGGACACACTTCACCTGGGTCCGTGAGTCACTTGGGCTGACTCATGTGGGCACCCTCTTAGATCGTGATGAAAAGCCCCTCAGTTGTACAACTGGTTCGAAATCACCTCCCTTGACCTATACTCTCATATATCTGCAATCACATACATATGGTTAATTTACAAGACACGTGGGGCTTCGAGCGAATGCACACGAGTGTGCACATTCAAAGGAGAAAGGGAAGAAGTGATGAGATGAAGATTAGAGAAAAGAGAAGAGAAGAAGGAACATTTGACCAGGTGGCTAGCCTGACATAGTGGGCCGATCGACATGAGAATTGACCTGACATGTTAACAAGATGAGCACAGTAACTTAGACCAGCACGGCGGTAATACTAGTCAACGACAGAACCAACACCAACCAGCCTAACACAATGGTGGGTCTGACCTGACTCTGGCCGACACGAAGGCAATACTGCTCGAAGACAAGACTACCATGACAATGCTAGACTTGGCATATCCCTTGTTCAAATGAGAGATGAAGAAGAAAGAAGAGAGAGAAAGAAAAAAATAGAAGAGAGCGAAAGAAGAATAAAGAGAGGAAAGAAGAAGCGACGAAGAGGAAAGAAGAAAGAGAAGAAAGGAATAAGGGCAAAAGGATAGGGAGAGAGAAAAGAAAGAAGAGTGGAGAGAGAAAGAGAGAGAGAAAGGGGAATAGAAAGAGAGAGAGAAAGGGGAATAGAAAAAGAAGAAGAAGAGGAAAGATGAATAGAGAAGAGAAGAGAAAGAAGGAAGGAGAAAGAGAAGAGCGAAGAGATGAGACGAGGAAAAAGAAAGAGAAGAGAAAAGAAGTAAAGGAGAACTGAGAAAGAAAAGAAGAAAGAAAAGAGAGAAGGGAGAGGAGAAGAAACGAGGAAAGAGAGAGAGGAGAGAAGAAAGAAGAAAGAGAGGAGAGAAGAAACATGGACAGCGATGGCTTCTGCCATCCATGACAGAGAAGAGAGAGAAGAAAAAGAAACATGGATGGCGATACGGTTCCGCCGACCATGACAGAGAAAAGAGAGAAGAGAAAGAAACATGGACTACAATGGGGTTCCGCCGTTCATGACAGAAAAGAGTGAGACGAGAAAGAACGATGAACGACGATGGGGATCAACCGTCCATGATAGAGAAGAGAGAGAAGAGAAAGGAAACATAGATGGCGTTGGGGTTCCACCATCCACGACAGAGAAGAGAGAAGAGAAAGAAAACATAGACGGTGATGGGGTTCTGCTGTCCATGATAGATGAGAGGGAGAAGAGAAAGAAACATGGATGGCGATGACGTTCCGCCGTCCATGACGGAGAAAAGAGAGAAGAGAAATAGAATATGGATGGCGATGGGGTTCCATCGTTTATGACAGAGGAGAGAGAGAAGAGAAGAAAATGTGGACGACGATAGCTTCCGCTGTTCATAACAAAGGAGAGAAAAGAGAGAAGAAAACATGGACGACGATAGCTTCCGCCGTCCATGACAGAGGAGAGAAAAAAAAGAAGAAAACATGGACAACGATATCTTCCACCGTCCATGATAGAGAAGAGAGAGAGGAGAAAGAAAACATGGACGGTGATGGGGTTTTGTCATCCATGACATAGGAGAGGGAGAAGAGAAAGAAGCATGGACGGCGATGGGGTTCCATCGTCCATGACAAAGAAGAGTGAGAAGAGAAAGAAACATGGACGACAATGAGGTTCCGCCATCAATGACAGAGGAGAGAGAAGAAGGAAGAAAACATAGACAACGATAACTTCTGCCGACCATGACAGAGGAGAGAAATGAGAGAAGAAAACATGGACGGCGATAGCTTCTGTCATCAATGATAAAAGGGAAAGAGATAGTAGAGAGCGATGAGAAGACATGCACGGCGACAACCATTGACATGTGTGTCAAAAGGGACTCTGACACGACCCAGCTCATCGCATGGGAAATGGACCGATTCTATGTCCTTATCAGAGAACATGGGAAGAAATGTCGAATGCATTGATGAGCATTCTTACGAGTGCAGAGGAACCACTCGAGTTAAGGCTCGGCTCATTGTGCATGTTTCTAGAAGATTGAGAAAAGAAGGATGTCATGCTCGGCCATGGACACCACCGTCCATCACTGAAGAGGAGAGAGAAAGTAAGAAAGAGGAAAGAGAGCAGAGAGAAAGAGAAAAGAAGAGAAATAAGAGGAGAGAGAAAGTGGAGGAGAGAGAAATATGAGGAGAGAGGAAGATGAGGAGAGAGAAAGATGAGGAGAGAAAGATAAGGAGAGAGAAAGATGAGTAGACAGAAAGAGGATGACAGAGAAAGAGGAGAGAGGAAGATGAGAAGAGAGGAAGATGAGGAGAGAGAAAGTTACCTTCATCGAGGGTATCAAACTTTTTCTTCTCTCGCCTCTATCTCTCTCTCTCTCTAAGATGTGCCCACAATCTCGATGTAAAACTCTCAAATTTTGTTCATGAAATTGAAGCATGAGGGAAACCCATTACAATGAGGTTTAGCATATATTTATAGAATTGGGCCCAAACATTAGTGGATGCTCAAAATCTGACCCAATTGATGATACTTATAAGTTTTTGAATAAAAATAAAATATAAAAATGGGTGCAAAGTGACAGATTTTCCCCTGCCCAACAATACACAGAATTTCAAAACAGTCCATGGTGCTGCCCTCGAACTTGCGCGATCTTTCATGATCGGTTCGACGTTTCTCCGGCACCCATTTGATCGAAAGATGTTTACTTTCTTGTTGGGCTCTGCACGACGATCGATTTGGTACCAACTTCGAATCACAGATTGCGTTTTTAAGTCACGATCATGCAGGTCGACATTTATATGAATCTTGGAAACTTCTAATCAATAATGTGGTCATTCATTGATATAGTTTCTTATTTTCCTCACTGAATTGCACTGAGCATGTCATCAAGATTGCGTTGCAATAAACACAGCTCGATTTCGTGCCTAGACGAAGATTTTATAATCTTTGGGTTTTGGCAGGAATCTGAATTTCGACGGTTGGAATTTACAGCAAATTTATCAGCTTCATTCATGAAATACGACCGTCCGTCACACATAAGGTTCGATATAAATGTAGCCTCATACCTTACGCACACAATGGAACTGGTTTCACATCGATCGGGTACACGAGCACTGTGATACGGTCGCTCGAATGAGACGTGTTACTGCTGAATTTCCTGCAAATTTTGCCACAAATTGCCAACTTCTCTCTATCTTTTCTTGCTGGTCGGACATTGTCACTAGGCGTGCCACATATCAAAACGCTCGTCTTGAAGAGACGAACACTCTCACAAATTTTGAGCGCGATCCGACTAGAAACGAGGGAGATATGGCCTCCAAAAGTTGTGCTTGAGATTGTGAAAACCAGTATCCATTAATGGAGATTGGTGTAGCGAGGGCGATGAGAATAGCGTGCAACCTACCTATTTTCAGTCTTTTACCCATAACGTTTTCCTAGAGTGTTCGTTTAAGCCAAAACTTGACCTCTAGGGGTTTTCGACCGTGTCGGATCTAATGGCGGTTCTCCTACAGTTGAAGCACCAAAAATAAAGTTTCAGTTACGGGGTCCGTTTCAGGGTGCTAGATGCTGATTTTTTCGAAATTGTTTCTTTGTCTGCGCTGCCTTAGATATGTCGAATTGTGACGAAACTTGTCAGGTGGCCTTTTGAAGTCCTTAGGAAGATTTTAACCCTTTCTGGGGCAATTCTGAAACTGTCAGGAGTTCCATTGTATATCAAGGCATTATTGATCGACTTGTCTTTTATTCCGCATCGGGGACCCAAAGAATGTCTTCAAATAGAGAACTCTCGATGATCTTGATAGCCTCCTCCCTCTCTACCCCCAAAATAAAAAAACCATCTCTCTCTCCCTCTCTCTCCCTCTCTCTCTCTTTCTCTCTCTCTGAGTGTGTATTCAAAATTTTGCTATTTTATTAATATTATATAATTATTTTCCTTTTTATTCTTCTATATATAAACCATCAGATACTTTTTTTTAACAAATAAACCATCACATGATTTTATTTAAGCAAAATAAACTCTATGGATTAAAATAAATATTATAAACCATATTCTACTACAATACACATGCAACGGACATGCATTTTGTTAGTATAAAGTATATACGACTCCTACTCTTAGCATTCCTCAAAGAGGGACATGTCACTATCACAACTGTGCAGCAAATTTCAGATAACATTCTTCCGTTGTACTGAGCTTTTGAAGGACCAAATGGGGTCCAAACACTTTCAAACTATACCCATTTGAAAGATATTTGTGTCTATTGTAAATTTTGTTTTGGATCCATCTCCAAATTCGGAATAGATCGATAGTTACGACTTTGTTTATGATAGGACGTCCATGTCTGAAATTGCATGAAATTGTCAAGCCTATACTAAGTTAATACTGAGATTTAATTGGGGTTCTTTGTGAATCAAACACCATGCCTCGATGTGTATGTATGTATACCACTAATGAAATGAGCGGTATATCCTCAAGTTGTGCATACAATATACAACAGATGTAATGAGTAATCTGATCAAAGGAGATGAAATTAAGTGTCTTGAAATACTGTGTATACCTACCTGAGACGCTGTGATATATTGTGATACTATTTTATACTATGATATTGTTTTATACTGTGATGTTGATGCTGATCACTACGCAATGGGCCATCCATTGGTAATGGGTATTGTGATACTGCTTTATACTGTGATGTACTGTGACACTGACCACTACGCAAAGGGACACCCATAGGTAGTTGGATACCACTATGCCTAAAATTACTGACTGTGCCCCGACTCCAATGATAGGACTGGGGTAGGTGGTGAAACTGAACGCCAAGGTGGGTCGCTCCTTCCAAATATTTGTTGGCACTATGCATTGGGTCACTCAATGGTAGAGTAACACCCTCTCGTCGAAAGGGCTTATGGGAGGGTCGTGTCTTGCAAGGCCTCTGCCTATCAAAAAGCCCTAAAGAACGTTGGGGATGTGTGTGTGTGTGAGGACATTACGAAGTGGGACACATACTTTTCATTGTCTTGAGCGAGGGTAGAAGTTCCAAGCTATAGGATTGGCTTGGCCTGATCAATGGATCTTCTACTTCATGAGTAGGCTTCTCTAGCTTCTACTGTGAGAAATTGTGATCTGTCAGTTTTATTGATTGGCTAGAGAGTAAATGACTAATGGCTTATACACCACATGTTGATCTATAATTGAACTGTATATACTCTCATACTGATAAAATTCTGAATGGGCTTGAATAATAAAAATTTTGGTGATAGTTGTGTACATGGAAATACTGTCATTTACTATTATTGATTTTAGACCGGGACGCAATGGTGTAGATCTTCTTACTGGGATGTTAGCACATTTCCCTCATTTTCCATCTTATAGAGTGATTGTTTCTGGCCCGGTCAAGAGGACAATGGTTCGGGTTTTTGGGGCGCTTAAATCTTGAAATTGAAGAAGAGATCTTTCTAGAGCTTGCTATAGTAGGTGTTTGGGTGGCTGCGCCACTGTTTGTTTGTTGTTGTTTACCTTGTACCGTGTGGGCCGTTAGTGCCTTAAACTGCTTGTAAAAGGATTTTGAAGAATAATTATTAATGGAAATGATTCTACTTTTGGATTAATATATGTCTGATGCATGGATTTTAGTTTCATTTCGTGGTTTGCTCTTATTCCGCATGTTATATGCATTGAGCCACTCTCACCTGACTGACGCTTGCCACCTCCCATCACAGTCCCACACTCTGCTACCGTCGGCTCGTACGGTATGGGGTCAGAGGGAGGGATCGTGACACCATCTTCATTCACCCCACGCGGGTACCATCTTCACTCACCCCCCCCCCGCGGGGGTCCCATCTTCATTCACCCCCTGTGAGTCCCATCTTCATTCACCCCCCATGGGTCCCATCTTCATTTACCCACTATGGGCCCATCTTCATTGACCCCCCGTGGGTCCCATCTTCATTCACCCCCCGCAAGTGCCATCTTCAGTTACCTCCTGCAAGTACCATCTTCATTTACCTCCCGTGGTTACCATCTTCATTCACTCCCCCACAAGTCCCATATTCATTCACCCCCCGTGGGTCCCATCTTCATTAACCCCCCATGGGTCCCATTTTCATTCACCCCTCACGAGTCTCATCTTCATTCACCCCCCATGGATCCCATCTTCATTCACCCCCCACAAGTCCCATCTTCATTCACCTTCCATGGGTACCATCTTCATTCACCCCCAACGGGTGCCATCTTCACTTACCCCCCGCGGGTACCATCTTCATCACCCCCTGTGGGTCCCTATCTTCATTCACCTCCCACAGGTCCCATTTTCACTCACCCCCGACAAGTGCCTCCATCACTTCACCGACCCGCGGGTACTTCCAATATCCCACCACTGCGGGTACCATCTGACACCTCCCGCGGACACCCCCATCATCAACCCTGCACGGACACAAACCAACTGAGTCACCATAAGGCTACTCTTCGGGGCAACCCCCCAGAAGGAAAAAAGACACCCTGCCTCTGCCTCGAGCCGCTACAATCGTCCTGAGGCAGGTCGCACCCTCAAGACTCTCAAGACCCCTCCATCAAGGTTCACCTGCTTGGTGGCCTCTTTCTCCCCAAAAAAAAAAAACAGAGAAGCCGGGCACGATGGAAATCATCGCGAGTAAAATAAAAAGAGCTTCAGGCGAACATAACCCGAAAAAAAAAGGGGGCTATGGGCAAAATCGCCCAATTAAAAAAAAAAAGAAAAAACAAGGGCATGGTCACCATGAGTAAAAATTACAAGTGGGCATGGCCACGAAGCCAAGCACGGCGAAAACCCACAACGAGCACCATGAGTAAAAGTGGAAGCTAACAGGTGGACGTGACCTCGAAGTCACAGGTAAAAGCACCCCAACAAAGGGCATGGTAAAAACCACTTTGCTGGCACCACATCCCCTCGGTCCCAATGAAAACCTGCAATGGGCGCCTGGACTGAACCTCTTGCTACCTGCCTTCCAAAAACCTCCACATTCTGTCCCCAGTGCCTTCCAAAAAAACTACGGCCCCAGCGCCTTCCAAAAAAGAAAACATGGCCCCAGTGCCTTTCAAAAAAAAAACTATTGTCCCAGCACCTTCCAAAAAGAAACTACGGCCCCAGTGCCTTCAAAATGTTTTGGCCCTAGTGCCACCTGTTTTTTATCTCGGGCCTTCGTGCCGCCTTCTTATCTTCGGCACCGGAGCCTTAGTGTTCTGGTGCCACCCTTTTATCTCGGGCCTTAGTGCCGCCTTCCTTTTTTCGGCAATGGAGCCTTAGTGTTCCGGTGCCACCCTTTTATCCCGGTCGTTAGTGCCTCCTTTCTGCACTGGAGCCTTAGTGCTCTAGTGCCACCCTTTTATCATGAACCTCAGTGCCGCCAACATAAGAAAATCCTCTCCTCCTCTTGTTTTCCATCAAACTCTTGCAACCAGGGTGAAGTCCTTAAGATGGGACCACTTCTGAGGCCATCTACCTATCATGCCTGGACAATCGGGACGCACCGAGAAACCCCCTGCCACGCCAATAAGACGTAAGCCAAAGAGGTACCTTGTCTGTCGTTCTTCTAATCAAACTCCAACACTTAAGGTGAAGTCCCCTAAAATGGGACCGCTTTTGAGGTGATCCTCCTATCACGCTTAGAAAATCGGGACACGCCAAGAAACCCCTAGCCATGCCAATAGGACGTAAGCCCAAGAGGTACCTTGTATGCCTTTTCTTCCTCCACCAACCTTCAAGCATCTAGGGTAAGTCCCCTAAAATGGGACCCCTCGAAGGCTATCCTCCCTTCATGTCTGGGTAATTCAGAAGACCCCCAACTGGACCAGCAGGACGTAAGCCAAGAGGTACCTTGTTTGCTCCTGGTGTTTCTATTTGAATAGGGATAAAGCTCACAAGAAGGGCCCCCACCAACTGAAGCATCAGGACCTCCCCGGTCAGAATGGGATAAAGCTCACGAGAAGGGCCCCCACTGGCTGGAAACTCGGGATTCTGCTTTTGAGAAGTTGTAAGCCTGCCAACGGCAGAATATCAATGCAATCTCCCAAAAAGAAAAATGGATTCTAGTGGGACTCAGAGAAAACCCCTCAACAAGGCACTGGACCACTGGAAACCACTTTGGTTAGGCCTCGGTCAAGGGAAAAGCTCAGCAAGGTCTACCCCTCGAGGATTGTGTTGTGCCAGTGATCAAGAAAAATATATCATTGGGAGACAATAAACACGTCTTGGCAAGGATTCGTCAGAGGAGGTACAACATTAAATTTTTTCAAATGTTGTACTTCTTGCTTCTCTCGAAGCGCAACATCCAGCAAGGCAAGTTGTTGTATGTCATTTTTGACGTACTTCCATGAGCCCATGCGAATAAGGAGAGATCCGACGACAGTTTGGTCTCGCGGGTTCACAAAACACCCGTAGGCCAGGATTGTGCCGAGAAATAAAGCCTCCAGCCTAGTGACTTGGGTGCGGTGCCTAAGCACCAAAGAAGGACCCTCCACTATAGCCCTATGAGATACGTTGCAACAGGGCACCAGACCATCGCCATTGTGCTTAGAACATTAAAAAACCCCTGAGGACCAAATTTGGGCTCAATCGGACCTCTCTAAAAGGGTCTATGCTTCTGGGGCCTCACAACTCATGGGTTTTACTATAGCACGATGCGGCTTCACCGAACCAGTCACGGAAATGGGGCGGTGTTAAGATTTTTTGGCAGCAACTTCTCCAACCTACGGCGCCTTTCTCTAAATCAGACCGAACTCAAATGTTAACATGTTCTAAATCAAGCCAGCCCCGTCATTTTGATCAAAGGCACTCACTGTGGCGTGATCGGGAACCCCTATTGCTCTGAAGAGGAAAGCAGCCAGAGAAACCAGGACCAAAAAAAAGAGCTCCAGCAGGCTCCAGATTCGGTGAAGCATAGCTCAAAATCCAAGCCATAGATTGATGCGAAGAAGAGTGCAAAAGAACCACCTCACACAGAGCTACATTCTGGTATGACTCTTGCATTCAATCCCTTGTTCGATGAATGCGAGTCCTCAAGTCACCAAAGAAGCAAATCCAGTCGATTGCCGGAATCCCTTTCTCTGGTAACCTTCCAAAATAATCGAAGACAAAAATCTACACCAAATTGGCCTCAACTTAGTGCGAAACGACTGCAATGACCTCCTCTCTAACTTTCAAGCAAAGCTAGGAGCTAAAACGACATAACTTGGAGATGTGTCGGCAAACAAAGTTCACAAAACTAGTTGGACTTTCACCTCGGGAAAGAGGGCCATCACAGCACAATTGAAGGGCATCAAATGATTGCAATCAAAAGAAGAACTATAAGGACCACAATTTTCTAGACTTAAAACACTCATGGCGATAGAGAGAAGGAAACACTCACGATAGTAGAGAGAAGGGAGTACACGCTCGACGCTAAGGGAGAAGACTTAGCGCCGTCTATGAATTTTGGAGCATCACTATGAGAATGGAGAGGGAACGTCGTGTGTGAAATGGTAACACTGCGTGCGAACAAGGGAAATCATCGCGAGCACAAGAGGCAACGTCATGCACGAATGGAGGCATCACCACGAGTGTAAAGAGTAACGCCATGCACGGCATGAGGCAGCACCGTCTGTAAATTGAAGAGAGAGAAGAAGTTGTGGTAGCACCGTGTGGGGTAACGCCTCTTAAGCTAACGCCGTGCATGAAAGGCAAAAGGAGTAACGCTATGCGTGAAGATGAAGGAGAACCACGTGAATAATTGACCAACACCGTGTGTAAAGACATAGATGAGCAACGCCGCAAGCGTCATTGCCTTGAGAGCAACACCTTGTGCTACAAGAGATTAACATCCCGCATCGACTTGGGGTATCATCATCTAGTGCGTCGCCAAGCATCATGCCTTCTGGAGCATCGCCACAAGTGTGTCACCATCAAGAGAGTCACCACCTGGAGTAACGCCATGCACGGTTGGTCAAGGGTGAAAATGTCAGCAGTGTTAGCGCCACGCTGTACCTGTCAGTGCCGTGTGAGTGACGCCAATCGCAGCTCTTCTCTCAACCACCCCGCGACATCAGCCATAGTTTGCCTGACCTACCCACATGCCTATAAATCGTTCTCCTCCCCACCCTCAATGCCGTTTTCCCATTTCTCCTTTCTTATCTCCCAACTTTCTCTCTCTAGTGCTCAAGGGGGAAACCCTCTTCACTGCCCCTGCCGCTGCTGCTGTTGGCTGCCATGAGGAGCAAGAAGGTGACTTGTGTGTGGAGTTTGGAGCGCCGTGAGCTTCAAGTGGGACTAGCTTCTTTGTATCAACAATAGTAGGAAATGAGTTCTCAATATTGTTAGTGGGTTAATGATGGGGTGAAAATTGTGAGTATGAAAGAGATTTAATGGGGTTGAGAATAATATTCGCGTGCCTCTATGCCATGATTGTTTGAGCCATGGAAATGAATTTGTTAGTGGTAAAAAGTTGTAGCATAGCTCTCTTGTTAGGCTATTTTATATGAATGAGATTTTGTATGAAGTTTTGTCTTAGTTAATGAAGTATTGAATGATCTTGAATGTATGTTAAGCTTAGTATTGAGATTTTCCAGAACTGTGACTCTTCTTGTGATGCACGTTTCAAAGGCCAAACAATATCCAAATGAGCCCAAATCGATCTTGGATGAGAGATATGCCTGTTTATTTTATTGTGCTTTTTAAATCATCTCGAAATCGTGCACAATCTAAGAAATACACCCCTAGGTATGAGCATGTGTCACTGTCACTATGGCTGAAATTTTCCAGCAATTGTTGCCTGTATTGCATCGACCTTTTGATCCAACTAACAATATCCAAATGTTTTCAAACTTCAGCCGTTTGAAAGATCTCTGAGTAAACTTAAATTTGCATGTTTTGATAATTTTGAAAATCCCTGAGGATTGTGAGGTACGCCGTGAAATTCGAGGGCATGTCACTGTTGTGGGATATTTCCAGCAACTGTCGTATGATTTGTGTCAAGCTTTTAATCCGTCAAACGATTTCCGAATGCCTTTAAACTACTATCATTTCGAAGATTATTGTGTGGGCTTGAAATCCTATGTTTCAATTATTTTATGATTCTCCTTAGATTGGGAGTTACGCCCGAGAGGAGGGGTACGTCAATGCCACACAACACAGAGACTTTCAAAATTATGCATGTTTCATGGTTTTGCTCTCAACTCTAACCAACTTTGAATAAATATATTTTAAAATTGGCTTCAAATCACACTAAAACCCACCACTTCTTGACAATTGTACTCATTTTCCTACAAGAAGGTCACGGCTGTGAAGTTGAAAACTATGCTCTTTTTGCTTGAATCTTTTGCTGAACAATTAAGTGACAGGGTGTTACGTGTGCGAATTGATATACATATATGCTATAGAATAGTCTTTCTACAATGATTGTCATATGTTAACTGCCATGGAGTTATGAGCACGATGCTATGCAACCATATAATAAGTGACGATTTGATAACTGCTAATGCCTTGTGATGGCTATGTGATGCATGTCATTGAATGCAACCATGAAGTATGAATGCTAATTGACAAAGTATAAGTGCCTTGAGATAACCCTTGTGATTAATGCCTTATGATAGGAAGTATAGTGTACATGTCAGTTATATGGTTCTGTATGAGACATCAAACATTAGCAATGAGACCAGCAATGGTTGTCATGGAGTATTGACTGAATGTGAGTAAAGATTGATACTCGAATGTTTTATCCTGATACTGTTATACTGACAACTATGCACTTGGCTACCCGTTGGTAGTGGGACTAATGTGATTAGCATTATGAGAAGTCCTTAGCATGCCTTGTGCATATTGCATGGCTAGGAGCAAGAATGAGGGGTGCCTGCCTTGAGATTATTGCAGAGCCTACTTATGTGATTGTGATTGATACCAGTTAGGTGCGTGCTTTGAGCATATTGCATGACCAGACCCAGTGATTGCTACAAACTGTTTATGTGATTGATACCGGTTAGGTGCGTGCTTTGAGCATATTGCATGAGACCTGACCCAGTGATTTTTATAGACTGCTTATGTGATTGATACTGGTTAAGTGTGTGCTTTGAGCGAATTGCATGGCCTAATCCAGTGATTGTTACAGACTGGTTATGTGATTGATACAGGTTAGGTGCGTGCTATGAGCGTGCTACATGACATGACCCAGTGATTGTTACAGACTGCTTATGTAATTGATATCGGTTAGGTGCATGCTTTGAGCGTATCGCATGACCTAACCCAGTGATTGTTATAGACTGCTTATGTGATTGATACCAGTTAGATGCGTTCTTTGAGCGTATTGCATGACCTGACCCAGTGATTGTTACAGATTACTTATGTGATTGATACCAGTTAAGCTCATGCTTTTAGTGTATTGCATGACCTGACCAAGTGCTTACTATGGGATGAAATATGCTCAGTGATAAAGTAAGAACAAGTTTTTTTATGATATGAACGTTTATGGTGAATGTGTCTGGCTATGGATAAATGAATGATATCTTGAAGTGCATGATTGTATGTTTCATGATAATGTTCATTAACGGAAGGCTGTCTGGATTGCTACTTCTTATGATACTTATTATCTGCATGGCGATTTTGAATGATGATTATTGTATTGAATGGATGAGAATTCTAATACTTGAAATAATGATCATGATAGATATACCAAGGAGATTTCTGACCTATGTGATGTTTATATGTGATAGTTTATAAGTGAGTAATGCAATTTATAATACCTGGATGTATTCCTTGCTGATGCTTAGTATCTAGACTTACTCATTCTATCATTTTTTTTACCATCTCTATAGAGCAATAGTCACAGGTGGAAGAAGATTGGCCTAGTGGAAGCTGTTGGCATTTGGGACTCGAAGCTGTCGAAGAAAATTCTTTCTTATCGTGGGATTTATGGATACTTTAGCCCTAATTATTGTTTATTGTGGGTTGTGTGTACTATCGAGCCCTGATGCCTCAAACTGATATGTAATGATTTTGATGAATGATATATATATATATATATATATATATATATATATATATATATATATATATATATATGTATATATATATATATATAGTGGATTTTTGGAGTATGGTTTTTGGCTTCCGCATTCAGAGTTGATGTTTTAGTTTTTCCATGGTTTGCTTTGTGACCGCATTATTAAAGGGTTGAGCCACTCCGACTAGAGTGGCATTTGCTACCTCTGGTTCACGGACCCGCTCTCGACCACCCACAGATGAGAACGTAAGGGGGACGGGGTCGGAGTCGGGGACGTGACAAGAACGAAGATAAGTTGCTGAAAATTCTGAACAATTGCTGCAAGTTGCAGAACCAACTTCCAAGGTCTTCCCATGGCAGAGCAACCTGCATGCAAGGACAGTCTCATCATTTGGGCAAAAGATCGTAGGGGCATTTTGATCATTTGCATCTAATTTTGGATTTTCTTTCAATTACTTTAATTGTAATTAATCTTGACTTTTGAGCGTTCGCCCCTATTTGGTGAATCCCCTATATAAGCAGGCTTAGCTCATTTGTAAAAGAGTCCAAAAAATCACTCCACAAGGTTCCCTTTTTGGATCCTCCAATAACCCCAAAGGGTGGGAAGAATCGAGGCTAGTTCATTATTTCTTTGTCTTATTCTACGAGCCCTTAGCCCATTCAGGAGAGAAGAGAGGAAGAGACAGAAAAGTTTGAGAGGGAGGGTACCCCTGAGTGTGCGATCCTGCATACACCCCTGTCGCACGGGTCATCCCATTCCCCCCTCCCCCCTCCCCCAAGCCTAGCCATTCCTTCTCTCTCTCTCTCCCTCTTCCTCTCACTTCGGCGCGCATGACCCTTTCCACACAGAAGCCCCATCTTTCTGCGAGCTCGCGGATGTGTCCTAACCAGCGGGACTCTTCCCTCGACTTCTAGCCACACCCCCTTTTAGTGGTCAACAAGCCCTTCCGAAAAGGGCATCCAAGGGGAGGGACATCAGGATCCCATCCCTATAGCACAGAGAGAGTAAAAGGAGAGAGAGAGAGAGAGAGATTGAGAACCTGAGGAGGACTCCCGTCTAAACCGTGCTGACAAGCAGCCGGAGGGCTTCGTAATTGCTCTAAGAGAGCCATCCGCCAGGGCACGTCCCCGAATCCTCAAGCAGCGTAAGAGCGATCCATGCTCTGGTTGCAAAAATCTCTCTCATCATCGGCTTCCTATCCGCAAGTAAGAGGTCTCGCGCGTCAACCGCGAACCGAACCTCCACGGTTGTTCAAGAGAGGGTTTTCTCACCCCCACGAGGAGGGAAAGCATGACCCCACCGACATCAATGCTATGAAGCATCTACTATGGCTTTGGGTCAATTTCGTGAGGTAAGCCATATAAAGGGGGAGATGGACCAGGGCTAGTAGATGGAGAGGCCTTCCTGGGAATTTCAAGACAGCATTCTCGATCCATTACCTGTTTAATTGGCTTTTGGCTTACTTCCTGAGCACTTACACGAAGAATGCCGCTTTATCTAGGACCATGTGCACCCAGCTTGTGAAGATTGCTAGTCAGAAGGTCAAATTTCATACCCCCGATCATGCATGAAGCCTCTTTGGAGGGGATTCTTTCTTCACCCACCGGAACTCGTTTCTCGTGGGTGGTCATACCGACAGCGCTTTTGTCGATCAGCTGAGCCATGAGTTTGACGGGGCTTCCACTCATATCCTGATGTGCATTCTATCGGTTTGAACACCATTTGGCTCAAAACTCTCGAGGCGTACTACCCTCACAACTTTACACAACAACATGGTCTAGACTAGGGGTGTCCATTCCCTATTTTGTTTGAGAAGCGGTATGGAAAAGAGGGCTCGGAGAAGAAGAAGGATGACTTGGGGACTTACCAGAGTTCTGAAAGGCAGTACACGTAAAGACAGCCTAGGAAACCTGCCTTGACCTTATGGAGGTGAACAAATTTGTTGTTCCTCATTATGGCAGAATGGGTCAGGCTACAGAGGCCTACTGGCGTTGGTGGAGATTTACCAACAGTTGGTATTGGCAAGTTGATCATCCTTGAAAGGGGGAGAATGCTTGGTGACATGATACCAAGAAAGGTAGGAATTTTGTGTTGCCTCCCTTCTTAAAGCCCTTTTAGTTGGAGTATCCCTAAGACTAGGAGCAGCTTAGGATCCCGCAGAGCGAAGGTAGTGGATGAGGAGTCACCACAGGTGCTTGAACTTAAAGAGAGAATAAGGACTCTGATGGTCTTTGCTCAATTTTTTAATGGAGACAGGGTCGTAAAGTTTGCGGCCGAGAAGGGCGACCTGTCCAGGATTATAATGCCCTCATAGGTAACAGTCCTCATTCAACCCCTGACATCGGTTTTTGCTATGGCCATGTTTCAGAAAGGCCTCAGCCTCCTTTGGGGGAGAAGAAGGAGAGAAAGAAACCAGTCATTTCTGACGTTTCTGAATCCAAGCTTGAGCAAGAGCCATCTACTCGTTGGAAGAGTGCTCGATTGAAAAAATTAGCTCTTGGGTCCCGGCCTATGACTAGCCTTCCTTGTCTCTCCTCCCCTAAGATTGAAGACACGACCCCTAAGATTGCGGCTTCACCAAACCAGTCCCCAAGCATGGAGACTGAGACATCGTGTTTTGGGAGAAGCTTCAAGGACCCATGGCACCTTCCACTGAAACCAGGAAATGCTCAAATCTAGATATGTTCTAAATCACACCAGCCTCATCATTTTAACCTAAGGCATGCACTATGGCGCAACCTAGAGTCAAATTTCTCCTAGAAAGAAAGTGCCCACAAAATCATAAAAACCAAGTTTTAAGAAGAAGAAGCATCAAATCCAGTGAAGCGCAGCTCGACATCCACGCATCGAATCACCGCGGGGACGAGTTCAATGCAACCACCTAACAAAGAGCTGCAAACTGATATAACTCTTGCATTTAATTCAAGGTCTGATGGATGCCAGTCCCCACATCACATAACAAGTAAATCCGCTCGGTTGCCAAAATCCCTCTTTCCGATGACCTCCCAAAATAGGCAAAAACGCAAACCAAGACCAAATCAGCCCAAACTTGGAACAAAATGACTGTGACTGTCTCCTCTCCCATTTGCAATTAGAGCTAGGAGTTAGAACATCGCAAGTCAAACTACATTGGCGAACAAAGTTCACGAATCTAGCTGAACTTCCATCCCGTGGGAAAAAGGCCACCTCAGCATGATTAAAGGGCATCAAAATGCTCAAAATCGCAAGTACATTGAAGATATGCTGACAAATCATCTGAACCATCACCACAAGTTGCAGAGAAAGCTTCCAAGATCTGACCATGGTGGAACAACCTCCATGCAGGGACGGCTTTGTCATTAGCGAAAAATATCTCGGGGACATTTTGGTAATTACGCCTAATTTTGAGATTTATCCCTAAATTCTTAAATTATAATTAAGCTTTGTTTTTTAGCATTCACCCATGTTTGGTGAATCCTCTATATAAGCAGCTTAGCTCACTTGTAAAAGGACCCCCTTCTATTTGGGCAGAGTATTTACCCATTATAAAAACAGAGGCATTATGTTTATTCCTCATGTCGTTTTCTTCTGAGTCCTTAATCTCACCGAGAGGAGAGAGAAAACTTTGAGGGAGAGAAAATACCCCTAAGTGCACGCGTTTGCAAACACCTCCTAGTGCGCAGACCCATCCTTCCTCTCTCCCAAACCGGGTCACGCCCGATACACATAGCAACTTGCATCTGCAATAGATGCGTGGACACGAGTGAACCCATGGACCCCAACCCTCAGGTTCTTTCATATCCCTCCATCAGCCAGCCAGCCCCCTTGAGAGGATAGTCACAAGGAGGGACAGTCGGATCCCATACCTGTCTTAAGCAACACAGAGAGAGTATAAAGGTTGTGAGCATGAAGAGAGTCCCTATCCCAACCGTGCTAGCAGACAGTCGGAGCGCTTCTGAATTGTTCCAAGCGGGCTAACCGTCAGGTGTGTCCCCTGAACTGCAAGCGGTGAGGCAAGCGCCCCCCACCATCAAAAATCTCTCTCGTTGCAAGTACACAGTTGTTTGAGAGAGGGTTATCTCCTAACCCTTAAGAACCAGGTCCAACCAGTGGGACCTACCTCACGGTAGGTTCGTGACATGCTCAGCGTTTGTGGGCGCCCTCATAGATCACAATGAAAAGCCCCTCTGACCTAGGGCTGGTTCGGCTCTAGCTCCCTTGCCTGTACTCTACACCTCATGAACACACACACGTAAGATTCCCAGACAAGTGGGTCAAAGTACATTGATTTGTCATTAGATGGGTATAAATGTAGAAGGTAGGGTGTGGAGATGACAAGAGGCTATTTATTGATTTGACAGCCTTCCGGTGCCATCTTGGCTAACAACCTAATGTAATAAAAAGATTTTAGAAGGTGATTTATGTGGTCAAGAGAAGAGCAACATAATGGTAGAGGAGAGAAAATAAAAGTCGACGAAATAGAGGGTCGAGAAAGAAAGAGAAAGAAACTTAGAAGAGATAGAGGAAGAAAGAGTGTAAGAAGAGAGAGGAGAGAAAAGAGAATGAGAGAGAAGAGAGAGAGAATGAGGAAGAAAGAGAGAGAATAAGGAAAGGAGAGAGAGGAAAAGGAGAGCGAGAAAGAGAGAGATGATAAAAAAAAGAGCGAGAGAGAGGGTGAGAGAGAGAAGACGAGAGGGAGAGAGAGGAGAGAGATACTGAGGGGAGCAAGATAAGGGACAGGAGAGAAGAGAGAGAAGTAGATAAGAGAGAGGTAAAGAATGAGGGAGAGAGGGCAAGAATGAGGGAGAGAAGAGAGATAGTGAGAAAGAGAGAACGTATGAGAGAAAGAAGGGGAGAGAGTGAGGGAGAGAGAGCTAGGGAGAGAGAGAGGGAGCGAGGGGGAGAAGAGAGAGAGCGAGTGACAGAGAGAGGGAGCGAGGGGGAGAAGTGAGAGAGCGAGTGAGAGAAGGAGAGAGATTGAGAAAGAGGAAGAGAGAGAGAGTGAGAGAGAAGAGAAAGAGATCAAGGGCAGAGAGCGAGTGAGAGAAAGAGAGGAGAGAGAGACTGAGGGGAGAGAGCGAGTGAGAGGGGATCGAAGACTAAGCCGTCGATCTGAGCCGTGAGAGAGAGAGAGAGGGAGAACAGAGGGAATCAACAGCTGTGAGGGAGAGAAAGAGAGAGAAGAGAGGGCACTGATGGCTAAGCCATCGATCCAAGGTGTGAGGAGAGAGAAAAAAGAGGAGAGATAAAGAGAGAGAGGGAGGCGAGTCGACGGCCTGATTGGGCGAGAGAGAGAGGCAGAGAGAAAGAGATAGAGAAGGGAAAGAAAGAGAGAGAAAGCGAGAGAATGAGAGGGAGAAGGGAGCGAAGGGGAGAGAGAGAGAGGTGAGCCAGCAGTGAGAGAGAGAGAGGGAGAGGGGGAGAGAGAGAAGGAGAGGGATAAGGGAGAGAGAGAGAGAGAGAAAAGAAGAGTGACAGAGAGGGAAGTAGGCTAGCGGCCAGGTTGGGCGAGAGAGAGAGACAGAGGGAGAGAGAAGAAGAGGGAAAGAGAGAGAGAAGGAGAGGGAGAGGGGAGCGAAGGAGAGGTAAAGAGAGAGAATGAGAGAGGGAAGGGAGAGAAGGGGAGAGAGAGAAGGAGAGAAAGAGAAAGAGAGAGAAGGAAAGAAGGAGAGAGGGAGAGAGAGGCAAGCCGGTGGCTTAGCCGTTAGCCCAATTGGTGAGCGAGAGAGAGGGAGGGAGAGGGGAAGAGAGAGAAAGAGAGGGAGAGAGTGAGAGAAGGACAATTAGAAATAAAAAGAGAGAAGGACAATGAGAGAGAAAGAGAGAGAGAGAGAGAGAGAGAGAAAGGGAGAAAGGAGAGAGGGAGGCCAATCAACAGCTTGGCAAGAGAGAAAGGCAAAGGGGGAGACAGAGAGAGAAGGAGAGAGAAAGAAAGAGAATGAAAGGGAGAAGGGAGAGAGAAAGAAAGAGAAAGAGAGAGAGGGAGGTGGGTTGGTTGGGCGAGAGAGAGGGAGCGAAGAGTAAAGGGAAAAGAGAGAAGGAGAGGGAGAGAGAGATAGAGAAGGGAAAAGAAAGGGGAAGAGAGAGAAAGGGTGAGGAAGAGAGAGAAAGAGAAGAGGAGAATAGAAAACAAGAGTGAGAGGTTACCTAGTGTGGCCCTTGAACCAAACCGGGGGCTATGTTGAGAGTGAGATGTTCCAAGTGGGAAGTCAAGAGTTAAAGGGGTAGTGGTTTATGGGGGAAAGCTTTTTCTCCTCTCTTTGAGTGAAAGGGGTAGAGAAAAATATTGCAAATCAAAGGAAACTCAAGCCAATTTCATTAATTTTTGAGCTTATGGAAAGGTATTTGTTTACAAATGACTATGCAATGCTTATATAGCACCCCCTTGAAACAAGGGTGGATGGTCAAAACTAACCCTAATTACTAAAAATTACACTTTTATTATTTAAATTTAAATCTCGTTTTTTAAGCAAAGTGATTATTTTACCCTTAAAAATGGCAAGATGATCCCCAAAAGGGGGCCATGGCTATGGTGATCATCTAGGCCTCATTTCGGACTCTTCCGATGACCAACTAGTGAAAAGCATATCGTGAAACTGATGGTTTCGACAAGGCGATCATTTTGACATATTACTTTATCCTCGAATAGAAGTATTGAGCTCTTGACAAAATTCGATAAAAGATGGGAAATTTGTTATCTTAGATCTGAGATCTTGTCCATTTCTTGATGTTTTAGCTCGATCTTTCTATCGTAGAACAACAGGAAAGCCACCATGAATGTTTTGTGACAAGAATGGCTCAATTTGGTGACCGGACCATCACTTTTCTAATTGGGGAAGTTGTCGGAATGTGGATTTTGGTTGCCGAAAAATACCTCTTTTCGTAACCTCAAAATACAGCCTTTACGATCATTTATCACATCTGAAGTTTACTTTGGATCGAACCCCTCAATGTCATGGTCGCAATAGCCCCGTTTTCAATCGATCTGAGGTCGAGGCTTCGTGATATTACCGTTTGATTGAAGGGATCTCCTTATTGCAAAAATCTGCAGCACATTAATTTTCTTGAGCAAATTCTCTCTAGGATTTCTTCCGTCTCGAGTCGTTTCATGGGACGCGCCATATATCAAAACGTGCATGTCGACGAGACGAATAACCTCTCGAAATTTGAGCTCGATCCGACTTAAGATTGCGAAGTTATGACCTTTGAAGTTGATCCCGAAATCATAAGACACAGTTTTCGTAAATGGAAACTGGTTCACCGAGGGTGCACTAGAATAGTGTGTAATCTACTCTTTTTGGGTAAGTCTACTGCAGAATGGTCCAGAAACGTCCGAAGAGCTGAAATATCATATCTGAGAGTTTTCGAACCTTATGAATACAAAGGAAGTGGTATGGTGCTCATCTGAAGTGTCAGGGATAGGGTTGTAGTTATAAAGTGCTTTTTCAGCATGTTAGGAACCAAATTTGAAAACTGGTTTACGTCTAATCCACCTTAATGTCGTCAGATAGTGATGAAACTTGGCGATTGTTCTTAGGGAGTCGATTTCTACCCCTACATGCTTTTTGGGACCCATCCATCGCCTTTCAAAAATTCTCTCCAGATCAGGACTTATTTGAACAGTGCTTCCGTGGCCTGCAGGCATTTTGGTACCCGCAGGCCTAAGTCGCAATTAGTTGTCTCTTTATTCACATCAAGGATACAAGTGTCCAAAAATACAACACTCCCGATACTTAAAAACAAAATCAATCACAATTAGTTATGTGAGTTACTAAAATATCATCGAAGTTTAATTGCTAGTTGCATATTTGTGTTTGTTGCTTAAGTTATTGCTTATTGAATTTTTTTGGCTAATTTTTTGCATATATATATATATATATATATTATTCAATAGCTTGTATTATACCATGAATTGCTTCAATAATTTGTCATTTCAAAATTACTAGCCCCAATCAAGGAGGGATAAAAAAAAAATCAAAAAAGTTAAGATCAATAAGATCAGATTACAATCTAACTAGACTAGAATCCATTATGAGAAATATTTTTAATGGAGACAAATTATTAGGAGTTTTCTTTAGATTTTTTTTTGCATACGATCACTAAAATACTATATAATGCCAATGTTAGGACTAGTTGTTTACTCCTCAAAACGTTATACGTGATGACATGTCTTGGCCCACACTTGATGTTGTCCAAAGAGACATTGAGGCATCCCTGTCTAAAGAGACATTGAGCCATCCCTAACCGAGCGACATGTAGTCGTCACCAGTTCCATATGAGACAGTGACACCAATGCTTTCCTCTATATGGATTCCATCTGTATTTAGGCTCGATACTGGCATAGTAATGTTTATTTTTTTTGCTGCAAAATTATAACAATTATTAAAAAAAAAAATGGAAGAATTTGCTGGTCAATGGACGAATGTATTATTCATGGAGAGAAATGTTAGTGACTGCAAAAATCAGAAAAGATAAATTATTAAATAGCTATTTACCTTTTTTTTTTTATTTTCTTGCCAAAACTTTAAAAGTTTCTTCTCAATT
The DNA here is from genome assembly GCF_054954075.1 of Amborella trichopoda. Lineage (NCBI taxonomy): Eukaryota > Viridiplantae > Streptophyta > Magnoliopsida > Amborellales > Amborellaceae > Amborella > Amborella trichopoda. Next base: position 27,640,445 of record NC_142346.1, read on the forward strand.
AACTCTTTTCTTTCGAATTGAGCCAAGAGATCACCATTCACTCCTCGTGGTGAACCCCATCTTATGGTATTTTAAATTTTTGGGTTGTAAATTTATCAACCTTGCAACTAATATTAAAAAATAAAAAATAGAAATCGGTTACGCTCGTGTCAAACAAGATAATGTCCTAATACTGAATAGAGACTACCCAATTTTTGGATGATTGCATGCAAGCATTTAAGAACTCAAAATGCCTTCTTTATGCAAATACTCATTTGGTGATCTTATCGATCCCAAAAGTGGACGGTCAAACAATATGCAATCCCTTTCTAAATTAATCAAGAATTTGGGAAGCTTTTTCGAAAAAATTGAAAATTTGGAGGACCATTGTGGTCCTCAACCCAAAAGGTTAATATGATCATGTTGGAGCGTATTTCATATTCACTCCCGTGGCAAAACCTTTGTACCACCCCCAATTTTGGATGCAACCTCTTTAGTCTAGTGCCCAACTTCACAAAAAAAAGAAAAAAAGGAAAAGAAGAAGGAAAAGAAGAAGAAGAAAATAGATTTGGGCGTAAAGATCTTGTTATCTAGTTATTTATAATTGTTTACGACCTCAAAATCCTTTTTTATATAAAACACTCAAATGGTGATCCTTTTTGAAGTTGTCCTATGTAGTTCAAGTTGTCCTATGTAGTTCGTTGCCCGAGGGACTAACTGCATGGCATGCTAATGCAGGAGAAGGAAAAAGATCGTGTTTTTTTTTCTCAATATAACCTAAAATCATTTTTATTGGCACAGTTAAACAAGGTAGCGCCTTTATGTGTATCCACTCATGGAATTCAAATCTCTTTAAACAATGTAGGGGCATTTTTATTGGCACAGTTAAACAATGTAGGGGCATTTTTATTGGCACAGTTAAACAATGTAGGGGCATTTTTATTGGCACAGTTAAACAATGTAGGGGCCTTTATGTGTATCCACTCATTGAATTCAAATCTCTTTAAACAATGTAGGGGCCTTTATGTGTATCCACTCATTGAATTCAAATCTCTTTAAACAATGTAGGGGCATCTATGTGTATCCATTCATGGAATTCAAATCTCTTTGATACAAGAAAAAGTAAATTATTTGATACAAGAAAAAGTAAATTATTATCACATATACAGTTTTTATGCTGCACCAATATTTTTAGACTCAGCTTGGTCTCGGACCCCGCCTAGCCGATTTAATGTGGGAACCAAAAAGTTCTAAAAATTAAAAGCTACAAAATGCTATAAAAATAAAATAAAATTTTTTAAAAGTGAAACAAAACTTTAAAGAATCCAAAATAAGCTGAAATATAAAAAGTATGGATTTAGAAAAAAATGGATTTAATATTTGAAAAACAAAATCCAAAAATATATAAAAAAAAGATTTGACTATAAAACTCACAAATTATTGTAAAATACATTGAAATTACCAGTGTATCGGCACGGCTGAAAATTCTTCAACAAATTAAAAAGAAAGAGAAAAACATTCAAAAAATAATAAATATACTAAAAGTTTTTTTTTTTATAGTTGGGCTATTTAAAAAAATCTAAAAAAAAAAAAGAAAAGAAGGATTCATCAAACAAACACTTACCAATCTTTATCATAAACATATAAATTGTACAAAAATATATATATAGATGGATCTTATGTTTTTTTACGATTTCTTTGTTTTTGTATACTCAACGTAAACCTATGACTAGGCCATACTTCAACAACCCTTATAATACTTTATTGAAATGAAAGTGTGCGAAATGGTTTGATTTCTCCTCTTGATGTCATCTGCCATACCTTCTCCTGTTACATATCATTTCACATCAAAATAATAAGATTCACATCAAATATATCAAAAGGTAGTAAGATTCACATCAAAAATTAAAGGCAAGTTATATCGAGGATAGAAATACTTAAAAAGAAAGAAATATAATTGAAGAGAGATAAATACAAAAACAACAACAATAATAATAATAATAAAAGAGGGAATGGGGACGTGGAAGAGGGTAAAAACCAGATTTTAAATTTATTTAAAACTGCCTCAACTTCTTTGTACGTCTATTAGTTTATCTTTTATCCCTTCCTGTTATTTATAGGGATTTGAAAGGAATGGATTAATGATCTATTCATCTTTTATCTTTACTGTGGATTTGAAAGGAATGGATAAATAATCTATTTACCATGTTTATATGGATTTCAAATACTTGAATCTTTTAAATGATTTATTTCCCTTGTTTATAGGGATTTCAATTATATTGTATCTCTAAAACTTTTGATCCGCATTTCTTTTATCATCTCATTTGTACAGCTCTTTCCCTGACTATTATCCTAGTTCGTGACCTCAAATCTTACCAAATAAAAAATATGAATATTATCCTAGTTCGTGACCTCAAATCTTACCAAAGAAAAAATAAAGTGTAAGTAAGAATTCTATTTCGCCATTTTTAACTAATGATAAAAAAAGTGTAACTAGTGAGAATTCTATTTCGCCATTTTTAATTAATGATAAAAAACACAAGAGCTTGGATGTTAAATTCAAAAGCCATGTCTTTTCTAAGTCAAATATAAAACGATGTCTTTTTAAAGTCAAAAATCAAAACATTCGATGTAAAAAGCGTCTAAGTTTTTTAAAACGAACTATTGGGAGATCCAATTAAAAATCTTCAGGATTACAATATTATCCTTACCGCTTAATATCACCAAAAATTTTATTTACTTTTAATATAGTTTGTATAATTGTTTCTCATCTGATGCAGACTGCATATTTAGTACAATAAAGAGGCCACTCATTGGAAATTCATCTAACAGTACTTTAAGAAACATTTAAAATCAATAGTTATAATTACTATTAACTTATCACATCAGTAAGCTACTTTTTGAAAGATACGTTTGAAAAAATAGTTACTTTCTAAAATCACATATCTTATCAGCTAACAAAGTTAGTCCAAGCCCAACAAATGCAATGATATTTTGATAATTATAATAGTCGTATTTTCAGTCTTCTCCAATGACTTAATTATATAGAGAAATACTGTAAAAATATAACAGCAATAAAAAAGCTACTGTAGAAAGATAATAGTAATCGTCTTCCTCTCAAACTTCATGTGATAAATCAATCCACAATTTTTAATTTTCATTTACAAGAAAAATAAAACAATTACAAACACACAAATGTTATTTAATATAAATATAAGAATATAACGAACCATATAAACTGGATGATAGACCACATAAAATAGGTGACTAGTAGGTCATAAAAAATGCATGTTGTTTGCATATATGTGAGGTGTTTTTTGTTTGCATATATGTGATAGACCACATAAAACACCAAGTATTTTTTGTTTGCAAGGTTCACAATAAATTTTGAAAGCATGATCCTGAGTTTAAAGTAAGAAAAAGTGGTTATGCTCCGCAAGGGAATAACTCAAATTTATTCTCTCATCCTTAAATGTGAAATTTTAGTCTATTATGTCCTAACATATTTCATATCAATATGATTTAAATAAATTGATTAACTCCTTAATCGTATTACATGCACCAGTCTGAGGGGACTCGCCACGGTCAAACGACTTGCCCATTAACTGAGGCCAATTACTCAGCCGAGTCCTCATGACATTCCAGTCATGCACAGGGCCAAAACGGCTCTAAAAAATACAGAAAAAAAAAAAGAAAAAATGTCAACAAATACAAAAAAGAATATAGCAAAAATAAAATGAAATCTAATAATAAATTTAAAAAATGAAAACAAGCCTAAAAAAGTTGAAAAAAATGGATTTTTAAAAAAAAACCTTATTCACAGTTTGGGATATTATAAAAATTCAAAAAAAATGAATATATAAAAATAGTGATCACAACAAAACATTTTGACCCAATCTTTTCCAAATAAATCTAAATCATATAAAACATTAATTGTATAACATTTATATAATTTTTTACATTTATTGTTATTTTTTATATACTTGTAAAGGGGTACTCAGCCTTGCCCATAAGCTGACATGCACACTTAGCATGGGTGTGCATGTCTCGACCTGTTACTTGGCCAGCTTAGATAGACCACTAAACTAGATTTGTATTATTATTTTTTTGAAAAGAATTATTTTTGCTTATTCAATAGTCAGAGAAGAATATCTAGCTTTTCTTTAAATTGGTTTGGCTACAAAATAATTAATCTCAATATAATTCTCGTCAATTTTTTTATGGTGGGCTGTATATGAATGTCGATGAAATAGGGGAAATGATTTATATCTAATTAAAATGATATGCAAAACTTGGCCTAACAGATGTTTGTCACCAAGGTTAACGTATGATTTGATTTTCTGAAATTGAAAGTTTTATGAAATAATAAAGTTGTACTTTAAATTTTCTCCATTAATATTTAGATCAATTTACATAACTAAAAAATTTCAACCATCTGAATGTCTATCTCCACCACGAGGCATGAACGGGGAAGCTTTAGGCTAGATATGGATCCAGAACCAGACCCAAACAAATCTTGATCTATTGGACCTGAATCCAAACTACCAAGATTATTCTTAAGGTCCAGACTTGGACCTGGATCAAGTCATCCCAGCCGAACCGCCAATCCGCCATGATAAGTTATAATTGGATAATTATGCATGAGAGGTGATATACTCAAAGCCTTGAAACTAAAAACAGATAATTATTGCTTAAAGCACTTCTTCAGAGTTGAAGGCTACTTTTATGACTCTCCAATTGTCCATGCCATCAATTTCTTCTCCATTGTATGACAAGTGAACATGAAAGTTATAGTAAAAAGAACCGCATATATGCGCCACTATCACAGTGTCAATACATCATGGTGATCAAAATTGTTTCACATATGCACTCATGATACTATTTGCATGTGATTTATTACAATCCGGAACAAAAAGGACCAAGAACTTTTTTGCACATCACTGCCTTAGAAAATTAGGGTCAAGGGTTGGTAATTAATCATTACGCCAACTTCAACATGGCATACCCTTCTTGAAAACCATGAAAATGGTTTAGACAATACACCATGATACTTATACCATAACAGTACTGTTTGAAGACATTTTTCAGCACCTTGGTCTCTGATGCGGAATAAAGAGGAAGCCAGTCAATAAAGCCTTAACATACAGTGAAATTCCCAACAGTGTCAGAATTGCCGCATAATGGGTAAGAATCTTCCCAAGCACTCCAAAAGGCCACCTGCCAAGTTTCGCCTCTATCCTACATGTCTAAAGCAGTGCAGACAAATAAGCAATTTTGAAAAAATCAGCCTCTAGCACCCTGAACAGACCCCATAATTAGAATTATATTTTCGGTATGTCAAACAGCTGTAGGACCACTATCATAGGATTCGCCCCTATGGGTCAGGTTTCAACTTAATCGGACAATCCAGGACAAAGTTATGGGTTAAACATTAAACAGGGGTAGGCCACATGCTATTCCTGTGCAGCCTCTCTGCACCGTGCACAGTCCCGAGCAGTAAATTCATAGACCTGTATCTCATTCGTTCTAAGTTGGATTGCTCTCAAATTTGGTGAGTGTGTTCGTCTTATCAAGACAAGCGTTTTGCTATATGGCATGCCCCCATGACAATACCCGAACAAGGAGAAAAACTAGAGAGAATTTTATGATTTGTGAAGATAGTTGCAGAAAATTCAGCAACAGCATGCCTCATTTGAGTGGCCAAATCACGGCGTTCGCGTACCCGATCGACGTGAAACCAATTGTATTATGTGCGTAAGGTCTGAGGCTATCTCTAGTCCAAACCCCGCGTATGTGGATTTCACATACGGAGGCCTCAAAGCTGCTGTAAATGCCGACCGCTGGATTTCCAGATTCCGACCAAAAACTCAAAATGATGAAATCTTCATCCGGACATGAAATAGAGCTGCGTTTGTTACAACGTGATCGTAACGGCCTGCTCAGTGTGATTCAGCAAAGAAATCAAAGAAAAACATAAAGAAATAAGCACACTATTGATTCGAAGTTTTCAAGATCTATGCAAATTTCAAGTCGCATAATCGTGGCTTAAAAACATGATCTGAGGCTCGAAGTTGGTACCAAATCGATCGCCATGCCGAGCCCCACAAGAAAGCAATCATCTTTCGGCCAATTAGATGCCGGAGCAACCCCAAATCATCCATGGAAGATCAAGCAAGTTCTAGGGCAGCAGCAGGGACTGTTTTAAAATTTCACATATTGTTGAGCATGGGCAAAACAATCCTTTTACACTCAATTTTAGAATTTTTTTTAATTTAATTAAATTGTAATTATCATCAATTTAGGTAGTTTTTTGACATACATCCATGTTTGGGCCCAATTCTATAAGTACATATTAAACACAATTGTTATGGGACCCTTGATGCTTTGAGCTCATCAATAAAATTTGAGAGTTTTTCACGTTCAAATTGCGGGTACGTCTTGTAGAGAGAGAGATGAGAGAGAAGAAAAGGGCCGGTACCCTTTGGTAAAGTAATTTTCTCTCTCCTCCTCTTTTCTTTTTCTTTCTCTTTCTCCCTCCTCCTCTTTTCTTTTTCTTTCTCTTTCTCCCTCCTCTTTTCTTTTTCTTTCTCTTTATCCCTCCTCTTTTCTTTTTCTTCTCTCACCTCCTCTTTTCTTTTTCTTTCTCTCTCCTCTTTTCTCTCTCTTTCTCTCTTCTCCTCTTTTATCTTTCTTTCTCTATCCTCCTCTTTTCTCTTTCTTTCTCTCTCCTCCTCTCATCTCTCTCTTTCTCTCTCCCCTCGTCTATATCTTTCTTTCCTATTTCTTCTCTGAGCTTATTTATCCACTTTCCTTCTTTTTTCTTTATCTTTCCTTTCTCTTTCTTCTCTTTCCTACTCTCTCTCTGTTCTCTCTCCTTCCTCTTGGTTCATGCATGGCAGAGTCCATCGCCTAGCATGATGCCCTCTTGCTTCAAGGACACGAACAGTGAGTTGGGCCTTAACCCGAGTGGCGGGCCGGGCATCTGTCAAGGTCTTCTTGTCTTCCCTTCTGGCATGGACGGCAAAACCACATCGCTGTCCATGTTCTCTCTTTTTTCTTTATTCTCGATCATGGACGGCGGAAGCACATTGCCGCCCATGTTTTTTCTCTTCTCTCATTCTTCTGTCATATACGGCGGAAGCACATCGCTGCCCATGTTTGCTCTCTCCTGTTAATCTTCTGTCATGGACAGCAGAAGCACATCGCCACCCATGTTTTCTCTCTCCTCTTAATCTTCTATCATGGAGGGAGGAAGCACATCGCCAACCATATTTTCTCTCCTCTTAATCTTTTGTCATGGACGGTGGAAGCACATCTACACCTATATTTTATCTCTCCTCTTAATCTTCTATCATGGACGGCGAAAGCACATCACCGCCCATGTTTTCTCTCTCCTCTCATTCCTGTGTCATGGACGATGGAAGCTCATCGATGTCCACATCTTCTCTCTCTTCTCTCATTCCTCTATCATGGACGGTGGAGGCTCATTGCTGCCCATGTTTTCTCTCTCTTCTTACTCTTCTGCCATGGCGGCGGGAGCTCATCACCGTCCATGTTTTTTTCTATCTTTTCTCTCATCGCAGCCCATGTTCCCTTGCTCTCTTCTCTCTCTTTCTTCTTCTTTCTTTTCCTTCTCTCTTTCCTCTCTCTCTTTTTCCTTTTCTCCCTCGTTGCTCATCTTGTCTTCTTCTCACATGCACGATATCGATAGTACTGTGTATGTCTCTCTTTCTCTCTCTTCTTTCTTCTCTCTCTCTCTCGTTTGACTAAGAGAGGCTAAGACAACATTGTCATGGTAGTCTTAACATCTAGCAGTATTGTTGTTGAGTCGGTCCTAGTTACCGTGCCCTCCTTACTGCCACGATAGGCTAACCATTGTGCCAGGCCGGCCGATGATCGTCCTGGCATCTAGTAGTATTTATGTTGTGTCGGTCTAGTTACCGTGCCCATCTTGCTACCACGCCGGGTCAATCACTTGTTGATCTAGTTGTTGTGTTAGTCTCGCCGCCTAGTTAAAATACCTCTGATCTACCCCTTTCTTCTTCTTTCACTTGTCATCTTACCCTTTCTTCTTTTGGATGTGCACGTCCATGTACATTCGCTCAAAGACAAGGTGGGGTCTCTTTCGACCCACTTGTCTTGTAAAATTAACCTTGTGTGTGATTGCAGAAACAAGAGAATACAGATCAAAGGAGGTGATTACGAACCAGTTCTACGACGGGGGGACGCCCACGCGAGCCAACTAAAGTGAGTCCCAAACCCACCTTAAATTCCTCTCTCATATGTATACCTGCCCTCGTTCCTGAGCGAGGTTCCCAAGAGAGCGATCTCAAAGTCCCGGGTTCCCCTGAAACCTAAGACACGTACCGCTCGATCATCTATATCCGAAAGGTGAGATCGAGGCACCTAACCATCTTGACGACTCCACTGGGGACTTACTACCCCTTCATTGGGTCGTTCTTGTTTGGCTAGTTGTTTTCCTTTGTTTTTTTGCTTTCACACATCACATGGTTGCTGGGTTTCTTAACCCTTTTATCTGAATCGCGGATTTTCTAATCTCTGCATTCGTGAGCGTTCCCCGGGAACAAGTTCCTCTAACTTCGTTCCCAACCTTCCTTTTGAGCAAAGACCCAGTGTCTAGCTCCTAGGTCTTAACCTGGATTGACGTGAAAAGGAACTTAAAGGTCCCTAACTCCCCATCTCCATGCCCTGGTGGAACTTCCACCAAGGCGTCCTGCATTTGTAGCACATCTGCTTCCACTCACAGCAAGCACCCATTCACAAGCAAGTCACTTGTCGGTCGCATTGCCGAGGTATGCTGGAAGGCTGCCCAGTCCCTTTCTGTAAAAGGCAAGCAAGTTGTCATTGCTGTAGTGGGTCGCCGCAAGGCTACCCCCCACATTCTTGCACCACCAAAAGTCTCTACCCTTAAAGGCCAGATACATCGAGGCGATGACCCTGGGGCCTCCACCTCTTGTACACACCCTAAGGCTCGTGGCTCATCCACTCGAGCCACACCTCGAGGCAACCCTTACGTTACCTCGAGTCAACGTCTAGGATCAGGCCTCTCAAGCTCAAGTCCTGCACATGTTGTGCATGTGCATCCCACCACTCGGGGCAGCGTCATCATTGTGTTCAACCTGAGTACACGAAAGACGACTCCCTTGTCCTCTTACTCAGCACACACTAGCGCACCTTGTAAGCGTCAGGCCTCCACCTGTTCTCTTACAAACACCTGCTTGTGGTTCTCGACCCCCTAGGGTCAGACCACTTGCTCAAGCTCAGGTTGACCTCCAAGTCAGCCGTGATCCTTCTTCGAGGGGCGCACACGCGTCGCCGTCACAAACAGCCCCTCACCCCCGACTCAGGCATCCTCATGAGTCAACCCTTCTCCTGCCTGCCCCTCCTCCTTTGGGCAAGAACCTTCAGCCTTGGTATTCGAAGACCTTCCCTAAGAGTACCATCTTGAACCAGCCCCATCATATTGGTCATGCCTCTAGAGCTCACAAGAGAGTTCAAGGCAAAACCCAATGAGAGATTAGGTCCTTCATCCTCCCTGGCTCAAGATGACCCCAGTTCCTAGCCCACACCTGTTGCTCCACCTAATGGAAACAGCTCTTTCTTGTGCAAGAAGGGATGATCAGCTACAGTCTCGATCACAATTCTGGCATGAGGTCCATCAAAATCTCAAAGCTAAATGCGATAGCGGTCTGCAAATTCTGATTAGGAAAGCAACCAAGACAGTCTGGGCAACCAGCTCTGATGACCCTCCTTAAGTGAACCCCTTCTACCCTCTTCAGATAACAAGGCCTGAAGAAGAAGTCCATGAACCCTGCACTGTGATTAGTGTTGTAGAAGATCACCCAGTTACTCAGCAGTCATGGTCCTAAGACCGTCGAGAACCGGTCCTCATGCGATCGGCATACAAGACTCGAGTCCAGTCAAGGCATGCTGACCGATCTACTACGTGCCACCCGTCAAGCTCGAAAGCCCTCAACTACAGCTAACGTTGACCTCCCTAGAGAAACAGTCAACGTAATGGTTGTAAATGAGCCTAGCGACTATCAGGAAGAGCGCATGAATAAGTTCGCAGACATGGTGCGTGCAATGATGGAGAAGATTGATCGCATAGATGCCATAAGACAATTGGCTAACCATGAGGTCAATTCCCATCATTCAGATGATGCACCTTTAAGGCAACCTCTTCCCTCTGCTTCACAGGATAATTATGTCCCTCACCCCATCTCACAGGCAAACATCGATGCTATGGTGACCCATAGTTTAAAGAATAGACAAATCTCGAGAATATAGGGTGCTACGCCTTATCAAAAGCCGTACCCTTCATACATTGACCAGGTACAATTTCCCTCAGATTACAAGAAAGGGAAGTTTCCCCTGTTCAATGGAACCACATACCCAAACCAGCATATCGCCCACTTCCAAGCAGCATGTCGAGAGATAGCTACTAATGGTAGACTCCTTCTCTGTCAGTTTGTTGAAACCCTTGACGACCCGGTATTCCAGTGGTATGCTCGGCTTCCCCCAAACTCAGTACATACTTGGGGGGAATGGAGAAACTCTTCCACCAACGTTTCTATAAGGTCGAGAGAGAGGTTCAAACCATCGAGCTTCTCACCCTGACCCAAGATCCCGATGAGCATGTGGATCAATTCATATTAAGGTGGAGAAACATGGCTGCTCACCATCCCAGTCCCATGCCTGAGAAAGAAGCGATTCAAACCTGTGTACGAAATTTGACACTTGAAATTGCTCTACATGTTGAGACCTCCAACCCGACCTCCATGTTAGAACTGATCTCCAAGTCTGTCCGCATATAAAGTCTGTCATGCCACCACAGCGAGTCACGACAACAGTCTACAAGCTCATGGAACAATAGGGGCAATGGTAGCTCTCGGACTAATACCTGGGACAACCAACCCAAAGGAGTGATCAGCGCAGCCGTCACGGTTAGCGATCCAAAGAAGGCTCCCTCCCAAACTTTGGACCTCTCCAAAGGGGTAAACACAACGAAAGCACCTCAGGCAGGCAAGCAACAACAGTCATACAACCGAGTACCCCCACCTGCGAACCTTAATCGAGATGATTGTTGGACCAAGCATAGGAATAAGGTCTACCCCTTTGAAAAGGAATGGGTCCCTGCAATACTCAAGATTTCTAGTGGAACAGAACATGATCGAGCTCTCAAAGACTAAGTTCCCTGATCAAGTTGGACTCGATGCCCAGGCAAATTACTGTGCTTACCATCGAAGGATCAACCATCCCACAGAGGACTGCTACACACTAAAAGACATTATCGAGGCCCTGATTCCAAAGGGGTCAGATAAAACTTGAAGAGATGAAGGAGGCATTCGCGGCAGCAGAGGCCTCCCACGCAGTGACAGTCCAAGAGGAAGATGAAGCGTCTGATCTCCTTTGTGTCATGTTCATTATGATGCTTCAAGAAGGTCTCATCTCACCGAAACCGGTAAGGCAACCTCGACGCCTTGCTCAGGGAACTGAGAACCATTGGTGCACGTACCATCAGATATGGGACCATGACCTCAGCTAATGCTTCAGTTTCCATGATATAATCATAAAGGAAATACAGGGATGCCAAGAGTCATTCCAAAAAGAGATCCCCAAACCATTGCTCCATCGGTACGAGAGAACCTCCGAATACAAGTCCTGAGTAATGATGATTCAGATCCTGCTGAACCCTCGACCTCCCAGCCATGGATAGTTCATCACGGGCGAAGCAGACTCAAGTCCTTAAAGCGAGAAGTAGTTTGCCAAGCTAAGGCTGTTCATAAGCCTAGCGACACGAATCAAGTACTTCTGATGAAACCAGCAGAAGGCAAGCCCTAAGGGCTGCTCGCTAAAGAAGAAAGATGGCTCAACCACCAGTTGAGCATGAATTTCTCAAGCCTCTTCCCCTACTGCCAACTTTACTAGACTTTATCCCTGGCTCGATCATCCTTCCTTAATCATCCCATCAAGAAGATGTCCCCATGCCATCCTCTCCTCAGAGCATGACCAATGAGGGTGACGATGTTCAAAGCACTCCCCAATGGTTTGAGCAGGGGAAAGACCTAAAATACTCCCTGCACACATCCAACTCTGGTGATGATGCAAAAAGCTGCCCAGATCGGTCCAATGAGAGGAACGACCTTAAAAGTCCCTCACTTACGGACCTTTCTCCTCCTTCTTCTTCTTCTTCTCATCCTTCCTCTTTTATGTCTCATGCAGGTACAACTTTGAACCAATATAAGCAAGATGCAATGGAGGCGGTTGAAAAAGACGATGGCCCAGGCAGCTGGATTCTTAACAGTTGCCTATGCCTTGTTAACCAAAGCCAAGGCAGATCCATCTTCTTCAAAGAAGCACAAGATGTTAAAACCAAAGAAAACCTAGTGGCCCCCTGAGGCTGACTTTGAGTAGAGATCGAGAGAATCAAAAAGCCAGAACTTCTATTCTCAGAAAGCTTGCCACATGGTACAAGTCTATGAAGTATCATCCAGTGCAGGGCAAACACTGCAAAGACCATGTAATTCATACGAGGGCATTTCTTGTCCCACAATCACTGAATCTCAACTTCCCTGTAACCTTCAAATTAAACTCCTACAGCTGGATACGACGTACATATTTGAAGTCAATCCTTTTGTGCCTCAATTCGAGAAAGATGTAGAAATCATGACCTACCTCGGAACTCTATTAGAGGCAGAGATGTTAGGATCATGGGTCTCAGCACTTGAGATTAATGAGAAGACCTATGGAGTCAATGATGAGGAGTTGCAGGAGGCCTTAGAAGAATGGGAAGAAGGTGGACAAGCCACAGCTGACGAGCTCAAGGAGATAAACCTAGGAGATGAAGCAAACTTCAGACCCACTTTCATCTCTGCAAATATGTTGTCATAATAGAGAGAACTTTACTGCCTTCTTGCGAGCAAACCGAGATGTCTTTGCCTGACTTTATCATGAGATGCCTGGTATAGATCCTCAAGTAACGGTTCACCGCCTCGACATCAATACTTCACTGAAGCCTGTCAAGCAGAAATCGAGGATGTTCAGGTCTAACCTTGAAATGCTGATAGATGCCAAGGTGACCAAACTCAGTCAAGTTGGTTTCATTCGCGAAGTTAAGTACCCTAAGTGGCTCGAAAATGTTGTTCCAATCAAGAAGAAAATGACCAAATCAGGGTCTGCATCGACTTCCGCGACATGAATACTGCCTGCCCCAAGGATGACTTCCCATTGTCGTTCACCGAGATGCTCATCGATTCTACGGCTCACCGCCAAATCTTCTCCTTCATGGATCGATACTCTGGGTATAATCAGATATAGACGGCACACAAAGATGAGGAAGCCACTGCGTTCTTGACCCCAAAAGGGTTCTTCTACTACACGAAGATGCCTTTTGGATTGAAGAATGCTGGTGCCACATATCAGATAGCAATGACGGCCATCTTCAAAGACATGATGCACAAAGGGGTGGAATGTTACGTACATGACTTGGGGGTAAAATCTGAAGAGAAAGACACTCACATGAGAGACCTTGACAAGGTGTTCGAGCGATTACGCCTGCATCAGCTCAAAATAAACCCACTGAAGTGCGCTTTTAGCGTGTGCTTAGAAAATTTCTTGGGGTTCATTGTTAGACACCGAGGATTGGAAGTTGAGTCGGTCAAGATCAAGGCGATTCAGGAAATGCCGCCATCAATTACTTTACGAGAGCTGCGATCCCTCCAAGGACAGTTGGCTTATATCCGCAGGTTTATCTCAAACCTCTCAGATTTCTATAGACCTTTTACGCACCTATTAAAGAAGGACACCCCATTCATCTAGGATGAAGCATGTCAGGCAGCCCTTGATGACATCAAGCATTATTTACTCAATCCTCCAGTGCTCTCAACACCAATGTTAAGAAAACCCCTCATCCTGTACCTGACTGTCCTCGACGAATCGCTCGGGGCATTGTTGGCCCAGAACAATGACGAAGGGAAAGAAACCGCATTATACTATCTCAATCGCGGGATGCAAGGGATAGACAAGAATTATCCCCCTATAGAGAAGATGTGCTTCGCCCTAATCTTCTCGATACAAAATCTCTGCCACTACTTGCTCGGTCATGAAGTAAAACTTATATCGAAGGAAAATCCCGTAAAGTTTCTCCCCCTGTCAGGACGCCTAAGTGGGTATTATTGCAGATGGAATTTGACATCACGTATGTCCCACAAAAGGCCTTCAAGGGCCAAGCCTTGGTTAATTTCCTCACAACACACCTCGTACCGACGGAGTCCTCTTTATCAAGTGACCTCCCCGAAGTATTCTTTGCAGAACTAGCTTATGCATGGGAGATGTATTTCGATGGAGCCTTCTAATCTGATCGAGGAGGTGCCAGAGAGGTATTCCTGACTCCGAAAGGAGTATTGCCACTTTCTTTCTCTCTGACCAAGGTCGGTTCTTATAACGAGACAGAATATTAGGCCAGCCTTTGATCTAGGTTTGAAGCAACTCAAGATCTATGACGACTCTGAGTTGGTCATTCACACGTTTAAAGGGATCTAAGATGTAAGAAATGACACTCTCAAGCCCTATCATGATACAGTAAAATCGTATATGGCCCAACTTGAGGATGTATCCTTGAGCCATATCCCCAGAAGGCTAAACTCGTAGGCAGATGCACTCGTAAAGCTTGGAGCTACAATTCAATTATCCGCATCAAGGCCCACGCCTGTCTGGGTCGCAGAGTGGAGACATATTGAACTAAAAACCGAGGTAGACGTGGATGATGAGAGAAATCTCTTCCCCAAGTGCCCTCCTCATCCATTCCAAGCACTTCTATCAGCTAAAGAAGTTATCAAGACTAAACAAGAAATGGCACGAGGTCAAGGTGCTAAGGTTCAAAGCTAAGAATCGGACTTCTTCGACCCAATATGCACAGAAGTCGAGCAGATAGAAGATTGGAGAGAGCCCATCACTAATTTTCTAAGACATGGTAGACTCCGGGAGGATCGTGCCGAGCGCAATAATGTACATCGAATGTCTACCAAGTATACCCTCCTTGAAGGAAATGCTCTCTTCAGACGATCATTTGACTGTATTCTTCTTAGAAGTGTGGACGCACAAAAAGCAAACAAGGTCTTGGAAGTAGTACACTCAGGCATCTGTGGATTACACCAGTCCGGTCCCAAGCTTTATGAACGGAAACGCAGATTGAGGTACTATTGGCCTTCGATGATTGTTGATTCCTTAAACTATGCTAAGCAGTGTCAGGTGTGCCAAATACATTCAAGCATTATTCATCAGCTTCCAAAGCCCCTACACCCTACAGTGGCATCATGGCCCTTCTCACAATGGGGTATGGACATTGTAGGGCCTATTGACCCTCCTTCAACAATGGGTCATGTCTTTATTCTAGTTGTAATAGATTACTTCTCCAAGTGGGCTGAAGCGGTCCCCCTTAAGCAAGTCCTTGGGACCACATTGGCTAATTTCATTCGACATCATATCATATACCGGTTTGGAGTGCCTGACCGGATTATATCCAACAATGGACCTTAGTTCAGAAGTCACCACATCGATCGCTTGGTTAACCAGTTCGGTTTCGAGTGGAAGTACTCGACTATGTACCACCGTCGAGCCAACGGATTAGCTGAAGCTTTCAATAAGACCATGCTCAACGTTTTAAGGAAATCGGTATCGAAGACGAAGAAGAACTGGCATGAGAAGCTTCATGAAGCCTTGTGGGCCTATCGCACTACCACACGAAATGCCACCAATTCCACTCCTTATTCCCTGGTCTATGGCGGTGAAGCAATTTTACCTTTTAATATTCAAATCCCTTCATTACGTGTTGTTGTACACTAAGGACTAATCGAAGACGACAAGGTCAAACTTTGATATTAAGAGTTGGATACGCTTGATGAAAAGGGGTTGGAAGCTCAACAGAACCTCGAACTCAACCAAAGGAGAATGAAGAGAGCCTTTGGCAAGTCAATCAAAGTCTGCTCATTCACCCGTGGGGATCTGGTTCTAGCCGTCAAGAGGCCGATTGTTATGCATGGGTGGCGCAAAGGGAAGTTTGAACCCAAGTAGGAGGGTCCCTTTATAGTAAAAAAGGTCTTGCCAAATGGAGCTTACATACTTGCACATCGTGATGGAGAGGAGGCAATGCCCCCTATCAATGGACGATACTTAAAGAAATACTACCTATGATACATACTCAACGATACTCAATGCACAATAGAAAAGAGTTAAAAGGACGGTAAAAAAAAAAAAGGCAAGACAGTTCAAACAAGGATTAACTCTTTTTATTTCATTAGAAGGAGTTACAAGCCAAAAAACTCATTATTAGGGAGGTTACAAATCTCTTACATCTGAGGAAAAGGAAACAGCTAACGCCAAAGCGTTGCTCTTGCATATGAGGATATGAGAACGATTACAAGCACAAACCCGCAGTGTTGCTCTTGCATCTGAGGAAAAGAAAACAGTTAATGCCAAAGCGTTGCTCTTGCATATGAGGATATGAGAATGATTACAAGCACAAACCCACAGTGTTGCTCTTGCATCTAAGGATAAAAGAACGGTTACATGTTAAAAAAAGAGATGCCCTCATCATGAAGAAGAAGCAAAAACACTTGCAAGTCAGCTTCAATTCATCTGTCGGGTGCTCTCAAAGAGGATGGATACATGCTAAAAGAAGAAGCCAACCATTTTTGAGTCAGCTTCAACTCATCTGACGAGTATATCAAACAAACGATGCAGACTTCTCTGGCAAGGAACTGGCTTATGATGGAGAGCATATCTCAGTGCGTGCCCTTCCACAGAACAACATGGACTTCACTGTTGTGCTAGAGAACTTGACTCCCAACAGGCTTCATAAGTCCGACCTTACCATTGGTCACCACCCTTTGCCAACCCCAGTCATCGTCGTGCACGATCACAGTAGAACACAATTCACTGTCTTTCATCAAAGGGTCGAGTAAGCAATAGTTGCACACGACTAACTCCCGGCACATAATGTCCCTGGCCACGTGTGACCAAGGCACTAGCACCACGTGAGATTAGCGTCGGTTGTGTTTCAGAGACCCAGCGCCAGCTGCGTATCCTAAAGTTAGCACCAGTTGTGTTTCTAAGACCCACCATCGGCTGTGTATCCTAAAAGCTAGCACCAGCTATGTTTTTGAGGCCCAGAGCGGGCTGCGTATCCTAAGGTTAGGGCCGGTTGTGTTTTCAAGGCCCCTCGCCACTGCGATTGTTCACCTCCCGATGACCCTTCGTTTCCCCACACTTCCTCGGCTCCCGTGACCCTTCGGTTGCCCAAGACTCTTTGTCTCCCCGGTGACTGTGAACCTTCCCGAGACCCCTCGTCGTCCTTCAATGGATCGAATTCCCAAGACCCCTCATTTTCCTGCAGGGACCCTTCATCTCCAAGTGATTGTTCGTATCCCAAGACCCCTCGTTTTAACTGTTCGTATCCTACGACCTCTCTGTTCCCTACTGGAAAATTCCCCTCTTCCATCGAAAACCCCTTGCAAAGCCTTCCTACACACTGCCAGAAAACTACCAGAAATCAGCGGAAGTCCCCAGCCAGCCCTCTGCTGCAACTTTCGCCCTTCTTCCCCTTCTCCAAGATACCCAAAACTACTGCCAAAATCTCTGAAGCTCCCCGACAAAACCCCCATCTTTTCCTCTCTAAACCTAGCCGGCAAACTTCTGCAAACCACGCATTCCCTCCAGTGTTCTCTTTTCTCAGCCAGAACCTGCCCCTACTTGCCGGCAAACTCCTGCCTGACTCACTTGAGTGCTCTACGCGCTCGCCGAAAATCATGTCGGGAGCTCTCTCACTCTCACTGCTCAATTACCTTAGCCGATTTATCTTGGGTGAAAAACAATAAAAATGGGGTTTACCCACCTTATATTGACAAAGCTTCCTTGAAATGCCCCCCACAAATCAGGACTGCCAGTCACATCCTGGAAGGCCAAAGGACAATGAGCCGGATCGAGTCGGGCTCTGACCCGAGGCCCGAATGAAAAGTTTGTCGTCGTCCATGAAAACTCTAGCAAACAGGGACCAGGACTAGGTCGGGCTTGGCCCAAGGCCCGAACACTAACCTGTACCTAGCACCGGCTGTGTTCGCTAACGCCTAACGCCGACTGTGTTTGCTGATACCAGCGCCGGCTGTGTTCTCCAATGAACCCAGTGTCAGTTGAATTCTCAAATTTGCTGCCACGTGTGATGCCACTGTGCACGCTAGCGCCATTTATGTTGCCTCCGCTAAACGTTGTGTACGCATCAACACTTCCACTTCTCAAACATGTTGTCGTGTGTGTAACACGCCTCATGCTAAACGTCAGGCATGTTCTAGCATCGCGCATGTTATAACTTGGTCATCACTGAGTGTGTCCTACCACTATCCCTAGTGGAGTTGCATCCGGGTTGTTCCATTTAGGCCATGACTTGTCATCCCCAATAGAGTTAGGAGCAGGCCACTGTCCCTCATCCCCAGTACGAGCAACACCCGTACTACAGTCCATTGATCCCCAGCGGAGTTAAGATTGTGCTTACCTCTTTAATCCCTTAAGGGTCAGTCTCACATCAAGCTATCCTACCCCCAGGCGTTGGGTTACCTCTCATGAGCCTATGCCCCATGGAGTTCCATCCTTCACCTTAAGGAGTCATACTTGTCCTCTAATCCCCAGTGAAGTATGCTTCCTATCTAAAACCCCTGCTATCGTTTTATCCTCAGGGAGTCAAATTACTATCCACAGACCTATCCCTCATGAAGCTTCGCCTACATGGTGACCCACACAATGGTTTGTGCCGCATGACCTTAAACTGCACAGACTTGGTCTAGATGCACGACCTTAAACTCCATGGTCCAAACTATATGACCTTAAACTGTAGTGAAGGTCTAGTTGCACGATCGTAAACTGCATGGTCTTAGCTGTGGGACTTTAAACTGCACAGCCCTGGTCCAGCCTATATGACCCTAAACTATAGTCTACGTCCTAGCTACATGACATTAAAAGGCTTAGCATCATGGTCCAAACTATATGACCTTAAAACTGTAGCAAAGATCTAGTTGCACAACCTTAAACTGCATGGTCCTAGTTGCATGACTCTAAACTGCATAACCACGGTCCAAGCTATATGACCTTAAACCATAGTGCACGTCCTGGCCGCATGACGTCAAATTTCTTTGCACAGGTCCTGAAGGCATGACCTTAAATACGCCCCCACATACGCGCACATGCCCTTTACATGCATCTTCACGCACATCTTCCCTAACCGACCCATTCATATGGGTGCGCCACTTTCATTACCTCCCTCCCCATTGAGTCCATTCCTTTTATCACCCTCCATCATTACCCAGTGAGTCTCACCCATGCTCAAAAAACGGCGAGCCATCCCGCCATCCATATCCATCGTCAGCTAGTGGGTCACCACTTTCCACCTTACATCCATACATCATCCATCTTTTGCATGCAGCACTCATGCCATCTCCCCAAAGTGAGTCAAACCACCACCCTTCTCACTTCATGGCCTCTACAAACTGCCATACATCACCATAACGGTCCAAGCGATATGACTCGAAAGTATAGTAGACGTCCTGGTCGCATGACGATAAAAGGCTTCGCATAGGTCCCGAAGGCATGACCTTAAATATGCCTTCACAAAAAAAAAAAGAAAAAAAAAGAAAATATAACGGGCATGGTGTATACCAGGACAAAGGAACGTCATGAGTAAAAATGATGCACAGGCATGGTCACGAAACCATGAGTAAGAGAGTTCCGTGAAAATAAAACCCGGGCAAGGTGAACACCTCGAAAAATGGCACTGTGAGTAAAAATGAAAAAATAAGGGTGGACATGGCCAAAAAGGTCATGGGTAAAAGAACCCCAAATAAAAGGAAGTTAGTGAAAACTGTCTCCACGACGCCACTTCCCAAGTTCAAGTGAAAATCCACAAAGGACGCTTGGACCAATAAACAAGTTGATGCAGCGTTCGCCTCAACAAGCGGCTTCAGCCCATACTCAAAGAGAAAAATCCTCGGTGTCACAATATCAAGACCAAAAAATACGAGCTTCAAGGAGAATATTCCAACAGCCTGATTCCATTTGCAAAAAGGACTCGAAGGAGAGAAAACTCACCAAAAAAGGCAAGACAAGTCTCATGAAGAAGAGCATTATTCCCACAAGGTCGCTAACACACTTCAAAGATGTTGAAGAAGCCCCAAGAAAGCCAAGTCAGCCATGACTTTGGACCTATGATACAGCAATTAGGATTGAATCCTCAGGGGTCACCTCAGAAGAAGAAGAGAGGTATCTTAATTATCGAAACTGCAAAGTAGTGGGTAGGGGTTATACTCAAAGCCAGTCACCTCGATAAACTGAGGTACCCTGCCTGCCAAGGAATATCTGGTGCACAACTCAGACGGACGCCAACCAAAGGCCCTCCAGTAGACCATTCAAAACAAACAAAACAAAATCCTTGAAATGTGGATCAACACCTGAGGAATACAGAAACCCAGACCAAATGGGAAAAAATGCCCTTCAAGCACGGCACTCGACTGCCAGACGGGTCTGATTCTGACCAACAAGGTCCGTACAAAATCCTTAGCTGACAAAATCACAATCAGTCCCTTGAGGGTGAGGACTTTGACAGAATCCCTCAAAAAAGTCTCTTCTCCGCCTAAAGTCTCCACGGATGGACCTGTACATTGAATCCAAACATCTGAGCATCCTAGTTACAGCACTGCGTGAATCTCCTCGATGTTCATGTGGTCCTGCGACTAGGAAGAAAAGAGTAATAAAGCCGAAGGAAATTTTCTGAGTGTTGTCCTTGTCACTTCTCTCGAAGCACAACATTCAATGGGGCAAGCTATTTGAAGACATTTTTCAGCACCTTGATCCCTGATGCGAAATAAAAAGGAAGCCAGTCAATAAAGCCTTAACATACAGTGAAATTCCCAACAGTCTCATAATTTCCCCATAATGGGTCAGAATCTTTCTAAGCACTCCAAAAGACCACCTGCCAAGTTTCGTCTCAATTCGACATGTCTAAGATAGTGCAGACGAAGAAACAATTTCAAAAAAATCAACCTCTAGTACCCTGACGTGGACCCCATAATTAGAACTATATTTTTGGTGCATCAAACAACTATGAGACCATAGTCATTGGATTTGGCATGGTCGAAAGCCCCTATGGGTCAAATTTGGACTTAATCAGACAATCCAAGGCAAAGTTATGGGTTAAACATTAAAAAGAGGTAGGCCGCACGTGTTCCAGTGCGACCTCCCTACACCAATCTCCATTAAAGGAGGCTGGTGTGTACAGTCCCGAGCGGCAACTTCAAAGACCCGTATCTCATTCATTCTAATTCAGATCGCTCTCAAATTTGGTGAGCGTGTTCGTCTTATCAAGACGAGCATTTTGATATGTGGCACGCCTCGTGATGATACCCGAGCAAGGAGAAAAACTTGCAAAAAATTGATGATTCGTGAAGATAGTTGCATAAAATTCAACAGCAGCATGCCTCCTTTAAGCAGCCAAATCACGACGCTCGCGTACTCGATCGATGCGAAACCAAATACATTATGTGCGTAAGGTCTGAGGCTATCTTGGATCTAGATGAACAGTTGGATTTCATATATGGAGGCATCAAAACTGTTCTAAATTCCTGCTATCGAATTTTCAGATTCGGGCCAAAAACTCAAAACGACAAAATCTTCATCCAAACACGAAATCGAGCTGTGTTTGTTGCAACGTGATCGTGATGGCATGTTCAATGTGATTCAGTGAATAAATCAAAGAAAAACATCAAGAAACAAGCACACGATCCGAAGTTTTCAAGATCTATGTAAATTTCAAGTCGCATGATCGTGGCTTAAAAACATGATCTGAGGCTCGAAGTTGTTATCAAATTGATCGCAATGTCGAGCCTCGCAAGAAAGCAATCATCTTTCGGTCAAATAGACACCGGAGCAACCCCGAATCATCCATGGAAGATCATGCAAGCTCTAAGGCAGACCAGGGACTATTTTGGAATTTCACACATTGTTGAATAAGGGCAAAACAATCATTTTGCACTCAATTTTAGAATTTCTTTTAATTCAATTAAATTGTAATTATCATAAATTTAGGTTGTTTTTTGGGATACAACCATGTTTGGGCCCAATTCTATAAGTACATGTTAAACATAATTGTTATGGGACCCTTGATTCTTTGAGCTTATCAATAAAATTTGAGAGTTTTTCACGTTCAAATTGTAGGTATGTCTTGGAGAGAGAGAGGAGAGAGAAGAAAAGGGCTGGTATCTTCGGTAGGATAATTTTTTCTCTCTTTCTCTTTTCTCTATCTTTCTCTCTCCTATTTTCTCTCTCTCCTCCTTTCTCTCTCCTCCTCTCATCTCTCTCTTTATCTCTCCCCTCATCTATGTATTTCTTTCCTACTTCTTCTCTGAGCTTCTTTATCCACTTTCCTTCTTTTTTTTTATCTTTCCTTTCTCTTTCTTCTCTTTCCTACTCTCTCTCTTTATTCTCTCTCCTTCCTCTCTATTCATGCATAGCGGATTCCATCGCCTAGCATGATGCCTTTTTGCTTCAAGGACACGAACAGTGAGCTGGGCCTTAACCTGAGTGGCGGGCTGGGTATCTGTCAAAGTCTCCTTGTCTTCTTTTCTGTCATGGACGACGGAAGCACATCGTTGTCCATATTCTCTCTCTTTTCTTTATTCCCTGTCATGGACGGCGGAGGCACATTGCCGCCCATGTTTTCTCTCTTCTCTCATTCTTCTATCATGGACGGTAGAAGCACATCGCTGCTCATATTTTCTCTCTCCTTTTAATCTTCTATCATGTATGATGGAAGCACATCGCTACCCATATTTTCTCTCTCCTCTTAATCTTCTATCTTAGACGATGGAAGCACATCGCCGCCCATATTTTCTCTCTCCTCTTAATCTTCTGTCATGAACGGCTTAAGCACATTGCTGCCCATATTTTCTCTCTCCTCTTAATCTTTTGTCATGGACAGTGGAAGCACATCGCTGCCCATATTTTCTCTCTCCTCTCATTCTTGTGTCATGGACAGCGGAAGCTCACCGCCGTCCACGTCTTCTCTCTTCTCTCATTCCTCTGTCATGGATGGTGGAGGCTCATTGCTGCCCATGTTTTCTCTCTCTTCTTACCTTTCTGCCATGGACGGCGAGAGCTCATCGCCGTCCATGTTCTTTCCTATCTTTTCTCTCATCGCCGCCTATGTTCCCTTGCTCTCTTTTCTCTCTTTCCTCTTCATTATTTTCCTTCTCTCTTTCCTCTATCGCTTTTTCCTTTTCTCCCTCATTGCTCATCTTGTCTCACATGCATGACATCGGTAGTACTATGCATGTCTCTCTTACTCTCTCTTCTTTCTTCTATCTCTCTCGTTTGACCAAGAGAGGTTGAGACAACATTACCATAATAGTCTTGTCGTCTAGCAGTATTATCGTTGAGCCGGTCCTAGTTACCATGCCCGCCTTACTGCCACGATAGGCTAATTATTGTGTCAGGCCGGCAGATGATCGTTCCGACGTCTAATAGTATTTCTGTTGTATCAGTCTAGTTACCGTGCCCGTCTTGCTACCACAGCGGGTCAATCACTTGCTGATCTAGCTGTTGTGTTAGTCTCGCCACCTAATTAAAATTCCTTTAATCTACCCCTTTCTTCTTCTTTCACTTATCCTCTTACCCTTTCTTCTTTTGGTTGTGCACGTCCGTGTACATTCGCTCAAAGACAATGTAGGGTCTCTTTCGGCCCACTTGTCTTTTAAAATTCACCATGTGTATGTGATTGCAGAAACAGGAGAATACAAGAAAAGGGAGGCGATTCCGAACCAGTTCTACAACTGGGGGGCTTTCTTCGTGATCTAAGAGGGAGCCCATGCAAGCCAGCCCAAGTAAGTCCCAAACCCACCTTAAATTCCTCTCTCATCGGTTGGTATACTTGCCCTCGCTCCTGAGCAAGGTTACCGAGAGAGCGATCTCAAAGTCCCGGGTTCCCCTGAAACCCGAGACGCGTGTCGCCCGATCATCTAGATCTGAAGGGCGAGATCGATGCACCTAACCAAGTACATTTACAATGATATATACATTTATTTACTTTATAATGATATATACATTTATTTACATACTCCTTACAACTTACTAAAATGGACAATACTAATGTGCCCCATGCGAGAAACTATATTTCTATAAAATTGGACCTTAAGTCCCCCATGGAGATGTATTATTGAGGTTATCAAAGATGTGAACAAGAGCCCCAATTTATAGGGTCACAAAGTTGTGTACTACTAAAAAAACTAACATATGCAATGAACCACCTTCCTAATATGGGTACACATAAGAAGAAAGAAAATATTGTTCCTAAACATCAGTGCAGGTTTCTATATTTTCCACAGTCCCCCTCAAACTCAAGATGCATTAAGAGAGGGTAACTTGAGTTTGGGCAACTGAAGGCAGGCGTTAGTAACAAAGCAGAAACAGAAGAAACTTGAGCAGCTATAAATTAGTGATCCTCAGAAACTGACATCTCGAACAAAGCAATCTTGCATAACAACAAATCAACATGCATTCGGAACAGACATGATCGAGTAATTTGATCATCAAACATGAGGCACTTGGAAGAGCTAACAGCAATCAGCAGCAAATCAACAAGCACTATTGGACCTTAGATTCGGAGTTGAGAATAGTAAGATCCAAAACATATCAGAAAGTCGAAATGTGACTCAGCAAAGAGACAGATCAGAGAGTCGAAACACGACTTGGTAGAGAGACGGATCAAAGAGTCGAAACATGACCCGACAAACAGATCAAAGAGTCGAAACACGACTTAGTAAAGAGACAAATTAGAGAGTCGAAACACGACTCAGCAGAAAGACAGATCAGAGAGTCGAAACACGACTCGACAGAGAGACAGATCAATGAGTGAGAGGGGGTCGAAGCAGAGAGTAGGTTTTTCCTTTGTAGAGTTTCAACGGAATAAGATTTTTCAAATTGAGGTTTCTCAGTTTCTAACTTGAAAAGTTTCAGACCTGATTAGGATTAGGTGAAGAATTAGCAGAATGGGAGTAAGATCTAGCGGAGTTGGTATAAACAGGGTTTTCAGGCAATTCCAGTAATCGGGTCAGTTAAATGGAATAGATTGCAAAAACCAAAGAAGCTCCATTACTGGAACCGACATAGAAATTAAGGTTTGAGCTCCTTTTTAAGTGATAGGACAAGAGAACGAGGATCAGTTAAAGAACCCAGAGAACTTCCATTCTGGTTAGGGCTAATAACTGAAGAAATAGAACAGGATTTGATGAAGCTAGGAAGAGAACAATGGTTTGAGATTTTCTCTGGTAAAGAGAGAGATGCGCATATGTTTGTGAAGAACTCAGGGTTAGGGTTCAAGGGATTGACAGGTGGTGATGAGAAGATTGGAAGTCCAAGCTCCCTTAAATCTTGAACGCTCCTTGTGGCACCTTCCCAGAGTGTGTGCACCTGATAGAGCAACAATGTTCTTATCAGTAAGCCCCATTTTCTTGATAAAGACTTGTCTCAGATGGTTACGACCTTTCATGGCATCAAGTAGGCGGCCTTCAACTGGTGGCTCGGTAGCCCAAAGAGAGAGAGGGGGTAAACTAAAGAGAGAAACAGAGCAATCTCTAGAGAGAGGGAAATTTCTTCCCTTGCATCACCCAGGCTTCACGATGGTGTGGAAAAGGTATTTGGTGTTTCAGTTAGGAAATTTCAGAGAGAGAGAGGTGAATTTGGCTGGTGGCGGAAAAGAGATAAGAGTAGTTTCAAAGGAGGAGAAGGTCTTGACATACCCGGAGGCAAATTCAGAGAAGGAGAAGGTCTCCTTATTGATGATGCCTGATCTTCCATTGAAGATGGGTTTTCGTTGTCGATATCCATGGCTACTTCTGGTTTTGTTGGGCAAGCCTTGGGATCGAGAAACCCAGTTTTTCTTTCTCAATATCTTTCACTTTTTCTCTCTAAACCCTTCTTCTGCAATTGAAGAAGGTCTCTCTCTCTGTCTCTCTCTCTCTCTCTCTCTCTTGAAAAGGCAGAGAAGACCCTTGGCCTTAGCCTAGGTTTTGGACTGTGGGGGAAGGTAAGGGAGAAGAGAGAGAGAGAGAGAGAGAGAGAGAGAGGGGAAAGTGGTTGGATTAATTTGTCCAACACATACCTGTTTTGGGTTTGGTGATGCGAAGTGATTGGAAAGAAGGAACAAAGATCGTACTGTTTCACGGCTCAATCAGATGGGATAGCATCGAATAATAATAGATTAATAGACTTGATCGAGGAATAACAAATTAAGACTCGATTGTACAGGAATTGACATAATGAACATGAATCTGACTCTGATATCATGTGAGAAACTGTATTTCTATATAATTGAGCCTTAAGCCCCCATGAAGATGTATTATTGAGGTTATCAAAAATGTGAACAAGAGCTCCAATTTGTAGGGTTACAAAGTTGTGTATTATTAAAGAAACTCACATATGTAATGAACCACCTTCCTAATATAGGTACACACAAGAGGAAGGAAACTATTGTTCCTAAACATCAATGCAGGTTTCTATATTTCCCACACCCCATATGTTGTTGAAGTGAATATCCCTTAGCCTCACACTAGAAGGTAGTGGCTGTTGAAAAAAAGGCAAACATAGAAACAAGAAAAAATGAGAAGAGATTAGTGGTATGTGATTATAAGCTATACGCATCTAGAGAAATTGAAAATTGATAAATAAATAAATAAATAAAGTTGAAGTTTCTCTTTCTCTTTTGAGAAAATACAATTTGCATTTTGAGGGAAAGAAATAGAAATTTGGAACACCACAATCCTATATCAAAAACTAAATTGTTAGTTTGAGAGAAACCTTTCTAGTGATCATTTTTATAGGACAGAAAAGATTATCTAGTGTAAACCTGACTATAATTAGGTGATCTAGCCGTGAATAATACAGTTAGAGTAGATCATATTTTGATTCACCTTGTCAACCCCCCGCCTCGAAAAAAAAAGAACAAAAAAAACACCCAAGAAGAAAAAAAGAAAAAAGAGAAGGCCATATAGTTAGGTGACTTAGCAACGGAAAATATAGTCAAAGGGGTTGCTTCTAACTGAAATTTTCACCTTGTGAACGATCCACCCTTAGATCTTGAAAAAGAAAAAGAGTTTTGAGATCTTGAAACCTTAGATTTGTTATCCCTCAAATGGAAAGTCAAAGTCCGTCTTTGAAGGTAAATTAATTTGGAGCATATTCTAGCTCCCAATCACTTTTTCAATATGAAATTGATCATGGGATAACTAGAGATGATATGAAATTTTTCGAAACAAAATAAATAAAATCCTTCCATGTTTTTTTGTGGGCTAGACCATCTAATTATGTAGCTCGGCTAGACGACCTTATACCCACCTTTACATGATTATAGAAGATGCTAACTCAATTGTTCAATTAAAGGTCAAACAAATGCACAAAATGTATAATGGAGAGCATAGTTGCAGAAAATGCTTGACTCAAATTTTCAATTCAATTCAAGCAAATACACCAAATATACAATGGAGACAGAGTAAATATCAGAGGAGGGAGTCATCTTTTTTGGGCAAACTGAATGAGGACAATATTTTTGGTCTATGTTGACGGGGCAACCCACATAGTTCATGGTAATGTCGTCAAATGTCACATTGCTTTCAGTGTTTGTGATAACATTTTCGAGCACCATGTTTCTTGCGGCACTTATTTTGGAACCTGGCTATGTCTTAATCCTTAGGCCATTAGTTGTGTTGAAGAAGGTAGCATTTTTCACCATGGTCCAAGATACGTCTTGTTCATGTTGATTCTTCCCTAGCTCCCGACACTTAAAAACCAAAACAATGACAATTAGTTGTGAAAGCTACTAAAATATCATCCAAGTTTAATTGATGGTTCATGTTATAGCACGAATTGCTTCAATAATTTGCCTTCTCAAAATACTAGCCCATATCAAGGGGAGACAAAAAAAAAATCAAACCATAGTTAAGATCAGTAAGATCATATTACATTCTAACTAGTCTAGAATTCATTATGGGAATTATTTTTAATGGAAATTATTAGAAGTTTTTTTTAGATTTCTTTTGCATACAATCACTAAAATACTACGTCATGCCAATATTATGGCTAGTCCTTTCTCTCCTTAAAAATGTTTTACATGATGCCATGTCCTGGCCCACATTGATGTTGTCCAAGGAGACATTGAAGCTTCCCTGACCCAGTGAGATGAGTCATCGGCAATTCCGATGGTGGCGTATGAGACGGTGACTCCAATGCTTTCCTCTATATGGATTCCATCAGTATTCAGGCTCGATTACGGTGCAATAATGTTTATGTTGTGAAATTGTACAATTCTTAAGAGCAAAGTGGAGGAACTTGTTGTTCAATGAGGTTATTCCTTGGACCCAGGTGTTATTTATGGAAAGAAATTTTAGTGCCTGTAAAAATAAAAAAAAGCAAAATTAATAAATAATTATTTTCCTATCTTCTTTTATTTTTTATCAAAGCTTTAAAAAAATATCAATTGAACTATTTTCTTTTGAATTAAGCCAAAAGTTCACCATTCACTCCCAGTGTTAAACACCATCTTGCAGTATTTTAAAATTTTGGGTTGTGAACTCGTCAACCTAGCAACTAATTTTAAACAATAAAAAATAAAAATAATCTACACTGCTAAAAAAAATAATATCCCGATATTGAAGGGAGACTGTCCAATTTTTAGATGATTGAATCTAAGCGTTTAGGAAGTCAAAATGCCTTTCTTTATGCAAATACTCATTTTGTAATCTCAAAACAATCCCAAAACTAAAATCGATAAAAATCCTCCGGAGTATGGGACCTTGAATGTATAGGTAAAGAAGGATAAGGAAATGTAATATACGCTGGTGGTTTAATTAGAAAAAATCCTCTTGAAAATGCCTGAAAAATAATACTCTTCTTTTCTAAATTCATTACTTCTCCAACTTTGTGAATCTATCACATAAACTCTAGTATATGAGCCACCTAAAAACCAAAGATGCATAATATAATAATAAATAAAAAAACAATAAATGAAAAAAAAAACAACATCATTATCTTCGTCAAAGACTTTTTCCAACTAATTGGGATCGGCCACACGAAGCCTGGTCCGACATTCTGTACTATTAAGATTTAAAAAAGAAACTCACAATGAGAGAAGCTTAAAATTAAAAAAGAAAAACTTACAATGGGAAGAAACTTACAACAATCATCAGGGAAACAATGGTTGTGTGACCAAGCCAAACCTTTCTGACCATCAAAGGTGTGCCCCTAAGTGTGTGATTCTCCACTTGCCAAAATTGCACCCAAACACTATCACATGGGTAAAACTAATTGTATTTGTGGAGGTTAGAGGACTTAAGTGTGCCCGCAACCACCATCTCTATGCTAGAAATTGCATTACAGTGGTCATGGAATTGAAGTGGGCAGCCATTATAGGTTCCATTTGGGATGTAGAGGGCTTATGGAACCCACATGTCACCTTCTGTGTATCCATGAATGCCTGGATGTAACATCACATAGGCCAAGAGGGAACATAATCTGCAGGTTTGTTCTCTTTTTTTTCCTTTTTTTTGGCTTTTGAAGTACTTGTGGTCCAAGAAGTGTTGGTCCCAATAATTAAAATCAATAAATAAATAATAATAACAATTTACTCGGATCTGTCCTTAAATCACACAATGGACTTAAGGTTCCATACCAAAACCTATAGATCAAGGCATCCAGTGACAAGCTACCTTGAGAGTCCTCTTGGTGAATCTCTTTCACTAATTTCCCATCATTCTCTATCTTGTTTTTTTTTTTTTACTTGAGGGGTTAACCTGTATTTATAGAGAACCATCTTTTTGTAACTCTCACATTCATAGTCTATAGGAGTTGAGATGCAAGTGTAACTCATGCCTTAATTTCCTTAAGTGCAGTTAATTAGAATTAACAAGTTGTCACCAAACTGTTAATCCTATGCAATGAGTTAAACCTGTCATTAGTACACTAATGACTCTCATAATAGGATTTCATCCAAGCATTCCTACAACTTGATAAAAGATATTTAGAAATTAAATAATTTTATACATCTATAATATAAAAAAAAAATTCTTACAAAGAATCCAAACAAATTACTGTTTTCCCTCTAGTGACACTGGGTTTTCCCTTTAGTGCAACATCCTATAAAAGCTCCAAAATGGATCCTAGTATATGGCATTGCCTCATGTCAACCACATGGGATTTTATATATAATATACAATATGGCTTTTGTACCATTATTGAAAAATAAATTCTCGGGATAAAAGGGCATGATATGCCATATTTCTAACATCTCCCATTTGGCCTGAAGGCCCTTTAAATTCTTGTACATGACATTGCCTCATGCTTTCTATATGGGATTTTCATATACCCAGCCTGAAGGCTCTTTGACATCTTGTATATGACATTGCCTCATGTTTTCCAAATGGGATTTCCATATGCCCACCAATACAATTTTATAAACCATTATTGGATTTCCATTTGAACTTTTTTCAGTCCCATAGCTGCTATATGTTTCTCAAAAAATTTCTGGCTCAAAGCCTTAGTTAATGGACCTGCAATTATATCTCCGTATTCCACTATATCTCGAATACGGTGTTACCTCCTGCGAATGTGCTTGGATTTAGAGTTTATTTTTTAATCCTTGAGAATGGCAATGGCTTCCTGATTATCAAATAACATGCTTATAGCCTCATTTCAAAGCCTTTCAAGTTTAAATCCACGAGGAAATTTCTCAACCAAACAGCCTTTTGTGATCCTAAACTGCAAGTTACATATTCTGCTTCCATAGTTGATAAAGCAACGAAATCTAGTTTTTGACTGCATCATAATACAACACCTCCACCAAGTGTGAAAATGAAACTCAAAGTAGATTTACTATCATCATAATCACCACTCCAATATGCATCAGAGTAACCCTAAGGCCTAAGGGAAGAACCTTGATAGTGCAACTTGTGTTTCTTTGTTCCTTGTATATATCTTAATATCATTTTTACTATTTGCCAATATATCATTCTGGGGTTTCTTTGATACATGCTAATAAGTCCAACAGTAAAACATAGAACTGGCCTAGTGCATGACACAGCATAATTAATGCACCAAATTGCTTGAGCATATGGAAAATTTCTCATATCATCGTTATCATTAGTAGGACATCAATCAATGGATAATTTAATTGCTTTATCAATAGGGGTGGAGACCGGCTTGCATAAATTCATTTTAAACTACTAAGAACATATTCTAAATAATGCTCTTGAGATAAGCTGAGCATCCTTTTTTATCTATCTCTTGTAATTTCAATTCCTAAAACATATGATGCAAACCCCATATATTTCATTTCAAAATTATATTTCAACCATGATTTTGTTTCATTAATCATATCTATGTCATTTCCAGCAATCAAAATATAATCCACATATAACGACAATATCATTATCTTACTCCCACTAATCTTAACATAAATACAATGATCACTTTTATTAGAAACAAAACCAAGTTTCATAATTGCATCATGAAATTTTAAATATCATTGTCTAGAAGATTGTTTCAATCCATATAGTGATTTAATTAGTTTGCACACTTTATTTTCTTTGCCTTCTATAATATATCTTTCAAGTTGTAACATGTATATCTCTTCATTTAAATTTCCATTGAGAAATCCAGTTTTAACATCCAATTGAAACAATTCTAAATCATGGTTGGCCACAATAGACATCAAAATTCTAACATAAGGATATCTTACTACTGGAAAAAAAGTATCAACAAAATCTATACCTTCCCTTTGATTATACCCTTTAGTAACAAGTTGTGCTTTATATTTATCTATACTACCATCAGCCTTGAGTTTTCTTTTTAATATCCATTTGTAACCAATGGGTTTTCTCCCATTAGGTAAATCTACCAACTCCCATATATGGTTTTTAGTTATAGAACCCATTTCTTCATTCATAACATTATTCCAAAAATCATATTCATCAGAATTAATGGCTTCTTTATAATTGGAAGGTTCAGGAATATCTTGACAACTAAAGTTATAATATTGGTCTAAGTGTCCATGCAAATAAAACTCTGATATGGTTCTAAATGATATGGTGTTCTTCTGTTCCTATAACTTCTCGTAGATTCACGGTCATCTACATTCGTAAGTTCAAATGTATCACTCCCACTATCTATGTAGTTATCAACGTTTCCTACATTAGGTTCAAATTTTCTATGTATTCATTTACTTCATTGTTATTATCTAATTAATGTATATCTATAAGAGAAAGTTTGCCTATTTTCATATGTTCTTGTAAGAAATGTGCATCTCTAGATTCAACCAAAGATTTGGTCTCACGGTCATAAAACCTATAACCCTTAGAAGTATCAGAGTACCCTATGAATCAGCATTTTCTAGTTTTAGCCTGTAACTTAGATCTCTCTAGGCTCATGATGAGTATATGTGCATCACAACCCTAAATTTTTAAATCTTCCATTTGAGGTTTACGTCTAGTTCATAACTCATTAGGTGTTTTCTCTACAGATTTTAAGGAAACTTGGTTTAAAATACACATAGCAGTATGCAATGGTTCACCCAAAAAAATTGAGGACAAGTTAGTATGACTCATCATTGATCGCACCATTTCCATAAGAGTTCGATTACGTCTTTCGGCAACACCATTTTGTTGGGATGTGTGGGGCATGGTCTTATAGTGTATTATCCCATTTTCTTTACAAAAAATATCAAATAAATTAGAACAATATTCCCCTCATCAGTCCGTTCTAAGGATTTTAATTCCTTTATCTCATTGGTTTTCAACTTCTAATTTAAATTGTTTGAATATTTCAAGTGCATCAGATTTTCTGCTAAGCAGATAAATATAACCAAATCTCGAATAATCATCAATGAATGAAATAAAATACTTCATACCGCTATGTGTTTTTATATTAAGTGGCTCACAAATATCATAATGAATAATAGATAATAAATCATAAGATCTAGTCGCTTTACCAAAGGGTTTTCTACTCATTTTACCAGATAAACATGGTTCATAAATTTTAAAATCTAAGTTCGTCATTTTAGAAATCAAGTCATCATTAACAAGTTTAAAAATTCTATTTTTATTAATATGACCCAAACGCATATGCCACAAAAAACAAGTTTCGTCATCACACATATTCAAGTAAGCAGAAGAAGATGAAATTTCATTTATTTTATCAAGTAAATACATAACCCCTCGAGCTTTCCCCCATACAATGATTTTCATATTAATCCCAATTGAAATTTGCCCATCCTTGAAATGAATTTCATATCCCTTGGTATCAAGCCTCCTGACTGTTAGCAAGTTACAATGCATGGAATGAGCATAAAGAGTATAAGAAATGAGTAAGAAGTTTCCATTTGAGATAGCTAATTTATAAGTGTCAATACCCAATACATCAGACTTATAATCATTGCCCATATAGATGACATGTTCCCTAATTTTACGCTCTTTAAGTTCCAAAAAGCCCTCTCTAGGCCTGAATATGTGTTTAATGGCCCCAAAATTCACCCATCAATCATCAATAGACACATTAGCTATTAAACAATCAACTACTACACACAATTAGTCACGACCTTGGTTGGGTGTCTTGGGTGCCCCCTTGTTTGGGCATTAGGATTTAAAGTGTCTCATCTTTCTACAAATGAAACATGCGCCCTTCGGTCCATTGTGCATAGGCTTCTTATTTTTATTTTCAACATTTTGCCTTTTATTATTG
Source organism: Amborella trichopoda (assembly GCF_054954075.1). Lineage (NCBI taxonomy): Eukaryota > Viridiplantae > Streptophyta > Magnoliopsida > Amborellales > Amborellaceae > Amborella > Amborella trichopoda. Next base: position 27,674,261 of record NC_142346.1, read on the forward strand.
TTTCAAAGTTGGTAAGGTTTCCTTTTGTTAGAGAATTCTCCATTTTGAGGGTTTTGAGATTGAGCAATGCAAAGTGAATCAGCCCCCCTTGAAGATCTACGATCCCCTTCAGATTTCAATTCAAGAGCAAGATTTTGAAGCGTAAGATCATTACAGTTTAAAGATAAAGTAGTCACGGCAGATTCTCAAGAAGTAGGCAAACTATTCAGTACAGTTAAAACTTGTTGTTGACCATTCAAAGCTTAAACCGCACTTATAAGTTGTTTGCCCAACAAAATCATTTTTCTAACATGTTCAACCGGATAGTCATTTTGCTTCATCTTAAAAGAATAGTACTCTTGAGTCAAAACTCTTAAATTATTCATTGAAGTTACCTCAAATGGTATCTCCAATTCATCATAAATATCTTTGGCATTTTTAAATTCATCAAAGCTCAATAACAATTCATCGTCCATATTTCTCAAAATTATGTTCATATGCCTCTTATTTTCTTTTTTCCAATTAGCATAAGCTGATGTTCTAGCTCTATTGCTAGCATCAGTGGGCTCAGTAGGAACTACAGTTGCAATAATATAATCTAAATTTTCATGCTCCAAAATCGAAGTGAATCTTTATTTGCATGTATTATAATTCGGCCCATTGAGTCTTCTATCTTCAATTCTAGCGTAGGATCCATGAGTGATAAAAAAAAATACAAACCAAGAAAAAATACATCTAGTTTGTAGTTGCGATCTTACCGGGCAATAGTATGGACAATCAAGAATAGAGCTCAAGAAAAATTATGCAACAACCGGTGAATTGAATAAGCCTCGATGTGAACTAAGCTCAATCAATAATTCTTCCAAATCTTCTCATCAGTAAATACCCAAATAACAAACAAACAACAACATATAGGGTTCCAGTAGATAATTTTATCTCTCTAGATTTGGGAAAAAAATGAATGATAATAACAAAATGGACTAAACAGCAATGAAATAGAAAAGAATTACAGATTTTGATAACAGCAAAGAAGAGGACAGTCTATTATCTCAAAAGGGGGAAATATATTGATAATGCAATAGGGTTTATGAGCTCTGTTAATAGTACTTCATAGCAACCAAAATAAGAAGGGAACGAAGCACATACCCGTTACATAGCCGTAACAATGTGCTAATGATCCAAGAAGTAATTTTGGCAAGAGGCAGCTATATGAGTTGAAAAACAAATTGGTAAGAGATGGTATGTCCGTTAAAGAAAAAAATCAATTTTGGCAATAGACAGCCATATCCATTGAGAAAAAAAATATATCAATCTTGCAGCATATTGCAACCCATAATTATCGTAATGAAACCGTAAAAAAAAAAAAAAATGCCTAATTGATAAAATAAATAAAAATAAAAATAAAAAACAGTTAAAGAGAAAAAAAAACGAAAAAAAAATGAAATAGAACTTACCATTCTTGTTCCTCATTCCGCTCGCAAATCTTCTGATTGGTGATTCCCAATATACCTCGAATGAGCCTTTGCCAAAAATATTAAGAGAAAATCTCTCCTTTGGAATGAATTGAGAGAGAGAGAGAGAGAGAGAGAGAGAGAGAGAGAGAGAGAGAGAGAGAGAGAGAGAGAGAGAGAGAGAGAGAGAGAGGAGAAGGGTGTAGGGGTTTTACCCCTTTTCTTTCACCTGATGGGTATTAAAAAAAAACGTTTTTATGGAATGGACAAAAATGGTCTGGTTTTATGGAATGGATAAAAGCCCTCATAAAAGACCTTTTTTCTCTTCCTTTTTTTTTCTTTTTTTCTTTTTTTACCTGATAACAAGCAAAAATTGGAATATGTCAATTTATTATGGGCATTTCAAACAAATCACTATAGAAGTTAAAAAAAAAAAAAAAAAGACAAAACAAATAGCCCCTATTTATTTTTATTTTATTTTTTATTTGACGCAAAAAAATTTCCCTGTGTATCGATCTTTATGATATAGGTAAAACAAAATATTAATACAAAAATGAAAAGATGATCCAACAAGTTGTATTTGAAAGTTGATTCAACAACCTTGCTCTAATACTATTATTAGTCTCAATAATGAAAATCAATAAATATATTAATTAATTAATTAATAATGATAAACAACTTACTCGGATTTGTCCCTAAATCATACGAGAGACTTAAAATTCCATACCAAAACCTACAGACCAAATTATCTGGTGACATGCTACCTTGAGAGTTCTCTTTGTGAATCTCCTTTACCAATTTTCTATCATTCTCTATCTTGTTTTTTGGTTTTTACTTGAGGGGTTAATCTCTATTTATAGAGAATCATCTTTTTGTAATCCTCACATTCACGGCCTATAGGAGTTGAGATCCAAGTGTAACTCCTACCTTAATTTACTTAAGTACAACCAATTAGGATTAACAAGTTGTTACCAAACTATTAATCCTATGCAATGAGCTAAACATGTCATTAATGCACTAATGACTCTCATAATAGGATGTCATCCAAGTATTCTTATAACTTTATAAAAGATATTTAGAAATTAAATAATTTTGTATATCTATAATATAAAAAATAATAATTCTTACAAGGAATCCAAACGCATCACTAGGTTTTTCCTCCATTGACACTGTGTTTTCCCTCCAGTGCAACATCCTATAAAAGCTCCAAAATGGATCCTAGTATATGGCATTGCCTCATATCAAACACATGGGATTTCACATATGCTATACAATATGGCTTTTATACCATTATTGAAAATAAAATCCAGGGATAAAATGACGTGATATGCCATATTTCCAACGAGAAGATCATAGTAGCTCCTAGCCATCCAATATGGAATCAGATGAGGGTGTTCTATTTACCTTGCAAAATCTGATAATTTTTGTTTTCAAAAAATTGTATAAAGTAGTGATACATTGTGAGCTCTTGATATCTTATCGAATGGCCACGGGTGATCATGATTTTCTCTTACGAAAAGTAGAGGGTCTTATAATATGCAATCCCTTTCTACACTAACCAAGAATTTGAGAAGGTTTTTCAGAAAAATAAAAAATTTGAATGACCACATATGCTTCTCAAGCCAAAAGGTTATTCACTCCCTCGGCAAAACCTTATGTAGGATTATTTTTACCAACCCAAATTTTGGATGCAACCTCTTTAACCTAGAGCCCAACTTCAAAAAAAAAAAAAAAACTCAATTTATGCCTAAGATAGATCTAGTTATGTATAGTTGTTTACAACCCAAAAATCGTTTTTATATAAAGATATAAAGCCCTCAAAATGGTGATCCTTTCTGAAGCTGTCCTATATAGATCTTTGCCCAAGGGACTAACTGCATAGCATGCTCCTGCAGTAGATGGAAAAAGGTTGTGTTCTTTTCTCAATGTAACCTAAAATCATTCTTATTAGTACAGTTAAATAAAGTGGGTGCCCTCTATGTGGTATCCATTTATGGCATAAAAATATCTTTGATACAAGAAAAAGTAAGTTATTATCCCATATACAGGTTTTTATGCTACACCAGTACTCTTAGACTCAGCTTGACCTCGGATTCGGCCAAGCCAAGTTAATGTGTAGGACAAAAAAGTCCAAAAAAAGAAAATGATATAAATAAAATAAAATATTTAAAAGTATAACAAACCTTAAAACAATATAAAGAATTCAAAGAAAGCATAATATATGTATGTGGAAAAGTCTTCCCAAGACCTATAGGTGACAATGAACAGTGATTTCGCTTACTCTTGTTACAGTCCAAAGTTCATCGTATGGTCATGATTGTCCAATAGTGTTTTATTTTTCTTTTCTTTTTTTGAAAATCAGAATGACCTGAAATTTGAAGTGTGTGTACATCTTAATGAGGCTCACCTAATAAAAATATAAAAAAAATAATTCGCAAAAAATAAATTGACCAAATTACCTTCGAAAACTTTCAGGGGTATTTTGATCAACTTTTTCATGTAAAATATTTGTTAGATATTTTTCATAGATTTGCCTAATTTTTATAAACACTCGCTCCAAATTTCAAGTCATTCTGATTTGTAGAAAAAAATAAAAAATAAAACACTACCGGACAATCGTAACTGTACGGTGAACTTTGGACGGTGATGAGGGTAGACGAAATCACTATTCAATTTTCCCTATAGGTGTTTTGTAGTATCTTCCTATATATATATATATATATAGGGATTTAGAAAAAAAAATGGATTTACCATATGAGACATTTGAGAAAAATCCAAAAAAAAAATACGAAAAAGGGCATTTGACTATAAAACTCAAAATTCATTGTAAGATACATCCTAATTACTAGTGTGCCAAGTTTAACCTTAGCCAATGAACTCAGCCTTCGACCGAGGTGAGTTACTAGGTTGCACAGATGAGTTAAATCCTCAAGAAGTTGAAAAAAGAGGAAAAATTCAAAAAATAATAAATAGATTAAAAACAAAATAAATTAAAAAACAACATTAAGGAGTCCAAATGAGCTTAATAAATTATTGAAAAATGGATTTGGAAAAACAAATTTTTAGTGAGGCTATTTTAAAAAAAATCTAAATAATACAATAATAAAAATAAAGATTCATGACAGAAAAACACTTACCAATCTTTGTCAAAAACATATAAATCACACTAAAAAATAAAATAAAAATTACAAAATACACCCTAAAATGGATTATCTACGCAACTTACCCCCACCCCAATTTTTTCTCACACTTTTTTCCCCCAAACAACCTTTCCTTGCAAAAACCCCCCAACCCAAAAGTAACATAAAATAAGACTAAAATACCCTCGTTTCTTTCCACACGGCCTTCTCACTCCTTTTTTTACACTGCCTTTTGGCTCCGGCAATGGAAGACTGTGCTCCGGCAGTCCTAATGCGCGCTCCGTCAGTCACAATGTGTGCTCCGGCAGTGCTTTGTCTAACCCGCATCGCTCCAGCATACTGAGAACTGCGCTCCAGTGATACCGATAATCCACTCCGACAATTTGAGAACGTGCTCCGACACTGAAAATACGCACTCCAGCAGTTCGCTCCGGTAATGTAGCACCGCGCTCCGGCAGTGCTTCTTGACATTCCACTTCGGTAGTAGTATACTGCGCTCTAGCACTACTCTACTTGGGATCGCGAATTGATTTGGTTTGTACGGGACGGGCATTTCCGTCCAAAAATTAAGAACTTTTTACCTTGGGGGTTTTTGCGAGGAAAGGTTGTTTGGGAGAAAAAAGTGTGAAAAAAAATTGGGATGAGGTAAGTTGCATAGATAGTTCATTTTAGGGTGTATTTTGTAAATTTTCCCAAAAATAAACTATAGATCCATCCCATGTTTTTAACAATTTTTTCCGATTTGTAAACTCAACCAGGGGAAACGGCTAGACCCAGAGTCCCGACACATTGTATAATTCTTTCTTGAAATGATGTGTGACAAATGGTTTGATTTCTCACTTGGTATCGTGCGCCGTGCATAATAGTCTTTTCTCAATTAAAGAGAGAGAAATACTAGAGAATGACTGAAAAAAGAAAAAAAAAGAGAAGATAGTGAAGAGTGGAAACAAGAGAGGGAAGGGGGAGAAGTGGAAGGCAAAGGGGAGAGGGAAAATTTATTATAAACTACCCCAACTTCCTCCTACCTTTGTCCATTTATCTTTTATTGATTTCCTAAGTTATAGAGATTTAAAAGAAATGGATAAATTATCCATTTATCATGTTTATAGGGATTTCAAATATTTTAAAACTTATGACACTAAAACAGTGTAAAGTTGTTAACAAGGAGAAAAAAAAGAAAGGAAAATAACGTGCCCCATAAAAACATATTTTTGCTTGCTTTTCTCTCTAAAAAGTCTTACAATTCTTCATCTCTTTCTCTAAAAAAATCACGACCTATCTTCAATTATCTTGTGTCTTTATATTGTGATTGTTTTGCCATTTTGGGGGGGGTTTTTTGCTTATAAATGGGAATTGAACACATAGGAAAATCATTCCCCAAAAAATTTGGGTTTTTCAAGATAATCAAAGCTTTTCTCATAGAAAGCGGGGTGCCCAGATGGAAGTTGTAGGGCAAGCTTCCATTCACATTGAGAGCAAGCAAAGGATTGAAGAAACCAAAAAACAATGGTGCTCAGTGTATAGAAAATCGAGTCAGAGAAATAAAAAATAATATTAAGGAGCCCAAATAAGTTTAAAGAAGTATTGAAAATTGGATTTTAAAAAAACGACTCCTAGTGGGGACATTTTAAAACATCCAATAAAATATAAAATATAAGTTATAAGATTGGGATCTATAGCAAAAAACAGACCCACCAACCAAAAATAAATAAATCATTCACCAAAAATGATAGATCAGTCCCACATTTTTTAGATTTTTAGAATTTTTAAATGCTTTAATATACCCAATTTGTACATTCAAACTAGGGAAACTCTGCCTCACTTGTAGTGTAAGACCGAGTTATCGGCAGTGTCCTGGCACACTGGAATAAGCAATGGTGTTTGATATGCCTTGAGCTAGTGTTTTTGTCAATGCTCTCTAAATGGTGTATGCCCATGGGTTTGCCTTGGTATAATGTTCATATCGTTGTCTTGAACAATAGAATTTGCAGAACATATTGTTTTCTTTCAAAATACAGCAATTTTTATTTTCATTTTTAATGTTTTACATTTTTCAAAAGTATAAATCAATTTTTTTTTAAGAGAAATGATCCTATATGACCCTCCCCCACCCATGTGTGTAGGACCCCAAAGGACCACCATTAAATTTGACACAGATCTATAGAAAAGTCAAGTCTCACACCTATGTGATAACTTTTCTAGAGATACGTACCAACTTTAATGGTGATCCTTCAGAGTCCTACACATGGGTGAGGAATGGTCCTATAGGATCATTACTCTTTTTTTAATAACCTATTTTTAATGTATTTTTTTGGACTTCTATAGACATCTAATAAACTCCATTACTTATTTTAAATTTTTTTATTTTTTATTTTTTATTTTGTTAACTTTTTTTACCAATAACCCAATTGGACCCAGCCCAATTAATCATAGAAAAGAAAGAAATAAGGGACATGTTGATAATATCAAAGTCAACATATATTAATAATTATAGTTCATTATAGGTAATGACACTATTGCCGATATAATGACTTGTTTAATAAATGCTAGCATGGACAGAAAAAAATAGTACAAATAGCATCTGCTAATATAATTGAAAACATTGTTTAAATATATTTTTTTGAAGCTTTTATTGAAAATGTTAGGAAACACCAGAAAAAGCAAAAAATATTTCCTAGTTTTAACTCTACAACAAAGAAGGAATAAGAAAGGGGATATATAGATTCTAAAAATACATTAAAATGTATAAGAAAACCTAGGTTGGCGAATCTATTCCAACTATCAACGAGTTCCTCGGATTTCAGGTGGATTGGAAGTTGTAATTTTTCGATTTGTCGAGGTATGTTTAAAAACATTAATTGCAGGATATTAAATTTTTGGCAAAACTCTAAATTAAGGGCAATCCTCCTAAAACTATCTTCAGGGAACTTGTTAGAAATTCCGTTATTGACCTCAATCTTCGCAGAGTGAGAACAATTTTCTTAGAGAGAAATCAATAGGGAAATTTTCTAGAGCAAGGGAGACAAAAATATCTTATTTATTGTCTACTAAGGCAAAAAAAGGTCACTTTTAAATCAAGCAAAAAGATTTTATACACCTGTAGTAATATACTATCCATTTATTGCCTCGGGTAAGACTGATTAACTTTAGTATTCCATCTCAACAAATAAAAAAAATCATGATTGCACTCTCTATGTACTTGAAAAAAATAATATCTCAAGATTAAATATAGAATGTCTAATGTTTAGAACGCGAGACAAAGTATTAGGAAACTCAAATTCAATTTTTTTTCTTTTGAAAAAATAATCGAGTAATTCTTGAGTGGTTCATAAATTTTTAGATTGAAAAAAAAATTTAATGGACTTGTGCACATGATAGGGATTCTCATTTTTAATTATAAAATTATCATGAAAATAGAAAATAATAGACACGTGTGATTTACGTAAGACAACAATCTTTCTCGTAAAAGTAAAATTGAAATGTTTTATAACATCTATTTTAATTGAATAATTTAGATTTAACATGTCTTTTAAGATAATATTATATTACTAACATTAAAAGACGTGATAAATGTACATCAACCAATAAAAATTGATGGTGTAGATTATTGCGACATACTTCTACAAGTAAGATAGCACTTTTATATAATGCGTACAGTATGGGAAAAAGTTAGCATAAGGTTGTGGCTCAAATCTACATAGCTTTTATATGTAGAATTGTGTAGCTGGGCATGCACCATTCATCTCGCTCAAACCTGTTCTATAGGCCTTTTCCTTTTGGAAAAAGTTCATATAGGGATGCAACCTTATAATGTAGAACTACATATGCATCTCAAAAATCCATCAGAAAAGGTAGTTTTAATGTTGATTATCTCGACATCGAGAAGTATGACCATGAAAAATAAAAATATTTTAAGTCTCAAAAATAGTACATTTTACAACATATTATCTACGCCATCCATTTTCAAGATTCTCATATGTTTATAGATCTACTTGATTTTAACCATTTTTAAAATTTAAAAATTTTATAATTAGATATAAAATAGATTTTGAGATAATCCTAAGAACATTTTACATCATAATTATATACCATGATAAAGGTGCACCTTACCTCGACAACTACGGATGCATCTATATGCCAACTGCACCCTTTCCTTTTTGAATTGTGATTTTTTGCAAACTTTGTGCATGAAAATAATACATCCCAACCATCAAATTTTAGATTTAATACCTTGCAACATATGTGCCTTTTGTGAACCATCTTATTGTATACAATTCCTTTCATCATTGGGTAAATATTATTACATTCAGTATATTATGTGTGCTTTGTATAAAGCTACATTACAATTATATAAATAAGGTCATAATGTTTCATGCTATTTATTTTAGTTGGATAGTGTATATATGACACATTTCTTTAAGATGGTCACTTCTACACGGTTTAACTAAATAGATGACATAGATCATTGCCAACTTACTTCTATAAGTAAACCTCTACAAGTAGGATAATGGCTAATTTCTTCCATATTATTAACCACAGGTAAGAGTTACAATTGCATCAACTGGCATTTTAATGCCCAAACAGGGTCGCCGGATCAGTCACCAGTTAGATCGATCCAAATCTCCAATCTAGTCCAAATCAAACCAATTCTTCGATGCGGAATTAGTCCCCATAAAAATAAATTCTTATTTTGAATTTAGCATTTTAAAAATATATACATTGAAAAGTTCTATGCAAATAAAATAAGGTAGGAAGAGAGCAATTCTACCCATCTGGATTGCTTGGCACCCCAGCAATCCCACCAGCTCTTCTAACACAACAAGGCAAGTACCTGTAAAATGAATGAACTCACAATTCCCACCTTTTACCAATCCATGTCAACAGTTCTCATCTAAAGAGTCATTTTTACAAATGCTAATTCAATATAATATATTTGACAAACCAAGAATACTATAAACTTGCTCATCATCCTAGCAACATCTAAAACGCTTAGTAATTCTACACGACCTATTAGTTATCTTGAACGAAATCGGACGGTCGAGATGTGCTATAAATCCATCTGTTTGTCTTGTGAAATTTTAGATTCCCTCCCATTCTGTGTGGGAAGTCCTAGGTTCAAATGATAAGTGCCAGTAGAGTAGGGGGATGTTGCTCAGTGACCCACCACACAAATCTTACTGACAAATGCATGTAGTCAAAATATCAGATCTACACCCCAATGGCATTTTGAAAAATCATTTAAATGTTGTATTATGAGCATTAAATGACTCAAATAGGGCAATCTTCCCCCTCATTTATATCCATTTTGTATCATGGCTTTCCATTAACAAGCATTTCACTCAAAGATAATTGGGATAATAGCCATACGATCACTTTGCCCGTATAGGATCATTTGTTCAGGTGTATTTAGGTTCAAATTATTCTAGAACAACCCTAAATTCGATACATAAAGTGTGTATATACATTTGGTCAATGTCTATCTACATTTGCCAAAGAAATCCTTAGTATTGGGACTAACGTCAACAATATTTTACTGTCATATACATTGACCTTGATGGTCACCATCCATTTCATGGTGTATGTGCCATAAAACTTTCAAGATTTTCATCCAATGGGCTAGGTACGTATTGGTCGTGATCATAGCCTTCAAAATTCTATATTATTAGTGGGGGTGAGAATTGACCCGATCTGGATCCAAAACCCAGATTTAGGATCCTATTTGGATTTGGGTATGGATCCAAAATTTGGATCTGAAATCTGGATTCGGATTCAAAAGTCAGATCCGAATTAAAATTTGGATCGAATCCTTGTGCAAGTGGATCCGATCTGGATCCATATCTGTATTCGATGTATAATCCGGATCCAGATCTGTATTCGATGTATATTATTTGGATCTGGATTCGATGAATATTATTCGGATCCAAATATCCAGGATCCGATTTGAACCTGGATCCAACCCCGATCCTATGCATACTATTCGGATCCAGATCCGAATCTAGTCGGATCAAACCTCTATCCGACCCGTTCTCGCCCTAATTGATAGAGATGTAGTCAAAGTGATCGGTCTTCCTCTCAACAACTATTATGGTGATAGAACTAATTATATCCATATTGATGTCAAGGGTTATTGCTCCAAATCGACTCATTATAAACTAACATAATTATTTATCATGGTTAAGGTTCATCATCATAATAGTTTTTTTTTCAATTAATTGGGGTCGACTACACAAATCTTGATCGGTCATTCTGCACTATTAAAAGTAAGATTAAATTGCCCTTTGATTAGAAAATTCCCTCTCTTTATCCATCGGCCTCGGTCATAATGGCCCAACTTGCTATATGGGTGAGCATTTGGTCTCTTGTCCATGCTACGCATGTTTCTCATATGTTTTATCCATTGTGAATATCGTTTCTACCACGAGTAAACCATAACTGAGTAGCTCTTGAGTTATTTCCAAATCAAGGAAAACACAGAAACCACCAAAAACATGCCGCCCTTAAAATCATGGAGGTTGTTAAGGTTCAAACATTTGAAAATTTTAAAACTAACACATTTTGAAAATCTTTAACTTATCCATGAATTTAAGCTGATTTCCAACCTGGTCATATCAAATCTTTTGGGATAACATAAACCTATAAATGGGGACTTCTAATCTGAACTTCATTTCAAGATGATCAACGTCTTGAAAGTAACTTCCCTTGCTTCTAAAGGTGTTTTATGATCTAATTATTTTCTTGCCACATCTTGGCGATTATTACAACTTAGAGGCCAACATGATTTACATAATACGACAACCTTAAGGGCGCTTTTGTTTATGGGAAGATAAATGTTCTTTGGGAAAAATAAGTTCTTCTTTGTTGAAAATTGGACTTATTTGCTCTAGAATGTTTAAATAAGTTCTGGGTACTGTGTTTGATAACCTGCTGGAATGTTAGGGAAGTTCTAGATATTGTGTGTCAAACCTCTGGAATGTTAAGGAAGTTATGAGTACTTATGTTTGATTACTGCTAAAACGTTGACTGACGGGCACGACCTTATTTCGTGTTTAAATTTTTAAATTTTTTTTTACAAGTCCAAATAATTTGAAATTTTAAGTGTCAATTCTTCTCATCAAGGCACACCTAATAAAATTATTTTCAAAATAATTAGTAAAAAATAAATTGACCAAAATCCCCAAATGTTTTAGGGGTATTTTGGTCAATTTATTTCTTATAAATTATATTTTTGATATTTTTATTAAATTCTCTTATTTTTTAATAATACATGCTTAAAATTTCAAATTATTTAGATTTGTAAAAAAATATTAAAATTAAAATAAGAAATGAGGTCGTGACCGTCAGATCAACCCAAATTCAATCTGGGCCATTAGGCTCATATGAACGTATATGTTCATATGAGCTAGTGGGCTAATCGCAACATTTTCCATATTATATATATATATATATATATATATATATATATATATATATATATATATATATATATATATATATATATATATATATTACATAAATATGTATCATTATATTATTAATATATAATATATAACAAAATATAATATGTATTAACAAAATAAATATAATATAATATATTTATTATATATTACAGTAATATTATATATTATATTATAACGATATATATTATGTAATGTTATTTAATATTGTATAATATAAAATAATATTATTATTTATATTATTATATATAAAATAATATGATATTATAATGATATATATTATCTAATGTTATATAATACAGTATAATATAAAATAATATATTATTTATACTATTATACATATAATATATATATATATATATACACAAATGACATCGATAAAATAAGTTTCGGGGACTTCAGCGCAAATAAATTTCCAAATACACATTCCTAGCTCAGCCTTGGAACAAAAAAGTTTTTCTTTTTAAATGAAAAATGGGGAAGTAAAGGAATAAAAACATTCCAATAAGTTTCGAAAACTGTAGCAGTTCCTGAGCGTCAAACACGGGTTTGCTGCAGTGTTAGGGACTTATTTGTTCTAGAAAAATAAGTTCCCCCCAACAAATGTGCCTTAAGAAACTCAAAGTTTATGTGAAGCCCAAACCATCACCAACTAAGCAGCTCTTCTAAGTCAAAGGGTGGTCAACAAATTGTTTGTAGATGGCACTTGAATGAAGACTTGTATTATGGGAGCATAATAGCATACAATTCCACGAGATAAAGCTTCTACAGTATACTATGCTCAATGTGGCTAAAAGTAAAAAGATCGAGTCACTGAAGGATCCGATCATTGAGATGACAACTCAAACATTAAAAAGTCAACCTTTAAAATTCGAGGAATTAAGTGCTTGTGGAAGCTTATCAACCCCGAGTTTTCATTTTTTTCCTTCTTTTTTTTTTTTTCGTACTTTATTTTTTCTCTCTTTTGAAATACTTGTGCTTCCATTTTGTAATTAAGAAAACTTCAATATGTAGATTAAAATCATTTGTAATATATCTATGGTTTTGAGTGAATATTTGTCCTTAACCCACAAAATGGATTAAAACAACATTCACCTATATTGAAAAAGTTCTTGTATCAACACAATACCAAAGATTGGTGAATAATGGATTTGTAATATTCATTGTGGTAATTGAGACGCACTCAAGTTAAGCACTATGATCTTTGTTTCAACATAAACTTTAAACACGAAACTCATAAAAGTGTCATTTTCTTCAGCCTCATTTGTTTTTTAAACATAGGTAACTCCATTTAGCTCCAAACCCTAAGCAAAATGGTTTGTGGTAACTGATATGCTTTGTGTTCTGCCGCAGTGACATTTGTTTCAAAGGGGATCTTGATTTGTTTAGCCTTTTATTGCTTTCAAACTTATAGACCTTACTAATCATTCGAATTTAGATAACAAATAACAAATATTTGAACTTTTGTAAACTTTCTCTGTAGTTATGGTGTTTTTTCTTTAAAATCTATGAAAATATATGTGAGAATAATATAAAGGGATTGTCTATAAAGAGGCCATTTATCGTTTGTATATGGAGGCCACAATTGTTTTTGTCCCTCAAATTTCAAAATGGGTGGATATATGAGTATTACTGAATAGACACAAAGTTACAAAAAAAAAAATCTCCAACTTCATGATTCACCTGAAACAACCCAATTAGACATCTAATGAGAGAGAAAAAGTGTGACCTCCATGTACAAAAGATAAATGGACTCTTTATAAACATTCCGAAATATAAAAAAGGAAGAGCATTTCTCATTTTGCTATACCAAATTTTTAGGAACAACACAAAAGACTCATTTTATCTTAAAGCACTTGTTATGGCCTGTTTCCTTGAGTGATTTCCTGAGATTTACTTGGCAAAACATTATCAAGCTTAGTCTCAACTCAATCGTGAGACCAACATCTTCAATTGCAATGGGTTATTTTTGTTGGGGAACAACTTCCATGGTGTACATTATTGTATACAAAACTTCAAAATTTGAGGAAAATTAGGATTTGACAAGAAAATGTCTTAATTTCTCTGAGAATTTGGGAATTTCAAATTGTTTTCAACTAATTGGGGTCGGCTACAAAAATCATGGTTTGTCATTCTGCTCTAGTAAAGGTCATACCCTCAATGATGTCATAAGTCCCTATATATCTTTCTTATTACTTCCAATCATATCCTTTTGGGCATGCCTCTTGCTATTTTTTAGCCTTTCATTTAAACTAACGTGCACCTCTTAATAGGTATTGTACTATAATGGGTATATACTGTACATGGCCAGCTTACGTAAAATTATGTTTTTTGATCTTATCGCCTATAAGTGCCATACCTAATTCTCCCGAATATATTCATTTCGAATTCTATCCCTTCTTATATTGCCACTAAATTTGGCAAAGTTTTATGCTAGCTACCTACCAAACACAACCTATCTCACTTACTTAGGCTTGGGACGGGTTAAGAGAAATTTAAAGTCCTCACCCTCCTGAGGCTGGTAGCTTATAATGCATAGCAACCTAAATAATTTACAATCCGAAGAACTTTAAATATACATTATTACAAAAACTTAACTTGAGAGTACTAAACACGTAAAGAAAATTACTAGGATTACAAGACTTCAAGAAGAACCACCAAAAGGGTTAAAATACAATGATCTCTGACTTTTCTTCTGATGACAAATAAAATTAGGAAAACCTTTGCCACAATGTTACCTTGTTTGCCAACCCCATACTTCTCTGCTATGACACATCTCCATAGTTGACATGGACAACTCATCTCTCAATGGTGGTTGATTTTATGGATATCAGTGACTTTGTACCAAAGCATTATCATAGGACTGTGTATGGGCCTAATCTGCTAGGCTATTCTCATAAAAAATTCTCTAGGGCTATAAATTTAGAAAAAAGAAAAGTATACAATGAGACTATTTATCTTTGGTACATGATAATCACAATTAATATTGACTATTGGATATAAAATTAGACGGTGCATTTATTCCATTGACCAAGTTCAAACTTCAAAAAAATAAATTCTCGAACTTTATAACATATCCAAGCTATCAAATTTCACATTGAATGGATGTATGTAATTGTGACCTCCTTGTATCGATGGTAAATGGTCTTATCGTATACAATCTCTTTAAAAATTTGCTGCATTGTAAAAAATAAGGCTTGTCGAAAAATTGACCACATTGGACTCCAAGGAAAAAGCATCTATTTCCTTGAGATGCGTGGTTGGATATCTCACATGGATTGAATGCATATGCCTCATCTTTAGGTATGTGCTTGAAATTGAACTCCTAGGCATGTGTTAAGTGTGCAACGGGCTCTCAGAGGTACTCAAAAAGGGGCAACTATAAACATGCCATTTTGAATTTGGCTATCTTTCCTATTTTTCCTTAAAAATACCTTAGAAATGCCTAGCAAACTTTTAAGGACTATCCTATCGAAATACACCATAGGTTATCTTTTCTATGGTCGATAGTTTAATTAGACCATGGTCCCGCCCTTCTAGAAATCCTAGGATATCTTTTAGGAGTCCTAAAAATCTAGGAGACCATCTAGAAACTTATCCCAAGCCTTAGAACTAAGAAACCGACTAAGGATATGGGATTTCGAGATAAATCCAATCAAGAAAGGATAAAATTAAGATAATAGTCAAAAGGAACGAAAATTCCCGAAATTTTGAACGTATGTCTAGACCAAAAAGCCCTAAATGCCATGGTCCATGACGTCTAATCTCAAGACCTCGAAAAATCAGCTCTCATATACCTAAGAACCCTTGACGTCACGGTTTGTGCAGTATGGACCAGAAACCCCTAAGCACCATATAACGTAGCGCCCAGGCCTAAGAACCCGAAAATTCAGCTGATTCAAATCCAAGAACCTTAGACGCCACAATATGTGGCGTTTGATTCAGTTTTGCCAAAATGCCGCATACCATGGCGTCTAAACCTATTTCACCAGTCAACTCAAAATTTCAAGAAGTATCCAGAGAAATGATCCCCAATCGATTTAGAACTGACGTTTGAAGTCTATATAAGTGTTATATTTCTAATTATTATGGAACGGATTTAGAACCTGATATCTAGAGACCTAATCTAATCTTTAGAAAATCCTAGAATTAAGGTGCCTCATCCCTTAGACCTAAAACCTTGAGTTTATAAATCCCAAATCCAGAGAATAAAACCCTAACTCAAGTGATCTAAAGACCCTATCCTTAGATCCTTAAACCTCTAAAAACTTAGATCTTAGCAACCGTGCTCTACATCTAGGCTACACAACCCTAGTTTTCTTTAAATCTTTTTCTTTAATCATTGATAGTTAGATGTTATAACAAATTTTAAAAACCTATTCATTCAAAACTCAAAAGAGGAGAAGGCAAAAGGTGTAAATCATTTGCGATCGTAATATGGGTGACACCACGTACTTTGGGCATCGCATGCCAACCGGCCTGAGCAAGTAAGCTTTCTTTCCTTTTCTTATTTAAGTTTTAGTTATTTTAATCATTTTACGTAGATTTAATTTGCAGTGATTTTCTTTATTTTTGCGAAAAGATCATGCTGGTATTTCCAACAATTTAAAGGGAATTTGGCCTTTTGAGGTTAATTAGTATTTAAAGCATAATTTGATTGTTCCCACAACATCTCTATCAAATATTTAATTAACTAGTTTTATAGTGATCGATCAGGGTATATCATATTTGAAAATCTCTTGACTTCACGTTGTAAATAAAAATATAGCTAGAATGTTAAACAGTTGATCTCTTATGTTTATTTTGATAAATTTTCATTTTTACAAAAGATCGGTACTGCATACTATCAAGTCCCTTAGCCTTATGCAAGCAGGCTAAGTGGTATGTGTGGATGATCAACAATGCCATCAAGAAACCCAAAACAACTAGATAATGAGATCAAGAAAGCCAAAACAACCCGGCCCCTTCTTTTGGTGCAACATACACTACTTGTGCCGCATTCATTGAATTGGCTATCTCTCATGACTTGCTATCTCTTTAGCAAGACAACTTCAAATGAGTGAAGTGAGTACACCTCACCCTTGAATATCTAAATGTATAGAGTAATATAGTAAACTATGGCCTTTGTTTATACTTGTATGAGTGACCCACGTTTGTATGATGGTGAAGTGGTTTATGTATCGGGGGATGCATATCTATATTTGTGCCCCAACGAGGAACTTCACATCCATGTTTTGGGGATCTTAAGGGCTTGTTTGATAACTGAAAGGTAAATATTATGTGGAAGTTGGAAGTTTTTCTTTACTGAAAAGAAAGAAAATCTCCATAAGGAAGTTCTGGGTGCCTGTGTTGATAACCTACTGAAATGTTAAAGAGATTCTAGATACATGTGTTTGACAACCTGTTGGAATATTAGAAAGTTTTAGGAATCTGTGTTTGATTACCTGTTGGAACTGACAACCTGTTGGAATATTAGAAAGTTTTAGGAATCTGTGTTTGATTACCTGTTGGAATGTAGAATATATTTCTCATATTTCCATATCATGGTTGTCAATTAAAATCCACATAACATTACTTTGCATCTTAATCTCCATTTGAGAACCCATCAAAGTCGAGAGTCTCAAGATTTCTACTTCAAATATAACTTAATCCTTGATTATCTCCACTATTAGTCCTTGTTTTATCTACTTCAAATTTATCCAAAAGAGTAATCCAGTTATAAGTGTCAAAAAAATATTTAATTAATACATAAGAGAGTCAAAATATTTAAGAGAGCATGAAAATATTCATGCTTTAAAATGGTTATTTGATCAATTAGGTCTAGAGAGAGAGAATTTCCCAAAAGAAGCTCCAACATGTACTTAAATAAATCACGTCCTTATTTAGTTTGGCGAGTTAGGAGTCCAAACCCAAAACCCCAAATATGAGATGAACTGCTACTTGAATATAAAGTAAGCAACTCAAGAGCAAACACATGTAATTTGGTAAACAAAAAAAGTTTAATCTATGAGAAAATTATCATAATAAAAAACAAACACCAAAATAAAAAAAAAAGGACAAAGCAATATGTCATAACTAAAAAACTCATACTAATAAAACAACATCAAAATATAAAAAAAAAAAGTCAAAAAAAAAAAAACTAAGTACAGAAAAATTAGTACATTTGAAACAATGTTCTGTCAAGCTCCCCACGAAATCGACAACTTGTTTATCACCCTTTAAAGGTCATAGCTTTTATATGGCCATTTGATCCTCCCATTGTGAGATGTGGGATAATTTTGCATTCTTTCAACTTGAAAGGCATGGAGAATCGTTGAGTCACGCTTCTTATTTTGAGCCCAAAAGTACCAAATTTACCCCTCGATTTGAATTAAAGTGGAGGTTTGCCAAAGTTTTCAAGAATATCGAGTGTGAACATGGAGAGTGTATTTAATACACAGCTAATTTTGATGGTTTATAACCACATAATATGCTACAAAATAGTTTTCTCTCTCTAGCTTGTTTTTCTACTCCATGCAACTTTTTTTTTTTTTTACAACAATAAACGGAGTGGGTCAACTTAGGGAAATGAACATGCTATTTTTTTATTTTTTGAATTTTAATATCTTTATTTTCCAATTTCCAAGTAAAATATTTTTTAGAATTTTTTTTTAGTGTCATAATATTAAAATTTATAAAGGGTTTTATTTTTTAATCATAATATAAAAAATAAATTAATGAGCATATCATTTAATTTACTAATATTAATGAGAGTGTCAATTAATTTATAAATCTTAGCATATCATGTTTTCAAATTAGTGTGTCACATTCAATGAGCCTCATCAACATATTTTTTTAATTAAATGAAATAATTACAGTGTTAAATTAAAAAATTGTCTTATAAAAGTTTTTGCTATTTATTAGTATAATGGGTTTTTCATTAGATTTTATTTCCATATGTATTTTTATTTTGTTGTAACTGTTGTGAATGTTGTCGATAGGCATTTTTTTATTTTTAAAATTTTGATATCTTTATTTTCATTTTTTTCGATAAAATTTTTTGAAATTTATAATATCATAACATTACAATTTATTGGGGGGGTTTTATTTTTATTTTTATTTTTAATCATATGATATGGAAGCATTTTTTAATAATTTTTTAATCATATTTGCTATAATATTATAAGGAATAATTATACATTGATAACCAAATCTTGTATTTTATTTATTACTTTATTTACATTATAAATTATATAATGTATAATTTTTCTTGTAGTTGTAAATAACGTTTTTAAATTAGATGATATTATAAAACATTTTAGATTTATTCTTATTTGTATAGTACAATATTTATAAAATACAAACCAGCAATTTCAATTTCATTATATAATATTATAGTTAGTTAGGTTGTATAATTTTGGACGAGTTAAAGGAATTAATAAATATTTAATATTTTGATATGATTCTAATTACACTTTATATTATAAATTATTATTATTTATAATATTATAATACTATATTATAATTAATAATTATACAAACATCCAGACAAAAAACCGTATCAGTATTCACTTATTTTACAAAGTAATGAAAATACATAATTCATCACTCCTTACGTTTAGAAACTAAAATAACATTATTTTTAGAGATTTATACTTCATCCACAATAATTCTATGCTTCACATTTTGTGTGATGTAAATTTAATAGTTAACAGTAGTTCACATATTGATGCAGAAAAATGAAATTTTTTAATGGAGTATCCCAATTTCTTATTAGACTCTTAAAAACCAACATTTATAATAAATTTTAAGATATTTTTTTGGACTTTTTAAGAATGAATCCAATCGATTCGGCCGATTCTCGATTCAAATCGCCGATTCCTTGATCTAGATGGGTATTTGAAGTGCCCAATTCGGGGCACCGATCTTTTTTTTAAACCACTGATTAAAAGCCATGATCTATAAAAAATAGAACTAAACCTAGAGAAATGAGTCACTGCAATATTCAATACCAAAAAGTAAGAGGCTTCTCAGACATCCATGGACAACACTGTAACTATGATTAGAGGGTTATGGCGATAGAGAAAGATATATCTCATAGATAGAAAGAGAGAATGAAACTGGGATTTTAGACAGCTAAGGCATGGTAAGAGATACAAATATGGAAGTAAGAGGGATGTAAATAAAAAAGGAAATAAAGAGTTGGAAAAATTATTGAAAAACCACTCATACTACACTTTTTATGCAACTTACCCCCAACCGAACTTTTTCTCTCACTTTTTCTCCCAAAATATACTTTTTATGCAAAAACCCCCCAACCAAAAGAAAAAGTAAAAAATGCCTAAACTACCATCCCTTACGTTTACCTTATCCACGCCTCTCTTTCCTCTATCTCCCAAAAATAGGGGGCTCTAGTACCGTTTAAGTGCGGTCCGACAATAGTGCTCCAACACTGTGTAAAGTTCGGTACGACAGTAAGGTTCCAACACTATGTAAAGTGCGGTTCAGCAGTAAGGCTCCGGCATTGTGTAAAGTGTTTTTCAGCAATTGAAAAGGGTAGTCCAACAATTGAAAAGGGTGGTTCGACAGTTGCAAAGGGCGGTCTAACAGTTTCAATGGGCATCCGGCAGTTGAAAAGGGCGGTCCGACAGTTGCCAAGGGCAGTCTAGCAGTTGCAAAGGGCGGTCCAACAGTTGCAAAGGTGGTCTGACACTTGTGCGGTCCGACAATGTGATGATGCGCTCTACTTGGGTCCAAAAGTTAACGTCAAATTTGTCTAAAATGAATTTTGTGTACGGGAAGCGCATTTCCGTCTAAAAAAATGAACTTTTTCCCTTAAGGGGTATTTGCATAGAAAGTTTCATTTGGGGAAAAAAGTGAGAGAAAAAGTTTGGTTGGGGTAAGTTGGATAGGAAGCGTAGCCCGAGGGGTTTTTTCTAATTTTCCTTAAAGAGTTTTGAAAAATTAAGGTTTTAGAGAGAGAGAAACTCACCTTGAAAAGGCTTCGAGAAAATGAAAAAAGATTGGGGTAGTTTTTGTGGTGGGAAGGTGTAAAAAACGTTTTATTGTGGAGACAGAACCAATTTGGGAGAATCGATAAAGCAAGGGAGAGATGGATTCGGTAGAATCGAATAGGAGAGAGAGAGAGAGAAAGATTATAGGTACCTGCGAGAGATGAGGGAGGCGTCTCTTCTGCTGGAGAAGGAGGCGGAGGTGTGGAGGAGGTAGCGGCTTGAGGACGGAAGCCAATGTGGGCTTCTGATATATGGATTAAGGAAGAAGTCATCTTTGAGGGCAAATTTCCTATGTTAAGTTCTTTCATTTTAAACATAAATTCTTTGCATCAAACACAGGAGTTGTATAGTTATAGGGAAGTTCCTTCTTCCTCCCCCAAATTTCTATGTTTCAAACACGCTTTAAAAAAGGCAAAATTAATGGTTGAAAATTTTCTTTAAAAAATTATCATTGTTAAATTCTAAACTATTCTATTTTACACATTGATGTTCTCCATGTTAAATATGGTCCCCTTTATCCAACCGTCCATTCTGAATGGAGGGCCAAGATTGCTCCAATCACAATGTCACGTCTCTACACCATTTTATTTTTAATTTTTTCTTCTATAAACTATTTTGATACCAAATTTTGGACATCAATTTCTCTATTAAACTTGCACTAGTGAAAAATATAAAAAAATATTTTCAATAAAATAAAATAACCAAAATACCCTTGAAAGTTTCAACGGGCATTTTGGTCATGATATTTTATCAAAAAATTATTTTTAATATTTTTTTATAGATATGCCCCAATGAGAAGATCACACGCACCAAATTTCATATTCTTACAATTTGTGTAAGAAAACTAAAAATAAAATACTTTGAGACGTCAGATCTAAGATCAAATGGTGTAGCTCTCTTTATCAAAATTGGACAGCTGGATGGTAGGGGAAGGGAACTTCTATGCTGTAGGGGAAGCATAGAAACCTTTCCTGTTAGATGTTACATATGCTTGAAAAATTAAGTCGAAAATCAATCTCAAAATTGAATTACAAAGAGTTGACGTATTTTTACAATAAGTCCTATGGCTCATAAAATTGTAGGGAAAATTACATAAAAATCCGTTATACTTTGCGTTATTATGGATATATCAAATAGTTTCTGTTATTACATGTATATCCATTTTTTATCTTTTATAACATAAATTTTTTAAAAAGACCATTTTACCCTTTTTCGGATGTTCAACATCCGAAAATAGGCTGAAAGTTAAATTTTAAATTTCTTATTTTCAAATGTTGAATATCCGAAATTAAGGGATTTTGGATGTTCAACATTAAAAAATACCCCGATAGTTTAACGTTAAGTATAACATTTTCGGATGTTGAACATCTAAATTTAAGAGATTTTCGGATGTTCAATATCCGAAAATACCCTGATAGCTAAATAAACCTTCGTCTTTTTTGTATTCGGATGTTGAACATCTAAAAATCTCTTAAATTTGAATGTTCAACATCCAAAAATATTGTACTTAACGTTAAACTGTCGGGGTATTTTCGGATGTTCAACATCTGAAAAATCATTAATTTCGAATGTTCAACATTTGAAAATAAGAAATTTGACGTTTAACTTTAGCCCTATTTTTGGATGATGAACATCCGAAAATCCCACCAATTCGGATGTTCAACATCCAAAAAGGGTAAAATGGTCTTTTTAAATAAATTACGTTAAAAAAAAAATAAAAAAAATATACATATAATAAAAAAAACTATTTGATATATCGATAATAACACAAAATATAACAAATTTTTATGTAATTTTCTCCAAATTGTATCTAGAGATGATGATTGCTCCTTTGTCCAAAGGCTGGCCTAGGCTTGGTCTGTGGAGGGCTTACGCTTGGCGCCGCACGCGGTCGACGGCTTAAATTTTGCAGCCTAAAAACTTCACCGCATTTCCCTCCACATTCTCTCTCTCTCTCATTTCATTTCTGCATTCTCTCTGCCTGCAATCCACGTTTTCAAAATCTTTCTCCCTCCAAATCCCCCTCCACCCGAGAACCAGAAAACAAACCCCACAAATGCTTCTCCACCTTTGATTTGACATTCTCTCTCTCGAAAAACCCATCATTTCTAATGCCATGTTGATTTCGCAGTCGCGGTTGTGTTGATTTAGCATCACGCTGCGCGCCGTGATGTAGGAACGAGTATTTCAATGAAAGCTTATCAAGAATGGTGACTGATGACTAAGGGGAAACTTCAATGTGAAGATTCACAAGTGTATGCTTTTTTTATCATCTATGCATAGATGTTCTTTGTTTGATCACCCGTTTTAAGATTTCCCCTTAACAATTGCTTGTTTTTTCTTTGATTGTTCCTGATATTTTTGATTTTGTTGTAGGGAAAACAGTCGAGGGAAGGGTCCTGTACCGAAAGGTAGTTTTCCGGAGATCAATTGGCTGCATCACGCTAATAGGGTTGAAAATTTCTCATGTCAGGATAAGCATCTGATCTCAAACTTCCAATACTCTTTACCAAATCAAAACCCTTTTTCAGAGGGAAAGCAACCTCAGAGGTGTGTATTTTTTGCCTGACAACAGACCTGTTTATTTTTTTATTTTTCTTAGATATGGTTAATATGTTTTCCCTTAGATGTAATCTGTGTCTGTCATATTAATCCGAGATTCTCCATTTTCTAATCTGATGCAGGCTTTCTTCCAATATGCAATATGTTTCGCGTATGTTGTGTCACGATATATAGAATACTTGCAACTGAATGTCAATATCGTTGCTAGTTTATGCTGCATTGTCATACTATCATACCCCTTGTCAATCCAGTTATTTTGTTTTGATTGCAGGTCAATGCCTTGTGTGGTGCAACGTCCTGAAACGCTGCCCAATATGTTTCAAGTAAAAAAGGTAATGTCCTACAATCCTTCCAATTCTATGGAAAGCTAAGTTGTGACTAAAAATCACAAACCATTATCTTCTGAGTGCCATGTGCTTTAGTGCATGCGTGTCTATTGAAATGGTTAATAATGGTTATGTGGCAGAATTTTGATGCGGTCACTAGACTTCTGGTTAAATGCAAAGGGTATTTAAGACCTGGGATTACTGCACCAGTTGTTCAGAGCAGGGTTTCCGATACTACTGCCTCAAAGAAATCATATTTTACTGAGGATCATCAAAAAACAAATTCTCTATGCAATTCGTCTTATGACTACCCAAATGTGGCTTCTGAAGAAATGAAAACACGGGCCCCAAATCTTACTGGAACTATGATGGCTGGAGTTTCACAGCAACATCAAAGGAATCTCAGTTCACATGTTGTTGCATCTATGGATGGCAGATCTATTAGCCATGTTAGTGATTCTCTACTTGGAACTGAGATGAGCTCCACCAGAACTGTTATGGATAAGCGTGAGTTTGGGCATGTAGATGCAGAGGTAACATCAACAGTGACTCCTGGCAAGCCCAATATGCATGTCCCTCCATGCAATGAGTTTGGAGAAACTATTTTTGATGCTATTGATGATGATGAAATTCTAAAGGTTTGTTTTACTAGCTACCTATTCAGAATGATCTTATGCATTGGCATCTGTGTTTATATTTTGGCTTTGAGTAGTGCTAACGACACTTTTGTCTTTGGATTTCAGAGCATTGATGTTGACCAGATAGTTTTGAAACACTATGAAGCTACTGGCACCCCACAGCCATCACTTTCTAACATTTCACCAGTATCGCCTGTGGGGAATAAAGGGAATATAAGATATCCTAATGGATGTCCACCACCACCTGAATTGAACACAAAGTGTAATCACAATTTTGAGGTAGATCTTTCCTCCTTTTTGCTTGTGTTTTTTCAAATTAAGCTTTTTACTTTAAACTACCCTGGAAAAAGAAAGCTCTTTTTACCTTTAGAAACAATTTTCTTTGATACATGTGTGCCAGGTATCACTTTGTCCCAAAGCCGCATTACATTTGCAGGAGATGAAAGACCGATTGATTACTGTTTCAAATGAACTTCTTGACAATGCTACTAATCTTATCCCTGAAAACTCAGAAAAGCTTCGTCAGGAACGGTTGGTTTTTAGCGTAATGAATTGCACCTACCCTTTGTAGTCTTTTTTTTAGGTGTGCATACTTACAAATTCATGTTTACATTGCTATTCTCAATTTAATGCTCAGGTTGCAGTTGAATAAACAGATTCAACATCTTGAAAAATATCTTCGTTGCTCAGGTGGGGATGAAGAGAGACAAAGGTCTCATTCCTTAGCATCTACATCAACTGCTGGGGTCTTCAATCCCCAGACTCCTCATAATGTTAAAATGTCAAATAGTTACACTATTGATCCACCAAGGTTCGATTCTCCATGGTGTAATCCATCACCGATGCCCTTTTTTTCTGTAGAAAGGAGTTTTGATCAGTCACGCTATGTAGAAAGGGAACTATTTACTCGGAAGTTTGTTGAAGTAAATTACACAGATGGTTCTTGTGATTCAAGGTGGAGTCTTACAAGCTTTCCATGGACAAAGAAGTTAGAGGTTATTCTCTATGAATTTTTGTTCTCTGTGATAATCTTCTTTTGGCAAAGGTTTCTGAAGATGTATCTTTTACCAGGTGAACAACAAGAAAGTGTTTGGAAACCATTCATTTCGTCCTAATCAAAGGGAAGTGATTAATGCAACTATGAGTGGACATGATGTTTTCGTGATGATGCCTACTGGTGGCGGAAAGAGCTTGACATATCAGGTCAGGGCATTATTTTTATTTTCTTATTGCATGGAAGCCCTAGCCATTTAGTTTCCTTATATTCTACAAAATGACCAACCAGCTTCTAAATTAAGTTCATGGGATCCATATATTGCATCTTAACGGTTAGGTGGTGGATCCTAGAATTCCATCTGGTGTTAATGTTTAGTATTGCATAAACTTTATATTAACTCAACACTTAGAAACATATGATTCACTTAAAAAGAGGGGCATTCATGTCCTCTATGTCACGCTCAAGGCCTAGTGGGTCATCCGGGAAACATCTCGATATCCTATCCTAATTTGGATATGATTACGGTGTCCAAACATTGTGGTCGTTAAATATGATAGATTAGGTCTTTTTAAGCGGTCATTGATATTATTGTTGTTTTTGTATCTCATTATTCTTCTTTATCTATGAAATGTGATGACCGGCATAATATGATGACTTATATCCTACTTGAATATGAGGGTCCTAATACTTTTTTCTTTTATAGGAAGTTTTAGGAATAATTTATAATTGTAAGTTTTAGCTATAAAAAAAATCATTCATATGTATCTATTGTATTTCCCTCTGAAAACTGCTGTCTGTGTAGTTGTGCTCCTATTGTGTCTAGAATCTGTATGTGTATCATGACTCATGTAACATAGCTCATATAATGATCTGCTGACTTATTTTTGAGGGTGGATCTAATCAAATGTTGTGTCACTGAATAAGAAACATGCATGGATGATGCCCTGCAGATCATATTAGACGTAGGTTTTGAGCATTCATCATTAATTAACAACTAAGCTGATTAGACACATCTTTGTCCTGTACATTAATAATATCCGAAGTTATTTATTGGAATGGTGGAAAATTTCCATGGCATGATATTATTCTATCAACTAGTTTGAATAACCAGGGTAGCCTTGGCATTCTTTGAAATCTAGGACGGTAGGTCCCTTACAAAACTAGCATGATCCATAGTCTCATTTAGGAACACATATAATACTCATTTGAGGGAAATATTGTCCACAGTCATTTTAGACAAGATGCTTTGTTTTTTTCTGGCAATGTGATGTTGAATTATGTAGTTTAAAAAATCATAACCAGGTTGAACCAGAGAGGGGGCCAGTCTGGCTGGCTCTGGTCTTACCCGTAAGATCAATATGATGTATTTTTGACAGAAAAATATTACTGAAAAAGGAGAGGTTAAAACAGATAAAAATATCAAAGTGTTTGTAATTTTGGTTTCAAAGTAATTGGTATGAATACTTCGTCATGCTGTTTCACGCATGTGTTCTATTGTATTTTGCCCCACTGATGTGCTTAGGTTAAGCCCTGGACTTGTTTGTCAAGAAAGCCATTGGTAAACTCTCCAATTTTGATTTTTTGCACTGTCCTTGCTACTACCACGTACCAACAGCTGTCTTTATCTGTTGTGTTGTCCGTAGGTGTCTGAAAGGGTTCTCTAGTTCTTTTTTCTAATTTCTTGCAAAATAGCTTGAACTATCCCCTATTCAGTGTTTTGTAGTTGGATGAGCTTTTGTCCGAACTTTTGAATGAGATACCCCTTCATTTAATGCATGCTACCAGAGGAGTTTTTTTTATTTTTATTTTTTAAATTTAAATATAAAAAATTTGGCATCATTTGAAACCATGTTCATTTTCATCCAAGTAATAGTAGTATTGATAAAAAGATAAACTGGAGTGGAAGTAACTGTAATATTGGAGAAAAATACTAGAAAAAAAACCCTAATATGCCTCCAGGAAAAAGGTGAAATTATCCGAAGTTGTCCTTTGGCAAACTGAGGTCTGTAATATCTCTAAGCAAGTCTTTGTATGTATTCAGTTATGTAGGACATGTGAATTACGAGGCATCGAGTATATACAATAAAATCAGAGAGATGCAAACTTAAACTATACACTCAAACTGTAGTACACAGTATATGGAATTGTTTTGTCATGGGGGGACACTAGACTTGTCTTTTGCAAAATAGATGCTTTCTTTGCATTACCTCTTTCAGGGGTTTCATTGGTGTGTCATCTCGGTGAGGTTGCCTTTGGTGGTGTGGTACTGTTTGTGGTGGCAGATTTAAAGCATGATGTTTGCTTTTAATAACTGTTTTAGGTTCTTTTGTCCTTGTATTTCTTCATTGTACATTTTGAAGCTTATCTTTTATGATTGTTCTCTGGTTTTCTATTTTCCTTTTTTGCAGCTTCCTGCTCTTATCAGTCCAGGGATCACCTTAGTTGTTTCCCCTTTGGTCTCCCTTATTCAGGATCAGATCATGCATTTGTTGCAGGTATGCATTTCATGCTCAATAACTTTTATAGATATCCCTCGTGCCATTCTGTTCTACAGTTAAATAATGAACTGTTTACTCTTTCTTGGCAAATTAAATAACGAACTTTCTTTCAAACCATTATTGTAGGCGAATATCTCCGCTGCTTACCTTAGTGCAAATATGGATTGGAGTGAGCAGCAACAAATATTTAGAGAGCTAGCTTCAGGTTGCTGTACTTATAAGTTATTGTACGTGACGCCAGAAAAGATTGCAAAGTAAGTTTACATTTGTCATTCTCAAGGTTGCGTATTGTTAATGACCATTGTGATATTTTGGCAACTGTTTACTAAATCAGCCAATTTCTGAATCCTCCTCCCACCCGCAGCTTCCTAACGATTGCAATTTGCACTCAAGAAAGGTGTTATGTTTATTCATATATGATGTCCCAAAGTGTCTTTGTTATAGTTCTGATTTGTATTGCATGTATATCCCAATGCTTAAACAACCATCGAATGAGTAATCACACATATTTTCTCAAATTAAATGAAGGGCAGTGTGCGGCTACCTCATGCAAGCTCCATGACGCTTCCCCAATCCATCTTTCTGATGGATTGAGGACCCAAGAACCATATTAAACACCTTCAAGTCCATTTCCACTCTCGAAAAATGGATTTGGAGCTCCTAAAATTATGCAATTCTGATTGATTTAGGATCCATTGAAATGAACAATCTATATAACATGTTGATAGAATTCAATATGGAGCATTTGGGCCTCCAAATCCATATTTTTTCAGGATCTTGATCTTGGGGCTCAATAGGATGCATTTGCAGATTTTTGGGTTTTCAATCATCCAAAATATGGAGAAATGAGGGGGCACACACTTTTTCAGCCGAGGCAAGGGCCTAAACAATTACTCTTCCTTAAACCAATTGTTCTAAATTGTTCCTATCCAATGAATTGGGAACCCATTTTGATAATGAAAATTTTCCATTCTTTTTTGTTGCATAATTTCTTCATTGCAGGGGTCCTTGCTTGATCTTAAGGTTCCCCTGTTCAGCCCATTTATTGATGATTTGGGCAATTTGGTGGACTAGAAAGAATGCTTGGCAATTGTAGCATGTGGAGAATGTATTGGAACCATGACCGTGACCATGATGATCCCTGACCCATGGCTGTGACTGCCCTTATGGGGGCACAATTTAGGTCATGTGGCCTTCACTAAACAAGTTTATTTTTAGAGATTGCATACTATTTAGCATCATTCAAAACTTCTCTCTCTAGGAATTTTACTAATTCATTGACATAATTCTGACTAAACAAACTTTCTCAGAAAGGAAACACATTGCAGAATATTGCTGATCACCATAACAAGCTTATTAGTTCTAAGAGGGTTTCTTCTATCTTAATCATGAAAGATTTAAACTTTCTAAGGTTTTATCTTCTCTGTTAATAATCAAGGGAAAAAGGACTTGGTAATTTATTTCCAAGGTTTCAAAAAACGCTAGGCGGCCTACCTGGCGCCCAGAACCTCGGGCGCCTGCGGTGCAAATTCTTAGCACCACTTTAGAGATTGAGGGTTTATTTTTTATTTTTCAATTTGGGGGTTCAAAAATAACCATAACATTTTTATACAAACTTGGGGTTAAAATGACCCCCTTTGCTCTTTTGGGTGACTTTAAAAATCGAAAAATGCCTTATGGCCCTGGGCACCCTCTCAGGTACAACCGCCCGTGCCGCTTGGGTTGAGGCGTGCGGTTTTTTTGTTCAGGCCGCCTAGGTACCGGGCGGACTGTTTTTGAAACCCTGTTTATTTCATAATTCCTTAGCCATGTTCATGGATGATAAATCTCACTTTGTTTTCATTAATTTTCTAAAACCTGGACTCCATCCTATAACCAGGTATGGACCGGTCCAAGTCAATTTAGCGAGTTCAATGTTGACTTGTTGGGTTTCACTCAGGTCTAGAAAAAGAAAAAGGAAAAAAAAAAAAGGTGAAATCTTAGTTATTATGATTAAATCAAATCCGAGATCAGGTTTAGGACCGACAAATAATGCCAAGTTGGAGGCTCCTTATGGTAGAGATTGCAGTCCGCACACCTTGAAATCTAGGGATCTTAATCCTAATATCTAGGGGAGCTTGATCTAAAACTTAATGGAGATAGAATGATAAATTATATAGGACCGAGGTGTATTTGATTAAAAATTGAAGAGAGCACTTAACTACTATATTAGTATAGAATATACTACCATACTCTACCAAACTTCCATACAATAGTATATTGCTATAAAATATTTCTATACCATTACTGCCATACTATGCTATACAGTATACACAATATTCTACTATATTATTCTACATTCTACTATATTTAGATTTACTCTATACAAGTATAATGTATATTACACTACTGCTAAACTACACCATACTGCTAGACTATGTTATATTGCTCTACCATGCTACTACACTATACCACATTGCTATACTATACTACTATACAATACTACAAAGTTAGGGAATATGGATCCTCTGTAGCTTGGATCTTGATCCTTAGTAGGAAGGATTGAGATTTCAAAGTTTAAAAATCATAGAGGAGTGAGATTCCCTTCCTTGGAGCTTAAGAGCTAGATTCTGGAGTGGAGTTGATCCCTTTGTTGGAAGATCCTAGTAACTATGGGTAAATTCCAAAAATATTCATAAAACTTAGGGAAACATCCAAAAAAAGGAAAATTATAGATGTAATGAAGAATCATAAAATGTTAACTTGTATTTGTAGATAGGGTCACTTTGATATTTTTATCATTTTTGGTACATGATGAAATCGTAATTTAACAATCAGTGATTCCGTGAGATATATTTCCATGATTTCAAATTTAGATGATTCCCATCAATTTCCAACTTCGAACTTCATATTGAAGAAGTTGGACATCCAAAGACAAAGACAAATACATAGTTTGCTTGAGTCCTAAACACATTATAAAAGAGGCGCTCTAATCCTAAAGTACATTATATAGCCAATAGCAATGACATGAAGGTTTTATAATCATCCTAGCTATCTTGGTAGTGACCCCCAAATGACTAAGTGGCTCAGGCAGTCCCTAATCCTCAGTCTCTAAGCCTAGTTAATCCTCATGCTCGTGCTCAGCACTTTCCTTGTGTTGCCTCTGTCTCGCTTGCCACCTTTTCCCCCCTGAAGTTGCCGTCGCCCCTTTTCATCATCATCAAAGGCATCATCATCTTTCCCATCTTCATCTTGTTGTCCCTCTTGTTGAGTCTCCCCATCATCCCTTCCTCTCCTCCCTCATTGGTTGGATCGATCACATCTTCAAGCACCCTCTTCTTGAGGTTTGGTTCTTCTGGTTTCACTAGTCATTCTTCTATAGCATCTTTGGCTAGTGTGCAATCGAGACTTATGGGGTTGTAAACCTGTCCTGCACTTCGCTCCTCAACTGCCCCTTCCTCAGGTTCATGTTACGGTGCATATGCACCAATTGATGGGGCTTCTCACTTACCATGTTATTCCTCCTTGGTGTGTGGCAATGTAATTTTTGCCTCCTGTGTGTGGATCCATTAGAATGTACTCAATTTTTTCTCAAACTCTGTTGTAGAATATGTTTGACTTGAGACCTTGATTGCGCATGCTGGGGCTGTCTTTCCATGTCTCCTAAACCTACACAAGCACGAAGTACTACTGGGTCTAAGTCTGGATAGACATCTAAAGAATATTTTCAAATACATTCAAATGAAAAGAGAATAACTAGTTTTTTGAGAGAAATTGTTACTTTGGAAACAAAGCATGCTAGGGGTTGTAAAACAAACAAACGTCTCATTGGCATCATTGATTTTCAAAAAAAGAAAAGAAAAAAGAAGAAAAGGAAAAAAGTGATACCGACATGCATACTTTTATAAAGTTACTTTTGTATGCATCGAATTGTGCAAAACTTTTTGTTTACTGATTCTTTTGAGAGTAAATATTACTTTTTAAAATGGCTAAGCATGCTAGATGTAAAAAAAATAGGCATCATCATTCTTTTTTTTTTGGGGAAAAAAGTGATTCCCACAGGTACATGTGTCTAAGAATATGTAGTTTTTTATGCATTGAAATATGAAAAAAATGGTCGAAGAAGGGTGAGGATATTAAACTTTCCTTTAACCCATACCAAGCCCAGGTAAAGGAGGTGGGTTGTTTAGGTAGGTAGCCTATGTAAAACTTTACCAAAACTTTCCATTAATCATGAAGCGAACCAGGATTCATATAGCTAACCCCAAATAGTTGGGAAAATGCTCTGATGATGATGATGATGATGATGATGATGATGATGATGATGATGATGATTGAAATATGAAAAAAATGTTTAATCTACTGATTATTTCGAAAGGAAATGTTTCTTTGGCACAAAAGCAAGCATACTAGGGGCACAAAAAACCAACCAAAAATATCTTATTGGTGTCATCAAGATGGATAAAAACCCAACAATGTGTACTCACATGTAGACATGTATAGTCGACATTTCCATGTATATCAAATTGTAAAAACAATATCAAATTGTATAAAATATATTTTATTGTTTGTTTTAATAGAAGGCAACAAAAAGGAAAAATAAAAGAAAATATAACTAGATCTCTAAAACTCTAGTGATATTTGTTCGAATAAAGCGTCTATATGACTTTAAATTGAATAAGCAAAACTCAATTTTGCTCCCAAAATTTCAAAGTCGATCCTTCCAAAGATGTATCAGGTTCAAATTGAGGCCTCTGATTTTCATAAATAGATCCATTGAAACCTTAATCAAACTTTCAAATCTTGGAATTGCGAGATAATAAGGACTTGTTTTATGAAATCCAATCTTTGGATTAGATAGATGCCACAAATTAGCTTTAAATGCATAATTTTAGGGCCTAAGAAGGTCCTGGTTACGATATGGTGTTTGTATGTTTTGCTCCCTTGCCCTTATATACCTGAATTGTTTTGTCATACTCAGTCCAAGTTTGGAACTTACTCGATTCTTATGGAAAATCTCTTGAATTTGAAAAGTGACGTGGTTGGTTCCATGCATAGTAGGTCCCCTAGCCAGTTGGGGGTCCCAAGAAACACATCAGTTGCCATTTATGGTTGACTTGCGTGAGTTAGATTTAGGCTCAGTAATTTTTAAAACACTAGTTTCGATTATACGCCTGTTTGTAATTTACCAACAAAAATCCACGTGCTTGTTTCTAGAAGTTGTTCTATTCATGCATGCTTTGCCATCCATTATTTGTGGCCCATCTTATTGGAATAGTTATTTGAAGTGAATGAAAATGAAAACCAATGCCTTTTTAACCTGGTTATTTTTCAAATATATCTACGTGATGATTATTCTCCGGCATCAACAAAATTAGCATTCACATTGCAGAAGTGATGTTTTATTGAGGCACTTGGCTGATCTGCACAACCGGGAGTTATTAGCCAGAATAGTTGTTGATGAGGCTCATTGTGTAAGCCAATGGGGGCATGATTTTCGACCAGATTATCAGGTTTGAACCTTTTTTATATGGTTCTACACAATCACCTACCTGAGATCAATGCTAATAGATTCCTCTATATTTTAATTTGCTTATATATTTTATTTTCTTTTGTATTTTCTTTAGGGTCTTGGTATTTTGAAGCAAAAATTTCCCACTGTACCTGTACTAGCATTAACTGCGACTGCCACCGCAAGTGTACGGGAGGATGTGGTGCAAGCTCTTGGTCTTGTTAATTGTGTGGTTTTCTATCAAAGTTTTAACCGCCCAAATTTGAGGTAGGCTATCAAGTAGATAATTTTCTTATATCGTTTGGGCTTCTAGGATTGCTAAAAAGTTGTAAACCTTGTAGGTATTTCATAATTCCAAAGACAAAAAGGTGCTTGGAGGACATTGATAAATTCATCAGAGACTACCATCACGATGAATGTGGGATAGTATATTGTCTTTCAAAAATAGATTGTGAGAAAGTTGCAGAGAGATTACAGGTTTGTTGTCCCATTCCCAGTGACTTTTGTTATAACATATGAAGTACATGGTCATACTCTTGATTCAAGGGACGATGGAATACTATTATTCCATTAATGGTGAATGTTTGCTATGCCCTACTGTTCTTATCCAGGTTTATTGACTCTTAACTCGAACTTGACTGGGTGAGCCATGGAGATGACTTGTGGCTATTCTGTCTTGGAATCTTGCTTCGGTGCTTCAATCAAAAAAATTTCATAAGATCATGTTCTTTAAATTTTGGAATCTTGCTTCTACTTTTTAGAAACCTCGAAGAAATGCAGATTCCATAACATCAAATCCCAAGGTTTATAAGTGCACCAAACCGTGATTCAATCAACATGGATCATGCTTCCAATTTCTAGCAATATTTTTTTGATAACTCCAGTTTCTAGCAATATTGATCTTAGCTATTTAGAATCCAAAACAAATTCCATAGCGAACCATGCTAACGTTCTATTTCCCCAAAAATGTGTAGATAAAAATTGTGCAATTATAACTCAAATAGGATGAGAAATAATAAGAGAACTAAAGGAAAAAATTCGTCCCTAATTTTCATATAATGGAAAAACAAGGTTTTTTTATATGTGATTGGGTTCGTGAGGAGTTTTAGAGATTTCCAATCCCTGTGCAATTTACTCTAAACCAATATACTGGTTCAAACACCTTTAATTGATGTCTCAAGGCATACAAAAACTCAAGAAAAGAAAAAATATACAAAGGAAATAGCAAAGTACAAAGGGGTGCATATGCCTGTATACCGATCTATTCACAAGGATGCTGCCTATCCCTCTACTCCTTCTTGAATCTGGGCCTTGAGAGGGTTTGGCTGTCAAGTGTTTTCCTCTCTTGTTATATCAACACATTGCAGAGGCAAAAGTAATATGGACAATTTCTCTCTAGACTTGCAAAAAGATATTACCAGTGTGGGAAAGTCACTCACTCTCTCTCTCTCTCTCTCTCTTTACTATTTTGTATATTTCGTGTAAGGCTATGCAGGAATACCCCCCTTCTCTATTGTGTGAGAGAGGTCTTTTATAGAGAATTTCTTGAAGGTAATCTTGAATCTTCATATCTTATCTGAAAAAGCCAAGTGGTTTGATCCCATTCTCACATAACAGTTTCATGGGATTAAGTTAAATTCCTTTTGGTCCTCCCCCAAAGTGCTCAAATGAATACGTTTTGGTCACATTTAGATCATATTTGAATAAAACTCTAACAAACACATTTTGACCATATCCTTCCACAAGAAAATCTAGGAAGTTGGCTATTCCTGCAACTCTGTTGGTTGAGATTACCTGTCTGAACATGTTTCACTTCAACTAATGCGGTTTTTTGATAGTCCTTTGGACCTGAAATTTGGCATGAAGAGAGAGGACCGACTCCAACGGTCCAAGTCTCACCTCAAATGGCTCCATAATGAGGGAGATGTGCCTTGTGAAGTTGACCCTTTTCTGCTGCTGATCTTGGCAGCAAATAAGACTCCTCCTTGGAAAATTATTGACCTTATTGTGGAGAAGGGTCATGAGGAGCATCTCCACCAAATTTTGCTCTAAAACTCCTCATATTCCAAGACTTATGAGGATCCGGAGGTTAAGCTCTGACACAGTTTTAAGGCATCTGTTGCAGCTTAAACCTCTTTTACACTGGATATCTCTAAGATATCTGAGGTCATCCTTCCATGATTGATACGACATTGAGTCAGGAATCAAATGGTTATGGTCCCATGAGAAAATTCCTTATAGATTGGGAGAAATCTCGATTTTAGTAACCGGAGGTCATCCTGACGACTATATGTGTGCTTGACAGCCGAGTGCTTGACAGCCGATGGATGTATATCTTGATTGCCGATGAGGGGTTGAGTCATCCCCAAATGAACTAAAACCTAAAGAAGAGGGTTATCACACCTCAAATATGATTGTCCCAAAGGTTTCACGTCAATCCCCAACTATCATGAGAGGGTCCGTCAGTCAGGGCATATATTGATCGGTTGTGCATCAAGAAATCTATCAAATGGTGTCCAATTGCGATGATTCTTGTACGAGAGGCAAACAATGGCCAAATATTGGTATCTGCAAAGTTTCACCTCATTTTGATATGATTTGATGAGGTTTCTAAAGGTCTGACCGTCAAACCCCTCTTGAGGGGTGAACTATTTAAAGACTCATCAATTTTGTATCCAAACTTCTCCAATATTGTGTGGAGAGTCTTCTAACGATCATAAGAATGTAAGTCCCAAAGTTTGGTCTCATATTGAGATATTTTTGACAGTCTCTGAATAAGGTTAGTGCTGGGTTTATGTGGCCATTTGAAGGCCTTATGAGAGGATGTAAAACTATGACTATAATGATGTGATAGCTCCAGTGGGAGTGTGGTCCGGATGGACTATGAGGCATGGTCTGGATGGATTGTGTGGCATTGGTAAAGCCATGACTCACTTGAGTTTCGGTGGGCTAGGCTTGGGTTGGTATCTAAAAGGCTTCCATGCTACCCTGTGGACCAAATCAACATTGGATAAACATCCCGATCCACACATGTACTAAGCAATAAAGGTTTGGAGGTATGTGCACATGTCATTCAACAATGTCATCAGGTGAGATAGGAGTATGGTTAACCATAAGGTGAATCACAGATGTTCATAGAACACTCAGTATTCTTATTACAATGGAAAAGTTTGTATTTATTGTTCACTGCTGTCATTATGATAGTAGTGATGCCATCTTTCATGAATCATGACAACAATGTTAGACAAATTGAACGTATAGCTTTGCAACTTGAGTTTTCATCCTAATTGTAGTTTCGTCTTGAGTTGAAATCCTTTCATGCTGTTTTTCTTCTCAGTTGTGGGTTGGTATTTGCAGCATGAATTCTACGTTGATGTTTAGTCTTGTACATTACTCAGGAACTGGGTCACAAAGCAGCATTTTATCATGGCAGCATGGAACCTCAACAACGAGCATATGTCCAGAAACAATGGAGCAAAGATGAGATCAATATAATCTGTGCTACTGTGGCCTTTGGAATGGGTATCCACATGTCTCCTCCACCACATGAATGCCTGTATTCAGTTCCTGTAAGTTATATTTGTAACGCATTGTCCTGGGCTTCCAGGTATCAATAAACCTGATGTGAGGTTTGTCATCCATCACTCTCTACCCAAATCTATTGAAGGTTATCATCAGGTGAGTAAATGTAGGTCTGAATTTTACTTGACTTTGTAGTGCTGATGCTTCTGATTCCATTTTTGGACTTACGATTTGGTTTGGTTGCGTATTCTTTTTTGTTTCATAGGAGTGCGGACGTGCCGGTAGGGACGGTCTTCAGTCCTCATGCGTGTTGTATTACAGTTATAGTGATTATGTGAGTTGAATATATTGACATTTTTCTTGTGTTGTTTACAGTTATAATGATTATGTCAGTTGAATATGTTGACATTTTTCCCAACTCGAATGTGTCCTCTGGCATATTGTAGACTAGAATGTGGTTAAAATATACATTTAACAGGTAAAGAAGATTTTATAATTTTTCTGGTTGTATAGATGCGAGTCAAGCATATGCTTGTTCAAGGAGCTAGTGAACAAAACTCCTCAACATATGGGTCTGGGCGTGCACCTGCTATAAATTCTGGGAGGATATTGGAAGCGAACATTGAGAACCTTTTGCGCATGGTAGTTTCTAAAATTGACACTCTTGTTGGTGAAATCCTGGTGTGAACAGGCTGATTTTTCTTATTTGGTGAATTCAAAATTGAAAACAGGTTAGCTATTGTGAAAATGATGTAGATTGCAGAAGGTTATTGCAACTTGCTCATTTTGGGGAGAAGTTTGACCCCATGAATTGTCGTAAAACTTGTGACAACTGTTGCAAGAATATCACCTACATTGAGAAGAATGTCACAGACATTGCAAAGCAACTGGTGAGGGAGAGTAATGTGTTCATAACTGTGTTCCAATATGTCATGAATGTGGTTCTTTCTTTCATCTTGATTGGTACATCATTATTTTCTATCCTTGATTTATGTAACTTATGTTTATCCATAAATTTGAGATGTATTCTATTGTTTAATGGTTTTGTTCAGGTGGAATTAGTCAAATCAACGGGTCAACGTTTTTCATCAGCACATATTTTGGAAGTATACAGGGGTTCCTTGAGTCAGCAAGTATGTCCTGTCATAATCATGTTCTCTTGTTTCATTTTATTTATTGGTCAAGTACGCTTAATGAACTGTAGAATGTTCCACACTTCAGGTTAAGAGGTACAAGCATGAATTGCTGAGCCTTCATGGAGCTGGAAAACCTCTCTCCAAAGGAGATGCTTCTCGGATATTGCGCCATATGGTCACTGAAGATTTCCTAGTCGAGGATGTTAAAAAGAGTGATACTTATGGATCTGTGTCATCAGTTTTAAAGGTCCAGAAATTCGTTTTTCCTTCTCTCTGGGATTTTGGTAGTCATGTCTGTGGATTAGAATGACATAGTATCTAGAATTCTGCTGATAAAAGCAGTCCCCTTGTTCTTGCTTTCTGTTCAATCATAATATTTTTCTGTAGTTATCATTACTAACCGTACGAAATGTCTGCAGGTAAAGGAAGCTAAGGTACAGGGTATTCTTTTTGGCAATTGCAAAATCACTTTGAGGTATGATATTATTTCATTTTCTTCTTTCTGTGAATTTCTTTTGAACTTACCCAGATTCCTGTGAAGTTCTCATAATTTTTCGCTCAGGATTATTGGATTATGCAATTGGAAACCCTTTGATTTAAGCTGTTATGCTCTCCCTTTCTCTCTCTTTCTCTCTTTCTCACTCTCTCCTAAACACAAATCAAAATTCAAGGCCAAATATGGGGGATACCCGCTGGTTTCAGCTGTTATTCCCTCTCTCTTTCTCTCTCGTATATATACATTATTATATACACACATAAATATGAACACACACACACACATATACATAGTTGATGATTCTATGAGCCCCTCACACTCCTCGGGCATAGCTCCCCACCTGGCTATTGATTTCAATCTACTTCAATATTTGGAAAAGAATGAGAGAAGGTACTTGTCCCATTGTCTTTGTCTACCGATGCTTTTTTTACTTTATTTCTCTAGTTACCCTTTTCATAGTTACTAGAATCTCCCAATATAGGTGGTGATCCTGCTCCAAAAATCACTCCAGCATTCCGGGAAAGAGATCTTCTAGGGATCTGAATTTTTAAATTTGGGAATCTTGATCTCCACTGTTAGGGAATCTCTATCCCGAGTTCCCGACTTTAAAGACCAAGAAAATAACTAAACTGACGATTGTATTTATTTATAGCCAGCTAGCAACACAACTATACCTTTAATATAGTTGCATTGCTTGCTAATTATAAAAGATCCCTACTAAAAGCATATATAGTTCTAGACTGTACATACTCTTTAAGGCTAGGAGCAAGATCCCCAAAAGGTTGGGATCAAGATCTCCAAAAGGTTGATCTTGGTCCCTAACTTATGGGGATCTAGATCGCTAACACATGCATTGCACGGACACTGCTCCCAACCATAGGGATCTTCTAGTATTTCACAATTCCCCTAATCTTGATCTTGCTCTTGGTCCCGCTCCCAATCCCAACATCTATGACCCATTCTCTCCTCATCTCTTTCTGAGCTTCATCCTCTTCTGTGTGCATCCCATCCAATCCCCTCCTCTCTCTCTCTGTCTCTCTCTGTGCCACCCTTGCGCATCTCTCATGAGGAAGATGTATGAGGCCTCTCTTTTGTGGATGGCTGCAAAACATGGTGCCCCTAACCCATCAAAAAATAGTTTTTCTTTATCTCTAACCACTTTTTAGTCATTATATCTGATCTCTATGTCTCTATGTTAAATCTCTACCCATCCTCCCTCTATTACTAAAAGCCTCTTTTTCACCTACCCTATTGGCCTTTTTCTTTTAGGGTATGTTTGGATATTGGGAGTTGCCTTTCTAGGAAGATCTACATCTCCTGCATTTGGCTCCCAAAAATGTGCTCTCATTCGGTCTTGTCTACCTTCCAAAAGGCTTCTATCCTATGACTGTTGGTTATTTAAATCGCTCCACACATGGGGTTACCTTGTCTGGAATAACATGAATGCTTGAAAATGTTAGGTCTCTCTAGTGTATTGGTCATTGAGTCCCGACAATCTTTGATGGAGGAGAGCTTTGGGAATTTTATTTGGCAATGTCTTACCTTTTTTCTTGTTTAGCAAAGGAGAACTTAGCAGTCACTTGCATTTATTTTTTGAAAACAATCTATTGGAACATTTTTAAATTACAAGTTTTAAGACCTAATTGAAGTTCAATGTCCTACCTTGTTTTTTTTCGGGCAAAAAAATCCACATCAGAACCCCAAGCTCCAATTCGAGAGCATTTTGTAAAGGACAAATAAGTTCACAAAAAAGGGACATTGGTGTAAGTACAAAAGGTAAGACATTTTCTAATCATCGTGTAAAAGAAAAGCCAAAATTACTTATTTAAATTGATACTTGAGTTTGTGAATTTGGAAAAGGTTAAAGATATTGTTAACGGTAACTCGCTCCCATATTAAAATACAATGAATAATTGAACTTTGGGAACCTCGATCTTAATACAGCAGAACGCTTTCCCATCCCGTAATGGATCCTCTCTTTTGCAGATATGGAACTTGATCTCTAAAAGCCAGGGATCTCGATACCTATATTGGCCTATGTATGGAACTCGTTTCCTTGACCACAGAATATTGCGGCTTCCTCGATTTGTGCTTATGGTCTCGATCTTGGAGCATTGCTTGGTCCTGCCCCGGGTAACTATGGTTTAAGGAGCCAGTATTGAGACATGCTGTGAACAATGTTAAGAAGGATTAGAATTCCCATATAGATGGCTGGAAGAAATATGGGGTCACAACTGTCTGTGTTGGATGGTTTGATGGAAGGTTCCATTCAATTATTAATTACTTGGTTAGTTGCCCTTTATTGACTTTTTTTTTGTGAAATTTGTTGATGCATCGGACCGCTCACATGATACAAATTACTTGTTTGAGTTGATGAGTGACATTGTTGATGAAGTTTTTGTTTCGAGGGGGGGGGGTTGGGCAAAATTGTCATAGACAATGGTGCCAATTATTCATGAACATATTTTGGATTCCTTGTGTAGCACATTGTCTAGAGCTATGCTTGAAGACATGTAGAAGTTTCCTGGAAGTTGCCTATGGTTAAAGTTGCGATTGCCAAAGCTAACGCAAACATCAATTTCATCTATAACCATATATATTATTCCCAAGCATGGTGTGGGAGTTTATGCGGAAGAGAGAGTACGAGACCAAGATTAAGCCACGACACACTCACTCTCCAAAGCCTATGCAAGTATACACATGCTTTAAGGAGTGTCTTAAATTTGATAAGTGGACTAATGGTCAAAGCATTTGGATGGCAGAAAATCTAAATAAACCGTGTTTAATCTATATGTTTGGGGAGCAACCCACTTTTCATTGGACATTTTTTATCCTTTAGTGGATGTGCTAAGCAATGTTGTGAGATTCACTTCGGAGCGTACTTCGATTTGGTTTGAACAATGAAGCAATTAAGTGCTTCGGCTGATTCGGGGGAAGAATTCAGTTCTTTTTTTTCTAAATAAATAGCAAAGATTTTATAATTTATAAAAATAAAAAATTTAATAATAGACAAATTTGTTACTGCACTTATTAATAAATAAAATGGCTGAAATATTATTTGAATACTACTAATTGTAAATTCAATTTTAATGCCCTTGGAGTTAAGAGCATCATAATGAAAGTACTTTTGATTGATTTAAATTTTTTAAAAAATGAATACTTTTTAATTTTGACTTTTTTAGTCCTGTCAAAATAGGCAAGTGGTCTTTCTTTCTTGCACTTCTCTGTAAACGTGGAATGTTGTCCTTCAGGTTTACACATTTTGCTTGCTATTTGTTACTTTTGGAAAGTAATTAGTACTAACAAGTGACATCACTCGTCCCTATTCGCTTTGCTTTGGTGGTGAGAGAAAGCCCAAAGACTTCCAGTGCTTCTTAACAATATGAGTGTCAAGGTTAGTTGATGATGTTGTGAAGCTCACCAAGGCCGACATGTGTTTTAAATTAATGGCTTTAGCAAATGAAGAGATGAAGTTGGTTTAGTGTTTCAAAAAGCGTTAGGCGGTCTGGGGGGTCCAGGCCACCCAACGCTTAGGCGGGCGCTCAGAACCTAGGCGGTTCTGTTGAATAAAAAAAGGTATCTACAGTTATATATTGTATAAAATATATGAACTAGGTATTTAGGGCACATCATAATTCAAAGTATACTACATATTAGGACACACTCCATAAGTATAACCATAAGTCGGTACATAATCCATATCCAATTAAAACTTAAAATTTACCAACCAACCAAATTACCAAACCAAAGTTACCACATAGTAGCAAACTAGTGAAACTACAAATCCACTATTAACAAATCACATTACAGTATTACACCACCATGAGGAAGTAAGCAAAACTGAATGCAATACTTGAAGACTCAAAAGAATCTTCAATAGACAATAGTTCAATCAAAGTTAAAAGTTTAATAATTATTCAACATTCATCATTCATCATCAGAAAATTAGGGTCAGCTGCATTGGCATCATATTCATCGAAGTCGTCACTCTCCTCGACATATTGGTCGTCCTTTTCTGTCTCTTTTGAATTTGCCTTTTCTTCCTCTTCTACCTTCGTTCTCTATGCAACAGATCTAGTGGCCTTAGGAGGGTCAACTGATATCCCTGAAGCATCCATGACCATGTCCCATGTCAATTCTTCGTGCCCCTCGACCTCATCATCATCAACTAACCACTTCATAGTATTGTCCATATTTTTTGATCTGATGGGATCTCTCTTATCTCTCTTAGCAAACCTGTCCTTCAAGAATCGATTATACTTGACATAGACTAGGCCATTGAACCTCTTTGATTCAAACATGTTCCTTTTTTTTGTATGAATCTAACAAAATCAAATGAAACTAATTAAAATCTATGGTTCATGTATTATTAATACAATTATA
The DNA here is from genome assembly GCF_054954075.1 of Amborella trichopoda. NCBI lineage: Eukaryota > Viridiplantae > Streptophyta > Magnoliopsida > Amborellales > Amborellaceae > Amborella > Amborella trichopoda. Next base: position 27,717,327 of record NC_142346.1, read on the forward strand.
CAAATTACCCTTACGGCCTTACCCCTTCAAAAGTACTCCAATTGCACTCACAACCAGATGAGGAAGTGGTTAGGTTTAATATTCGAATGGCCAACTTTTGTAAATTTGGAGAACGATACCCATGTTGGCTCCACCAATTGGCCACAAAGATATAAAATTATATAAAAATGAAACTTGATTACTTGAACTTGATGAACTTAAGAATATTATGATTACCTGAATCAATTTTGGTCCTTTGCCTCATCGCCCTTGGACTCCCAAAAGACTTTAATAAGTACTTGTAATTTATCAGCTCATCAGTGCATATAGTATTCTGGATATCAGGATCAGGGACTAACACATCTACACACTTATTAAATTCAGTCATAATTGTGGCATTTGTGTGTATATCCTTGTCAACATAAAAAAAAAGCTGGGTTCAAATAATAACCAGCTGCATGCAATGGCCGATGTAGCTGCCTATCCTACTTCTCATCAATAATCTCCCAAACAGGCTTGTAGCAGTTCTCATCATCATCAAAGTTTTGGGCTATCTCTCTTTTGTATTTCTCCATAGCGTCATATATATATTCCATAGAAGGCTTATCACTATCAATCATGCAAAGGACTTTGACAAGAGGAAAAAATACCTTAAGAGCACCCTTCACCCCTCGGCAAAAAGCCTTAGAAAGGATAATATCTCTCACCTTCTTCCCGGCCTAATCCTTGGACCACTTGCATGCTCTCCAGTCATTCGAGGTAAACATCTGCCTCAATTGCATTCTTTTCGATTGTATGTTATCTAGGCATTAGTCCCAGGTCTCAAATCTCGTGACCCTGGGCCTCACAATCTCTTTCTTCTTTGTAAATCTACGCATCATGGTGAGGGTGAGATGGTGGCCATAAATGAAATTTGTAACTGACTTTGCCTTCTTCACTGCATCTGATATCTCAGTTAAACCGCCAAGAGCCTCATGCATGAGGTCTATACAATGTGCTGCACATGGTGTCCAAAAGATTCTAGGATAAGCTATGCGCAACAAATTAGCTGCATCAACATTAGGAGCAGCATTGTCTCTGACAACCTATACAACATGATGCTCCCCAACCTTCTTGATTCCCCTCTCTATAACTTGGAATATGTAATGGGCATCATGGATATGATCAGAGGCATCAATAGACCTAAAAAAAATAGGCCCTAAAAGACAATTTACAAGCAAATTCATCTGACTTCTTCTCTTCCTATCACTTCAAGCATCAGTCATAATAGAAACCCCATATTGAGCCCATGCATCCTTCTTAACTTCTACAGTTTCCTTCGCGACACTCACTGCTTTTTTCAAAAGAGGCTTTGAAAGCTTATATGGGGTTGGGGGTTTCATCCCAAGCCTAAATTGGCGAATTGCCTCTACCCAGAAGTTGCTTAAGTGAGCGGTATTGAAAGGAATACTCGCTTCATAAAACCATGTAGCAAGATAATAAGCGGCTCTATCTCTCTCTTCCTTCTTTATTCTATTTTCAATGGTGGTTTGCTTCTTTGTTTTCTCTCTTGTAACCCCAGGATCAGGCCGAGGCAAAGAACTATTTATAGGGCCTCTAACCCGAGGCTTCTTACTCCCAAAACCAGAAGCAATTACAACTCCCTTTCCCTTTCTCTTAATAATGGATTGTTCTACTTCTACCTCTTGACATCCCTCCTCAATCTCATCCTCATCACTATCATCATCATCATCATCATAATTGACCCGAACCCCAGAAATAATCTCTGCTATGGAGGTAAATCTCTTATCTTTTTTTATTTTTATCATATTAAAAAAATTGGTTATTTCCTCTCTAACATCATCAGGAGTCTTTTTACATGGGACAACATCCCCCTTGATACTGACAAGATGTTTCTTGAACCAGTTTATGCCCCTTTTGTATCATTCTCACAAAAATTGCATCTTATGCAATTTTTATCATTAGGATATGGGTTGTAACCATATTTCCAATCGGGATCACTAATCCTATTAGATCCCAAAGAAGACATCTCAAAATAATGCAATTTATACAAACAATAAAAAAAAAATCACTTTGAGTTTGATTGCTCAATTTCCAAACTTCCACCTTAAAGTTGATTCTAAGAACTCAAAATATTCTAAAAAACCCCCCAATAGATTTATAAAACATCAAAAATTAAATCTAATATCAATGAGTGATGTTTTGATCAATTTCTCATAACTTTGAGAAACCCTTTGATCCTAAAGAAATCACCAAAATACTAGTTTTTTGGGGGCTTTCTCTCTCTAAAATGGGCTCCAATAAGTTTTAGGTTTCAAATGAACCTAAAATTTAGTTTAAAAAAAATGGACAAAAAATGCCCCCACTAAAAGCTATTTCCGCCTCTAGACGGGGCATTGGATCTGGGTGGCCGCCCAGGTCTGGGCGCTGTGCGGCTGCCTAGGCGGGCGCCCAGGAACCACCGCTTTTTTAGGGTGCTTAGGCTGGGGTGATGCTCTCAAGCCCCCAAATCCGCCTAGGCAGGCGCCTAGGTATTGGATTGTCCACTTTTTGAATCATTGAGTTGGTTCCTAAGGATAATGAAAGCATATACGAGCCAAAATTAGGATCAAATAAGAGAGTGCACATAGTTTCGCCAGCCTCTCCATTCAAGGCCTGCTTGACCCGGATAGGGCTAGGGCCCCTTCAGCCCAATTTGGGCTGAGCTGGCCCTATAGGGACCTAAGCAAGGCTTGTGCCAGGCATGGCCCGGCCCAGGCCTAGCTTGTTGCGAATCCTAAGCCTCACTTGATGGTCATCTTGCTGTGAGTGCAATTGAAGCACATTTGATCATGTAAGTCTTCTTTTGCTTGGTTTTCTAGAATCTATATATAAAAATGTACCATGCTACGGTTAAGTAACACTTTACCTTTTTTGTCCCATATGCTTGTTTCGTTTCGTTCTATCATAGCTTAATGGTAAAATAGAGAAGAAACTAGAGCAAAAAAAGTATAATGATTTGTATATGTCTGATACAGTAAATACCTTAGGGATAGTTACCAAGAATTCATGAACTTTGACTCTATTATCTTGGATGGTACCTAATGACACACAAGTAAATAGACCATAAGTCCACAATCAATATTGCTGCCTGAGGTTGATGATTTGACTAGGTTTTTTACTAGATTACAAATAAAGAGATTTGGGTTTACATCGGTTCTAAAGATTGAGGAGGAGAGACTAAGGACGAGGAAGTATATAGGATAGAAGGGCGATGACACTGGTGCTGATGGTTGGCAGCCTCAGCTTGGTATGTGTGAGATATCGAAGGATTTGCACAAGGATATGACTTTGAGTCATTGATTGCAATTATCTAGTTTATTTTTATGTCATGAACTTTTGGTTATTGGATTTTATATTCTAGTGAGGTACTTTAAACTCTTTAGTATTTGACATTTTTGGCTAATGCTATGGTGTACTTAGTAGCTTGATGCCAATTTATTTTTAATGTGCTTGGTTAGTATAGTACATGTTCTTTGTGTTTTATTTAATTTAGTGAATTGGATGGATCAATTTATTTTAAATGCATTAAAATATAAAGACATTGTTATTGTTTATCATGCTATCATTGACTCAATCGATGTATATATTAGAGATGAATACTAAATTTAAATGGCTTATATCACATACCTTAGATATTTATGTTATTCCTTGTTTTCTTATATTTTTTACGTTGTTTTTAAAATTTTTTAATTTATTGACCTCATTAGAAATGAAAGCAGCTCTAAGGTGAAAGAATTTTCAAGAAAGATGAAGATAGGAAAGGTTTTAGGACCTGATGGTATCCCAATAAAGGTTTGAAAGTGCATGGGAGAGATTGACATTTTTCTGGTTGACTCAGCTGTTCAACAAGATGTCGAGAACAAAAAAAATGCCAGATGCATGGAGAAAAAGTATTGCCGTAACTATTTAACAGAACAAAGGTGACATAGAATTTTATGAACTATTGAGGGATCAAACTTATGAGCCATACTATGAAGCTGTGGGACAGAGTGATTGAGTAGCAACTAAGACATGAAACAAGTGTATAAAAAAAAAATGTTTGGTTTAATGCCAAGGAGGTCAACAATTGAGGCTCCTACTTAGGCAATTGATTGAGAAATTTAGGGAAAAGAGAAAAGACCTTTATATGGTCTTTATGGATTTCGAGAAAGCATACACTAGGATACCTATAAAGTCAATTTGGTGGGTGTTGGAAAGGAAAAGAGTCTCTAGAGGATATATTGACATAGTGAGAGATACGTATGCGAGAGCGTTAACTAGTTTGAGGATAACTAGTAGAGAGACAAGTAATTTTTTAGTGACAGTAGGCCTATATTAACGGTCAGCGTTGAGCCCATATAGCTTTGTTTTGGTTATGGACGAGTTAATTAGGCATCTATAGGATGAGGTACATTGGTGTATATTGTTCGCGAATGACATAGTTTTGATTGATGAAATTAGAGATGGCGCTAATACAAATTTAGAACTTTGGCGGGATGCTCTGGAATCTAAAGGTTTTAAAATTAGCTGAACTAACACGGAATTTATGGAATGCAAGTTTAGTGATAATAAGAGTAGAAACGAGGTAGTTGTTAAGATTGATGACCAAGTAAGTACTTAAAAAAGATTATTTTCGATATCTTGGGTCGATAATCCATGATAATGCAGAGATTGAGGAAGATGTCACGCATAGAATTATAGCTGGGTGGGCGAAGTGGAGATGTACTTCCCGAGTTCTGTGTGATCTCATACCAATAAAATTATAGGGGAAGTTCTATAGGATGACTGTAAGACCAACTAGATTTTATGGGATAGAATGTTAGGCGGTCAAAAAACAATATATCTATAGAATGAGTGTAAGGTGAGGATGTTGAGATGGATGAGTGGCAAGACAAGAAGGGATATGATTCGGAATAAGCATATCCGAGGGAACTTAGGGGTGGCTCCAATGGGTGACAGGATAAGGGAAAGTAGACTTAGGTGGGTTAGCCATGTGCAACATCGACCTAGGATAACACCAGTAAGTAGAGGTGATTTGGTTCAAGTGAAAGGCTCTAAAAAGGCAAAGGGAAGACCCAAAAAGAAATGGATGGAAGTAGTGAGAAGAGATGTAGTGACTTATGGTCTGGTTAAAGGTATAGCCTATGATAGAGCAAAATGGTGGAAGGAGATTTGTGTAGCCAATCCCAAATAGTTGGGATAAGGTTTGGAGGATGATGATGATGTTGATGATTGACCTCATCAGAAGTGATGCGCCCCGTAACACATTTGATCCCCACTTTGCATTTTATGCTTTACTCCTTTTCCAGACATTTGTGAAATTTTCACTCAAAGATAGGCATTTAACATTTATACTAGCAAAATACCTAGAGTGTTCACTCTAGAACTATCCTTGTCTTTTAGTAGAAATATCAACTATACCATTTTAAATGACAAGGATACCCTTCAAAAAGGTGCCTAGAAAAAAGCGAAGGTATTTCAGGTGAAAGGCATAGTTCACACCTTTCTCTAAAATTCCTTTGTATATATATGTACATGCATATTTATTTGAATGTATGGAGTACAATATTAGCACATAAGCTCTAATTGAATCTAGGCTGATTTGAACACTCGCATGGCGTCTTAGTGTTTGAATTTCAAATATCTGCACATCACCATAGCATACCAAAATAAAATATCAAAAAAGACGATGCAGAAAATTTTCAAATACCATAATATACCTGCCCTTCTTAATCGCATAGATATCAAGGGTTTTAACTTGCTACGGTGCTAGGCATCCACACAATGCTCCAAATTGGTGTACATAGCAACAATGACCTTCATAGAAGCATTTCAAATTACAATATGCTTGCAAATGGACAATCTACAACTACATGAATGTTGCGGAGTATCGTAGTTATCCCTATTTTGGTAATCCCTACCATCTCCATAATGGTTATGTGGTGATGCTAGTAACTTGGGCTGCCCTTCCTAACTGAAAGTCACCAAGGCTGGTTCAACCCTTGTGCTCGCTCTCGCAGTGCTACTCGTGCTTGCACTTGGGGCCCCATTTGTCACAGCCGTTTGCTTTGGTGGTCTCAACATCATCATCATCATCATTTCCTCTTCCATCTTCCCCTGTTCTTCAACTTGTACACCTCCTCGAACTTGTGCATCTTAAGTCTCACCTAGCTCTCCTTTTTGTTGCCATAGGCCCCAACTCTTCTTCCAGTACCCTCTTATTAAGAAGTGGTTCCTCGACTTTCGCCAAACACTCCTTTGGTCAATCCTCTACAAAGATGTGATTAAAATTTTATAGGGTCATCGTACTCACCTGCCCTCATTGAATGTTGCTTTTTTTAAGTTGTGATGGACATAGTCCACATTGTGAAGCCTGGTTCTTGCCAATCCATTTCTCCTTGGCATGTGGATCAACTAGAATGCATTTTAGTTTCATTCATACCCCTTTTGCAGAATATGTTTGGTTAAGTACCTTCGTCCCGATTCTTTGGAGTTGGAGAAATCTAGTGCCTTGTAGTTCTCATCACTTTGTTGAAAAAACAAGGAACTCATAAGAACAGTAAAAGAATGTGCAATGAAATAATATAGGGCTATAAGAACTTTAATGCTATCTTGGACCTAGCTGAGTGCAAGATTTTCTAGCAAGGTTTGTCTCAAACTTCCATTTCCCATCCATATTTAAAGAAATTGAAGGGAAAAATCGAGGTTTATTTCTTTATAATTGTGAATTACATACATCATAAATGCCCTAAACTGGGGAAATTTCTTTACTAGAACGTCATTCTTACCTCCATCAAAGCTTCAGTTTGCACTTGTTCATCTCGCTCAAATCTTTTGATGCAATATTTCACCCTTTCAATGATCTCGTGGTGGGTTGGTTGTACTGGGGCATGGAATTATGCTAGATTTGAAGAAGAAACCTAGATAGCTCTCATGTGTAAGACAAGATGTCTTGATTAGCTACATGAATCCTCATCAATCATAAACTATAAGTTCATAGTTGAATTGAAATGGCTATAAGTATGATATGTTTAAATTTTAAACCTTCTTGCAGCTTGTATCACTTGATGCAACAGGCTGTTCCATTGGTCAGACGTCATCTTTCATACTTTCTGATGGAATATAAATGTAGCTTTGATGACCTGCTTTGTGCAATAACATGCTTCATACCAGAATCCCAAAGCGGGCTTCTATGCTAGTCCACCATCTTCAAAATTATCTCCAGATGAGCTGTAGCTACTACAATCTCTGTACCATAATCTCCCATTTTTTAATATCCCTTCAACTTTTCTTGCAGCTTGAGTTTTTGAGAGAGAGACATTGATCCGGTCATCTGATGCTACCATATTTTTAAGCCTAGGTTGCGGCCTTAATATCAAATCGATGGATAAGGGGGTGGTGAATTGTAAGATTACTAACCATTAGATGTCTCCCCATTGTATATCGCCTCATAAAATTTTGAACCCATGAAAAATTTTACATGAATTTGGTAACAGTCTTTCCCTACTCGACAAGGGCTTTAGCCCACTTAGGTTGCCTAATGTCTTTGAGCATCAGGTTGATGTAGTGGGCACCATAGAGGCTCGATACCAAATTCTTCCTCTTCCTCATTAAGCTTTTTCCCGAGTTGACATAGTTCTTGATTTTGGCTGTTATTTATGGGACTACGTGCTAATCACGAATAACTTTCATTACATTATCAAGTTTCCCGATCAATATCTTCCTATTCTTCAGTTTAGAGGCATCTACATTGCTTTAGAAGCATGTCTCTTGTGGCCAATACACCAAGAAATTAATCAGGGGTTGCCCATGATGTCCTAGCCATCTACATGATGGGTATCCCTATTCTCTCCCACATTTGTGTCTGCTCATCCACAATGAGGCTAACCTTCGCTACCTCCTCACTTCAGCAGGGCCCACTAAGCTCATGTGCAGTGAGGGGCTTAATTTCTGGCCTTGCATTAACTATTGTGGACACTGTTCCATGACTCGCCTGAGGTGACTTGGACTTTGGCGAGTTACTCGCACTCGGCCTATGGGCAAGGTCGTGTACAGTGTGCACTTATATAAATGTTATGTATGCCCATTTTCATTCAAGCAGTGCTCAAATGACCTGATGGCTAATACGTACGCTTCAATAGCCTCACGTCCAAGGTTCAAATCTCCTTATATGCCATCCTATATTTTTTTTATTAAAAAATAGGCATCGTTCAAATAAGGTTTAACGGGGTTAATTGAAAAAATACATATGTATGGGCGTAATTCGACCACCCCTCACCCTTTTATTGAGGATCCACATCATTTAACTAGTGTGCCAATTGAGCTTTGCTGTTACAAATAGGTTGTTTTTCATTTTTTTTTTAAACATGGGCTTGACTTAGGTGAGTTACTTGGACTTGCTCGAGTAACTCAGTTTGGCCAATGGACGAGTACCTTGGCCAAGTTGAGTCCTGGTACCTTGATTGTGGATATCATGGGCGCGAAGTATTCACTGTTGGTCCTATTGAAATTAATGGCAACATCATAAAAGAACTTCTTAGTTGCACTCATTGGGCGCTTCCTTATACTCTTAGCAAAACTGATTTGGTGGTCCTCTGTTTTGCTGATGACTCTGAAAGGAAAGGGCAATTAGACCTTGGGTAAGCTAGATGCCTTGGTGGGTTAAGGAGATTGGCTAGGTTGAGCTCATAACCATCCAGCAGTCTATAATGCTCACAGACTTGGCAAACCCAATGTGCAACTCCTTGTATAATTAACAATGTGGCTCGTGCTTGCCCCTAAGGATCCCCTATTTCCAAACATCCTCATACAAGTTTGCTGCAATGCTGATCCTCTAAACTTGTGCCCCTCATAATTTCTTGTTGGGTCTCAAAATCCTCATCATCATGCCTTCCCTCTTGAGTAGGGGCATAGTATTGGCTACCAATCTCCTTAACCCTCTTTTTTAATATTTTTTTTTTTGTGACTTTCTTCTCCTTTGACGAAGTGATGACTGCCAGGATTTGTTGTTGTGCATTCTTTAGCACCTATCACATGCTACAACATCGACCTCACTTTCAATTTCAGGCAGTTGATATCACCACTCTACTCCTTACATAAAATGCATCTAATCTTAACCTCCCTGTGGGGAAATACCCTTCCTCGTACTCCTTACCAGGTTTCTCTTTTCTGTGTGGCATACTGCAAAATCCAAAGGTGTACCTGCTTTAAAACTGGAATGTACACATATCAATGAACGAAGAAAAAAAAAAATCAAAAGGCATTTTCATGCTTGAAAAATTTCTCATTTCCAAATTTTTATTAAAAAATTAATTATTTGCACTCGAACTAAAAACTTATGGCTGAGGATTGGCAACCTTAAAAGCATGCCCAAGTACATGTTCAAAAAGAGAAAGCAGTTCAATGCCTAAAAATTGATTGTTACCAAATTTTTCTCCAAAAAATTGTTTTTTGGGCCCAAACTTAATGTGTTTGGTGAGGATTGGCGTCTGCAAAACTATCAGACATGCAAACACGTGAAGAATAAAACCAGAAAGCACTTCACTATCCAAAAAATTGCTCCTTCCCAATTTTTTTTTAAAAAGTAACTGTTTGCACCCAAACTGAGCCACCTACATCTAGAAAATAAAATAGAAAGCAATTTCATGCTAAAAAATAAAAAAGTTCAGAAATAATTTCTTATAAATCAAGAATAAATTGGGGAAAACAGTGTACAATACTAAAACATTATATTTGCAAACACATTCAATGCTAAAATAAAAATGAAATTTTTTCAATTCTATTGATAGTTTGTACATATTTTTTAACAATGGCTGTTGGTTGACAGAAAAAACAAATCCAGGTGAAAATGAAATGAAGCCTAGATCGGTGTTGATCGTGATTATTTTGAAGAAATGGAACCATATCATGGGTTTTAAAAGGAAAAGAGGAAAAGATGAAAGTTATGCAGTGTAAACAATGTAAAATTATTTAGCAGCCGTAGATCGACTCTAGAAGCCTGTGAAATTGAACCCCCTATGTGTTCTTTGGGCTAGGCTTTGAATCAACTTGACCTGAGGTTTGCCAAATCTTTTTTGAACTTGAAATGTGAATTTCAATTTCTCTCAAATCCATGAAATTGGTGAATTTTTTCAGAAGTCGCTTTCAAATCGAGAGAGGGCTGATAAACAGGCCTTTTACTTTTTTGCCCTGCATCAATCAACAGTAAAAAATGTTCAGACTAGGCCAGGACTTGCCTGAGTTTGACCAAGAACTGGCTCAGCTTCCATGGGGTCCCAGCCAGGTTTGAACCAGTGGCCCAGGTATCCCTGTTCAGGACCAGTGGAAAAGTGGTTGTATTGGGATACAGTGCCTATATAGACCTGGGAACCAGTGAGTTTTTATAGACACAAAAAAAAAAACGCAACAAACACATAGACAATGTAGAAACAATACTGGGATGGTTTGCTGCTTGGCAACCAGTTGGATAGTGTTCCTGACTTTGCAAGCATACTCTTTCCACTGCTTGACAACCAGTTAGATAGTGTTCGTGACTTAGCAAGCATTAGCAAGCATACTCTTTACAGGTGCTTGTATATAAGATTACATTCTTGATTGACATTAACTTTGGTACATTATCTTCTTTTAAATAATTGTATGTGCACCATGTAGCATGGTGGATTCTTATGTTAGGTACTGCTCTTTGAAGCTTTTTTGTTTGAAACTTTGAATATGCAGAAAATAGTTAGCCTTTCTTTTTCAGGCCTGTTTCTTTTCTCTTTCGTTTGGTTTTTAGATTAAGTTCAGAGAATGTCTGTATGACTCATTACAAGGAGGGAATGAATGGGTTGATGTGTCATGTTTGATTTATAACTGAAAAGCCAAGTCCACACTTTGTGATGTCTGCTGTCTTCTGAGACTGGTTACCTTGTTGATGAGAACCAACTAAGCCGTCTTATGGCTTGGAATGGATGTTGCAATTATGGTGCGATAAAATTCTTTATATATGATATTTATCCTATATACTTATTTCAGATTTGCTGTCCCCCAAAAGGCAAATAAACCAGAGAAGCCCGAAGTGACTCCAGCTAAGGGCCAACTTCAACTAGGGAAGACACCCAAAATATATGATAGTCCTACACAACCTCAATCAGAGGCGGATCCGGTAATCTTCTCAAAGATTATGTTGCATCTTTCTTTTCTCCTTGTTCAAGCCAGCTGTTATATTTTTCATTATTAGAAATGTTTAGCTTCATGAACTTCATGCTGAATATTTTGTTGCAGAAACTCTCAGCACTACTTTTTTCTGCATTGCGCACACTTCGAACCATGCTTGTGAAAGAGGCTGGTGAAGGAGTCATGGCTTACCACATCTTTGGGTACGAATTTTTTCTTGGATCAAGTTTGTTTGTTCCTTAATATTTTATGTTTGGTTAAATTTGTCCTTGGCTTACTTCTGTAAGGTTTGTCATCTTTTTTCTGTAGAAATGCCACCTTGCAGGAGATCAGCGAGAGAGTTCCAAGAACAAAAGAGGAACTTTTGGAGATTAGTGGCATTGGAAAGTAAGTATTGTATCTATTTGCATCTTCTTCACGTCTCAAAATATGTAAAATTTACTGAAAGTGGATTCCTGATATTAGGGCAAAGATAAAGAAATATGGAGATCGTTTATTAGAAACAATTGAATCTACGCTGAAAGAATACCATAAATCAGAGAAAAATGTCAGTGGCAATTATGAAAACATTGAATCTTACAAGAGGAGGCGAGAGACATCTGTTACTCCAACTACAAATCCCCTCCCAAATGATGACTTCTTTGAGGATGTAAGTTTGTCAAAGAAAAGGGTTACTGATGTGGACAAAAATGAGATAAGGGACAAGTTTAGTTCAGTGGCGGCGGAAAAGTGGGACATGGATTGCAGAGATGCAGGGAATAAGTGTGTCATAGATCTTGATGATAGTGAAATGACCGATGACCATCACGGTCAAGGGGGGAGAATCTTGCCTACTTGGTTGAACCCAAAGAGCAAACCTGGTGGTTCAACTAGTCCTTTGTTTGAAGACTATGCCTTCAGGAGCCAAACTTGATCAGAATCTTTAGCAAAATTGTGTACAGTATTACGTTCATGTATCCATCTCTTTTGTGGTCTTTCTGATCCATACTGATGGGTGTTGCTATCAGATTCTTATTATAAATTAGTTATGATCTCATCCCCATACTGATCTGAGCAAAATATCTCTTACGATGGGAAATGCTGCTTGGGTTGGGACTTATTTGAACAAAATGTTATCAGATGCAGCTCTAAATGTCGTAGAATCACTTTGTTTTGAAATTCTAGAGTGGAAACCAGTTGAAAACTCCGGCAATTCCTGTGACATGAACCTAGAATCTAAATGATTTCCCTTTCTAAACCATCTGCTCTAAAAGGCATGTAAACTTATAATGTTCTCTGGGAACATGCAATTTTGTAAAGAGGCATCTTATTTATTATGACAGCACCTTCCTTTTAGTGTTCCATCCATTTGATCAGTTTCAGTTTCACAGTTGAACTATAGTCCTGATTTCCTTTGAACTGCATTTCAACATCTATGTTTTGATTACTGCAAAATATTCAGGTTGTAAATGTTTAGGCCAAGGAAACATGATAATGTTGGCCATTCCAAATTCTCCTAGCATCAATGTAGAAGTTTTTGAACTTTTTAGGTGTTTGCTTGTGGTTTATAAGTAGCTGCATGGAACCATCTACTCAGCATGTGTCGAACGTATGTTGATCGTTGTAAATATTTGCTGATAAGCAGTAATAACCATATGTGGCACCCATAGATCTGTTCCACATTATTTGCAATTTTTTGGTCATGCTTGTCTTGGCCCTAGAGCTAGAAAGAACAAGAATTCTGGAACTGGATATTTGTCTATGCCAAACATCCATTTATGTGGGTCTTATAAAAAATGTCGTGCTATCCAGGACTTTTACACCATCCAAACATGCTTTTTTTGGGTGAAACTGTGAGGATAATGGTTCCTTATCCATTTTACAGCTCTTTTTGTGATCAAGATTATGCCTTTTATCATCCTTACAGTGAGTGTATTTGGAATTCATTGATGGAATAAATTTTTATAACCGCATAATCAGTGTGAGCTATGCTAGTGACAAAATATGAATCAGGCATCTCATATAAGTGCAACATATTTGGAATTTCATCCCAAAAGTAATATTTATGCATCGGTTTTTGTTTCATATTATTGATGCAAACAGAATTTGAAGACTTCCATTTTTCTAGAGCTCGATTGTATCAAGTGTTTTGGTCAATACATGTTTTTTCAAAATGAAATGTGGTGTTTCTGCCAGTGGGAAGAACGTTGGTATTTTCAGTTTTCATCACTCAAATGGTTGCAGATCTTTAGTGTAGCTACACCTGAATATGTTGTAAACTGACATCAGTTTTAGTGATTAGCTAAAATGTCACAGTAACAACACTAAAATGTATTTTGGCGTGGCACCTAGAGGAGCCCCTGACACAACAATGTGATGTGGTATGTTTCGCTTTTAATTCATATTCTTAGATTGTATATGACCAACGCAAGCTTTGTTTTTTGGGGGAGGGGTCCCCGATTAGGAATGAAATTCAAGATATCACATTATGACATCTCACCAACTTGACCACCTAGCCTTGAGGCCATTCCTATACGCAATGCAACAATGTGCATCACAAATTACAATGATCTTACGAAGTACATGGAACTTTTCTGATACAAAGAAGTTTGGGCAAATTTGAAAGACCATTTATTTAGAATTATTTCTGTCTCTGCCATGCTTCTTGACATAGTGAAAGTTCATGCTCGGTCAGCTCCAACTTGTTTACATGCTTTTTTGACATAGTGAAAGGTCATGCTTGGTCATCTCCAAGTTGTTTACAGCCAAACCTGAAGAGATCTCTTATAAAACCTCCACAAATTTGTGCTTCAAATTGTTCAAAATTATAATCGATAAATATTGTGGGGATCAGTCAAATTATAGTTCAAAGATAGATATTGATCTCGAAAGATAAGCCCTCTCTACGAACTGCCGGCAGAACCGAATTGAAATCACGCAATATCCATGAAAATAAACCAATGAAAGAAATAAAGGAAAATAAAAAGAATAAAGTAAGCACAAAATTAAAGAAAAGCACAAAATTAAAGAAAATAAAACTTATGTAGAATATGGTCCCTCTAGCTCAGCACGTGGACTGGAGGATTAGATTGGTGGTTGAAGTGTCTTCATTCCCCACTCTAGAGCTTTTGGCTGAAAAGAAATACTTAGGGAATGTAGGTTTTGAATTTGAAATTATAGTTTTTAAAATTGTAAAGAATTGGCTTAGGGTTTCACGTAGGGTTTTCTTCCTTTGGCTTTTGAGTTTAAGCTAGCGTAAGAATTTTTGGGTATTTTTCTCATAATTTTCTTGGATAGCTTTTAATTTCTAAGGTTTTTCTAAGATTTTTTAAGGACTTTAATTGGTTAACTATGAGAGGCTAGGGGGCTTTATATAGGATCCAATTAGGTAGTAGTTCCATTGGGGTTAGGCATCTTAGATCCATGATAAAGTTTAATTGGTGATAGGATTAGGTCATATTTGGTCAAATCCAGTAAAAAAGCTAGCTCAAACTTGTTCCAGAAATTCCAAAAGGTCAAAAAAAAAAATACCCCAAAATTTAGAATTCATCTGGACCTAGAAAGTGTTGATGTTGCGATATTCATCGTCAAATCTATGAGATTAACGACGCGGTTCGCATAGTTTTGATGTTTTCTGGTTTGACGATTTGCATCACATCGTTACACTTTCTGGGCTTGATGACGCACCTCATGTCGTCAATCAAGGCCACGGCCAGATGTTTACACTGGACAATCATCTATGCCCTTGGGTAGAATTTTGACCTATTTTTAGGCATCTAACTCAAGAATATGGGATATTGCCCCTAAATGCTTAGGATCTCCTCAGACTTCTAATTTCGTTCCTCAACCACCTAACTTTGAAGTTCAAATGGTCAAGGTCTTTTAGGTTCACTTGGAGAGTTCCTTAATCATAACCTGTCAAACTAATGTCCCTTGATTGTCTTGAGTACTGAAATCGACTTGGTACTTCGGGCACATTCTTGATTTTCCTTTGAGATATTGGACCCCATTTTTTTTTACTTTTCGGGATATTTCATGTGCTTTTCACTTTGTTCTTAATTTTATAAGGCTCTTTAATTTTGTTTTCTCTCTCTCTCTCTCTCTCTCTCTCTCTCTAATTATTTATCTATTTTGAATTTAGTTATTGTAACAGAGAATGGTGTCAGTTGCCTCCACTTTCCCCATGTTTGTTTCATGACTGTTGTTTGTTTGTTCTATCTGTTTGTTTAAATTGTTTATGCACATCTATATTGGTATCAGAGCCTGGATCATGCTGTTGAGATTATTTTAGTACACTGTTGGTTGGGTTAATCTATAGTCCGTATTCGGATTAGTATGCTCTCCGTCTATGTAGCTGGTCTACGATCTCTCGCATCAGAAAACAAAATACGAATTAAAGGTTAATTTCTTGAAATGAAGTTGATAATCCATTGTCAAAACTTTATGTGGTTTATATGACAGAAACTCTAAAATTGGCAAGAGGCCTGGAGTGGAGTTCATACTTTATAAACCAGTAAGGAAAGTTACCCTTTAACCTACCTTTATCTTTGCACAGTCAACACTATACAATTATTTTAAAAAATGGCAGATGATAGTATTTCTGATACTTCTGTAGGTTTTCCTTCTTCTTCTTCTTCCCCTGATTTAAGACCCATGTTTTCAAAACAAAAACACCTTTTTGAAATAACATACACCCTTGAAAAGCTTTCTGAAACGCATTATCAATTGATCAATCCTTATCATGTTTATGATAAATCTAGTTTGAATTGGACTAAATGAATCAAGAAGATTTGTGGGAAAAAGAATCCAGAAGCCATAATAGAATATGTTCAAGCCTCTTCTTTTGACCAACACCACATTCCTACTACCTAAGCTGAACAATATGTTACCATTACCCTTCCCAGAAACCTTTTTCCTCAATGGCTTAAAGAAGGATATACTCATATCCATTTTGGAGCCATTAAGCTAGCCCTCACCTTTCATGGTCGAGGAATAGAAGCAGTAACCAGAATAGCTTTGTTAGATACTAGGTTTTTAGAATATCAGCATGCTTGCATCGGTACTATCCAAACTACTCTAAATGCTGATACCATCTTTGTTACCTTCTTTCCTAACTTTAATATCCCTATTAAAGACCCCCACCAGAGCTCTGTATTTAAAGATCAACTTCAAATCACAGGAACCAGACAAATTGAAACTTTTTCTGTAGCCACACTCCATTATCAAATGGTGTATAGGCTTCAGAATCATGCTTTCGATATTGTCACACCCTTACCCCCTGAATGTGAAAACACTGCCTTATTCATTAAAGTTGATAATAACTCCCAACCTGTTTGCCATTATATCCCGAGACAGATATCAAGGGAAAGATTGCTTGAGTTAATTCCATCCACTTGGGTTACAAACTATGAAAACCTACAAACCCAATGTCAGTCTGTGATACAATCTGAATAAAAAATGACAAGGATGTCAGATGGAACAGTTCAAATCAATTTTCAGTCTTCAAAGGATAATGACTCTCAAACTCAAACCAGGGAAATATTGCCTACATAGTTTCAAGGTCTACTTGAGAAAGTTCCAGTGGTTGCTTTTGATAAAAATGGAAATCCTATTTATGAACAAAAGACCTCTAACGGTCATTATTGGTTTGATTGTTGTAACTGTTCTACATGTCTTCAAACTAACGAAGATTTTGATGAAACGCCAAAACAGAGAAATAAAAAGAGAAAATCTTCTCAGCAAAAGCTTCATGAAAGATTTCTTGATGGAGATCCATTAGTTGGACTTCTTGGTGAAAGTTCAAGCAAGGGGGATTATTATGTACCTGCTGAACCTTGTGATATCATCCCTACTGGATGGGATGATCAGGATGATGCTTTTGATAAACAAAGTCAAGTTGCTGAATGTTTAATGTTTGATCCTCAAAGTTCTAATTATGCTAGTAATTTTCCTTCATTACATGATTATGAAAAAATTCAAGATAACGAAAGGCATGTATGGAAGATTAAAAACCCAAATACCAGGGAATCTTCTGGTATCTTAAAGACAGTCTCTCCTGCTGAAGCAAGCCTAAACTGGCAAGCTGAAAATGCAAAGTCTCAGATTTTAGCATTGCTTCGAATAGAAGAACAATAGACTCATATGTCTTCTCAGTTACAGGGTTTAACTGGTATAATTATGCAATTAAAAGAATGGATACAACTGTTGCATGAGGAATTAATACAAATTTTACATTCAGTAAAAGATATTTATCAGCAGTCATATTTGCTTGATCAGAATGGAAAAAAGAAAGCATTTTCGGAGAAACAACTTCATAGCCTGGAAAGAGATATTTGGATGAAGTCTCAGTCTCAACCTCCATACCAGTCCCAGTTCAGACCATTCTATTCAAACCCTTATGTCCCAAGCTATCCAACCCTAAAAAACCCTGATCCATTTCCTCTTACAATAACCATATACCCTCCTACTGGTTTAATCCCGCCAGAAACTTTGGTTTCAGGTCTTTCAGCTCTTTTGAAGAAGAAAGACGTTTCTCAAAAGAAATATACTTTCCTCAATTAAGAAAAAAGCCAAATATCGAATCAAGTTCATCTCAGATCCCAATACCTCATCCTCCTGTACCCAATCCTCCACATACTACACAATCTATTCCTGAACCTCCTGCTCAATCTTCATTTCCTTTTCCTCAAAAGAAAGAAACTCAAATGCTCCAAGCATCTGACACTGATTCAGTTGTAATAGCTTCATCAGTTTCCCCAAATAGTTCACCTTCTCTTCAACCTTTGCAAGACAAGAGTACCTTTTTAAAAAATTTGACCAGACAACCAGAATTGAACCTCCACACAGAAACTCAATCCTCTGATTCTCTGACAGATTTTTCTGAAACTTCTAGCTATAAGTCATCCTCTTCTCATGACCTTTTGATGCTTAATGAACCTATGGAACCTGACTTTGATCCTATCATTGATGAATAAGTCAGACCTCCATTGCACCCAAAACCTCACCCTTCCTATGGAGATTCATCTAAAGGATTCACTCTTGATGATATTCCACCTTCAAAATGGAATGATAGATTTCATGAAATTCAAGAATGGATGCATGCATAAATGCTTAATCCTGCTAATTCTTTGGCTAGCACCATTAGCAAAGTCATTGTAAGACTGCGAGGAAGATTGTTCGATAGGTACATAAATCTTGGAGAATATCGCCAAACTCAGTTAAGAAATTGTGAGTCAATTGTTGAATTCCTTAATTATTTGGTATCTGAATTCACAGGTCCTGTTAAACATGAACAAATTACTGCACGTGAAGAATTCTTTCAGCTTAATTGTTGCTCATTTAAAAGACAAGACCTTGAGAAACATTTTTTGGAAATGAGTAAAAGATACCATAAAATTGGAGATATTGATGATGTGAATTTGAAGCAATTTTATCTCGAGTCTATTCCTCCAACCCTTGGTAAGGAAGCAACAAAAACAATGGAAAACCAGGGTCTCACAATTCAGAATGTCAGGTTTGGTTAAATGTATCAGTTTGACCTCCATGCTTTAGAAAGATTATGTAACCAAGTTGAAGTTGTGAAAAGATGAAAAAGAATAAGCATCTCCTAGGCAAAACTTGTGATAAGCCTCATTTGAAGATCAAGTGTGAATCAGAAAAACAATGTGATTGTCCTCCCTTTAGAAAAAAGAAGAAGTCTGAGCAAAAGAGAAAAAAGAAGAAATTTAAGAGATTTAAATATCTTCGAAGATCCAGATTTCGAAAAAACAGGAAAAAAGGAGATCGTTGTTATGTCTATGGAAAAAAAAGACATTTTGCTAAAGATTGCCCGAATCAGAAAAAGAAAAAGAAAATCATTGGTCTTTTATCCCAAGTCTTTGATGAAGACATTGATGATGATTTAGAGTCAGTATTCTCTCTTGACGATGAGTAAAATAATGAAACATTGATATCAATTTCATATGCAGATGATTTTGAACTTAATGAGATAAGCAACACAATTACTCCTGAGATACTGTCTCCACAACCTGAAATCCCTGAAATACATAGTATACCTTTTCAACCTACCCCAATGGCCCTTGTCCAAATCCTCCATGAATACTTATTCCAAACCTTTGTAAATCCCAGCCTTTTTTGACACTGGTGCATTTGCTAACATTCTTAAACTTGATTTGCTACCAAAACAATTTTGGGAAAATTGCAATCAAACTTTTCGAGCTGTTAACGGTGAAAAATTTGCCATCACCCAAATTAGTAAACCAATCCTCATTAAACTATTTCGAAAAGTTGTCATCCAACATAAACTCTTAGGATCCTACTTACCCAACAAAGACCTCTTATTAGGATTTGATGTTTTACATCAAGTAAAACTTCAGTGGACCTCCAAAGGCCTTCATTTTAGAAACATGACCATGTCCTGGATTTCTAGCCTAGTCCAAACCCAAACCGAAACCTTAGAACAGTTAGACAAAAAATCATATCTGATTGTTGTGCAAATTCTCATACTGAATTCCTTAAGAAATGCACCAATCCACTTTGGAGAAACCAAAAATTTTACGTCAAACTCCTTTCAAAAAGAATGAAGACATCAACCCTACAAAAGCCTCCTACAGAGGGTTAAATCCTGATTTGTTAGAACAAACCAAGCAAGAAATTCATGATCTGATTAAGGAAGGATTAATTGAAACAACTAGTTCTCCCTGGGCATGTGAAGCCTTTTATGTCAATAAAAGAGCAGAACAAACCCTAGGAAAACTTAGGTTAGTCATCAACTATCAACCATTGAATACCTTTCTTGCAGATGATAAGTTTCCTTTACCTAACCAGGTTGCTTTATTTTCTCAGATATCTCATGCTCATATAGTTTTCAAAATTTGACTTAAAGTTACGATTTTGGCAGATAGGCATACACCCAGATGATAGACCAAAAACAGCCTTTTGTCTTCCAAATTACCACTTTCAATGGACTGTTATGCTCTTTGGTTTGAAAAATGCACCCACTTATTTTCAAAAAGTTTTAACTACTATTTTCGAACCAATCTCAACACAAGCTTTGATATATATAGATGACATTATACTATTCTCTCCTGATCTTGATAGTCATGTCAATCTATTAGATAAGTTTTATTCCCTTTGCTGTAAATATGGTATCATGCTCTCTAAAAAGAAGTGTGTCTTAGCTACTACTGAAATAGATTTTCTTGGTATGCATTTCCATAATGGTATGTACAGATTACAACCCCATATAGTTAATCATTTGCTAGATTTTCCTGATACTTTGACCTCAGTAAAGCAGATCCAACAATTCTTAGGCATTGTAAATTATATGTCACCTTTTATTCCTAAACTCTCTTTGTTTACCAGTCCTCATTATCTACTGTTAAAGAAAAAAACACCACCATGGAAACAAAAACAGACTGAGTGTGTTCAGGAGCTAAAGAGATTATCTCAAAATTTACCTTCCTTGAAAATACCTTCCAATGGAAAAAGAGTATTACAAACTGACGCATCAGATGAATTCTGGGCATGTATTTTGCTAGAGCAAATTGGAAAAGACAGAATGATTTGCGGCTATAAAAGTGGAAAATTTAAAGAATCAGAAATGCATTATCATTCTACTTTTAAAGAAATACTGGCTGTCAAATGAGGAATTGAAAAATTCTAATTTCATTTTATCGGCCACAATTTTCTTGTAGAGATGAATTTGTCTGCTTTCCCCAACATGTTGAAATTAAAAAACAAAATACTTCCAAATCCCCAAGTATTGAGATGGTCGAATTGGTTTTCCCAATGGAATTTTGAATACAAACACATCTTTGGGAAAAATAATGTTTTAGAAGACATGTTCTCAAGGAAGAAATTATTTGATCAACAAATTCTTCCAGTAATTCCTTTTTTGGGTGCCATTATCAACATTAATGACAATCAACAAGATCGCCTTGATGAAATTTATGACATAATCCTCAGGAAAACTATGGATTCAAAAAATTCTCTAATGCAACAAAAAATGCATGAAATAGTACTACGAAACCATGGAGATTATATTCAAGGAATTCGATGCCATCCTAACTACCCATTCCTATCCCTCTTCCAGACTAGACACTACTATAATATGCTAAAAGAAGTCATTTGCTTTATTTGGTATCTTACCCAAAACCACCATATATGTTTTATCTTCCATGTAAGAAAACCCCTATCCTACCTTCGACATTGCCACTTTTTACAATGGAACAATTACCAACATCCCAATCCTCGAGCTTTAAACTTTTATAAATTTCTTATAAAACATTACCATTATAACCAGTGGTTTGAATCTTTTGGATATCCTCATAAACCTTATATCGTTGTAGCCTTCCACTAAGATCTTAATCCCCATGTTTATCCAGAACATACTTACATTACCCAACACCCCATTATTGAAACCATTGGATGGTATGATTTTAATCTTCTAAGTTTCTGGCTATTTCAGATTGATTTATAGAAAGAATTAAAGAGCATAATGTGTTATATTAACAGAATCCAGCCAAAATGGATTCATGTGGATGTTTATATAGGAAATACTGTTTGGACCGATGAAACACCCAGAGAAGCAGCTTTGCTACATCAACTTCATCTATAGCTTGCAGATCATCCCCCACCTGCAGAACCAGAAGACAGCTCAAGTGATGATACATATACTGGACCATCACATAGCCCTCTCTCTTCAAGTTATGATTCAGATGGATACCCTTATGAGCTCTATCCTGATACAGATTGAAGATGAAGCCGCACCAAATTCACAAACCTGAAGCCGCACTTGAAGTCGTACCAGTTTGGAGCCGCCCTTGTCCTTGAAGCTGCAAGACACTGTAACTTACTATTTTGTCGGCAGGCATTGTAACTCACTATTTCGTCGGCAGGCACTGTTCATCGACTTTTCACTGTTCATGTCGGGACATCTAGCACTGTTCATCAGCTTTTCACTATTCATGTCGGGACACCTGGCACTGTTCATCAGCTTTACACTGTTCATGTCGAGACACCTGGCATTGTTTGTCGGCCACCGACTACTGTAGATCACTGTACATAAGGGCCAACTGTACTTTTTTATTTTTGTTTCGAATCCTCCTTTCAGGTCCAGGGACTATAAATACCCCTTCATGGCATTTGTAATGGCCAAAGTGCTTCTAGAGCCTCTCAGCCTTAGTTTCCTTTGGTGTGCTTTACTTCTTTATTTCTTGCCTTGCTTTCTTCCTTGCTTCTGTTTTCCGCTGTAACCTTCTTTTATGCTTGGAAGATCCTTGTATCCCTTTGTATGATCTTGCAAACTCTGGTGTGCATGTTTGTTTACTTCAACTTCTGATCTTTAATCCATGTTTGTTTCATGACTGTTGTCTGTTTTTTCTATCTGTTTGTTTAAATTGTTTTGGAGGTCCACTGAAGTTTTACTTGATGTAAAACATCAAATCCTAATAAGAGGTCTTTGTTGGGTAAGTAGGATCCTAAGAGTTTATGTTGGATGACAACTTTTGGAAATAGTATAATGAGGATTGGTTTACTAATTTGGGTGATGGTAAATTTTTCACCGTTAGCAGCTCGAAAAGTTTGATTGCAATTTTTCTAAAATTGTTTTGCAAATCAGGTTTAAGAATGCTAGCAGATGCACCAGTGTCAAAAAAGGCTTGGATTTGCAAAGGTTTGGAATAGTGTTCATGGAGGATTTGGTCAAGGGCTATTGGGGTAGGTTGAAAAGGTATACTGTGTATTTCAGGGATTTCATGTTGTGGAGACAGTATCTCAGGAGTAATTGTATTGCTTATCTCATTGAGTTCAAAATCATCTGCATATGAAATCGATATCAATGTTTCATCATTTTGCCCATCATCAAGAGAGAATACTGACTCTAAATCATCATCAATGTCTTTATCCAAGACTTGGGATAAATACCAATGATTTTCTTTTTCTTTTTATGATTCGGGCAATCTTTTGCAAAATGTTTTTTTTTTCCATAGACATAACAACGATCTCCTTTTTTCCTGTTTTTTCGAAATCTGGATCTTCGAAGATATTTAAATCTCTTAAATTTCTTCTTTTTTCTCTTTTGCTCAGAGTTCTTCTTTTTTCCAA
Source organism: Amborella trichopoda (assembly GCF_054954075.1). Classification (NCBI taxonomy): domain Eukaryota; kingdom Viridiplantae; phylum Streptophyta; class Magnoliopsida; order Amborellales; family Amborellaceae; genus Amborella; species Amborella trichopoda. The sequence continues at coordinate 27,740,565 of NC_142346.1, forward strand.
AGGGAGGACAATCACATTGTTTTTCTGAATCACGCTTGATCTTCAAATGAGGCTTATCACAAGATTTGCATAGGAGATGCTTATTCTTTTTCATCGGTTTCACAAATTCAACTTGGTTACATAATCTTTCTAAAGCATGGAGGACAAACTGATAAATTTCACCAAACCTGACATTCTGAATTGTGAGACCTTGGTTTTCCAATGTTTTTGTTGCTTCCTTACCAAGGGTTGGAGGAATAGACTCGAGATAAAATTGCTTCAAATTCACATCATCAATACCTCCAATTTTATGGTATCTTTTATTCATTTTCGAAAAATGTTTTTCAAGGTCTTGTCTTTTAAATGAGCAACAATTAAGCTGAAAGAATTCTTCACGTGCAGTAATTTGTTCATGTTTAACAGGACCTGTGAATTCAGATACCAAATAATTAAGGAATTCAACAATTGACTCACAATTTCTTAACTGAGTTTGGCGATATTCTCCAAGATTTATGTACCAATTGAACAATCTTCCTCGCAGTCTTACAATGACTTTGCTAATGGTGCTAGCCAAAGAATTAGCAGGATTAAGCATTTATGCATGCATCCATCCTTGAATTTCATGAAATCTATCATTCCATTTTGAAGGTGGAATATCATCAAGAGTGAATCCTTTAGATGAATCTCCATAGGAAGGGTGAGGTTTTGGGTGCAATGGAGGTCTGACTTCTTCATCAATGATAGGATTAGGGTCAGGTTCCATAGGTTCATTAAGCATCAAAAGGTCATGAGAAGAGGATGAGTTATGGCTAGAAGTTTCAGAAAAATCTGTCACAGAATCAGAGGATTGGGTTTCTGTATGGAGGTTCAATTCTGGTTGTCTGGTCAAATTTTTTAAAAAGGTACTCATGTCTTGCAAAGGTTGAAGAGAAGGTGAACTATTTGGGGAAACTGATGAAGCTATTACAACTGAATCAGTGTCAGATGCTTGGAGCATTTGAGTTTCTTTCTTTTGAGGAAAAGGAAATGAAGATTGAGCAGGAGGTTCAGGAATAGATTGTGTAGTAGGTGGAGGATTGGGTACAGGAGGATGAGGTATTGGGATCTGAGATGAACTTGATTCGATATTTGGTTTTTTCCTTAATTGAGGAAAGTATATTTCTTCTGGGAAACGTCTTTCTTCTTCAAAAGAGCTGAAAGACCTGAAACCAAAGTTTCTGGCGGGATTAAACCAGTAGGAGGGTATATGGTTATTGTAGGAGGAAATGGATTAGGGTTTTTTAGGGTTGGATAGCTTGGGACATAAGGGTTTGAATAGAAAGGTCTGAACTGGGACTGGTATGGAGGTTGAGACTGAGACTTCATCCAAATATCTCTTTCCAGGCTATGAAGCTGTTTCTCCGCAAATGCTTTCTCTTTTCCTTTCTGATCAAGCAAATATGACTGCTGATAAATATCTTTTACTGAATGTAAAATTTGTATTAATTCCTCATGCAACAGTTGTATCCGTTCTTTTAATTGCATAATTATACCAGTTAAACCCTGTAACTGAGAAGACATATGAGTCTGTTGTTCTTCTATTCGAAGTAATGCTAAGTTATGAGATTTTGCATTTTCAGCTTGTCAGTTTAGGCTTGCTTCAGCAGGAGAGACTGTCTTTAAGATACCAGAAGAATCCTTGGTATTTGGGTTTTTAATCTTCCATGCATGCCTTTCTTTATCTTGAATTTTTTCATAATCATGTAATGGAGGAAAATTACTAGCATAATTAGAACTTTGAGGATCAAACATTAAACATTTAGCAACTTGACTTTGTTTATCAAAAGCATCATCCTGATCATCCCATCCAGTAGGGATGATATCACAAGGTTCAGTAGGTTCAGAAAATTTTTGTTTTTGACTGCCATAGGTTGCATAATAATCCCACTTGCCTGAACTTTTACCAAGAAGTCGAACTGATGGATCTCCATCAAGAAATCTTTCATGAAGCTTTTGCTGAGAAGATTTTTTTTTTTTATTTCTCTATTTTGGCTTTTCATCAAAATCTTCGTTAGTTTGAAGACATGAGAACAGTTACAACAATCAAACCAATTATGACTGTTAGAGGTCTTTTGTTCGTAAATAGGATTTCCATTTTTATCAAAAGCAACCACTGGAACTTTCTCAAGAAGACCTTGAAACTGTGTAGGCAATATTTCCCTGGTTTGAGTTTGAGAGTCATTATCCTTTGAAGACTGAAAATTGATTTGAACTGTTCCATCTGACATCCTTGTTATTCTGGATTCAGACTGTATCACAGACTAACATTAGGTTTGTAGGTTTTCATAGTTTATAACCCAAGTGGATGGAATTAACTCAAGCAATCTTTTTCTTGATATCTGTCTCGGGATATAATGGCAAATAGGTTGGGAGTTATTATCAACTTTAATGAATAAGGCAGTGTTTTCACATTCAAGTGGTAAGGGTGTGACAATATCGAAAGCATGATTCTGAAGCCTATACACCATTTGATAATGGAGTGTGGCTACAGAAGAAGTTTCATTTTGTCTGATTCCTGTGATTTATTCAAAGGTCCCATAATATTTTTGGTGAAAAGGTTTATACCTTATGTTTGACTTCACATGAGCTATTCTTATGCTCTTGAGAGAGCCTATCGAACTCCATACTCCCACTTCTCTCTCACAATCACACATATTTTTTTGGAAAATTTACACAAATTTGAGTTTAACTGCACAAAAGCTTCAGGATTGAAGACCTCTCTATCGATTCTATGTATTGGTCACTAGTACAGATGCTAACCGATGCCACGGGGCAGTGGGTTCAAAACTTGGCACATGGGGCAACCCATACACTCGATCCTTCTCTTTATGACACCTCAAGCAGTGGTAGACTTTCTGGTTTCGTTCAAAGTCTCAAGAGAATAATAAAAATTCAACACCTTCGGGGTAAATGAGAACTATTAATCCATTAAGGCAAAATCCTAACCTAACGAACCTAGCCAAACGGACCAAGGATTGAGGGATGAGGGAACCAAGAGCAACTTTGAGTTTGGCTGAACGGGCAAGACCACTCTAACAAACCTGAAAAGCCTCGGCCATCTAAACTCTAGAATTATGTAGTGGAGAGGACAATATCAGAAACCCGAAGAGACCCGAAGACATTTAAGGGCAGTGGCCAATACTGAAGGAAAGACTAATGCGATTTTGTCGGGGAATATATATTTTTATTTTTCTTTTTTTCACCCATTTTCTTTTCTTTTGGCAAATATCACTTACAAGCAGCCTTATTACAATAACTATTGCTTCAAATAAAATAAAACTAACAAATCCAATATCTTAAAAACCTTGATACCATTAAACCAATTTTCTTTAAACAAAGAAAATATCCACAATTCTTGGAATATACGGACAATATAATTAAATATGGCAAGAAACAAAAAGAGAGTGCCCAATATTATCTTAAACGGGCTTATTACACCCTACACTGAGTCACCACTATCCAATGGCGTGGGATCAACGATCAACCTTTAGTCTCAATCGGAAAAGCAAGTTTAGGCCACGTTCTCTAATGGAACTATGAACTCCTTTATCACAAATCTCAAACCCTTAGGTAAATCCCCTTAACAACTTAGTTAAAGAGAAATACTTATCTTTTCTACCACAACCCTATAGTCTAAACCCCAATGAAAGATGAGAGATCATGAGAGGGTTGAGAGAACCACTATGAGAGAGATATCAAAGATGAGAGGGTAGGGTGTGACCCTTTGGGTCTCTTGAGGCAGAAAGAAAAACTTTATTGCGAGAGATATATTCTAAGTGAGGCGCGTGTTCCCTTTGTGGGATGTGAGAGATAGAGATGGGAATTAGGTGTAAGAGATAAGATGTAGAAGTTTAGGTAGGGATCAATCCCATTTTTATAGTGTTTAAACAAGATTAAGGTTTATTAGGGTTTTTCTTGACTTGCTTCTTCTTATAAGATTGAATATGGACCATTGATTTTGAGTGATTTGTGGGGTGAGAGATTTGAGCCTTCCATTCCATAGATGGGCCATCAATATTATAGAAGGTGTTAGAACCTTTATCTCCCAATCCTAAACCATTTTCCCATCAATAGAAATAAAATAAAATAAGTCCATTCATAATATAGTGCTTACCAAAATTATGTACAAGCCTTCTCATGCTTTCCAAAAATCTTTTGAAAGCTTTTTCAAGGCAAAATATTATCAAAACACTTCAAAGCTTTCTCTTCAAGCCAAAGCTTGAACCAACACAAGGAAAGTTTCATTAGGGTGGGGTGTGCCACCCTAGGTGGTACTTAATGGCCCCCACCTACATGCAATGATGGGCCCATTAACTTATTGGGCCTCCCATGCAATATTAAAAATGATTAAAATTTATTATATGATCTTTAGAAATCCATAAAATCAAATTTGAATATTTAAATCAATTTAAAATCAATATCTTTGTTTTTATAAATCAAAATTTGATAAATAAAATATTCAAAGATCTAGAAAAATTCAACTAATAATTTAAAAATCATATATCATTAAGAAAAATAATTAAATTCATTAGATGGGAAAATGATCCATTTGGTCTAGGAATTATATAAATAAAATCCAGGGCAATCAACCTTCAACTGTGGATTACGGTCCATACGTGCTTTTATCAAACTGACCCAATGTTTTCCACGACCCACAATCCATGTAGGGCCTCATTAGTGGGTCGCGAAAGTATGGCCAATGAACTAAGGGGTTGTAATTGCAGTTTGTGGATTTCAGGTTTTCCCTAGAGACGTATTAAGGTCACCTAGACCTGATACGACCACAGCTCTTAAGACGCATATGGGTATATCTCGCACATGCATAAGCTTCACCCTAAAAGGTAGTTTGCTTTCCCGAAATGGCTATCATTATGCATGTCGTGTGATGGCTCACAGATGAGGCTTTGACCCCGTCTCTGAAGGCCACCATCACACACAAGGGTCACACAGTCCCTCGACGCACTCATCTAGGCAAACTTCGACCTCTCTATTATAACCCTTGTCAGATAGTTTTCAATGCGTAGGTAACATAAGTTTTTTCCAACCGACTGGCCTAGCACATCAAGCTTAGTCCGGTATCAGCAAACATTGTTTGCTTAGTATGGTCCGTGAGGGACCACACTCCCATTGAGTTCATGTTTCATTATATCATTTCATTTCACAAGCACTCATAAGGCTTTTAATGGCCACACTCACCCAATAAATGCTTCCAAAGGCATAGGCTCAACTGAGGACCCTATGAGTCTTCTTTGGATTGTAACACGAAGACCAAAGGATCAAGGGCAAAAGTACACGAGGATTCCCAACCCCATGATCCTTGTTAGGGTTGGCTTGGCTCTAAACAATGAATTGATTGAATTTGATCCGTGAGGAGAGATCTAAAAAATCAAATAATTCTTCTCACAAGGGGCTCATATTTGATTTTCCAAAATTTAGTTATATGGTTCGATTTTGGGTTAATAAAAATCGCAACTAAAGAAAGTTTATGGAAACCTCCATATCCACTAGAGTGGCATAGGTGAAAAAACTGTGAAGCTCACACTCATATGGTCGCAAGAGGGGAAATTACCGATCACACTTGTTTTTTTAAATCTCACTCTCTTTAAAACTTTCAAGTCTTTTTATGTTCAATCTCTTGAAATTTTCAAACTCTATTTCAGGGACAGCCTCGATTTGTATTTTTATTTTTGAAATTCTATGTTTGTGTTTTCAAAAACGTTAATTATATAGTTAAAATCATAAGATGGCGCCAGTCTCAGTTTCCAAAACATCTCCCCCTTTTAGAATTTCTTCAAAATATTTTAAAGAATGGAGTTGTATCTGCCACCTGAAATGATGAATATGTTGGGTCTCGTAGAATAAAATGATCAATCCCTATTTCCTAAAGATGATTGAGCTAGAGAATGCTCGGAACATCGAGCAAATGTGGGAGAAGGATAGAGAGGCCAAACCAAGCAAACCTCACCCAAAACCCTTAACCAAACATCTAAAACTTTCAACCTCGAATGTTGACCCTTAAAACTCTAGCCTCCAAAATTTGAACTGTTGGAAATATGGCCTCTCAAGGCTGAAATTCCAGTAGCCTCTCATTCAGTGGGAGCGATTGAGAGATTGAAATCTTGGTGCCTTGCAAAATGGAGCCCATATTTTTTTACCTCGAGTACGCATGAGGCATCGAGAGTTCACATGTTGAGAAAATAATTTCTCAAGGAGGTGTAAAGGTTACCTCCTAGTCAGGATTTTATAGGCTAGCTTCATGTTTAGCTGCGATCGACCAGGGCTTGGAGAATCCAAACGAGAGAAATAGAACCCGAGTACTTATTGAGTACTCACCCTGTATGGAATGGTCAAGACTTATGGGACATAAGTCCGTATCCTAACACGAGACCATTACTCACCCTGTATGGAATGGTCAAAGCATTTTGTACATATGCTTTGAGAGAACCCCTGTAATTGAGTTAGATCATGTCTCATAGGGGTACACCTATAATCCATTGAGAGCCAGGTGATTGGAAGTTCTTGTTCAGCAGCTTTGATATGGCCAATTACGTATCCCTGCTTTAAACTGTGGAACATAGGTCTATTGGGTCGATCAGAGACTCAATGGAACATCATTCGAGACTAGCCCAATGAAGTACTCCGATACCTACAGTTATTAGCCTGAGATCTCATTATGCCTTTTATCTGATTTTATAATGATGAGAAAAACCTAATAATTGCTAAAAAATACTTTAAATATTTATTGTAAATTTTATAGAATTTTTTGAAATTTTATTTACTAAAAATATGAGGTTTTTCAAATTATATGACTTAAATTCCACTTTAGTCCTGACCTAGTAGTGCTATGTGGTGTCCGAGTGGCCATAGGGCAGCCACATGGCACCCCACGCCTCACTCAAAGATCACGGCCCAGCAGTACTTTAGTCTCAGTGTATCACTGAATTTTCAAAAGTTTTTCAACTTGTTTTCACCTATGGGGGTTCGCAATCTTTTTATACAAGACTGTTTTGGTGGTCCGAGGGACCACCGCGTGTAGTTTGGTCATAACTCTCTTGTTCTTTATCTGATTCGATTCAAACCTTTTGTATTCTATTTTGGATGATAATGCCACTATGTTGAGATCTTAAAAAGTGATTTTAAGGTATGTAATTGCTGCCTAAATGGATTAGATACTCTTGTGAGATTGAACAACTTCTGTACAATCCAAAAGGATAAAATTAATTCTTTATATGACCCGATTGGGTGGCCCCGCACAAACGTGGTTTCTCGATTTTAATTTGGAATTCTAATTCCCTAATTAGTTGATTTTATTTATTAGAATTTTGTTTAGATTAGTTGTATGTTGTATTTAAGCTTTGGGACATAGTTTATGTAATTTGTGCTATGAAAGTATAATTCATAAGCTAGTTTTGCTTTATATGTAATTGCCCCACAAGGGGATGGTATTTGAGTTTATTTACAGTGGTTTTACTAGGTTATAAATGGTTGTAATTTTTATTTAAAGGATTGTAACTTATTCACTTAGCTTTGTATCCATGGTCCATATGGTAAAATCTCACCAACCCTCATCTTCTTTTACTCCCTTACTCATTATTCCTATCTCTTCTTCTCTTCTTAACTCTTCTATGGTGAATACATGTATTATGGGAGTGAATGAGAGTGATAATACTAAGAACAAGAAAAGAAAGGGAAGGGGAAGCAGAAGGGGAAATGTTACTCCGCTTATCCATTTAGCCCTTACCCCCTAAAACCCATGCCTACCCTCCAAACTATGCTAGCCCCCTTCCTTTTAGGCCTAAACCCCCACCCACACCCATGATGGTAGGTAGGAGGTCAGTTTGGCCCTCAAGCCAAGATTATTCGAAGGTGCTGCCATAGATGCAAGAAATACAGGCATACCCAAAAGGTTTGTAGATATCCTCCTCCTCTATAAAGCCCTCATTTTGTTCCTAAGCCTAATACCGATAAGCCTCAAGCTAATACCGGTGGAGGACCAAGGAAAGAGAGTTTGCATGGTCCATGAAACTTTGATTGCCAATGAAGAGGCGGATGTGTGGGTTCTTGACTCGGGGGCTATTATCCATGTGACAAATTCTATGAAGGGTTTTAGAAGATTTTATGATGTCAAAACCCGACACCCATAATTTTTATATGGGTGGAAATCAAATGGATAGGTCTTAGGAAAATGAGACTATGGAAATCAAATGGATAGGTCTTAGGAAAATGAGACTATGTGTTGGAGCTCACTAATGGTGAGACTCTCATGCTTAAGGACACCTTCTATGCACTTGGGATGAGGGATAATCTCATCTCGGTTTACAAGATGAGTAAAGCCGGGTTTGTGCTCTTGTTCAAGGAGGATAAGGTCTATGCGCATGAGGGCTCTATTAATGGAGACCTTGTTTTTGTAGCCCACTTGGTTCAAGGGTTTTATGAAATTAAAATGAAAAAGGAGTTTGCTTACTTGGGTGATGATTTACAAAATTTGAGTGTGCTTACTATGGGGCACATGAGGTACTTCATAACATTTTTTGATGACCAGGCCCGTTTTAGTCACACCTGTCTCATGAGAAACAAAAGTGAGGCCATAATCAAATTCCAACGATATAAGGTGGAAGTTGAAAACCAACTAGGTCGAACCATCAAAAAACTTAGATCGGATAGGGGTGGGGAATAAACCTCCCAAGCCTTCCAAGATCTTTGTCTCCAACTTTGCTTTCTAAGATGGACTACTTTTGCTCTCCTCAACAAAAATCACTTTTGCATATTTTTATAGAATTATTTTTCACTATCATATTCAACTGAATCAAAGGGACGTGTATCCCAAATTCAAGGCAACACAAATGCCATTAATACCCCATTTTGGGGAGGATACTATGATCCACCTTTTGGCATACCAATGTTTTTTCATTTGATATTTCAAAATTTTAAAATTAACCATACACCAGTGTTTGCAAAATCGGCCGGTTAGAACCGGAACCGGCCGGTTAGAACCGGAACTGGCCTGTTAGAACCAGAACCGGCCGGTTAGATCGCTACCGACGGGTGGCGACTCCGGTTACCATCGGTTTTAGTGATCTCCAAAAACTTTGGGTAAAAAACCGGCCGGTTGAATCGGCGATTTTTCCACAAAATTGGCTGGTTATGCTAATCGGACCGGTTAGCCTAAATAACGTCCATTATAATGTAAAAATCGGTAGAGTAGTAAATAACGGCCGTTATTTCGAAATCGAGACCATTATTTGTAGCAAGCATTCTTGAATCCAAAATTTCACTTTTTTGATCCGTTTTCCTCCTTTGTTTTTTTTTTTTTTTTTGTTTGTCATTTTTTATGATTTATTGCTGTAAATCACTATCTATAATCTATAAAACAAGAACTTTGGATTGAAACATCGAAAAAATAAGAGTTTTTTGGATTGAAATGGTGCATTTTTTAGGCTTTTGAAAATTTCCGCCATTCTTTCAATAATTTCTTTGATACCGAATGGTTCTTGAAGAAATTTGGTGGTTTTGATAGATAATTGAATTATTTATCATATTTATGCTTCAATTTTTTCAGAAAACCGAATATTATGGGTTGATTTTGGCCCGAAATGTTGTTTCTGCTCAAAAAAACTGTATTCTATAAAAAAACATAGATTTTTGATCTATTTATTGGTTGTTTTTTATAAAATTGAGTTGTGTATTTTTATGATCACTGCTTGCTCTCTCAAATAAAATTGGTGTGCCTATTTACGATTGATTCAATGTTTTTATATGGAATTTTTCGTCACATAATATCATGAAAATTTCTTAGATATGAAATTTCCGCCTTTTTTTCAATTAAATTTAAAATACCGAATATTTTTTGATGAAATTTGGTGCGTTTGAAAGATGATCGAAGCCTTTACAGTGCATGTATGTTTATTTGTTTGATTTTTCAAACATTGAGGGTTGTTTCTTGCTCGAAATGTTGCTTGATTTTTGGGGTTTCTTGAAAATCAATTTGTTCTAAAATTTTTTTTGTTTGTTTGATAAAATTATGTTTTTTGATGAATATCGGAAGTTTTTTTTTTGTTTGCTTAATAAAATTATTTTTAATATAATTATGATGTTTTAACAAAATTACTTTTTTCTGACGAATATGAGAAGTGTTTTTCTATTTTGCTTAACGAAATTATTCTTTTTGATAAAATTTTTTTTTGATGAAATTGATTCTTCTTTTTGATGAGTGCATGATAGTGTCGCTCAATTTTTTTAGTTATGTTGTTTTAAGTGTATGATATAATTATATTTGTAATGATGGAAATGAGACATTTTGTTTTTTTAAGTGTATGTAAAAAAATTGATTGCCTTATGTTCAACGAAACACTATACCATTGTCTTGTATGTGTTTCGTTCTTCTTTGTTTCCTCTTTTATTTTTTGCACGGTTTTTGGAATGCTATAGAAATGGTCTTTAAAAGATCAACTTATTTTTAAAAATCGGCCGACTAACTCGGGATCGGCCACTAGCCGATCTCGATCTAGCCCGATTCCACGCAGAGAGAGAGAGAGAGAGAGAGAGAGAGAGAGAGAGAGAGAGAGAGAGAGAGAGAGAGAGAGAGAGAGAGAGAGAGAGAGAGAGAGAGAGAGAGAGAGAGAGAGAGAGAGAGAGAGAGAGAGATTTTTACAAATGTGATCTTAATTTCAAATCATCCCTCACATTTTAAAAAATTTTATTTTTTTTTGAAAAAAATTCTTTTTTCTTAGTAAATTTACATTTTGTTATTAATATGGGAAGTTTTATTTCTATATTGCTTAATAAAATTATCTTTTAAATAAAATTATGTTTTTTAATAAAAAACTATATTTTTTGATGAATATGGGAATTGTTTTTTTATTTTGCTTAACAAAATTATTATTTTTGATAAAATTATGGTTTTTAATAAAATAATGTTTTATGATGAATATGGGAAGTGGTTTTTCATTTTGCTTGGTAAAATTATTTTTTGATAAAATTATGGTTTTTTAATAAAATTATGTTTTATGATAAATAAGGGTAGTGTTTTCTTTTTTTCTTAATAAAATTATTTGTGATCAAATTATTTGTTCTATTGATCTTAGTTTTTGATAAAATCAATGCACAACACACTGATATGGATATAGAATATACATATAAAAACATATAAGAAATGATATGCATTGATTTTTCGTTTTGTTGCATGTCATGAGATGTACTTTTTGTGAAGTATGCCTTATTTAACTTCATCAAAAAAGTATTGTACGAATTATGCTTTATCTAACTATATGGAAGAGGTTCTTTCTATTTCTTGTCTTAATTAGTTGATATTTTTATTTGATTTAATAGCATCAAGCTACTTTTGTTATTTGCAAAAAATACATAAACTTTCATTCCTAATGTGAGCGATTTTTGTTCAAAAGAAACTAGAAAGTTTGACAACGTAAGGTTTGGAATGAATATGTTAATTTTTGGAAGAAGATGTTACATGACAAAAATATCCCAAGATATTTTTATGTACATGACCATAGTATTCAAATATTAATTTATAAAAAGCTGTTTTAATTTTTTTTGTAAGATGAATACATGTAATAAGATATTATACACTTAATCCAAGTATTTCTATTTTTTATTTTATTTTTTTGGGATTTTTTGATCCTTTTTTTTTTTTATAAAAAATCTACTTGAATGGTTAGTTCGGTTCCGGTTCAAACTACTCCTAGCCCCATGTCTAGTTAACCATTCCGGTTCGATTTTGCTAACACTGCCATACACCACTGTTGTATGGTAATGGTGCATTGTAGTTGTATCCACCGTCCGTTCCTGTAGTAGGATATGGAATTTAACTATGGATTGTCATTTATGAGTGTACGCTGAGCCTGCTGGAATATACATTGCAGTGCCGTAAACCCTTGTGATGCGCGAAAAATCTATTTTCAATATAAAATTTACAACTTTAAAAAATTATATAGTTCGAGTAGACTGGAAAAACTTAAAAATATTGAGAGTGGATGGTCTAGATAATTTGTTACATGATATACTATTTTCAAGACTTGAAATCTTTTTTTTTTATTAATTTTTTTTTTCCTTGAGGTCATGCTGATCAATTATAAGGTTTTCACAACCAAAACAACTTGTTCCTATGGGTTTTTAAACTGCACTCACTTCCATCGTGTAAAATTAATTAGAAACGTATAGAAAGAGACCATTTACTCTTGGGTATGGTTTGTATAAAGTTGCAACCTTAAACAATCCAATTTAGGCGCAACTCCAAATTTTATCATAATATGTAATTTTAGTGTAAAGAATTTTTAGGATTATCTGAAAATTTATTTTCATCTCTATTTATAAAATTTTAAACTTTAAAAACAGTTAAAATCAAGTAGATCTATAAACATATGAAAACCTTAAAAATGCATGGTCAAGATAAAGCGTTGCAAGATGCACTATCTCTGAGACTCAATATATTTCTCTCTCTTTATATATATATATATATCGATGTCCAGAGGTTAAAACAACCTTTTCCAATAGATTTTTAAGGTGCATCTTTAATTCCATATTTTAAGGTTGCAACTTTATATGAAATTTTTCATTTACTTTTAGCACAAGGAAACCACAATCACTCTTGTTATTTGGATTTTAAATTGGGTGGTTTTGAATTTGTTATTGATTAGACTTAAACTTCAAAAACTTTCTAGAACTTCTTGACATGCTCCAAGCCATCCAATTTGATATCTAATGATTAATAGTAATTACAACCTTTTTGTAAAAAATATAAATGGTCTCATAGTATGTAATCCTTTCTATTAAACTATATGTACTAGAATATTATTAGGGTGAAAAAAAAAAAAAAAAAAAAAAAAAAAAAAGAAAAGAAAAAGAGGCTCTCTTGGCAAATGTAGATGATGGCGGACGAGGATCTAACATCGCGTGGCGGGAAAATAGCATCCCCTCTATTACAATTTTAGCCCCCCTCTCTATAATTACAAATATGCCACTACAGTATCGGATTCATTTCAAGTAAGAGGGCGATGTGACGACGTAGGGGGAGGGTATTTTCGTCATCAAGGAATAAAGCAATGGGAGAGTGCTCTGCTAATGCCACTAGTCAGAAGAATTCATAACCATTTCTACATTTTCTCTCTCCTCACCCAAGGTTCAGGGGCTGTGTTTCTCTCTCTACATATTTATCGATTTCTTCAGTCGGGGCTCTTACTTTCTCTCTCTTCCATTGAGGTTGGCCAAGCTCTCTCTCTCGACCTATCTTTCTTTGGCCCCTCTCTCTCTATTTCTCTCTTTTTATCTGTCTCCTTGCCCACAGGGCCTCAGTTTCCCCTCATTTTCTCCTTCTTCCGGCGAGGTTCGGTGCCTTGTGACCTGCTCTCATGGCGTTTTCAATCTCTCTCAACCCCACTAGTGCTTTTCAAGAAAACCCCAAGTCCAATCTACTTTCTCTCTCCAAACTTGCATCAATCAAAGTAAGAACCCCCTTTTCTCTCACTACGTTTCTTTTGATCTTTCTGAGTTCCACCACCTCTGACTCTCTTTCTCTCTCTCTCCCGAGGTTGGTTTCAGATTTTTCGTACTCTCAGAGCCTCAGTCATAACTGAAATGGGTTCTGCCATGGACAAAATTAAGGAGAATAATTCAGTTAATCCAATTATTGTGATTGATAACTATGATAGTTTCACTTATAATCTTTGCCAGGTGTGGTAAAAAATAAAAAAAATTCCTTCATGTTTTTTACAGTATCATTTGCAAGTAGCTTCTGATTAATATTTGCGTGTAATTTTTTTGACTTGGTTTTGCATGGTTTTATTTGGGATTTCAAGTTCACGAACTAATTTTCTATATTTTTGTTGTTTAAGTATGTGTTTGTATAGAGTTTTTTGCTTTTGATTAGCATGTGCATGTCAATTTTTCATTGGTTTTGTTTTTAATCTTTGCATGCAACTTTTTCATGTAAGGTTTTATGGGGTTTTGAAGGTTTGAAGGCTAGGCGCTGGCTGGGACTCAGGACGTGCTCCTTGCCCGAGCCAAGTTACTAGGACTCACTGGGTTGTGCAAGGTTCCAAAAAGAGCCGAATAAAAAAAAAATGGTAAAAAGAACTCAGTAAAAGGGAAAGTGAACTATAAACAACATTAAAAGTCTAAATAAGATAAAAAAAAGATAGATTTAGAAAAAAATGATTTATAGCTGGAAGCATTTCAGAAAAATCTTAAAAAAGTGGACAATATAAAAAAGGCACATGACATGCAAAACTCACCAAACACATATAAAAACCTCATAATTTATTTTGCAAAAATTATATTTTTATGATTTTTATAATTTTTTTTTTTTTTCATGAGTTTGTAGCTAAGTCCTCGGCTCGGCAAGGAGCGGGGTCCAAGCAACTTGGCTCCGTTTGCTGAGTTTCAGTGCTTTTATCAATTGATCTCAATTTCATGACCTGAATAACCTGTTTATTCTCATGAGTTTGTTGGGTCTTATATTGAATTCTTTGCTATTTCTTCCGATTGATATTTGCATCTTACTTTGTTGTATTAGGTTTTATATTGTTTTATCAAATCTTTGCATGTCCCCTTCATGTACTATGTCATACATGGTTTTATCAATGATCTCATGTTCATGAACTAATGGCTATGTTTATTCTGGGAGTATGTTGGGCTTTGTGTTGAGTTCTTTGCTATTTGCTTGTGGTTAATCTTTGCATGTCACTTTGTTGTATTGGGTTTGATGGTTTTACTTCTATCAATGATATCAAGTTCATGAACTAATTCCTATGTTTATGTTTTGATTATTAATCTTTGCATGTCACTTTCTGTATTGGTTTTATATGGTTTTATCAATATTCTCAAGTTCATTTACTAAATACTGTGCTTATTCCTTTGTATATGGATATCTCTTTTTGCCTCTTATGTTTGATAGTTATGATCTGGCATTCTGCTTCATAAGTTTCCCTGTAATCAATTGGTTCCTTAGGAGTCTGGGTTTCTATTTTAGTATTCATCATGCAAAGTAGTCTTTGGTTCAGAGGAACCTACTGATAATGCAGAGATTTGCTTGATCATTTCTTTTAGGTGAATCAGTGAGGAAGAACTTCGCTACTCGAGTAATTTCATTAATGATAAGAAATAAACTTAAAGTGCAGCCCCTTCACAAACTTCTTGGGATATTACAATTTGTGTCATAAAAATTAGTGACATTGAAGTATATATCTGGAGGACAAATTCTTACTCCTAGATTTGATCCTTTATTTACGTCTTTATTTGATATATGATTTAGGTGGGGTTGGGTTCTGAGTATCAGTTGCAAGTTTCGTATATGGAAGGAGAACATGAGGCTAATTGGAACAGTAGATGACTGAGACATGTATAACATGTTTTAGTTTCATGTACTTCAGGTAATATCATAAGAATAATTACACATGTTATCCTGGAATATCGGTATTTTGTTGTTTTTGAGTTCTTTGGCAATGGTTTGCATTCTAGGGTGTGGTGTGGTGTACTTCTGATATTTGGATTGTCTACAAATTTTTCTAAGTTTTGGTGTTTTAAGTGCCAGTTTGAATGTACCCAAAATTGGAATATTTTTGGATTGTAATTCAAAAATATTGTGAAATGGACTTTGAACCGTTTGAACAACCACATGATTTTGCTAGATTTTAGACTGAAAGGAAAAAAACTCCCGTGTCAAGGCAAAAGTCACCGAAAAAAAAAATTTAGTATAGACTTGAATTTTTTCGGATGAAAGTGCGGCCTTCTCTCACCCCCGTGCAAACCCACAACATGAAAACTTAGAATCAAGCTTATGACTTCCATTGTGAACAATCATTGAAGGCTCACAATTAAACTCTTTTTCAGAAACCCCAAATCTACCCTCTGGCTCACGATTAAACTTTTTTTCAGAAACCCCAAATCTACCCTTTCTCTCTGAGTTACTTTCTCTAATGAGAGAATCAGGGAAAGCAAGGAGCCATAGAGGGACATGCCCATAAGGTGGTTCTTTGCCTGACTGAGTGAAACTATGATAGCTCCTCTTTCTCTCTCTAGAACTAGTGTCTCGAGTTATCGGCCTACCAAAAGGGGTCTCCTCAACTAAACTAACATAATCCATGATTGCTTTAACAACTCCAAAGCTCAAAATTAAACGATTACAGTATGAAGCTCTAGAAAACCCCTAGAAGTGAACTCATATCCCCAATCGCATTAATGGCGTCAACAGTATGGCATTGTGACCTGCCATATGAATTGGCATGAGAATGGGCGAAACAAACTAGAGTTTCCAGGTATCTTGTGGCGATGTTTAAGAGGGTTTCTAGCGCAGAGTCTTGAGAAGAATCAAAGCCTGAGGCTTCACAAATTTGAGAAACTGCTATCTTAACTATGGAATTTTGAAAATTTTGTTCAGTGTTTTGAGCTTGGATGAAGCCATTCATGGTGGGGGTGTAGAGCTTACGTGGAGAAAATCAATGGAGGAAAAAGCTTGCGCCAAACCCTAGATCACTAATTCAATTTCTTATTTCTTTCACTAAGCTTGTGCCTCATCCGCCTATAAATCCCGTTTGTTGAGTGAGATAATCGCGGAGAGAAAAGACTGTTAACACCCAAACAACTTTATAATTTATAGAAGTCCACTAAAAGGGGAATAGAAAAATAGAGCATATGACTCACAAATCATCACCAGAAACATCCAATTTTGACATGTTTGAGTTTGTTTCCAGGGCTCGGCTTGGTAAGGTGTTGCGTCCAAGTAACTCGGCCGAGTCCAAGTCAACTAGGCCGAGTTTTAAAATCTTGTGGTAGACAAATACAAACTCAAGTTACTTGTCCCTTTTTTCTTCTAAACACTTTTCTTGCATTTTTCTGCTTCATTTTTCCAAACCCTACTCTTTACGGCAAATGACTTTCACCAATTTACCATCTTATTTCCATTGTCATCACCTTCCAGCCTCATCAATATGGACTTCAAAGGTGGCCACTCCAACCAATTTTCATCTATGAACAACTTTGGTTCTGGAGCCAATTTGTTGATTGTCTTTGGACCAATTCACCAGAACTTCTCTTCCAAGTCCAATGAAAAAAGGGAACTATCTGTGGTGGTTGTCATCAGGACCCTAGGTTACCAGTCTGCATGAAATTGGGCACATTCACCTTCAAATTCTTTGAGAAAATAAGAGGAACTAAGCATTGTAGTGCTTCTAGTATACCTTTTCTAATATAGCACTGTTAGGTTCAAATTATGTCCTTGGCACAAGGCACTCAAGTGTCTCCTCTCGTAACTTAATGTGGTGTTCGTTCTCTCATAACTTAATGTGGTGTTCGTTCTAAGTGAATGTTTGCATGCTAAGAACTGATGATGCACAAAAGTTGGAGTTTTAATGAGAAAATAGCTGAGCTATTGATTAGTTCATATGCACATAATGCTCAAATTTTTGAATGATATAGATTGAATTAGATGCTAAGAGCTACTTATTTTTCCTTTTCCATTTTACAGTACTTGGGCGAACTCGGTGCTATCTATGAGGTGTACCGGAATGATGAGTTGACTGTTGGATTTATGTGGCTTTTAAAGGCCTTATGAGTGCTTGTAAAATGAAATGATATAGTGGAACATGAACTCAGTGGGAGTGTGGTCTCTCGTGGATCATACTAAGAAAACGATGTTTACAGATACCAGACTGTGCTTGACGATTTAGGCCAATCGGTTGGGAAAACCCATGTTACCTGGGCATAAAGAACAATCCGAGAAGATTTCTAATGGGTTAGCCCTTGATGAGGTTAGAGAATATGCCCGGATGAGTGAGCCGAGGGACTGTGTAACCCTTGTGTGTGATGGTGGCCTACAGAGACATGGGCCAAAACCTCATCCATATACCATCACATGGCATGCATATCGATAGATCGTTCGAAAAAGTCAGAAATCTACATTTTAGGGTGAAGCGTATGTATATGCGAGAGATATCCCTATGCGCCATAGAGCTGTGGTCGCATAAGGTCTTGATGACCTTGACATGTCTCTAGGGGAGGACCTGAAATCCACAGGCTGAGATTACGATCCCTTGGCTCATTGGTTGGACTTTGGTGACTTGCTAATGAGCCCTTGCTTGGACTGTGAATCATGAAAAACATTGGGTCGGTCTGATAAAGCAAGTGTGGTCTGTAGTCCACAGTTGAAGGTGGAGTTGAAGGTGGAGTGCCCCCATGATTGTTGATTCCTAAACCATATAGATCATTTTCCCATTAAATTAATTCAATTTTTTTTGTTTTATGATGAAAATTATTTTAAGATTATTATTTGAATTTTTATGAACCCTTGGATATTTTATTTATAATATTTGGATTTATAAAATTTAAAATATTGATTTTACAATTGTTTAAATATTCAAATAATATTATAATTTTTTCATTAATTTTAAATATATAAAAATATCATGGGGGCCTATTGTGCACATGGGCCCACCATATTTATTTTAGAAGTTGGGCCTCGTGAGTGCCTCCCTTGGGTGGCATGCCCCACCCTTATTCTCTTTCCTATTGTTTGGTGATATGACATGTGGCCATATGGTTGAAAGATATTGACTAAATATTTGACTTGATATATCTTTGAAAGATTTTGTAAACAGATTGAGTAGACTTGTGTTATTTTATGGTATGCACAATATTTTGATTATATTTAATTTATTTAATTTCTATTGATGGGAAAATGGTTTAGGAAAGGGGAATAATGGTTTATGCACCTTCTGTAATGTTGATGGCCAATCTATGGAATGGATGGTGCAAATCTTTCACCCCACAAGTCACCCTTGATCGACGGTCTATGTTCAATCTCTTAAAAAGAGGCAAGCCAAAGAAAACCCTAAGAAACCTTAATATTATTCAAAGCCTATAAAAATGAATTGTCTTTACAAAAAAATCTCTACACCTTATCATTCTATCTCTCTCTTAAGAAAGTTTATCTCTCTCATATTTGATCTCTCTCTCCCACATTGTGAAAGAACCTAAGGTTATGGAGTTATTCTCTCTTATCTCTCAAATATGGATTCATGGCTAAGGGTTTTAGGGTTTAGTAAAAAGAGAATCCATCTCTCTCAAACTAGGTTGCTAAGAGAATTCACTTAGGGTTTGAATTTGTGATCAAAGGGATTCATGTTTCATTGGTGTGGCTAGACCGAAATTTGCTTTTCTGATTTGAGATTGAAGCTAGACCATTGATCCCGTACCATCGGATGGTGGTGACTCGGTGTGGGGTGTAATATGCCCGGTTGAGGTAATCTCCGACACTCTTCCTTTTGTTTCTTGCAATCTTATCTTTTAATCTCAAGCATAGTGCATAATTGTTTCAATGACATCAAGTTGTTAAGATCTTGGTTTTATTGTTTTGTTGATTTTTTGAAATTTATCTTATTATAATAAAAACCACCTTTACCTTTCTTAAACAAAAGAGATGAAGCATTGATAAATACATATATGTCAGACATACATTTATTTGCATTTGTCAAGTAATTTAAACAAATTCGTCGAAGATTGTACCAAATACATATAAAGCAGTATTAGGAATTGGTACCTAAAGGATTGGGGGATCTAGACATGTATAGAATCAGCACTATACAAGGACTCGAAAGAAAACCTATAAATTGTATAGAATCAGCATTGTATAAAATCAAGGTTCCTTGTGGAATCAACAGAACAAGATATGGAGGAATAAGCATCTTATTGATGGAATTCACAACCAAAGCTTAAAACTACTCTTAATTAAATTCTCATATTTTATAGTGCAGCCTTTCTTTTTTCATAAGTATTTCATTGCCTGGTGTTGCACTCAACGCATGTGTCATGATAGTTTCTTGTCTCAAATCCTAGTTGGGCTTAGACTCCAAGTAATTCTAGACTTGCCATAGAAATTCTACTTTCAAAATTAAGAAATCAGGAAAATCTTTGCAAAAAGAAAACTTGAGCTCCTATTGCATAAAAGGAATTTCTCATAACAAGGAAACTAAATCCTTGCAACCTTAGTGACAATTATCATTATTGGAATATTATCGATGGAGGATTTTATCGGGATATAATCGCATGTCTTTTTATTTGAAAATGTATCAGATAATTACTAGGTCTTTAATCTACTAAGTCAAATACATTATTCATTCTAAAATAAATTCTTATTAACCTTGATGAATTTGAATTCCATTTATACACAAAAAGTAAATATTATAAAAAGTCTATAAATGATAAAGTCGACTATTTTCTAATGCAAGTCAAAATTTGAAATGTTAAAACTCATTATCTAACTTAAGAACTTTAACTACACATCCATTATTAGTTTCTTGCAAATTGCTCCCCAATTGTTCTTCTTAAAGTCAAATTGCTTTTGCTTTCATACTACATACAAGTTATGATCAAGAAAGGTTCGTATCGTGATATTATCGGAACACCCTATACTAATGCGATAAATTCATTTTATTAGGATATTCATTTTGTCGGGGTACTATCAAAGTTATTATTGGCAATAAATAGAACGGCTTGTGATAAAATTGAGATAATTTCAATTTATCAGGCATACTTGTCACTATGCATTAGCAACGAATACAAAGGATCAAAACTTAGAAGAATATAAAAATGCTAAGAAAAATTCTAAACAAATAGTAAGTAAGGCTAAACTTAAGGCATATCATAATCTATATAGTAAACTAGGAGCAAGAAAAGTGAAAAACGTCTTCAAATTAGCAAAAAAGATAGAGAAATAGTGCAGAGATCTAAACATACATTAAGAATGCGGATCAAAGGGTCTTGGTGAAGGATGAAAAGGTCAACGAAAGGTGGAGAGCTTATTTTAAAAACTAATTAAATGACGAACACAAACTGTTGGCATAATGAGGGTAGAGGTCATAAATACATTTGTAAGATTAGGATATCGGAAGTGAAAGAAGCTTTGAAAATGATGAAGATAGGAAAGGATTTAGGATCAGATGGTATCACAATGAAGGCTTGGAAAGTGCATGAGTGAGATTGGCGTTGATTGACTGACCAAGCTCTTCAACAAAGTATTGAGAACAAAGAAAATTCCAGATAAATGGAAGAAAAGTACTGCGGTATCTAATTACAAGAATAAAAGAGATATACAGAATTGTGTGAAGTATCAAGAGATCAAACTTATGAGCCACACAATGAAGCTTTGGGAGAGATAAAATTCGTTGCTATGTGGTTGATCATGATCAGATGTCTAATAAAGGAACATGGTCAAAGAAGATAAAAACACATGTAGATGGTCCTCACAATAAGCTTAAATCTAATCTTATTTACCCTCCAAAAGATCCCCAAAAAGTCAAGCCATTACGATGTTGGATGGTTGAAATATAGTGGAAATAATTTCTGGAGTATACTACCTAGTGTGTGGAACACAAAAAAGGCAACAAAATTACAAAAGGGCACCCGTGATATGGCTCTTGTTCAGCTTGAGACTCCAGAGAATAGTGACAAGTTTCTCAAAACCCTTTACTCGAATTTTGGTTTTCTGATACTTCACACAATTCTGATACTTTTATGAAATGAATGTATCAGAAAACCAATTCGGTTTTATGTCAAGGAGGTAAACGACATATCCTACGTAGGCAACTGATTGAGAAGTTGAGGGCGAAGGGAAGAGACCTCCACATGGTTTTTATTGATTTATAGAAAACTTATGAGAGAGTATCTCGATATTTGATTTAGTAGATGTTGAAAAAGAAAGGAGTCTCCATACACTATATCGACTTGGTGAGAGATATGTACGATAGAGCACTAACTAGTGTACAAACAACAAGTGGATAGATGAGTGAGTTTTCAATGACAATAGGTTTAGATCAGGGTTCAGCATTAAGCCCACACCTCTGTCTTAATTATGGACTGTCTTAATTATCGACGACTAAACTGGGCATCTACAAGGTGAGGTATTGTGGTGCATGTTATTCGCAGATGACATAGTTTTGATTGATGTGACACGAAACGACATTAATACAAAGTTTAAAATTTGGATGGATTCTAGAATCTAAATGTTTTAAAATTAGTCGGGCTTAGACATAATATATGGGCTGCAAATTTAAAAATTATAGGAGTAAAGATGTGGAACTAGTTAAGATTAACGGCCAAAAAATACCAAAAAGAATGCATTTTCGATATCATGGGTCGATAATCCAGGAAAATGGAGAGATTGAGGAAGGTGTCACGTATAGAATTAGGGCTGGGCGGGTGAAGTGGAGATGCGCAACCGAAATTTTATGTGGTCACCGCATATCAATGATGCTGAAGAGCAAGTTCTATAGGACAGTTGTGAGACCAGCTTTGCTCTATGGGGCGGAATGTTGGGCGATCAAAAAATAATATACGCATAGAATAAGTGTAGTGGATATGAGGATGTTGAGATGGATGAGGGGCAAGATAAGAAGAGAGAAAATTCGAAATGAATATATTTGGAAAGATTTAGATGTGGCACCAATAGGCAATAAGATGAGAGAGAGCAGACTTAGGTGGGCTATCCATGTATGACACAGATAAGTGGATGGCTCAAAACGAGCAAGAGATAAGCCCAAAATGACATGTTTGGAAGTGGTAAGAAAATATATGGGGGCCTATGGTTTCACTAAGGGTATGACCTTTAATAGAGCAGAATGACGGATTAGGATTCGTGCATCCGATCCAATTATTTGGGAAAAGGCTTTGACGATGATGTTGATGAATTGTCACTCAATAATTTAGTAACATAGGAAACTAATCCCTAGAATTTCAATGGGAACTATATGAAACTCAATCCTGTTTGGAAACTTGGAAATAAAAAAATTAAACCTAAAATTTCTCACTAAATCTGTCATCAATTTTTTGCCTAAGGCACAAATGTTCACATGCAACAAAATGTAGAAAGCCAGGTGTTACGGTAACATTGCTTCCAACTTTGTAGGCTATACAAAGTGCTTAGCAGCAAATATTTCATCAATATATTATCAACAAGGAATTTTTTCAGGAGATTACGGGTAGAACTTTTCTATATAGCACTTGCGCAAAATTTATCTAGAGTTTAATAGGAATGGGGTTGGGGTTGGGGTCATGGTGGGAGCATCCCCACACCCAGGTACCACATCGTGGTATCCATTCATACCGTTGGCACCTCAAATTAACACCTTAAAAAATGTAACTCCCCAATTTATTGAAAGAACGGGTAGGCATCTTTCCCACTGAATTACCAAAAAAAAAAAAAAACAAGAGTTTATTATACTAAATTAATATATTATTTTATAAAAAGCAGTCTTTGTGTAAGCACAATAAAAAAAATAAAATTTACTTATACAAAAATAAAAACACAAATATGCTATAAATAATTATATGATTCCAAAGATTGATACATTCATCATTGAGTCCAAAATAATATAAGCCCATACACAATTTAATTTTAAAATGGAATATCAAGATATGATTACTTATTTTTACGCAAATTATCAATGATGAATGGATATCTCCTCCATATCAACTACCCATCCATGATCACTTTCATTTAATGTATTTATATATTTTCTAGATAACTTATATATGCAATAAAATGTCCTTTTATTTAGGAATACCAATTGGGGATCACTTGTCTTTAATGTGTTTATCATTTTTATCAAACATGTTCATTAAAGTCTCTAATTCAGGAAAGTAGATAATTTGTAAGCATGTGTTATATGGCATTTGAGGGTTTGACATTCAAATAATGACTAATTACACATGATTTTTCTTTATTAGTTCCCAAATCATATGCACTGCTAGTGCCAAGGGTTCCTCAAGATATACGGAACTAGGATCCATGACTTTTGGGATCATTAACATTCATGGTACCATTCTAGATTCACTGGATGAGGTGAACAGAACGAGTGAACTGACCGGGCGATAACAGAGTGAGGACCCAGACCTAAGAGAGATGCCCTTCCTTGCCCCCACGAGGATCAATGAGCTACTTGGTGTGGTCGGCTGACATGTGAGAATCAAATGACTAAATGG
Source organism: Amborella trichopoda (assembly GCF_054954075.1). Taxonomy (NCBI): domain Eukaryota; kingdom Viridiplantae; phylum Streptophyta; class Magnoliopsida; order Amborellales; family Amborellaceae; genus Amborella; species Amborella trichopoda. Next base: position 27,764,568 of record NC_142346.1, read on the forward strand.
TGGGTATGCAGGTTTCAAGGTTAAGGACCAGCCATGATCTTAGCAATAGGATCCGAGATCACCCTCGCCTCTGATTAGCGAGCGATAGGAGAATGGGCATGCACGTTTTGTGTATAGAATATAACATTTTTAGAAACCCATTTGTCCTTTTTATTTATTGTTGCCTTCTTTAAATGTCTCTTATTTTACCTGGGGAAAATAACTTCGAAAGGGAATGGACAAGTAATGAATTTACATGTAAAAACACCCCCATTTAACTTATCCACATATATTAGGTAAATAAACATAATGGAAAGAGAAATATACGAATAAATAGAACAAATTAGCTATTTCAGCTCAACATATCAGAAGATATTGTGTTTATCCAAATTCCCTACATCTCTAGTGTGTTGTGTGTAATCCTTTTCCCTAAACTCCTAAATCCCAATTTATTTCTATGTATTTATCTCTAGTTTTAAATAATAGAATTGCCTTATTCATTAATGCATCAAATATGGAATTAATATGTAGTATTGTCTAGATTTCATGAGCATATCATCATTATTATAAGAAAATATGAGATCTTCTTCTGTGAAGTATTGGGCATGGTGTTGGCATCAGAGAAACTCGAGTAGAATCCATTGGTAGTTTTTTCCTTAAAGAAAGTAGTATAATCTTCTCATTTAGGTTTATTTCTACCAACTTATAAATATCATCATCCATTTAGAGGTGCATGCCCATTTGTCTTTCTTAGAAAAGAAATTCATATTATAAAATAGTATTGTAATAAATTAAATCCTACGAAGTCCAAAAATGACAAACTGGTGAAGCTTTTTGGTTTTCTATAACAAATACCAAAACCAAACAAGGTGATATTCAATACCAATACCAAACAAGGTGATTTTCAATACCAAATCCAAACAAGGGAAACCACAAAAGTGACGGGTAAAATAGTAACTCAGAAGGCTATAGTGATATATAGAAAGGTGACACATGGTTTCTAAAAATACCAGATATTATTCCTCAAATGGATATTACATGAAAGCAGGTACATTATCATTTTAATGAGAATGCAAGGCTTGGCGAATTGATACTCTAGTTTTTGGGTTTGTAACAAGTTTTGAATTTGGTTGCATAAAACGGTCAAAGAGTAATGTCATAAAAGGACAACATGTACACTTTGCATAAAAGAGCAGTGTCACATGAAGGATGTCATGTTAGAGATTACATTAAAGGGTATTGTAATAAAAAGAACAATACGTACAATTTGCTTGAAAGAGCATATCATAGTGTTGCATGAAAGGCAACGTTTAAAAAAGAACGGCATATGTATCAACTATGACACAAACGACATACTTACTTTGACAAACTTGAAAACAAACCATCCTCTCCTTTTTCGTCATAGTACAAGAGAAAACTTTCCTTGCATAACACCATAAGAGGAATGCACAATTCTGCAAAGTACTTTTTATAAATAAAGGTTCATGCCATCATAAATTTTGTAAGTTAATTGCAAATCCTATAATGAGTTTTTCAGCATTGATGCTCAATCAAGCATCTCGTTTCGGTGAATAAAGATGAACGAATTTTTCAACATTTATGCTCAATCATGCATCTCGTTTCGGTGAATAAAGATGAACAATAGGTACTTAAGCAAAAAAACAAAGGCATGCAATCTCACACATGCACACAATGATAAAAATATGAGTCTAATTAGGGTAGTAACATGGTTGGAATCATGCTTGGGATGCAGTATTGGAATTGCTGAAACATTAACCAATCAAGCCGAAGCCTAAGACTTAATATTGATAGATATAAACATCCCTTCTTTGTTATTGGTGGTTCTGCTATGGACTAACAATCTCCCATAAAGGCTTATCTGGGCCAAGCCGCATTCCACAGTAGCATGTAACGCGTTAATGCAAATACAAGCCAGTAAGAGTACTAGCCTAGTGGCTGACCCTTGGTAAACCGCAAGGCATAACCACACAGTGGCGAAGGACCCCCGCTCAAGAGATCTGAACATGAGCAAAGTTTTAACATGGTGCCAACATGTCCCTTTTAGAGCAATCAACAACCAAAGGGGCGATCCATGTATCAATGTTTTTTGTGACATGTCCCTTTCATGTACACCGTACATCCATACGTGTTTGTGAGGTTACGCTTTAATAAAAACTCTACATGTCATTCATATTATGGAAATGCTCTGCATCATGCTTTAAGGGAAATTGCTCTTTTAGCAAAGTATACCAGTCTTCCTTTTGTGACATGCTTCTTTGTATAATCTATTCGAGTCACACTTTTTGTCATTTTTCTCTTTAATGCAAACTATCTATGTTGTTCTTTTTGTGATATTTTTTTAATAGATTTATTCAACCAAAAAAAAAAATTGGAATATCCCAACCTTGCGTGCTCAACTTCGACAGGTTTTGTGTTAGGATATATCCAAGTGCTTGTTGGAATGACAACTTGATCCTTGAAAATAAGTAGTGAAACTCTTTTTGTAATTTGAATGTAGTTAGGGTTTCTTAGCGAATAGTGCTTAAAGATAGAATATAGCATTTTTAGAAACTCATGTGTCTTTATTTATTTATTGTTGCCTTCTTTAAATATCTCTTATTTTACCTAGGGCAAACAATTTCGAAAGAGACTGGACAGGTAATGATGTTACTTGTGAAAACTCCCTATTTAACTTATTCACATATATTAGGTAAATAAACATAATGGAAAGAGAAATATATGAATAAATAAAACAAATTAGCAAATTTCAGCTCAGCATAGCTTAAGATATTGTGTTTATTCAAATTCGTTACATCTCTAGTCTGTTGTGTCTAATCCTTTTCCCTAAACTCCTAAATCCCTATTTCTCTCTTTGTATTCATTCCTAGTTTTAAATAATAGAATTGCCTTATTCAATAGTGCATCGAATAGGGAATTAATATGTAATATTGTCCAGATTTGATGAGCATACTATCATTATTATAAGAAAACATGAGATCTTCTTCAGTGAAGTATTGGACATGGTATTGGCATCAGAGAAACTTGAGTAGAATCCATTGGTAGTGTTTTTCCTAAAAGGCAAGTAGTAGCATCTTCTCATTTGGGGTTATTTCTGTCAAGTAATAAATATCATCATCCTCTTAGAGGTCCATGGTCATTTGCCTTTCGTAGAAAAGGAGGGGGTAGTCTTGTTTCCCCAAAAGCAGAGAGAGTTCTCAACATGGGACGTTAGCTGAAAACTTTCATTTCTTCACTTACCAATTAATAACACAGCGAGTTCCACAAATGCAAATTCATATTTTAAAATAATATTCTAACAAATTAAATCCTATAAATTCCAAAAATGACAAACAAGTGAAGCTTTCTGATTTTCAATAACAAATACCAAAACCACACAAGGGAAACCACAAAAGTGACGGGTAAAATAGTTACTGAGAAGGTTATGGAGATATAAAAAAATAAGACAAATGGATTCTAAAAATATCAAGTGTTATTCCTCAAATGGATATTACATTAAAGCGGGTATATTAGTCATTTTAACAAGGAACTGGAATTATCCCTCTTTAAAGTTGAACAAAGTTGAGCACGCAAGGCTCAGAGAATTGCTCCTCTATTTTTTATGTGTGTAACAAGTTTTGATTTGGTTGACTAAAAGCTGTCAAAGAGCAATGTCATAAAGAAACATGTATACTTTGCATAAAAGAGCAATATAACATGAATGATGTCATGTTAGAGATTACATTAACAAGCATTGTCATAAAAAGAACAATAGGTATAGTTTGCATGAAAGAACAATGTCATAGAATTGCATGTAAGGCAATGCCACAAAAAGAACGGCATATCTATCAACTATAGAGCCAAACGGCCGACTTACTCTGACAAACTTGAAAACAAACCATCCTCTCATTTTTAATCATAGTACAAGAGAAAACTTTCCGTGCATAACACCATAAGAGGAATGCACAATTCTGTAGAATTAGAAAATACTCTTTATTGATAAGGGTTCACGTCATTAGTAATTTTGTATGTTAATTGCAACTCCTACAATGATTTTTTTCAACATTGATACTCAATCAAGCAACCTGTTTCGGTGAATAAAAATGTACAAAAGGTTCTTACTCAAAAAGCCAAGGGTTTACCCAGGCTATGCCGCATTCCACACTAGCATCGATGAGTTGTAGGAAGTGTAGATAACTTAACCAATTAAGCCCAAGCCTAAGTCCTAATATTGATAAACATAGACATCCTTTGTGGTTGGAGGTTCTGCTCTAGACTCGTAATCTCCTATAAAGGTTTACCCGAGCTAAGGCGCGTTCCACACTAGCATTGATGTGTTACAGCAAATACAAGGTAGTAAGAGTAATAGCTTAGAGGTCGACCCTTGGTAGATCGCAAGGCATTACCACGTTGTGGCAAAGGACCCCACTTAGGAGATCTGAATATGGTCGAAATGATAACATGGTGCCAACATGTCCCTTTTAGAGCAACCACCAACCAAATGGGCGATCCATGTATTAATGTTTAAGTGTGGGAATCGGGTTGGGGTTTTGTTGGTTAAGATGTCTATGATTGCAATGGCCATCACTACATCCCTATTTCTAAAACACGATTGGTCAACCATAAAAAAATGAAATGTTTAAGAGCAAGTACCTCCCATGCATCTTTGTTCCCTAGTAATGAGCTGCATGACCGAATGAAATGTAGATCATCTCCCTGGTGGTGTTGAGGAAAAAAAGTGGAATTACTGATAGTGATGAAGATTACTTTCTTATTCTTCAAGAAAGATTGTGCACTCCCCTTATGGGGTAATGTATAAAAATTATTCTCGTGTATATTATGATGAGAAAAAGAAAGATGAATTTGCTTTCAGGTTTGTCAAAAAGCTCGCACTTAGCTTTGTAGATTGCATATATGCCATTCTTTTTGTGACGAGTCCCTTTCATGCACAGCATACGTGTTTGTGAGGTTACACTTTAAGGAAAATTCTACATATCATTCATATTGTGGAAATGTTCTTTGTGTCATTCTTTTCGTCAAATTGCTCTTCCAGCAAAGTATACATGTCGTTCCTTTTGTGACATGCTTTTTAATAAAAACTATTTATGTCACCCTTTTTGTGAGATTGCTCTTTAATGCAAACTATACGTGTTGCTCTTTTTGTGATATTTCTTCTATTGATTAATTCAATCAAATAAAAAATTCGAACAATCCAACCCCGCATTCTCAAATTCGACAGGTTTTGTGTTAGGATATATCCAAGTGCCTGTTGGAATGACAACTTGATCCTTGAAAATAACTAGTGAAACTCTTTATGTCATTTGAATGCCATTAGGGCTTATCCAAAAGTGCTTAAACACAATCTCATGTGAATAAAAAATATAGCATTTTTAGAAAACCATGTGTCCTTTATTTATTGTTGCCTTCTTTAAATGTCTATACTATTTTATCTAGAGCAAAAAATTTCGAAAGAGACTGGACAAGTAATGAATTTACTTATGAAAACTCCCCATTTAACTTATTCACAGCTATTAGGTAAATAAATGGAAAGAGAAATATATGAATAAATAGAACAAACTAACAAATTTCAGCTCAGCATATCTTATGATATTTTGTTTATCCAAATTCACTACATCTCTCTTGTGTTGTGTGTAATCCTTTTCCCTAAACTTCGAAATCCCTATTTCTCGCTTTGTTTAATATCTAATATTGTCCAGATTTGATAAGCGTATTATCATTATTATAAGAAACCATGAGATCTTCTTCAGTGAAATATTCGACATGGTATTGGCTAAAGATAAACGCGAAAAGAATCCATTGGTAGTTTTTTCCTAAAAGGAAAGTAGTAGCATCTTCTCATTTGGGGTTATTTATCTCAACTTATAAATACCATCATCCTCTTAGAGGTGAATGACCATTTGTCTTTCTTAGAAAAGGAGGGGGGAGTCTTGTTTCCCCAAAAGTAGAGAGAGAGGGACGGTGTACCCCAAATCTCTCAACATGGGACGCTAGGTGAAAACTATCATTTTTTCACTTACCAATTAATAACAACTATAGGCAAACGGCAGACTTACTTTGACAAACTTGAAAACAAGCCATTCTCTCCTTTTTCATCATAGTACAAGAGAAAACTTTCCATGCATAACACCATAAGAGGAACATACAATTCTGAAGAACGGGAAAATACACTTTATTGATAATGATTCACGTCATCAGTAATTTTGTAAGTTAATTGCAAGTCCTACAAAGAGTTTTTGAACATTGATGCTCAACCGGTGAATAAAGATGTACAAGAGGTACTTACTAAAAAAAACCAAGGCATGCACTCTCAAACACATGCACAGATGCGTGTGTATTCTGCGTAGTAAAGTGGTTGGAATAAGCTTGGGATGCAGTGTTGGAAGTGTCGATACCTTAACCAATTAAGTCTAAGCCTATGTCATAATATTGATAAACATAGACATCCCTTTGTAGTTGGTGTTCTGCTCTAGACTCACAATCTCCCAAAAATGTTTACCCCGGCCAGGCCTTGTTCCACACTAGCATTGATGCATTAATGCAAATACAAACCAGTAAGAGTAATAGCCTAGAGGCTGACCCTTAGTAAACTGCAAGGCATTACCACGCAGTGGCGAAGGACCCCGCTCAGAAGATCTGAACATGATCGAAATGATAACATGGTGCCAACATGCCCCATCTAGAGCAACCACCAACCAAACGGGCGATCCATGTATCAATGTTTACGTGTAGGAATCGGTTTGGGGTTTTATTGGTTAAGTTGTTTATGATTGCAATGCCCAACACTACATCCCTATTCTAAAACACGATCGGTCAACCATCAAAAAATGAAGTGTTTAAGAGCAAGTGCCTCCCATGCATCTTTGTTCCCTGTAAATGAAATGCTTGGACAAATTCCATGTAGATCATCTCCCTGATGGAGTTGCGGAAGAAAAAGCAGCATTGCTTTTAGCATGGACCCTCATTGATGAAGACTATTTTCTCATTATTCAAGAAAGATTGTGCACTTTCCTCATGGGATAATGCATATAAATTATTCTCTTGTATACTATGATGAATAAAGGAAAGTTGAATTTCTTTCAGGTTTGCCAAAAAGCTCACACTTTGCTATGTAGATTGCATATATGTCCTTCTTTTTGTGACAAGTCCCTTTCATCCACACCATATGTGTTTGTGAGGTTTCGCTTTAATGAAAACTCTACATGTCATTCGTATTGTGGAAACGCTTTTAATGTCATTAAATGTCAAATTGCTCTTTCAACAAAGTATACATGTTGTTGCTTTTATGACATGCTTTTTTTATACAAACTATTCGTGTCACCCTTTTTGTGAGATTGTTCTTTACTACAAACTGTCCGTGTTAATCGTTTTGTGATATTTCTTTAATTGATTTATTCAGCCAAATAAAAAATTGGAACATCCCAACCTTGTGTTCTCAAATTCGACAGGTTTTGTGTTAGCATATATCTAAGTGCTTGTTGAAATGACAACTTGATCCTTGAAAATAACAAGTGAAACTCTTTTTTGTCCTTTGAATGCAGTTAGGGCTTCTTAGCAAAAAGTGCTAAAAAACAAGCTCACATGAAGATAGAATATAGTTGAGAACACAACGCTCGGAGAATTGCTACTGTTGTTTTTGTGTGTGTAACAAGTTTTTATTTCGTTGAATAAAAGCTATCAAAGAGCAATGTCACATGAAAGATGTCATGTTAGAGATTACATCAAAGAGCAATGTCATAAAAAGAACAATAGGTAAAGTTCGTATGGAAGAGCAATGTCATAGTTTTGGATGAAAGACGTCACAAAACGAATGGCATATGTTTCAACTATAGAGTCAAAAAGCTGGCTTACTTTGACAAACTTGAAAACAAACTATCATTTCTTTTTTCATCACAGTATAAGAGAAAACTTTCCGTGCATAACACCATAAGAGGAACACACTTTTTTGCAGAATTAGAAAATACTCTTTATTAATAAGGATCCACGTCATTAGTAATTTTGTAATTTAATTGCAACTCTTATAAACAGTTTTTCAAAATTGATGCTCAATCAAGCATCTCGTTTCGGTGAATAAAGATGTACAAGAGGTATTTACTCAAAAAAACAAAGGCATGCAACAGTATGCGTGTGTATTTTTTGTAGTAAAGTGGTTGGAATCAAGCTTGGGATGTAATGTTGGAAGTGCCTATCAAGCCTAAGTCCTAATATTGATAAACATAGACATCCCTTTGTGGTTGGTAGTTCTGCTCTAGACCCAATTTCCCAGAAAGGTGTACTCGGGCCTGGCCACATTCCACACTAGCATTGATGCGTTAACGTAAATACAAACCAGTAAGAGTAATAGCCTAGAGGCCAACCCTTAGTAAACAATAAGGCATTATCGCGCATTGGCGAAGGACCTACTCAGGAGAACTAAACATGATCGAAATGATAACATAGTGCCAACGTTTCCCTTCTAGAGCAACCACCAACCAAACGGGCGATTCATGTTTCAATGTTTACGTGTGAGAATCGGGTTGGGGTTTTATTGGTTAAGTTGTTTATGATTGCAATGGCCAACACTACATCCCTATTCTAAAACATGATTGGTCAACCATCAAAAAATGAAATGTATACGAGGAAGTACCTCCCATGCATCTGTGTTCCCTGCAAATGAAATGCTTGACCGAAAGCCATGTAGATCATCTCCCTAGTGGAGTTGCAGAAAAAAAGCAAAATTACTTCTAACATGAACCCTCGTTGATGAAAATTATTCTCATATTTCAGAAAAGATTGTGCACTCCCACATGGGGTAATGCATATAAATTATTCCCTAAAAGAAAGTTGACTTCCTTTCAGGTTTGCCAAAAAGCTCGCACTTGGCTATGTATAGATTGCATATATGTCATTCTTTTTGTGAGAAGTCTCTTTCATGCACACCCTAAGTGTTTGTGAGGTTTCGCTTTAATGAAAACTCTACATATCATTCGTATTGTGGAAATGCTCTTTATGTCATTCTTTTCGACAAATTGCTCTTTCAACAAAGTATACATGTTGTTTCTCTTGTGACATGCTATTTTATACAAACTATTCGTGTCACCCTTTTTGTGAGACTATTCTTTAAGGCAAACTATCCGTGTTATTATTTTTGTGATATTTCTTTAATAGATTTATTCAGCCAAATAAAAAATTGGAACATCCCAACCTTGCGCTCTCAAATTCGATAGGTTTTGTATTAGCATATATCTAAATTCTTGTTGGAATGACAACTTGGTCCTCGAAAATAACAAGTGAAACTCTTTTTGTCATTTGAATGCAGTTAAGGCTTCTTAGCCAAAAGTGCTTAAAAAAATTCTCCCGTGAAGATAGAATATAGTTGAGAACACAACACTCGGAGAATTGCTACTCTTGTTTTTGTGTGTGTAAATTTTTTTGATTTGGTTGAATAAAAGATATCAAAGAGCAATGTCATAAAAGACCAGCATGTATACTTTGCATAAAAGAGCAATGTCACGTGAAGGATGTCATGTTAGAGATACATCAAAGAGCAATGTCATAAAGAGAACAATAGCTACAGTTTGTATGAAAGAGCAATGTCATTGTTTTGCATGAAAGACAACGTCACAAAAAGAGCGGCATATGTATCTACTCTAGAGCCAAGCGGCATACTTACCTTGACAAACTTGAAAACAAATCATCGTTTTATTTTTCATCATGGTACAATAGAATACTTTCTGTACATAACATCATAAGAGGAACACATTTGTAGAATTAGAAAATACTCTTTATTAACACGTCATCAGTAATTTTGTATGTTAATTACAACTCCTATAAACAGTTTTCAACATTGATGCTCAATCAAGCATCTCGTTTCGGTGAATGAAGATGTACAAGAGGTACTTACCCAAAAAAATAAAGGCATGCAATCTCACACATGCACACAATGATAATATATGTATTTTGGGTGGTAAAGTGGTTGGAATCAAGCTTGGGATAAAGTGTTGGAAGTACCGAAACCTTAACCAAACAAGCCCAAGCCTAAGTCTTAATATTGATAAATATAGACATCCCTTTGTGGTTGGTAGTTCTGCTCAAGAATCACAATCTCCCAAAAAGGCTTACCCGAGCTAGGCCGCATTCCACACTAGTATATAATGCGTTAACGCAAATACAAGCCAGTCAGAGTAATAACACAGAATCTGAGCCTTGGTAAACCGCAAGTCATAACCACGCAGTGGAAAAGGAGCTTACTCAGGAGATCTAAATGTGGTTGAAGTCATAACATTTTACCAACATGTCCATTATAGATTAACCACCAACCAAAGGAGCGATCCATGTATCAATGTTTAAGTGTAGGAATCGGGTTGGGGTTTTATTGGTTATGGTGTTTATAATTGCAACAGCCAACACCACATTCCTATTATAAAACATGATTGGCCAACCATAAAAAAAACAATGTTTAAGAGCAAGTACCTCGCATGCATCTTTGTTCCTTGCAAATGATATGCTTGGCTGAATGCCATGTAAATCATCTCCCTGGTGGAGTTACCAAAAAAAGTAGAATTACTGATAGCATGAACCCTCCTTAATGAAGAGTATTTTCTCATTATTAAGGAAAGATTGTGCATTCCCCTAATGGTGTTATGCATTAATTATCTTCTATACTATGATGACAAAAAGGAAGTTGAATTACTTTCAGGTTTTCCAAAAAGCATGCACGTCGCTTTGTAGATTGCTTACATGTCAATCTTTTTATGACATATCCCTTTCATGCACACCATACACATTTGTGAGCTTACTCTTTAATGAAAACTCTACATGTCATTCATAATGTGGAAATGCTCTTGTTGGAAGGTATTTTTCATCAACATGGGGACCTCTCTCAATAAAGGCTTAGTAAGTAGTGGGAATTTCGACAGTCCCAGAACAGCCCTAGAACTAGCCAAGATCTTAATGAGGTCTCTCAAGAGTCTCTTGCCAAGTTCCGTCGCATTTCGACATATCTAAGGCAGTGCAGATTGAGAAACAATTTTGGCAGAATCGGCCTCTCGCACTTTAAAACGGACCCCTATATTAGAGCTACATTTTCAGCATCTCAAATTGATGTGGGACTACCGCCATTGGATCCGGCACAGTTGAAAACCCCTAGGGGTCAAGTTTTAGCTCAAACGGTCATTCCAAAAAATTTTATAGGCGAAAGAGTGAAACAGGTGAAGCTGTATGCTACTCCTGTGTGGCCACCCTGCAAAACTACACCATTAAAGGGACAGGCACAACTAGTGAATTTCGACACTCATATATCACACTTCCCAAGTTGGATCAATCTCAAATTTGGTGAGCATATTCGTATAGTTAAGATGAGCAATTCGATATGTGGCACGCCCCATGACGATACCCGAGCACAAAGACAAGCTTGAGAGAAATTGCTGATCCATGAAAAAAGTGCAGGAAATTCAGCAGCGTCGTGCCTTGCTTGAGCGGCGAAATCACATCGCTCATGAGCCATATCAACGTGAGACCAATTCCATTACAGGCGTAAGGTCTCGGGCCATCTTTGACCCGAACCCCATACATGATGAATAGTTGGTTTCTGCACACGAACCCGACGAATAGACTGCAAATTCTGTTGCCGGAATCCTTGATTCTGACCAAAATTCCAAACTTACAAAATCTTTATTTGGGCAAGAAATCAAGCTGCGTTTGGTGCCTCATGATCGTAGCGGAATGCTTAGTGTGATTCAGTGAAGAAAACACCGAAAAGCATCAAGGAACGAACACACTATCGATCCAAAGTTTCAAGATCTATTCAAATTTCAAGACACATAATCGTGTCGTGCATCAAAAACACGATCCATGGCTCTAAGCTGATATCAAATGGATTGCCATGCCGAGCCCTACAATAAAACAATAATCTTATGATCAACTGGGCATCATAACGACCCCGGATTAGCCATGCAAGAACACGCAAGTCCTAAGGCAACATAGGGACTGTTATGAAATTCCACAACTTGTTAGGAAGGGGCAAATCTGTCATTTTGTACCCTATTTTCTAATTTCTTTTAATTCAATTTAATCTTAATTTCCAGCAATTAGGGTTAATTTTGATCATCCCCTCATGTTTGGGGCACACTTTAATATATACGTACCAACATTGTACGTAGCAAAGATATACAGAAGAGACACGGTGAGACATACACACACAAGAGAGAGTTTTCACTTAATACAAGTTTTTTTTTCTTACCATTGTTGTGTCACGCTTGAGAGAGAGTGAGGTGAGAGAAAATTTTGATCGGTACCTCTAGGGTTGAGGTAATTCTTCTCTCTCTTTTTTTTCTTTTCTTCTTTTCTCTCTCTTCTCCTCTCTCTTCTCCCTCAACTTCGTCTGAGTTCCTCGTAGAGGCCATGCACGACAGTGGCAGTGCTGTGCATGACTCTCCCTTGGTCTCACTTGTCACGCATGGTGATGGCAATACCATGAGCGAGTCTTCTTTCCCTTCTCCTCGTCTGTCTCTTTCTTCTAGTAAGTCTGTAGATGGCACTACCCATTGCCGCCCACAGACTGTGACGTCTTGGTGAAGAACCCAGACGGCCAGACCTGTTGTTACCCACGGGGGTCTTCCTTCATCTAGCACAGACGGTGATACCTATCGCCGCCCGCTAGAGGCTCTAACAACAACTACCTCCGTTCATGAGCTTCCTCCGCACTTCTGATGCCCGCCAACCTTCTCCCTGCGTACTGCACCTATCACTGTGTGACCTAAGGGAAACCATCGTTGTGCACCTCTTCAAGAGTCAGCACCATCCGCAAGGGATGCGTCATCTCCTCACGTTGTCAACCGCGATGCCTATTGACGTTCGAACCTCCCCCTTCTATGCCGTCTCACCCTCTTCTCTTCACCCCTTTATCTTCTCGCTTGACTGAGGGTAAACCTAGCTTAGCAATGCCGTGTCGGCCTTGGTTTCGAGTAGTGTTGTCGTCATGCTGGTCTTGTGAACCATGCATGTCCTGCTGCCACTCCGAGTCGGTGACTTCTGGACGTCATGCTAGTCTCGCCCCTCTGTCAAGTTATCTTCTCCTTTCTATCTTTCATCTAACCTTGCACTTCATTGCCTTCTCATATGAACGTGCATCACCCTATGACAAGGGTGGGTCCTTCGACCCACTTGTCTTACAGATTAACCATAGAAGTGTTGTGCAGAAAAACAAGAGGATTACAGGTCAAGGGAGGCGATTTGGAACCAGCTCAAGTAGCATGGGGGATTTCTTCGTGATCTAAGAGAGCACCCACGCGAGCCAGCCCGAGTAAGTCCCAAACCCACCTAAAATTCCTCTCTCATTGGTTGGTATACCTGCCCTTGCTCTCGAGCAAGGTTCTGAGAGAGCGATCTCAAATCCTGGGTTCGCCAAAAACTCGAGATATGTGCCACCAGATCACCTAGATCTGGAGGGTGAGATCAAGGCACCTAACCAGCTCTTTGTGTTATTCTTTTTATCAAATTGCTCTTTCAGCAAAGTATTCATGTCGTTCCTTTCGTGACATGCTATTCCATACAAACTATTAGTATCATCCTTTTTGTGCGATTGCTCTTTAATGCACACTATTCATGTTGTTCTTTTTGTGATATTTCTTCAATATATTTATTCAACTAAATAAAAAATTGGAACATCCCAACCTTGTGTTCTCAAATTCGACAGGTTTAGTGTGAGGATATATCCAAGTGCTTGTTGGAATGACAACTTGATCCTTGAAAATAACAAATGAAACTCATTTTGTCATTGCAAATTAAGACTTCTTAGCCAAAAGTGATTAAAAACATTCTCACTTGAAGATATAATATAAAATTTTTAGAAACCCATGCGTCATTTTTTATATATTGTTGCCTTCTTTAAATGTCTATCTTATTTTACCTATGATGAACAATTTTGATAGAGACTGGACAAGTAATGTATTTACTTGTGAAAACTTCCCATTTAACTTATTCACAAATATTAGGTAAATAAACATAATGGAAAAAGAGCTATATGAATAAATAGAACAAATTAGCAACTTTCAGCTCGGCATATCTTAAGATATTGTGTTTATCCAATTTCCCTACATCTCTAGTGTGTTGTGTATAATCCTTTTCCCTAAACTCCTAAATCCCTATTTTCCTCTTTGTATTCTTCTCTAGTTTTAAATAATTGAATAGCCTTAGTCAATAGTGCATCGAATTGGGGATTAATATGTAATATTGTCCATATTTGATGACCATGCTATCATTATTATAAGAAAACATGAGATATTCATCAGTGAAGTACTGGACATGGTATTGGCATCAGAGAAACTTGAGTAGAATCCATTGGTAGTTTTTTTTAAAAGGAAAGTAGTAGCATGTTCGCATTTGGGGTTACTTCTCATAAATACCATCATCCTCTTAGAGGTCCATGACCATTTGTCTTTCCTAGAAAAGGAGGGGGTAGTCTTGTTTCCCCAAAAGATGAGAGAGATAGAGATCGTACCCCAAATCTCTCAACATGGAACATTTGCTGAAAACTATCATTTCTTCACTTACCAATAATAATACATGTTGAGTTCCAAAAATACAAATTCATATTATAAAATAGCATTGTAACAAATTAAATCCTATAAAGTCCAAAAATGACAAACATGTGAAGCTTTTTGATTTTTATTAACAAATTCTAAAACCACAGAAAGGAAACCGCAAAAGTGAAGGGTAAAATAGTAACTCAGAAGGCTATAGAGATATATAGAAAGGAGACATTCCGTTCTAAAAAAACTAGGTGTTATTCCTCGAACGGACATTACATTAAAGCTGGTATATTTTTCATTTTAACAAAGAACTGAAAATATCACTCTTTAAAATTGCAAAGTTGAGAAAGCAACGCTTAGAGAATTGCTACTCTAGTTTTTGTGTCTGTAACTAATTTTGATTTGGTTGAATAAAAGCTATCAAAGAGTAATCTCATAAAAGACCAGCATATATACTTTGCATAAAAGAGCATTGTCATATGAAGGATGTCATGTTAGAGATTACATCAAAGAGAAATGTCATAAAAAGAACAATAGGTACAATTTTTATGAAAGACAACGTCACAAAAAGAACGGCATATGTATTAATTATAGAGCCAAATGACATACTTTGACAAACTTGAAAACAAACCATCATCTCCTTTTTCATCATAGTACAAGAGAAAACTTTTCGTGCATAACACCATAAGAGGAACGCACTATTTTGCAAAAGTAGAAAACACTCTTTATTAATAAGGGTTCACGTCATCATTAATTTTGTAAGTTAATTGCAACTCTTATAAATAGTTTTTCAACATTGATACTCAATCAAGCATCTCGTTTCAGTGAATAAAGATGTACAAGAGGTACTTACTCAGAAAAATAAAGGCAAACAATCTCACACATGCACACAATGATAAAAATATGTGTGTGTATTTTTGGTAGTAATGTCGCTGGTATCAAGCTTGCCATGCCATGTTGGAAGTGCAAAAACCTTAACCAATCAAGCCAAAGCCTATGTCATATTATTAATAAACATTGACATGTCTTTGTGGTTGGTGGTTCTACTCTAGACTCACAATTTCCTAAAAAGGCTTACCCGAGCTAGGCCGCATTCCACACTAGTATATAATGCGTTAACGCAAATACAAGCCAGACATAGTAATAGCCTATAAGCTAAGCCTTGGTAAACCACAAGGCATAACCACGCAGTTGAAAGGGAGCGTGCTCAGGAGATCTAAATGTGGCTGAAGTCATAACATGGTGCCAACATATCCATTCTAGATCAACCACCAACCAAAGGAGCGATCCATGTATCAATGTTTAAGTGTAAGAATGCGGTTGGGGATTTATTGGTTATGGTGTTAATGATTTGGGACATTTGCTGAAAACGATCATTTCTTCACTTAAGCAATTAATAACACATGCCGAGTTCCAAAAATACAAATTCATATTATAAAATTGTATTGTAACAAATTAAATCATATAAAGTCCAAAAATGACAAACAGGTGAAGCTTTTTGATTTTCAATAACAAATTCTTAAACCAAAAAAAGGAAACCACAAATGTGACGTGTAAAATAGTAACTCAGAAGGCTTTAGAGATATATAGAAAGGAGACATGTAGTTTTTAAAAATATTAGGAGTTATTCCTCAAATGGATATTACACTATAACTGGTATATTTGTCATTTTAACAAGGAACTGAAAATATCCCTCTTTAAAATTGCACAGAGTTGAGAAAGCGATGCTTGGTTAATTGCTACTCTAGTTTTTGTGTGTGTAACAAGTTTAGATTTGGTTAAATAAAAGCTATCAAAGAGCAATGTCATAAAAGATCAACATGTATACTTTGCATAAAAGACCATTGTCACATGAAGGATGTCATGTTAGAGATTACATCAAAAAGCAATGTCATAAAAGAACTATAGGTACAATTTGTTTGATAGAGAATGTCATATTTTTTGATGTAAGACCATGTCACAAAAAATTTTCGTAAATAACACCATTAGAGGAACGCACTATTCTGCAAGATTAGAAAATATTCTTCATTAATAAGGGTTCATGTCATTATTAATTTTTTAAGTTCATTGCAACTTTTATAAATAGTTTTTCAACATTGATGCTCAATCAAACATCTCGTTTGGGTGAATAAAGATGTACAAGAGGTACTTACTCAGAAAAATAAAGGCATACAATCCCACACATGCACACAATGATAAAAATAGGTGTGTGTATTTTGGCTAGTAAAGTGGTTGGAATCAAGCTTGCGATGCCGTGTTGGAAGTGCAGAAACCTTAACCAATAAAACCGAAGCCTACGTCTTAATATTGATAAATGTAGACAACCCTTTGTGGTTGGTGTTTCTGCTCTAGACTCACAATCTCATAGAAAGGCTTACCCGTACTAGGCCACTTTCCACACTATTATATAATGCTTTAACGTAAATACAAGCCATATAGAGAAAGAGCCTAGAAGCTAAGCCTTGGTAAACCACAAGGCATAACCACACAGTGGCAACGGAGTTTGCTCAAGAGATCTGAATGTGGCTGAAGTCATAAAATGGTACCAACATGTCCATTCTAGAGCAACCACCAACCAAATGAGCGATCCATGTATCAATGTTTAAGTGTAGGAATCAGGTTGGAGATTTGGGGATTTACTGGGTATGGTGTTAATGATTGCAACGGCCAAAACTACATTCCTATTCTAAAACATGATCTGTCAACCATCAAAAAAGGAAATGTTTAAGAGCAAGTGCATCCCATGCATCTTTATTCAATGCAAATGATATGCTAGACTGAATGCCATGTAGATCATCTCTGTGCATTCCCCTTACGGTGTTATGCATTGAAATTATTTTCGTGTATACTATGATGACAAAAAGGAAGTTGAATTGCTTTCAGGTTTTCCAAAAAGCTTGCACTTGGCTCTGTAGATTGCGTATATGTCGTTCTTTTCGTGAAATGTCCCTTTCATGCACACCATGCGCGTTGGTGAGGTTACATTTTAGTGAAAACTCTACATGTCATTCATAATGTGGAAATGCTCTTTGTGTCGTTCTTTTTGTTAAATTGTTCTTTCAGCAAAGTATACATGTCATTCCTTTTGTGACATGCTTTTTCATACAAACTATTCATGTCATCCTTTTTGTGAGATTGCTCTTTAATGCAAACTATCTGTGTTGTTCTTTTGTGATATTTCTTTAATAGATTTATTCAACTAAGTAAAAAATTGGAACATCCCAACCTTGTGTTCTCAAATTCGACAGGTTTTGTGTCAGGATATATCCAAGTGCTTGTTTGAATGACAACTTGATGCTTGAAAATAACTAGTGAAACTATTTTTGTCATTGTAAATAAGGGGTTCTTAGCCAAAACTGATTAAAAACATTCTCACCTGAAGATAGAATATAGCATTTTTAGAAACCCATGTATCTTTTTTTGTTTATTGTTTCATTCTTTAAATGTCTATCTTATTTTACCTAGGGCAAACAATTTCGAAAGAGACTTGTCACACCCCAAGAATTTACAATACTGTTATTCCTGAGATGTGACAGACAAAACATATATACATCTATTGATAGGACAAATTTACACTGGCGAGGTCTTACAAAGTAAATAAAGAAAGCTAGCACAACAACAGTATCTTCCAAAGTTGATCTTGACTAGCACTCAAAATGAATCTGCAGTTATCTTGAAAAATGTTTACCATAGTTTGATGAGTTTGGCTACTCAGTAAGTGATCATCATAATCCTAAAAATAATCATGATTGAAAGATATCAATATTTTTCAAAATGAGATTTATTAACAGAAATGCATCAACAGTTTCACTTTCAATAAATGCATAATTAAGTATAATTCGAGTAATTGAAATGCTTATAACACTTTTAACGGCAGTACATAATTCAAAGGATTTCACAAAATACCCTACTGGCGTCCCAAGTAGGTCACCTATATACCCCATCAGCGTCCTGATGGGTCCACTTAATCCCTATCGGCGTCCCAGATAGGTCCACTTAATCCCTGCAGGTCCACTTATACCTCACCGGCGTACCGGATGAGTCCACTTAATCCCTACTGGCATCCCAGATAGGTCCACTTATACCTCACCGGCGAACCGGATGAGTCCACTTGCATACTTAAATTATTTCTAAATCTCTTTAAACATTCGAAAGCAGCAATATCATGTACTCAATATATCACTGAAATCATTAATATGAATTTCACTGAAACCATTAATAACAGTCACTTTCAATAACATTTCTAAAATAACCAATCAAATATTTTGGGCTCAAATTTAAAAAGGTAGCAGTTCGTAAAGACGTTCTAGCATAATTGTCAATTTAATATATATAGAAAAACTCTTATAGAAATTCAAGAATACGGAATTATCACAATTTATGGGATGTTAATTTGCAAATAAACATTTCACAACAATACTATAATCAATTGCAAAAATGTCAATTTTTAAATAATACGGCAGTCATTTGCACATGAATTTTACAATGTCTAAATATTCAAAACAGTAGAAAGAAATATCACAATTTTACTAAAAGCAGAAATATCACATTTATTTCTAACAATAAACAAGAAAAATAAATAAATTTATTTTTCTAATTTACAGCGTTCAAAATTTCTAACATAGATAAAATATCACAATTTTTATTAAAAAGATTATTTTTCAAGATAATGAGGTCACGTGCGCATAAAATTTATCGCGCCTAAAATTCATGATAATAAGAAGAAATTATTATTTCATTTCATTTTTAAAAAGAATGGATTATTTTTCGAGACAATGGAGTCACTTACACACAAAACTTATAAAATAAAGATCCTGGACGGAAATATCACTATTTATTAAAAACAGACTATTTTTCAAGAAGACGATGTCACTTACCCACAAATGTTTGAGAGGGAGCTTCCGATAAAAATTTCGGTTCGAGAGAGGAGTTCACTGTGTTTCGACAAGAGAGAGAGAGAGAGATCTCAAAATTTTCTAGGGTGGGAGTGCTCACCTCCCCTATTTAAATTCTTATAACGTATTATTATTATATTTTATTATGCTCTACCTCATACCTGAGGTGTCGCGTTAAGCGTCTGCTTTTAACATACGAAAACCACGTCCGCTAAAGGACGTTGCCAGCTGCAAGCAGCAAGCAAAAGCAAGTAAGCAAAAGCAGGCAAGCAAAAGCAGGCAAGCAAAAGTTAAACCAAGTAAAACTTTTTGAAAATAGTGATGGTCCCCAAGGACCATCATACTCAAACAGACCATCACCTATTAAAAGCATCTTTTCTCTTCTTTTTTTTTTTTTTGTTGAAATTTTTGGATTGTTACAAGACTAGACAAGCATTGTATTTACTTGTGAAAACTCCCCATTTAACATATTCACTGATATTAGGTAAATAAATATAATGGAAAGATAAATATTTGAATAAATACAACAAATTAGCTAATTTCAGCACGACATATCTTAAGATGTTGTGTTTTTCCAATTTCCCTACATCTAGTGTGTTGCGTATAATCATTCTCCCTAAACTCCAAAATCCCTATTTCTGTCTTTTTATTCTTCTCTAGTTTTAAATAATAGAATAGTCTTAGTCATAGTGCATCGAATAGGGAATTAATATGTAATATCGTCCATATTTGATGACCATGCAATCATTATTATAAAAAAACTTGAGATATTAATCAGGGAAGTATTGGACATGGTATTGGCATCAGAGAAACTGTAGTAGAATCCATTAGAAGTTTTTTCCCAAAAGGAAAGTAGTAGCATCTTCTCATTTGGGGTTACTTCTGTCAACTTATAATTATCATCATCCTCTTTGAGGTCCATTACCATTTGTTTTTCCTTCAAAAGGAGGGGATAGTCTTGTTTCTCCAAAAGTTGAGAGAGAGAGAGATCATACCCCAAATCTCTAAGCATGGGACATTTCCTAAAAACTTTCATTTCTTCACTTACCAATTAATAACACATGCCGAGTTCCAAAAATACAAATTCATATTATTAAATAGTATTGTAACAAATTAATTTCTATAAATTTCAAAAATGACAAACAGGTGAAGCTTTCTGATTTTCAATAACAAATTCTAAAACCACCAAAAGGAAACCACAAAAGTGACGGGTAAAATAGTTACTCCGAAGGCTATAGAGATATATAAAAAGGAGACATGTGGTTTCTAAAAAAACTAGGTGTTATTCCTCAAATGGATATTACATTAAAACTAGTATATTTGTCATTTTAACATGGAACTGAAAATATCCCTTTTTAAAATTGCACAAAATTGAGAAAGCAACGCTTGGAGAATTGCTACTCTAGTGTTTGTGTGTGTAACAAGTTTTGATTTGGTTGAATAAAAGCTATCAAAGAGCAATGTCATAAAAGACCAACATGTATACTTTGCATAAAAGAGCATTATCACATGAATGATGTCATGTTAGAGATTACATCAAAGAGCAATGTCATAAAAAGAACAATACGTACAATTTGTATGAAAGAGAAATGATATAGTTTTGGATGAAAGACAACGTCACAAAAGAACGACATTCTATCCACTATAGAGCCAAATGGAATACTTACTTGGACAAACTTGAAAATAAACCATCCTCTCGTTTTTCATCAAAGTACAAGAGAAAACTTTCAATGTATAACACCATAAGAGGAACACACTATTCTGCTGAATTAGAAAATACCCTTTATTAATAAGGGTTCACATCATCAGTAATTTTGTAAGTTAATTGCAACTCTTGTAAATAGTTTTTCAACATTGATGCTCAATCAAGCATCTCATTTCGGTGAACAAAGATGTACAAGAGGTACTTACTCAAAAAACTATAGGCTTACAATCTCACACATGCACACAATGATAAAAATATGTGTGTGTATTTTGGATAGTAAAGTTGTTGGAATCAAGCTTGCGATGCCATGTTGGAAGTGCAGAAACCTTAAGCAATCAATCCCAAGCCTATGTCTTAATATTGATAAAAGTAGACATCCTTTTGTGGTTGATGGTTCTACTCTAGACTCACAATCTCCCAAAAAGGCTTACCCGAGCTAGGCCTCATTCCACACTCGTATATTATGCATTAACGTAAATACCTGCCAGACAGAGTAATATCCAAGAAGCTAAGCCTTGGTAAACCACATGGGATAACCACACAATGGCAAAGGAGCCTGCTCAAGAGATTTGAATGTGGCCAAAGTCATAACATCGTGCCAACATGTCCATTCTAGAGCAACCACCTACCAAAGGAGTGATCCATGTATCTATGTTTTAGTGTAGGAATCGGGTTGGGGATTTATTGGTTATGGTGTTTATGATTGCAATGGCCAACACTACATTCCTATTCTAAAACATGATTGCTTACCTATCAAAAAAAGAAATGTTTAAGAGCAAGTACCTCCCATGCATCTTTGTTCATTGCAAATGATAGGCTTGACTAAATGCCTTGTAGATCATCTCCCTGGTGAAGTTGCCAAAAAAAGCAGAATTACTGATAGCATGAACCTTCGTTAATGAAGAATATTTTATCATTCTATAGGAAAGATTTTGCATTGCCCTTATGGTGTTATGCATTGAAATTATTTTCTTGTATACTATGATGACAAAAAGGAAGTTGAATTGCTTTCAGGTTTTTGAAAAAGCTTGCACTTGCCTCTATAGATTGCGTTTATGCATTCTTTTTGTGAAATGTCCCTTTTATGCACGCTGTACGAGTTCGTGAGGTTACACTTTAATGAAAATTCTACACATCATCGTAATGTGGAAATACTCTTTGTGTCATTCTTTTCGTTAAATTGCTCTTTTCGCAAAGTATACATGTTGTTCCTTTTGTGACCTACTTTTTCGTACAAACTATTCATGTCATCCTTTTTTGTGAGAATGCTCTTGAAATACTCTTTAATAGATTTATTCGACCAAAAAAAAAATTGGAACATCCCAACCTTGTGTTCTAAAATTCGATAGGTTTTGTGTTAAGATATATCTAAGTGCTTGTTGGAATGACAACTTGATCCTTGAAAATAACTAGTGAAACTCTTTTTGTCATTGCAAATTAGGGCTTCCTAGGCGAAAGTGATTAAAAACATTCTCACTTGAAGATAGAATATAGCATCTTTAGAAACCGATGTGTTGTTTTTTATTTATTGTTGCCTTCTTTAAATGTCTATCTTATTTTACCTAGGGCAAACAATTTCAAAAGAGACTGGACATGTATTGAATTTACTTGTGAAAACTCCCCATTTAACTTATTCACAGATATTAGGTAAATAAGCATAATGGAAAGAGAAATACATGAATAAATAGAACAATTTAACGAATTTGAGCTCGGCATACCTTAAGATGCATATCTTAAGATATTGTGTTTATCTAATTTCCCTACATTTCTAGTGTGTTTGTATAATCATTTTCCCTAAATTCCAAAATCCCTATTTCTCTCTTTGTATTCTTCTCTAGTTTTAAATAATAGAATAGCTTTAGTCAATAGTGCATCGAATAGGGAATTAATATGCAATATTGTCCAGATTTGAAGACCATGCTATCATTATTATAAGAAAACATGAGATATTCATGAGTGAAGTATTGGACATGGTATTGGCATCAGAGAAACTCGAGTAGAATCCATTGGTTGTTTTTTCCTAAAAGGAAAGTAGTAGCATCTTCTCATTTGGGGCTACTTCTGTCACCTTATAAATATCATCATCCTCCTAAGGGTCCATGACCATTTGTCTTTCCTAGAAAACAAAGGGGTAGTCTTGTTTCCCGAAAAGGTGAGAGTGATAAAGATCATACCCCAAATCTCTCAACATGGGACATTTGCTGAAAACTATCATTTCTCCACTTACTTATTAATAATACATGCCGAAAATTTCAAAAATGACAAACATTTGTGTCATTCTTTTCGTTAAATTGCTCTTTCAGCAAAGTATACATGTCATTCCTTTTGTGACATGCTTTTTCGTAAAAACTATTCATGTCATCCTTTTTGTGAGATTGCTCTTTAATGCAAACTATCAGCGTTGTTCTTTTTGTGATATTTCTTTAATAGATTTATTCAACAAAAAAAAAATTGGAACATCCCAACCTTGTGTTCTAAAATTCGATAGGTTTTGTGCGAGGATATATCCAAGTGCTTGTTGGAATGAGAGCTTGATCCTTGAAAATAACTAGTGAAATTCTTTTTGTCGTTGTAAATTAGGGCTTCTTAGCCAAAAGTATTTAAAAACATTCTCACTTGAAGATAGAATATAACATATTTAGAAACCCATGTGTTGTTTTTTATTTATTGTTGCCCTCTTTAAATGTCTATCTTGTTTTACTTAGGGCAAACAATTTCGAAAGAGACTGGTCTAGTATTGTATTTACTTGTAATAACTCCCCATTTAACTTATTCACAGATATTAGGTAAATAAGCATAATGGAAAGAGAAATATACGAATAAATAGAATGAATTAACAAATTTCAGCTTGGCATATCTTAAGATATTAGGTAAATAAGCACTCTCATTGGACGTGCTTTGAGTGGAAGATGACTCTTAGAGGTCTTGTCGATGAGTCGGGGAAGGAAGAAGGATAGTGGCAAGGATAAAGTCCAATAAAGTTGTGAACAACCCTAGCTTGATGGACCGCTTCTCGCCCCAAGGACTTGAGTCTACTTTGCCCGCGGTGGACTATCCATGGATGAGAAGTCAAGTGCTCAGCAACATTTGAATCATTATTGGGAAGGTCTTGTGTTGGAAGGCCCTCTTCCACCGGTGGAGCAGTGGCTAGGGGCTCACTTCTGGAGCGTTGTAAAACTCTTGACATTCCCTCATTTTCTTAGCAAATATATCATAGAAACTGGTGCATTCCCACAGGTAGTGGCCCCATATCTGGTGATATGAGCACAAATGGACTTCAGTCCCTCGAGCAAGGTGTCGAGGCTGCCTTATCTGTTTTGGTATGAGTAGGCTTTCCTGAAGTATTATAATAAAGAAGGCATAAAGGATACTAGGGGCTTTGTCTTCCTCTTGGACCATTACTACATGGGAGGCTTTCACTGTCCCGAGTGTCTTCTTTAAGTCCTCAAGCTTTATCTAACCCTTCTAAATCTGGGCCTCAATGATGTCTTTTAGTGTGAAGCAGTTATCTGTGGGATGATTGATCCTTCTATGGTAGGCACTGTAATTTGCTTGAGTATCGAGCCTAGCTTGCTCAGGGAACTTGGCTTCAGGAAGCTCGATCATATTATGTTCCAATAATAATCGTAATAGTGCAGGGACCCATTCCTTCTCAAAGGGGTAGACCTTGTTCCTATGTCTGGTGAAATAATCATCCCGATTAAGATTCACTGGTGGAGATACTCGTTTGTATGACTGTTGTTGCTTGCCTCCCTGGGGCGTTGTCTTCGTTGTGCTCACCCCTTTGGAGAGGTCCAAAGTTTGGGAGGGAGCCTTTTTTAGATCACTGACCATGACCGCTGCACTGATTACTCCTTTTTGTTGGCTGCCCCGGGTGTTAGTCCGAGAGCTACCATTGCCCCGATTGTTTCCTGAGCTTGCAGATGGTTGTCGGGACCCACCATGGTGACGTGATCGACTTTCTATGCAGACTGATTTAGAAATTATCTTTGACATGGAAGTCAGATTAGAGGCCTCGATGTGTAGAGCAATTTCAGGTCTCACGTTCTGCACACAGTTTGGACTGCTTCCTTCTCAAGCATAGGATTAGGATGATGAGTAGCCAAATTTCGCCATCTTGATATGAACTGCTCCACAGGCTCATCGGGGTCTTGAGTCAAGGTGAGAAGCTTGATGGTTTGAACCTCTCTTTCGACCTCATAAAAATGCTGGTGGAACAATTTCTCCATCTCTTCCCTAGTATGCACCGAGTTCGGGGGAAGTCGAGCATACCATTGAAAAGCTGGGCCGTCAAGGGTCTCAACGAACTAATGGAGAAGGAGTCTCCCATCAACCGCTATTTCTCGACACGTTGGCTGAAAGTAGTTGATGTGCTGGTTCGGGGAGGTAGTTCTGTTGAATAGAGCAGACTTCTCCTTTGATAAGGTGTTGCACCGTGTGTCCTCGAGATTTGTTTGTTCTTTAAGCTATGGGTCACCAAAGCATCAATGCCTGCCTGAGAGACGGGGTGAGGGACAAAATTATCCTATGAGTTAGAAGGAGGGGGCTGCCTTAGAGGTGCACCATCAGAGTGATGGGAATTGACCTCATGGTTAGCTGATTTGGCATGCGGCATCTATACGATCGATCTTTTCCATCATCGCGCGCATCATATCCTCGAACTTGCTCATGCGCTCTTCCTGCGAGTCCTCTGGCTTGTTTACAACCATTATGCTGACTGTTTTTCCAGGGAGATCAACTTTAGTTGTAGCTGAGGGCTTGCGACTTGACGCGTCGTGCGCGGTAGATCGGCCAGTAGGGGGCTAGCATGCCTTGGATGGACTCGACTCTTGTATGCCGATCGCTTGAGGACCGGCTCTCGAGGGTCTTGGGACCGTGGTTGCTGAGTGGCTAGGTCATCTTCTACGACACTAACCACAGTGCAGGACTCATGGGCTTCTTCTTCATCCTTCATCATCTGAAGTGGGTAGAAGGGATTGAGGCACAAAGGGTCGTCAGAGCTGATTGTCTTGATCACCTTGTTCACTTCCTTGGTCAGAATTCGCAGACCTCTATCACACTTCACTTTGAGCCTTTGATGGACCTCGAGCCAAAATTATGATCTGGACTGTGGCTGGTCAGCTTCTTGCACAAGAGAGAGCTGTCTCTATCAGGTGCGACAAAGGATGAGGGTTAGGGACTGGAGTCATCGTAGACCAGGGAGGATGGAGGACTCGATCTTCCATCTGGTCATTACCCCAAACTCTCTTGTAGGCTCTAGAGAAGTGACCAAAATGAGAGGGCTGGTTGAGAATGGTACTCTTGGGGACGGTCTTCACGTACCAAGGCTAGAGGTTCTTGCTCAAAGATGGATGAGCATGCAGGAGTGGGGTTGACTCATGAGGGCACCTGAGTCGATGGTGAGGTACTGTCTGTGACAACGACGCCTGTGCTCCTCATGAAGAAGGGTCACAGGTGACCTGGGGGTCAGCTCAAGCTCGAGCAAGTGGTCTGGCCTTAGGAGGTCATGAACTGCAAGCATGTGTCTGTAAGAGAATAGGTGGAGGCCTACCCCTTACAGGGTGCGCTTGTGTGTGCTGAGTAGAAGGACGAGGAGGTTGTCACCTGTGTACTTTGGTTGGGGCAGTAATGGCGTTGCCTTGAGTAGTGAGATGCATGTGATCAGCGTGTACAGGACCTGGCCTTGGGAGGTCTGATCTTGGATGCTGACTCGAGGTAACATAAGGGTTGTCCCGAGGTGTGGCTCAAGTGGGTGATCCAGGAGCCTTGTGATGTGTGTGAGGGGTGGAGGCCGCAGGGCCCTCGCCTTGATGTGTCGAGCCTCAAGGGATAGGGACTCGTGGTGGTGTAGGAATGTGGGGGGTAGACTTACAGCGACCCACAAAAGCATTGACAATTGGCTTATCCTTTGCATAAAGGGATTGGGCAGCCTTTCGGTGTACCTCGGGAATACGACCGACAAGTGACTTGCCGGTGGCTGGGTGCATGCTGTGTGTGGCAACAGAAGTGCTGCCAATGTAGGGTGCCTTAGTGGAGGTTCAAACAGAACGAGGAGATGGGGAGTGAGGGACATTTAAGTCCCTCCTCACACCGATCCAGGTTAAACCTGGGATTTAGACAAGGGGTCTTTGCTCAAATGGATGATTGGGAACGAAGTTGGAGGAACTTGTTCCCTAAGGACACTCTCGAATGCAGGGATAAGGAAGTCCTTGATCCAGATAAATGGGTTACAGAACCCGTAAGACCTAAGTAACACGTGAAACGATAGATAATAAAAAGAGAAAATAGCCAAACAAGAATGATCTAACTAAGGGGTAGTAACTCGCCAATGGACTCGCCAAGTTGGTTAAGTGCCTTGATCTACCCTCCGGATCTGAATGATCGGGCGGCACACGTCTAGGGTTTCAGGGAGACCTGGGACTTTGATATCGCTCTTTCGAGAACCTCGTTCGAAGATAAGCGCAGGTATTACCAATTGATTAGAGAGAAATTTAAGCTGGATTCGAGACTTACTCGAGCTGGCTCGCGTGAACATCTTCTTAGATCATGAAGAAATTCCCCCAGTAATAAAACTGGTTTGGAGTCGCCTCCCTTGGCTTGTAGTCACCCGTTTTCTGGAATCATACACATATGGCAAAGGTTATAAGATAGGTGGGTCAATAGACCTCACCTTTCCTTTTTGATGAATACATAGGAGCATACACATTCAAAAAGAGGAAAAAAATAATGACGGAAGAAAGATGGGGAAGAGAAGAATTTGACCAGGCGGGGAGATCAGTATAGTGACTAAGCTGATAAATAATTGATCTGACGTGGAAGTAAAACGGGCTCGGTAACTCACACCGGCTCAACAGGATTTCTACTAGACGACAATATCAATACTTACTAGCTAGACATGATGGTTAGTCTATCGTTACAGTAAAGTGGGAATAGTAACTATGACTGGCACCATAACATTATGGCTAAACGACAGTGGTTACCATGGAAGGCTATTCTCGATCCCTCTTAATCAAACAAAATAATAACAAGAAAAGATAAAGATCATAAAGAGAGAATAAAAAGTAAAATAAGAGGAGACGAAGAGAACATAGAGAATATGGATGAGATAAGGAAGGGAGAAGAAGAGTGTGAGAGAAGATGGAAAGAAGGGGTAAAGACAGACACAGAAGGAAATGGGAGAAGGAGAAAACACAGTCAGCGATGACTTCCACTAGCTGTGAACTAAAGAGAAAAGAGAGAGAGAGAGAGAGAGAGAGAGAGAGAGAGAGAGAGAGAGAGAGAGAGAGAGAGAGAGAGAGCACATATAACAATGTGCTTCCACCAGTGTGACAGAAGGGAGAAAGAGGACACAATCGCACTAGGTATTGCCGGCTGTGTTGGAAGAAGAGGAAAGAGAGGATACAGTCGGCACTAGGCATCACCGGCTGGGTTAGAAGAAAAGGAGAGGAAGAAGGACATAGTCGGCACTAGGCATTGTCGACTGAGTTAAAAGAAGGGGAGGGAGGACACAGTCGGCGCTAGGCATCGTCGGATGTGTTTAAGAAAAGAGGATAGAGAGAAGGACATAGTCGGTGCCAGGCATTGCCGGTTGTGTTTAAGAAGAGAAGAGAGAGAGAGAAAGACTGGCGATGCTAGGCCTCCACCGACTGGGTTTAAGAAGAGAGGAAAGAGAGAGAAAGAGGGAAGGAGAGAGAAAGTGGGAAGGAGAGAGAAAGAGGGGAGGAGAGAAAGAGGAGAGGAGAGAGAAAATTATCTTACCAAAGGGTACCGACCCTTTTCTTCTCTATCCTCTCTCTCTCCAGGACACACCCATGAGCTTACGCATAAATGAAGTCTTTATTGAATCCTTAAGAATGAACTCAAGGGGATTTTACAATTCGGCTTTACATGCTTATATATAATTGGGCTAAAACATGGGTATACGCTCAAAACTACCTAGAATTGAAGATAATTATAATTTACTTGAATTAAAATAAATTCTAAAAATGGGTACAAAAGGACTGTTTTGCGCTTACCTAATAATATGTGGAATTTCAAAACAGTCCCTGCTGCTGCCTGAGAACTTACGTGATCTTCCATGTATATTCGGGGTTGTTCTGATTCCCATTTGATTGAAAGATGATTGTTTTCTTGTGAGGCTCGGCATGGCGATCGATTTGATACCAACTTCGAGCCATGAATCATGTTTTTAGGCCATGATCATGATACATGAATTTTGGATGAATCTTGAAAACTTTAGATCGATGGTGTGCTCGGTCCTTGATGTTTTTCTTCAGTTTCTGTACTGAAGCACACTGAGCATGCCGTCACGATCACGTTAAAACAAACGCAGCTCGATTTCATATCCAGATGAAGATTTCGTCATCTTGGGTTTTTAGCCAAAATCTTGAAATCCAGCGGCCGAAATTTACAGCAGCTTCGACAAGTCCAACCATTTATCGTACTCAAAATTCTGACCAAAGATGGCCACGGACCTTATGCACATAATGCAATTGGTTTTGTGCTGATCGGGTATGCGAGCGTCGGGAGTTGGCCACTGGAGTGAGGCATGCTGTAGTTAAATTTTCTACAACTTTCTTCACGGATCAGCAACTTCTATCTAGTTTTTCTCCCTGCTCAGGCATCATCACGGGACGTACCACATATCGAAACGTTCGTCTTGACGAGACGAACACACTTACAAAATTTGAACATGATCCGACTTGGAACGAGTAATATACGGGCCCCAAAAGTCACTGTCCGTCAATGTAAAAACAACCACCTTTAATGGTGTTTTAGTGCAAGGTGGCCACACGGGAATAGTGTGCAGTCTACCGCTTTTAGGTATTTACCCATATAACGTTGTCCTGGAGTGCCCTATTAAGCCGAAACTTGACCCATATGAGTTTTCGATAGTGTCGGATCCAATGATAGTGGTCTCTCACAAATTTGAGTCTCAAAAAATAAAGTTCTAGTTACAAGTCCATTTTTTGGGTGCAAGAGACCAATTTTTTTGAAATTATTTATTTATGTTTACTGCCTTAAACATGTCTGATTGCGATGAAACTTGACAAGTGGCTTTTTGGAGTGCTGGTGAAGATCTCGACCAATTCTAGGGAAATTCTGAAACAATCGAAATTTCAACTGTTTTGTAGGCTTTGTTGACCCGCTTCCTCTTTATTCTGCATCAGGGACCAAGGTGCTGAAAAATGTCTTCAAACATTGATGTCTCTGATGTCACGATCTTTGACCGACCAAATGAGGTCTGTTTTCTTCCAAACCACTACTATTTGAAATATTTATGGGTAAGATTAAAATCACATGTGTAGCGCTTTTCGAAATTATGCTTAATTTGAGAGTTATACAATTAATTGTGATAATATATTACTCTAGACAATTCTACCAGGCTTAGAACTGACTCCATGGAGTTTGACTGACAAAAAAGGATCTGTTTTCTTTCAACCATCGCCTCTTAAAAGATCTCTGCATGTACTTGGAATCACATGTTAACCATATTTCGGAATTCCTTATGGTTTGGGAGATATTCAACTAATGTTAAAGACATATCACTGCACAACAGATTTCAAATGAAATGTCTCCATTCTTTTAAACCTTTGAGGGGCCAAACAAGGTCCAATTGCTTTCAAACTACCCCCATTTGAAAGATAGATGTGTCTAGTGTAAAGTTGGTTCTAGAACCATCTTCAAATTCCAAAGAAATCATAAGTTATGACCCTATTTACCACCAGATGTAACGGCTTGAAATTGTAGCTGTAACACTCATTTTGTGATATGGATACCGTTATTTTGTGATATGAGCACTGTTATTCTGTGAATCTAATACTATTAAAAAATATGATGTTGATAATGACATTCTGTGAGACTGACACTGTCATTCCGTGATATTGACACTATCATTTTGTGATACTGTTATCTGACTGTTACACAATGGGTCCTCCATTGGTAATAGACTTTCTAATTATGTTATATGAATACTGAGTTCTGACTGCTACGTAATGAGTCTATCATTGATAGTTGGATATTGTGATACTGTGACCGTTATGTGATTACTTTGCATGCTTTGAGCGTATCGCATGGCCATGATTGACACCAGTGAGGTGCGCATGAGGTAATATGTGACTTCCCGGTAATGCCTTGTGCAAATCGCATCGCCCGAGATAGGTAGTCGCCTGAGTTATGAAATTAATCTCAGATATATGATTACCTGAGTTATATGATCGATTTGTGAGATATGGGAGTGGCGTGACAAATAGGGCTAGTGTCACGCCTCAAGAATTTACAATACTGATATTCCTAAGATGTGACAACATATATACATCTCATTGATAGGAAAAATTTACAGTGGCGAATTCTTGGGGCGTGACAGTTATGGTACCAGAGCAATAGGTTTAAGATTCTTAGGAAATTTAAAAAGAATGTATTTAAAATCATATTTATTACGTGTACAGACCGGGACGAAGTCAAGATCCAGAATAGCTGAAGCTAATATGGAAGGAATTCACAAAGCTTTGGAAAATATGGTTGCTCTAATGCAACATCAGATGGAAAACAACAATCCGCCCAGACAGTCAGTTACGGGAAATGGTGAGAGTAATATCGAACAATTTAAGAAATTGAACCCACCTTCTTTTAAGGGTGCTGTAAACCTACTGAAAGCCGAGGGATGGATTATGCAATTGGAGAAAATATTCGAGGTAATAGAATGTCCTGATGATAAGAAGGTGGCCTTGGCAGTTTTTATGTTAGAAGGCGAACCACAACATTGGTGGCGAATGGCAAAAAAAGTAGTGGTCAAAGAAATAAACCCTTGACTTGAGAAATATTTATAGAGGCATTTAATGAAAAGCATTTCCCAGATTTTATTCGAGACAAAAAAGAAATGGAATTTCTGGAATTAATCCAAGGAAACCGGACAGTAGCACAGTACGAGGCCAAGTTTACTGAATTGGCCAGGTTTGCACCACATATGATTAACAATGAGCCAAGAAAGGTAAAGAAATTTGAAAGGGGTCTCAGACCAGCTATTAAAAACAGAATATCAGTCTTAAAATTGAGAACTTATGCTGAAATAGTGGATCGAGCCCAAATTGTCGAAAAAGATTTTGAAGATTACCAAAAGATGATAAATAAAAAAAGTCAGGTTAGACCCACACCATCTAATCGACATCAGTTTGAAAGGGCAAACAAGAAGCCAAGGCTCTTGCCACTTCAAAGCCCAATAGAACCATGTAAAAAATGTGGGAAAAACCATGGATCGAGCCCTTGTTATTGGAATACCGGAGCTTGTTTTAAATGTGGAAAATTGGGGCACCAGATTAGAGAATGTCCTAGCTTACAGATGCAACAGTTTCCAAAGCAGGAAGAGAGAGCTCAAAAGCCTCAGATGAAGGGAAGAGTATTTTCCATTACCCAGCAAGACGCTCAGGCCTCAAAATCAGTGATCCAATGTACTATTATTATCTTCCAGAAAGTAGCTCATGTTTTGATTGATCCTGGATCTACTCATTCATTTGTGTCACCACACTTTGCATGCTACTTAAAGGTAGAACCAGAACAATTAGAATACATTCTAGAGGTAGTCACACCGATGGAAAATTCACGTGACGCCAATATAGTGTACAAATCCTGCGTAATAAAGAAAGAAGAAAAGGAACTATTGGTTGATTTAATAGTCCTAGAAATTCAAGATTTTGAAGTAATCTTTGGCATGGATTGGCTTTCTGCATACCATGCAAGTATTGATTGTTACAAGAAAATGGTTACCTTTAGTATTCCAAATCAACTAGTATTTTACTTCAATGGTATCAAAGAAGACTCCCCATCATATTTAATCTCTTGTATTCGAGCTAATCGCCTCCTTCAAAAAGGGTGTCAAGGCTTTCTTGCTTATATCAAAGAAGATAAGAAAGAAGAAATAAATTTGGATACCACTCCGTTATCCGAGAATTTCTCGACGTTTTCCCTGAAGAATTGCCAAGAATACTGCCTGACAGGGAAATTGAATTCTCTATTGAATATTTGCCAGGGTTAGCCCCAATTTCTAAGGCACCTTACAGAATGGCACCTGCAGAACTTAAGGAACTTAAACAACAATTGGAAGAATTATTAGATAAACATTTTATCAAGCCCAGTGTGTCACCTTGGGGTGCTCCGGTATTGTTTGTTAAAAAGAAAGATGGGACCATGAGATTGTGTATTGATTATAGGCAGTTGAACCAAGTGACAGTGAAAAATAAGTATCCATTACCTAGAATTGATGATTTATTTGATCAATTACGAGGATCACAAGTGTTTTCAAAAATTGATCTTTGATCTGGATACCATCAGCTTAAGATTAAAAGTGAAGATGTTCCCAAGACAGCCTTCAGAACAAGGTATGACCATTATGAATTTCTGGTCATGTCTTTTGGATTAACCAATGCACCGGCTACATTTATGGATTTAATGAATCGGGTCTTTAAGCTTTTTTTAGATAAATTTATTGTGGTATTCATCGATGATATTTTAATTTATTCCAAGAATCAGAAGGAACATGAGCAGCATGTAAGAATGGTATTGCAAATATTAAGAGAAAAGAAATTGTATGCTAAACTTAGTAAATGTGAATTTTGGCTTGAACAAGTGACATTTTTAAGACATGTCATATCAAACGAGGTCTATCAGTTGATCCTTCAAAGGTTGAAGCCGTTGTTAATTGAAAACAACCAAGTAATGTGACTGAAGTTCGAAGCGTTTTGGGATTGGAAGGATATTACAGAAAATTTGTAATAGGATTTTCTCGAATCGCAACCTCATTGACTCGATTGACACAGAAAAATGTCAAATTTGAGTGGACAAGTGAATGTGAGGAGACTTTTCAAGAACTAAAAGTTCGATTAACTTCAACACCTATTTTAACTATTCTTGAGGGGAGTGGGGATTTGTGATTTATAGTGATGCTTCACATAAAGGCTTGGGGTGTGTATTAATGCAATATGGGAAAGTAGTAGCATATGCATCAAGACAGTTGAAAGAATATGAGAAAAAAATATCCAATTGATGACTTGGAACTGGCTGCAATAATATTTGCTTTGAAAATGTGGAGGCATTATCTATATGGTGAGCAATTCGAAATATACACAGATCATAAGAGCTTGAAATACCTCTTTTCTCAAAAGGATTTAAATATGAGGCAGATAAGATGGATAGATTTCTTAAAAGATTATGATTGTACAATCCATTATCATTCAGGAAAAGCTAATGTTGTAGTCGATGCTCTAAGTAGAAAATTTACGGGAGTCTTAGCTCATCTAATGATCCAAGAAATGAGATTGTTAGAGGAAATAGTGGATTGGCATCCGGCTTTGTCCATTAATGGTGTGGTAAGTGTGATTGCCAACATTAAGGCAGAACCCAATTAATCCAATAGATTTGATCGACACAAAAGAATGACCCTCATCTTATAACAATTGTAGAAGAGGTGAAGCTGGGAAAAAGAGACGAATTCTCTATATGTAGTGAGGATTTGCTACGAATCAAAGGTCCGATTTGTATCCCGAATGATGAGAGTGTGAAGAAAGCTATATTGGAAGAAGCACATCACTCTCGTTATACGATACATCCCGGAAGTATTAAAATGTATCAGGACTTGAAGAAAACCTTTTGGTAGAATAATATGAAAAAAGAGGTAGCACTATTTGTGTCTAAGTGCCTAACATGTCAGCAAGTAAAAGCTGAGCATCAAAGGCCCGCTGGGTTGTTGCAGCCTTTACCCGTGCCAGAGTGGAAGTGGGAGCACATCTCTATGGATTTTGTCTCTGGCTTGCCTATAACAAATTCAGGACATTATAGCATTTGGGTCATTGTGGACCGGCTGACCAAAGCTGCCCATTTTCTGTCGATTCGTACGACATACACTTTGGATCGACTGGCCCAGTTGTATATTAAGGAAATAGTGCGGTTGCATGGAGTTCCGGTCAGTATTGTATTGGACAGGGATACTCGGTTTACTTCTAAATTTTGGGCTAGGCTACAGTCAGCCATGGGGATAAGACTCACCTTTAGCACTGCCTTTCATCCCCAAACTAATGGACAATCAGAGAGGACCATCCAAACTTTGGAAGATATGCTGAGGGCCTGTGTCATTGACTTTACAAGAAGCTGGGATGACCATTTACCCCTGATTGAGTTTTCTTATAATAATAGCTTCCAAGCCAGTATCCAGATGGCACCATATGAAGCCTTATATGGAAGGAAATGCAGGTCACCCATCTGTTGGGACGAGGTTGGTGAAAGA
Organism: Amborella trichopoda; assembly: GCF_054954075.1. Classification (NCBI taxonomy): domain Eukaryota; kingdom Viridiplantae; phylum Streptophyta; class Magnoliopsida; order Amborellales; family Amborellaceae; genus Amborella; species Amborella trichopoda. The sequence continues at coordinate 27,799,947 of NC_142346.1, forward strand.
AAGCTTTTGGGCTCAGAAATTGTCTAGGTAACCATAGATAAGATAGCATTAATTCGAGAAAGGCTCAGGATAGCTCAGAGTCGGCAAAAGAGTTATGTCGATAACCAAAGGAGAGATCTTGAATTTGAGGAAGGTAATCAAGTTTTCCTTAAAATATTACCAATAAAAGGCATTATGAGATTCAACAAGAAAGGAAAGCTGAGCCCACGTTACATTGGACCATTTGAAATCCTAGAAAGAATCGGAGGTGTCGCTTATAGACTTGCCTTACCATCCGAATTGGCAAACAGCTCTAATGTCTTCCATGTATCATCACTACGAAAATATCAGCCCGATCCATCCCATATCTTAAAATATGAACATTGACCAATCAAGAAGGATCTATCCTTCATTGAGCAGCCAATTTTGATACTGGATAGAAGGGTACAAGTGTTGCGCAATAAGGAGATTCTTTTAGTCCGTATATTATGACAGTACCATTCAAGAGAGGAGTCGACTTGAGAACGAGAAGACGATATCAGAGAAAAATATCCCTATCTTTTTCAGTAATTAGGTACACAAATTTAGAGGACTAAATTTCTTCGAGGGGGAAGAATGTAATAATCCTAAAAAAAAAAAAAAAAGAGAGAAAATAAACTTTTAATAAGAGATGGTCCACATGAGCATGATGGTCCTCAGGGACCATCATTGTTTTTAAAAGCTTTTAGTTTAAGCTTTTCCTTACCTTTACCACGTCCTTTAGTTGATGTGGGTTTGGAGTAATATAATTGTTACACCTTATAAATGAGGTGTAACTTAATAAAATAATATAATAAGGTGTTTTAAGAATTTAAATAGGAGAGGTGAGGACTCCCACCTTAGAAAATTTTGAGATCTCTTTCACTCTAGTCGAAACGTAGTGAGCTCTTTTTCTCTCTAGCCGAATTTTTATCGGAAGCTCCCTCTCAAATATTCTAGGTAAGTGGCCTCATTGTCTTGAAATATAATCCATTCTTTTTAAAAATAAATGAAATAATTACCTCTGCTTATTATCATGAATTTTAGGCGTGATAAATTTTATGCGCAAGCGACCTCATTATTTCGAAGAATAATCTTTTTAGTAAAAATGGTGACATTTTATCTATTATAAAATATTTTAAATGCTGTAAATTCTTAGAAATAAATTTATTTATTTTTCTTGTCCATTGTTAGAAAATTTTAGATACTATAAAATTATTAAAAATAAATGTGATATTTCTGCTTTTAGTAAAATTGTGAGATTTCTTTCTACTATTTTTGAATATTTAGACATTGTAAATTTCATGTGTAAATGACTGCTTTATTGTTTGAAAACTGATATTTTTGCATTTCATTATAGCATTGTCTGTGAAATGTTCATTTGCGAATTGACATCCCATAAATTGTGATAATTCTGTAACCGTGAATTTCTATAAGAGTTTTTCTATACATATTAGATTGGCAATTATGCTAGAATGTCTTTACGAACTGCTACCTTTCTTCATTTGAGCCTAAAATATTTGACTGGTTATTTTAGAAATGTTATTGAAAGTGATTGTTATTACTGGTTTCAGTGAAATTCATATTAATAATTTTAGTGATACGTTGAGTACATGATATTGCTGCTTTTGAATGTTTAAAGAGATTTAGAAATACTTTAAGTATGCAAGTGGACTCATCCGGTGAGGTATAAGTGGACCTATCTGGGATGCCGGTAGGGATTAACTGGACTCATCCGGTACGCCGATGAGGTATAAGTGAACCTGCAAGGATTATGTGGACCTATCTGGGATGTCGATAGGGATTAAGTGGACCCATCAGAACGTTAATGGGGTATATAGGTGACCTACTTGGGATGCCAGTAGGGTAATTTGTGAAATCCTTTGAATTATGCATTATCTTTAAAATATTATACGCATTTCAATTTTTCGAATTATACTTAATTATGCATTTTTTTTTAAAGTGAAACTGTTAATGCATTTCTGTTAATAGATCTCCTTTTTGAAAATATTGATATCTTTCAATCATGATTATTTTTAGGATTATGATGATCACTTACTGAGTAGCCAAACTCATCAAATTATGGTAAACATTTTTTCAGGATAACTGCAGTTTCATTTTGAGTGCTCGACAGGATCAACTTTGGAAGATACTGTAGTTGTGTTTAAACTTTCTTTTGTTACTTTGTAAGAATTCGCCACTGTAAATTTGTCCTATCAATGAGATGTATATATGTTTTGACTGTCACATCTCAGGAATATCAGTAATGTAAATTCTTGGGGCGTGACAGCTAGAGAGTGGGGTGTGTCTGTTGATTTTGTTATGCTCTCTAGTTTGTGTGGATCTATTGAAATCTGACAAATTGCTAGTGTATATGATATCTAATATTTTATATTGTACCTGCTCTACCATGAAAAGCATCATCCTATAATTATGACATAATTGTGATGCATGACTCCTGTTTTATGAGCATGGCTTAGAACCTTGATATGTGTTGTGAGATAATATTCATAGGCAGAGAAGCATAATAATGTGATATACTTACTGGGCTTTTTAGCTTATTCCTTTGCTTCCACCCTTGTTGATTGACTGCTGTAGGTTGAAGACGGGCGGGCGGTGATCATGATTGGTGGATTGAAGGAGTGCGCTCGACTAGAAGATCTTCTTGTTTTTGTAGGTGTCAGCTGACTGTCGGCCGTATAGTCTTGTTTGTGAAGCCTTGTAATTTTGTTAATAGGCTTTTGGTGCCTTGGTTGAATTGTAATATTCTGGATATTTTTTATGACCTTGGAGACTATATATGGATATGAAATGGTTCTAATTTATTCAGTTTTCAGTGCTTGATGGAATATATTTATTTTATTTCTCGTGGTTTGCTTTGATTCCACACTTTTAAAATGTGTTGATGCCTCTCCCACCTGAGTGACATACGCGACCTTCGGTCGTGATCACACACTCTATCTCCCTCCGGTATGGGACTGTCGGGGTCAGGGGGTGTGGTCATGATAGTTATGGTATCATAGCAGCCAGGATAAGATTTTTGGCCTAGGGAGTTTAAAAGTGTCTTTAGAATAGTTTTGATAGATTAGTAACTGAGTGCCTGTGTCTTAGCTTAAAGATGCCAAGGATGCAGGTCAATAATGCAATTTCTAGTAATGAAAACATCGACGCCCTCAGTGAGTTTGTCAGAACCCTAGGGGCTATGACACAAATGATGAAGGAAGCAATGTCGGCCCCCTTTACCCCCGCGCCTGACCAGAATGACAGCAACTTGATAGAAAAGTTTAAGAGGCTGAATCCTCCGAATTTCTTGGGGCTTGGGGGAGTAGAGAAAGCAAAGAGATGGTTAATGCAAGTGGAAAAGATCTTTAGAGTCATGTAGTGCTCAGATGAGTAAAAGTTGAGACTGTGTACCTTCATGTTAGAAGGGGACACCGAACATTGGTGGCGCTCGGTCCAGCAAGCCTGGAAAGAGTATGAGATAGTACTTACTTGGAAAGAATTTCTAAAGGCCTTCAATGAAAAATATTTCCTTGAATCGATAAAGGAAAGGAAGGAGGTGGAATTCATAGAGTTACAATAAGGGAATCGGACCGTTGATCAATATGTGGCCAAATTTTCAGAGTTATCCTGAAACGTGTCGCATATCATCATCACAGAGGCTAGAAAGGTGAGTAAGTTCGAGAGAGGGTTGAGACATGATATCAGAGGGAGAGTTCTTTCGGCCAATCTTAAGGCATTCTCTCGATTGTTTGATTTGGTCAGGAAGGTGGAAAAAGATTGTGATGACTATAGACTGAGGAAAGAGAAGTGAAGGACAGGGCCTCCACCCTCTAGGGATTCACGAGAAAAGGAAATTCAGAAGAATGGCAAGGCTCAAAAGAACTCCTAGGGCAACGTCAAGCAGAGCCAGCTTGTGCATTGTACCTCTCGTAGGAAGCAGAGCCATGCGGCTTCTGAGTGTTGGCTGAAGACTAAGACATATTACAACTGTGGCAAGTCAGGTCACTTGATTAGAGATTGTCCGACATTGAAGAGCGAGCCCAAACCTAAGAACCATGGTCAGGTCTTTGCAGTAGACGGGGAAGGAGTTAAGGCCTCGACTTCGGAGAACTAGAATGTGTTTGGATTGAAATGTAAAATCTAAAGTTTTGTTGGACCTTGTTTCCTCTCACTATTATTTTAACACCATATTTTGACATATTTAATAGATTTTGAACCTTTACTATTTAACTGTGCTTAAATTGTGTACAACTGATTTGGGGGATCCTTAAAGATCCTTTTTGTATGATAACTGTGTGAAAGTGCATTCTCCTCCATCTAGTGAAAGCTAGTATGTGCCCAGTGGTTGAAGTGATAAGTGTTTATGTTGTGATCGGTGCGGTCAATCTTGCAATGAGTAAAATGTGATGTGTGAAACATGATATGATCGGTGCTGTCAATCTTTTAGCTCTCTCTTTATCCACCACGTTTTCCCCCCTTTAAATCCTTAGAAATTCTAGCCCTTTGTGCCCACTGTGGAGAGACTTGAAGAGTGAGCTGTGTGAAGGACTTGGGATAACCATTGGAACACAAAGTAAGTAGACTATGTTATTATGTATCCATAGTATGAAAGTATGAGATTTAAGCATTAATTTCCATGAATTTAAGCATGAATAAAGTGTGAATTAAGCATGAATAAAGCATGGATTAAGGTTGAAGTTAAGCATGTATGTTTGTGTTCTATTTTTCCTGCAATTAGGTCTTCTTTGTATGATAAGTTGGGTACTATTATCACTCTTGTGGGTCCTGAAATTCTGTGGAATGATGCTTGGGTGAGTCTAGTTTAAGATAGACAATGGTTCATGTTGTTATCTTTTATGGATTCGAAGTTATGGAGTAGTCTTTGAAATGTGCCATGATTGTATTGTGATTTTTCATGGAATTTATATGCTTTTGTGATGAGATTTTGATTGAAAAAATGATATCCAATTTGCCTCAAATAACCACCATTTGAAACGTCTATGAGTCTACTTTGCAGTTTGATGTTTGTGACTAGCTGAAATTCTTGATAGTTTGGAAGATATGACTTGTTTTATACATATATGTCACTATTAGCAGACGGTGATAATTTTTAGGAATGTTAGTCTTGTTGTACTGAGAGTTTGACGAAGAAATGGAAGTCCAAATGACACAAAATTACTGCCATTGGAAATATTTATGATTCTATTTCAATATTCATGTTCACGTCTTGCTCTGATTCTTTATGTATGTAAAGCTATACTTCGAAACATGCCAATAGGTCACTGTGGACAGTTTTGGTAAAAACACAAAAATGATGTCTCTGATGTCACCAGTTTTGACAAATCAAATGAGGTCCGTTTTCTTCCAAACCACCGCTATTTGAAATATTTATGAGTAAGCTTAAAATTACATGTTTATCACTTTTCAAAATTCTTCATAATTTGAGAGTTATACATTTAATTGTGATAGTATGTCACTGTAGACAGTTCTACAAGGCTCAGAACTGATGCTTCTGTTGCCATGGAATTTGACTGACAAAAAAAGATCCATTTTATTTCAATCCATTGCTCCTTAAAATATCTCTGAGTGTACTTGGAATCACATGTTAACCATATTTTGGAATTCCTTCTGGTTTGCGAGATATTGAACTAATTTTAAAGACATGTCACTGCCTTCACTATACAGCAGATTTCAGATGAAATGTCTCCATTCTTTTGAACTTTTGAGGGGCTAAACATGGTCCAATTTCTTTCAAACCACCCCCATTTGAAAGATAGGTCAAATTCCAAATGAATCAAAAGTTATGACCATATTTATGACCAGATGTCACAGCTTGAAATTGCAGCTGTAACACTCATTCTGTGATCTGGACACCGTTATTTTGTGAATCTGATATTGCTATTATGTGATATGGGCACTATTATTCTATGAATCTGATACTGTTAAAAATGTGAGGCTAATACTAGCAAAATGTGAGACTGACACTGTCATTCCATGATATTAACACTATCATTCTGTGATATGGATATCTGACTGCTATGCAATGGGTCCTCCATTGGTAGTAAACTTTCTGATTCTATTATATGAATACTGATATCTGACTACTATGCAATGGGTCTACAATTGGTAGTTGGATACTGTGATTGTTATGCGATTGCTTGGCATGCTTTGAGCATATCACGTGGCCATGACTGACACCAGTGAGGTGCACACGAGGTGATATGTGACTTCTCAGCAATGCCTTGTGCAAATTGCATCGCCTGAGATAGGTAGTCGCTTGAGTTATGAAATTGATCTGAGATATATGATTACCTGAGTTATATGATCGATTTGCGAGATATGGGAGTGGCCTGACAAATAGGACTAGAGAGTGGGGTATGTCTGTTGATTTTTTTATGCTCTCTTGTTTGTGCCTGTTGAAATCTGATAAAATGCTAGTGTATATGATATTGGATATTTTATATTGTGCCTGCTCTACCATGAAAAGCATCATCCTATAACTGTGACATAATTGTGATGCATGACTCATGTTTTATGAGAATGGCTTAGAACTTTGATATGTATTGTGAGATAATATTCATAGGCAGAGAAGCATAATATTGTGATCTACTTACTTGGATTTTTAACTCATTCATTTGTTTCCACCCTTGTAGATTGATTGCTGCAGGTTGTAGATGGGCCGGCGGTGATCGTGATTGATGGATTGAAGGCCCGCGCTCAACTAGAAGATCTCCTCGTTTTTGTAGGTGTCAGCTGGCCGTCGGCTGTATAATCTTGTTTGTGAAGCCTTGTAATTTTGTTAATAACATTTTGGTGAATTGGATGAAATGTAATATTCTTGTTATTGTTTATGACCTTGGAGCCTATATATGGATATGAAATGGTTCTAATTTATTCAGTTTTCAGTGCTTGGTGGAATATATTTATTTTATTTTTCATGGTTTTCTTTGATTCTGTACTTTTAAAACGTGTTGATGCCACTCCCATCTGAGTGACATATACGACCTACGGTCGTGATCTTGCACTCTGTCTTCCTCCAGTTTGGGATGGTAGGGGTCAGGGGGCGGGGTCATGACACTATCATTTCTTCACTTACTAATTAATAACACATGCTGAGTCCCAAAAATCCAATTTCATATTATAATATAGTATTGTAACAAATTAAATCCTATAAAGTCCAAAAATGGCAAATAGGAGAAGCTTTCAGATTTCCAATAACAAATTCTAAAACCACAAAAAGGTAACCACAAAAGTGACGGGTAAAATAGTAACTCAGAAGACTATAGAGAGATATAGAAAGGAGACATGTGGTTTCTAGAAAAGGTAGGTGTTATATCTCATATGGATATTACATTACAACTGGTATATTTGTAATTTTAACAATGCGCTGAAAATTTCCCTCTTTAAAATTGCACAGAGTTGAAAAAGCAATGCTTGGAGAATTGCTACTCTAGTTTTTCTGTGTGTAACAAGGTTCGATTTGGTTGAATAAGAGCTATCATAGAGCAATGTCACAAAAGACCAGCATGTATACTTTGCATAAAAGAGCATTGTCATAAGCAGGGTGTCATATTAGAGATTACATCAAAGAGCAATATCATAAAAAGAACAATAGGTACAGTTTGTATGAAAGAGAAATGTCATAGTTTTGGATGAAAGACAACGTCACAAAAAGAACGGCATATGTATCAACTATAGAGCCAAACAACATATTTTCTTTGACAACTTAAAAACAAACTATAACCTCCATTTTCACCATAGTACAAAATAAAACTTTCAGTGCATAACACCATAAGTGGAACACACTATTCTGCAGAATTAGAAAATACTCCTTATTAATAAGGGTTCACGTGATCAGTAATTTTGTAAGTTAATTGCAACTCCTACAAATAGTTTTTCAACATTGATGCTCAATCAAGCATCTCGTTTCGGTGAATAAAGATATACAAGAGGTATTTACTCAGAAAAATAAAGCCATAAAATCTCACACATGCACAAAATGATAAACATATGTGTGTGTATTTTGGGAAGTAAAGTGGTTGGAATCAAGCTTGCGATGTGTGTTGGAAGTGCAAACTCCTTAACCAATCAAGCCCAAGTCTATGTCTTAATATTGATAAATGTAGACATCCCTTTGTGGTTGGTGGTTCTGCTCTAGACTCACAATCTCCCAGAAAGGCTTACCCTAGCTAGGCCACATTCCACACTTGTATATAATGCGTTAATGTAATTAAAAGCCAGACCGAGTAATAGCCTAGAAGCTAAGCCTTGTAAACCGCAAGGCATATCTACGCAATGACAAAGTAGCCTGCTTAGGAGATCGAAATGTGTCCGAAGTCATAACATGGTGTCAACATGTCCATTCTAGAGCAACCACCAACCAAAAGAGTGATCTGTATGAATGTTTAAGTGTAGGAATCGAGTTGGGAATTTATTGGTTATGGTGTTTATGATTGCAACGGCCAACACTACATTCGTATTTTAAAATATGATTGGTGGAGTTGCGGAAAAACGCAGAATTACTGATAGCATGAACCCTCGTGAATGAAGACTATTTTCTCATTCTACAAGAAAGATTGTGCATTCCCCTTATGGTGTAATGCATTGAAATTATTTTCTTGTACACTATGATGATAAAAAGGAAGTTGAATTGCTTTTAGGTTTTCTAAAAAGCTTGCACTTGGCTCCGTAGAATGCGTATATGTCATTCTTTTTGTGAAATGTCCCTTTCATGCACACCATACGGGTTTGTGAGGTTACGCTTTAATGAAAACTCTACATGTCATTCGCAATGTGTTAATGCTCTTGGTGTCATTCTTTTCGTTAAATTGCTCTTTCAGCAAAATATACATGTCATTCCTTTTGTGACATGCTTTTTCATACAAACTATTTATGTAATCCCTTTTGTGAGATTGCTCTTTAATGCAAACTACACGTGTTGTAATTTTTGTGATATTTCTTTAATAGATTTATTCAACCAAATAAAAAATTGGAACATCTCAACCTTGTGTTCTCAAAGTCGACAGGTTTTGTGTTAGGATATGTCCAAGTGCTTGTTGGAATGACAACTTGATCCTTTAAAATAACTAGTGAAACTCTTTTTGTCATTGCAAATTTGGGCTTCTTAGCCAAAAGTGATTAAAAACATTCTCACTTGAAGATATAATATAGCATTTTTAGAAACCTATGTGTCGTTTTTTATTTATTGTTGCCTAGGGCAAACAATTTCGAAAGAGACTGGACAAGTATTGTATTTACTTGTGAAAACTCCCAATTTAACCTATTCACAGATATAAGGTAAACAAACATAATGGAAAGAGAAATATATGAATAAACAAATTAGCAAACTTCAGCTTGGCATATCTTAAGATATTGTGTTTATCCAATTTCCCAACGTCTCTAGAGTGTTGTGTATAATCATTTTCCTTAAACTCCAAAATCCGTATTTCTCTATTTGTATTCATCTCTAGTTTTAAATAATAGAACAACCTTAGTCAATAGTGCATCGAATAGGGAATTAATATGTAATATTGTCAAGACTAGATGACCATGCTATCATTACTATAAGAAAACATGAGAAATTCATCAGTGATGTATTGGACTGGTATTGGCTTCAGAGAAACTTGAGTAGAATCCATTGGTAGTTTTTTCCTAAAAGGAAAGTAGTAGCATCTTCTCATTTGGGGTTACTTCGGTCAACTTATAAATATCATCATCCTCTTAGAGGTCCATGACCATTTGTCTTTCTTAGAAAAGGAGGGGGTAGTCTTGTTTCCCCTAAAGTTAAGAGAGATAGGGATCATACCCCAAATCTCTCAACATGGGACATTTGCTGAAAACTATCATTTCTTCACCTATTAATTAATAACAAATGCCGATTTCCAAAAATAAAAATTCATATTATAAAATTGTATTGTAACATATTAAATCTTATAAAGTCCAAAAATGACAACATGTGAAGATTTCTGATTTTCAATAACAAATTCTAAAACCACAAAAGTGACCGGCAAAATAGTAACTTAGAAAGCTATGGAGATATATAGAAAGGAGACATGTGGTTTCTAAAAAAACTAGGTGTTATTCCTCGAATATATATTACATTAAAGCTGGTATATTTGCTATTTTAACAAGGAACTGAAAATATCCCTCTTTAAAATTGGACAGAGTTGAGAAAGCAACACTTGGAGAATTGATACTCTAGTTTTTATGTGTGTAACAAGTTTTGATTTGGTTGAATAGAAGCTATTAAAGAGCAATGTCATAAAAGACCAGCAAGTATACTTTGCATAAAAGAGCATTATCACATGACGGATGTCATATTAGAGATTACATCCAAGAGCAATGTCAAAAAAAGAACAATAGGTACTGTTTGTATGAAAGAGAAATATCATAATTTTGGATGAAAGACAATGTCCCAAAAAGAACGGCATATGTATCAATTATAGAGCCCAACGGCATACTTACTTTGACAAACTTGAAAACATACCATCTTCTCCTTTTTCATCATAGTACAAGAGAAAACTTTCCGTGCATGACACCGGAAGAGAAAAGCACTATTTTGCAGATTTATAAAATACTCTTATTAATAAGGGTTTCACATCATCAGTAATTTTGTAAGTTAATGGCAACTCTTACAAATATTTTTCAACATTGATGCTCAATCAAGCATATCGTTTTGGTGAATAAAGGTGCACAAGAGGTATTTACCCAAAAAAATAATGGCATACAATATCACACATGCACACAATGATAAAAAAATGTGCGTGTATTTTGGGTAGTAAAGTGGCTGGAATCAAGCTTGCGATGTCATGTTGGGAGTGGAGAAACCTTAACCAATCAAGCCCAAGCCTATGTCGTACTATTGATAAACGTAGACATCCCTTTGTGGTCGGTGGTTCTGCTCTAGACTCACAATCTCCTAGAAAGGCTTACTCGAGCTAGGCCGCATTCCACACTAGTATATAATGCGTTAACGAAAATTCAAGCCAGACAAAGTAATAGCCTAGAAGCTAAGCCTTGCTAAACCGCAAGGCATTACCACGCACTGGCAAAGGAGCTTGCTCAAGAGATCTGAATACGACCGAAGTCATAACATGGTGCCAACATGTCTGTTCTAGAGAAAACACCAACCGAAGGAGCGATCCATTTATCAATATTTAAGTGTAGGAATCTGGTTGGGGATTTATTGGTTACGGTGTTTATGATGCAACGGCCAACACTACATTCCTATTCTAAAACATTATTAGTCAACCATCAAAGAAAGAAATGTTTAAGATCAAGTACCTCCCATGCATCTTTGTTCATTGCAAATGATATGCTTGACCGAATGCCATGTAGATCATCTCCCTGGTAGAGTTGGGGAACAAAGCAAAATTACTGACCTCGTTAATGAAGACTATTTTCTCATTCTACTGGAAGGATTGTACGTTCCCCTTATAATGTTATGCATTGAATTTATTTTCTTGTATACTATGATGATAAAATGGAAGTTGAATTGCTTTAAGGTTTTCCAAAAATCTTGCAGTTGGCTATGTATATTATGTATATGTCATTCTTTTTGTGAAATGTCCCTTTCATGCACACCATATGCGTTTGTGAGGTTACGCTTTAGTGAAAACTCTACATGTCATTCGTTACGTGGAAATGCCCTTTGTGTCATTCTTTTCGTTAAATTGCTCTTTCAGCAAAGTATACAAGTCGCTCCTTTTGTGACATGCTTTTTCATCCTATTCATGTCATCCTTTTTGTGACATTTCTCTTGAATGCAAACAATCCATGTTGTTCTTTTTGTGATATTTCTTTAATAGATTTACTCAACCAAATAAAAAATTGGAACATCCCAACCCTGTATTCTCAAATTCGACGGGCTTTGTGTCTTGTTGGAATGACAATTTGATCCTTGAAAATAACTAGTGAAACTCTTTTTGTCATTCCAAAATAGGGCTTCTTAGCCAAAAGTGATTAAAAACATTCTCACTTGAAGATAGAATATAGCATTTTTAGAAACCCATTTGTCGTTTTTTATTTATTGTTGCCTTTTTGAATGTCTATCTTATTTTACCTAGGACAAACAATTTCGAAAGAGACTCGACAAGTGTTGTATTGACTTGTGAAAACTCTCCATTTAACTTATTCACAGATATTAGGTAAATAGACATAATGGAAAGAGAAATTTATGAATAAATAGAACAAATTAGCAAATTTCAGCACGGCATATCTGAAGATAATGTATTTATCCTATAATCCTTTTCCCTAAACTTCTAAATGCCAATTTCTCTCGTTGTGTTCCTCTTTAGTTTTAAATAATAGAATAGCCTTAGTCAATAGAGCATCGAATATGGAATTAATATGTAATATAGTCCAGATTTGATGACCATGCTATCATTATTATAAGAAAACATGAGATATTCATAAGTGAAGTATTGGACATGGAATTGGCATCAGAGAAACTCGAGTAGAATCCGTTGGTAGTTTTTTCCTAAAAGGAAAGTAGTAGCATCTTCTCATTTGGGGTTACTTCTGTCAACTTATAAATATCATCATCCTCTTAGAGGTTTGTGACCATTTGTCTTTCCTAGAAAAGGAGGGGGTAGTCTTGAAAGTTGAGAGGGATAGAGATCATACCCCAAATCTCTCAACATGGGACATTTGCTGAAAACTATCACTTCTTCACTTACCAATTGATAACACATGCCAATATCCAAAAATACAATTTTATATTACAATTTAGTATTGTAAGAAATTAAATCCTATAAAGTCCAAAAATGACAAACAGGTGAAGCTTTCGGATTTCCAATAACAAATTCTAAAACCACGAAAAGGAAACCACAAAAGTGACGGCTAAAATAGTAACTCAAAAGGCTATAAAGATATATAGAAAGGAGACATGTGGTTTCCAAAAAAACTAGGCGTTATAACTGAAATGGATATTACATTAAAGTTGGTATATTTGTCATTTGAACAACGAACTGAAAATATCCCTCTTTAAAATTTCGTAGAGTTGAGAAAGCAATGCTTGGAGAATTGCTGCTCTAGTTTTTGTGTGTGTAACAAGTTTTGATTTGATCGAATAAAAGCTATCAAAGAGCAATGTCATAAAGGACCTGCATGTATACTTTGCATAAATGTGCATTGTTATATGAAGGATGTCATGTTAGAGATTACTAAAAAGAGCAATGTCATAAAGGGAAATATATGTACAGTTTGTATGAAATAGAAATGTCATAGTTTTGTATGAAAGACAATGTCACAAAAAGAACAGCATATGTATCAACTATAGAGCCAAGCGACATACTTACTTTGACAAACTTGAAAACAAACCATCCTCTCCTTCTTCATCATAGTACAAGAGAAAACTTTTCGTGCATAACACCATAAGAGGAACACACTATTTTGCAGAATTAGAAAATACTTTTTACTAATAAGGGTTTACGTCATCTGTAATTTTGTATGTTAATTGCAACTCCTATAAATAGTTTTCAACATTGATGCTCAATCAAGCATATCGTTTTGGTGAATAAAGATGTACAAGAGGTACTTACTCAGAAAAATAAAGGCAAACAATCTCACACATGCACACAATGATAAAAATATGTGTATTTTTTGTAGTAATGTGGCTGTAATCAAGCTTGCGATGCCGTGTTGGAAGTGCACAAACCTTAACCAATCAAGCCCAAGCCTATGTCTTATTATTGATAAACATAGACATATCGTTTTGGTTGGTGCTTCTGCTCTAGACTCATAATCTCTTAGAAAGGCTTACTCGAGCTAGGCCGCATTCCACACTAGTATATAATGCGTTAACGCAAATACAAGCCAGATAGAGTAATAGCTTAGAAGCTAAGCCTTGGTAAACCACAAGGCATAACCACGCAATTGAAAGGGAGCATGCTCAGGAGATCTGAATGTGGCCGAAGTCATAACATGGTGCCAACATATCCATTCTAGATCAACCACCAACCAAAGGAGCGATCCGTGTATCAATGTTTAAGTGTAGGAATCGGGTTGGGGATTTATTGGTTATGGTGTTTATGATTGTAATGACCAACACTACATTCTTATTCTAAAACAAGATTGGTCAACCATCAAAAAAAGAAATGTTTAAGAGCAAGTACTTCCCATGCATCTTTGTTCATTGCAAATGATATGCTTGACTGAATGCCTTGTAGATCATCTCCCTGGTGGAAAGCAGAATTACTGATAGCATGAACCCTAGTTAATGAAGACTATTTTCTCTTTCTACAGGAAAGATTGTGCATTCTCCTCATGGTGTTATGCATTCAAATTATTTTCATGTATACTATGATGACAAAAAGGAAGTTGAATTTCTTTCAGGTTTTCCAAAAAGCTCGCACTTGGCTCTGTAGATTGTGTACAGGTCAATGTTTTTGTGAAATGTCCCTTTCATGCACACCATACGCGTTTGTGATGTTACCCTTTAATGAAAATTCTACATGTCATTCATAATGTGGAAATACTCTTTGTGTGATTCTTTTCGTTAAATTGCTCTTTAAGCAAAGTATATATGTTGTTCCTTTTGTGACATGCTTTTTCATACAAACTATTCATCTCTCCTCTTTCATAGATGGTGGAGCCCCATGGCCGTCAATGTTTCACTCTTTCCCCTTCTTTTCTTCTCTCTTTCCTTCCGTTGTGATCTGACCACGACCCTCCTCTTCATTCTTCTCTGTGGTCCCTCACAACCACAAATTTCTCCTCTCCCTCTTTGTGGTCCAGCTTGATCACAAATTTTCTTTCCTTATTCTTTTATCCCCTACACGTCCACCTACTTTCTATGCACCCTCGGGTCTACCTCTTCCATCTTTCTCTAGTAGTCCTTCATATCCATCTCCCTTTCTCTTTATTTTCGGTGCACCTCGACTTTACCCATATTGTGCATCCACATGTCCCATTTTTCCATCTCACGCTCCATGGTCCCGCACGACCACCATCTCCCAAAACGTTTCTTCCCATCGCCGTGTGTGCAAACAAATACTCATTGCCCTATGTGAAACCGTTCTTCCTATCGTCGTATGTGAAGTCTTTTTTCCTATCACCGCCTGTGAACTTTCTACCAACGGCGTATGCATAAACAAAAACCCAACACCGTCTGTTTAGACAAAAACCCATCGCCGTGCGCTTCTTCTTTCCTCTCCTCGACCCACCGAACCTTCTTCACCTCCAAGCCTGTGACCACAACCGGCTGTGTGCTCCTCCCCCATCCTCACCTCTCTCCAATCCTCTGCGCGGGCAACGGTCTCACCTCGCCGTTCCCTGTCCCTTTATTTCTCTCTCCCGCCTTTTACGATCTCTTCCTGCAACCTCACCGCTCTCTCTAACCCTTTGCACCTCTCCCCTTTGTTCCCTCTTTCGTTTTCGTTGTGTTTCTTTTCATAACATTTCGTTTACTCTTCCTCACTTCCTCCTACTCCAAGCCTCTCTCTCTTTCCTTTAACTAATCTACCCATTTTTTTTATCTCACGGTTATCTTCCTCCATTGACACAAAAACCCAATAACTAACTCTCTCTCTCTCAACGAAATCGTATTTTTTTTTAATTACTATCTTAGTTTATCCTCTCCCACATGTCAAACACTCTCTCTCTTTTTAATTCACTTTGTTTTTATTTGTTTTAAAACTATCACATTTTACTTCTTCTACCCCTTCTCTTTATATTATTCCATCTTACTCCTTCCTTTTATTTCATTCCATTTACTTCACTTTAGTCAATTCTATTTTATTCCATTCATTTTGTGTCACTCACTTTATCCCATCATACTTTACTCTACTCCCTTTATTTATTTTGTTTTAATCACCGCATCTTATTTTATTTTCTTCCAGCCCTTTTATTTTATTTTACTCTACTTAATTTTATTTATCTTACTTCACTTCATTCTATTTTAATCTAAGTTCTATTTTCTAATTTTATTTTAATCCATCTCTTTTGTTCTCATTTCATCACATTCTCTATCACTCTCATTTCATCATCACTTATTTTCACTTACGTCTTTTTTTGGAAGACCTAGAAAGATTCGAGTTAATCTTCATCTCTTCTCTTTCTCTTCATTGCTTGTTTGACCAGAAGGCAGGTTGAGTCTCGTGTTGTCCTACCAGTCTTATCGTCTAGCAGTAATGTCATTATGCCAGCCTGAGTTATCGTGTCCTTCTTACTGCCACGACAGACTAGCCATCATGCCAAGCGGGTTGGTGTTGGTTCTGTCGTCTGGTAGTGATATCGTTGTGCTGGTCTGAGTTACCGTGCCCGTCTTACTACCACGCAGGGAGATCACTTACTGGTCTATCCACTGTGTTAGTCTAGCCGCCTGGTCAGACATCTTCTCTCACTTTCACTTCACCCTATAACAAGGTGGAGACCTATGCCCTACTTGTCTATACTTCTAATGTCTGTGTGTGCGTGTGTATTAGCAGGAAAGAAGAAACAAGTGAAGGGAGGCGATTCCAAACCGGCCATAAGCCAGGGGGTATTCCAACGTGATTTAAGAAGGAACCCACGCGAGCTAGCCTGAGAGTGTCACGGACCCACGTGAGGTAAATTCCACCTCACGACCCTAATTCCTCTCTCACCGGTTGGCACTTCTGCTCACGTCTTCTTCACATGGTTCTTGAGAAAGCGATCTCAGGTCTGGGGTCCATCTCAAACCCATAACCACGCCACTAGGTCAACTTGACTAGGAGGGCGAGATCGAGGTACCTAATCAGTTTGGCGACTCCACTATGGATACACTACCCCATCATTGGATAATTCTTGTTTGACCTTCCTTTCTTTTTATTCCTACTCACTATACACACACCTGTCTTTGGGGTTGCTCAACCCCTTCATTCGAATCAGGGGTCCCATAATCCCTGCACTCGTGAGTCTTCATTGGGAACAGGTTGCACGAACCTTGTTCCCGACCTTTCTTCTGAGCATAGACCCTGTGTCTCACTCCCAAGTCATCATTTGGATAAAGGCGAGGATGGACCAACAAGTCCCTCTCTCCCTACATCTATGCGTTGACGGACCCTCCGCCAACGCACCTTGCATTGGTGGTGCACACACCACCACACACAGCATGCACCCAACTATCGACAAGTCACTTTCCGGTTCCACTGCTTGGGGCAGCCCTCAGGCAGCTGGATCATGTTTTTCTCTAGCTGTCTCTTGAATGTATTTTTCATCACCTTGGTCCCTGGTAGGAAGCAGGTCAATAAAGTCTACAAAACAGTGGAAAATTCTCGACAGTCTCAGAATGGCCCCAAAATTTTTCAAGATTGTCATCAACACTTCAAAAGGCCACCTGTCAAGTTTCATTATGATCAGACATTTCTAAGGTAGCGAACCCAGAAACAGTTTTCGAAAAATTGACCTCTAGCACCCTGAAACAGACCCTACAACAAGAGCTACATTTTTGGTGTCTCAAATCCCTGTGGGACCACCGCCATTGGATCTGGAATGGTCGAAAACCCTTGTAGGCTAGGTTTTGGCTTGGTCAGACACTCAAGAACAAAGATATGAGTAAAACATTGAAACAGGAGAGGTCGCACAATATTCCCGTATGACCTCACTGCACCAAAACACCATTAAAGGTGGTTGTTTTTACTGTCATGGGTAGTCACTTTCGGGGTGCGTAACTCATTTGTTCCAAATCGGATCGCTCCCAAATTTGGTGAGCGTATTTGTCTCATTAAGACGAACAATTAGATATATGGCACGCCTCGAGACGATATTCGAGCAGGGAGAAAAGCTAGAGAGAAATTTCCGATCCGTGAAGAAGTTGCAAAAAATTAAGCAGCGACACGGCTTGCTTGATGAAGCAAATCACGACTCTCGTACAATGGATCAAAGTAAAACCAATTCCATTATGTGCGTAAGGTTCAGGGCTATCAGTTGACAGAACCATGTCCATGATGGACGGTCAAATTTCATGCACGAAGCCGATGAAGTTACTGAAATTTCGGCCACTGGATTCTAGATTCCGCCCAAAACTCAAAAGTTGCGAAATCTTCGTTTGGGCTCCAAATCGCGTTCCAATTGTTGCCATGCGATCGTAATGACATGCTTAGTGCGCTATGATGAAGATATAACAGAAAAACATTAAGGAAAGATCGCACTACCGATCCGAAGTTTCCAAGATTCAAAAAAGTTTTAAGTCTCGTGACCATGACCCAAAAACATGGTCAATGACTCGAAGTTGGTATAAAAACAATCGCCATGTCGAGCCCAACAAGAAAACAATAGTCTTTCAATCAAACAGGCATCAGAACAACCCCGGGTCAACCACAAAAGATCACGCAAGTTCTTGGGCTGCCACATGGATTGCTTTGAAATTCCACACATTGTTAGGCACGAGCAAAACAATCCTTTTGCACCTATTTTTAGAATTTCTTTTAATTCAATTAAATCTTAATTTTCAACAATTAGGTTTAATTTTGATTAATCCACCCATGTTTCAGCACAACTCTATCTAAACAGGCACTGCCTCATTGTAAAAACACACGGAGACCTCCCACCACCTCTCAGTCTTGAGTGGATTCTTTGAAGATTCAATAAAATTTCGATCCCTTGCTTGAGCCTATGAGTATGTCTTAGACGGAGAGAGGGGACAGAGAGGAAAG
Organism: Amborella trichopoda; assembly: GCF_054954075.1. NCBI lineage: Eukaryota > Viridiplantae > Streptophyta > Magnoliopsida > Amborellales > Amborellaceae > Amborella > Amborella trichopoda. The sequence continues at coordinate 27,818,561 of NC_142346.1, forward strand.
GGTCGGTACCTTTCGAGCAAGCAACTTTCTCTCTCTTCTCTCTCTTTATCTCTTTCTTCTCTCCTCTCTCTTTCTCTCGCTTCTCTCTCTTCTCTTTTTCTCTCCTCCCCTCTCTCTCTTTCTTTCTCTTTCCCTCTCTCATTTTCTCTCTCTTTCTTCTCTCTCTCTCTTTCATCACTCTCTCTCTTTCTTCTCTCTCTGTCCTCTCTTTTTCTTCTTTCTCTCTTCTCTTTCTCTCTTCTTTCTCTTTCTCTCTCTTCTTTTACTTTTCTCTCTTTATCTCTCTTTCTCTTCCCATCGCTATCTTTTTTCTCTCTTATCTTCTCTTCTCGTCTCTATCTTCTCTAACTTTTTCTATCAACTAGCGATAACTAGGGCCGATTGATCTTCTCTTCCTTCTTCTATCAGTCGGTGAGGCTTAGCCCTAGTTGGTCTTCTCTCTCTTCTTCTACCAGTCGATGTGGCCTAGCGCCGATTGTCTTTTATCTCTCTACCAGTTGGTGAAACCTAGCATTGGTCGGTCTTCTCCCTCTTATGCTATCAGTCGGCGAGACCTATCACCAACTGGTTTTCCTTCTCTTCTTCTGTCAGTTGGTGAGACTAAGGGCCAGTTGGCTCCCTTCCTCTCTTCTCATCTGACATAGTCGGTGAAGCCTAGCGCAGACTGCTTCCTCTCTCTCTCATCTTTTGAAACAGTCGATGATGTCTAGCGCTGACTGCATCTCCTCTTTCTTCTTCTCTCTCCTTTTGTCTATCCCATTCTTCTCTTTAACCATTCCTCTGCTGCTCTCTCATTCGACCAAGAGGGATTAAGGTTAGCATCTTATGACAATCCTGTTGTCTAGCCGTAATGTTGTTGCGCCAGGTTCGCTTGGCCCGCTTTACTACCACGACAGGCTGATTATCGTGCCTAGCTAGTCGATATCGACAATAACGTCTAGTAGCGATCCCGTAAGCCAATCTCAGTTATCGAGCCCATTTCTCCACCAAATTATGTCAATTATCTACCTGCCTAGTCACTTCCCTGACCTTCTAGCTTGGTCGAATCCTTCTCTTCCCCTGTCTTTCTTTTTTCTTTTTGAATACACATGCTTGCATACATTCATAAAAGAGGAAAAGAGTGAGGCCTAACCCACATGTCCCATAACCTTTGCCGTATATGTGTGTGATTGCAGAAAGCAGAAAATAAGAAGAATACGAGCCAAGCGAGGTGATTTCGAACTAGTTTCATTCATGGGGGGCTTTCTTCGTGATCTAAGAGGGCGCCCACGCGAGTCAGCCCGAGTGAGTCCCGAACCCACCTTTTAAATTCCTCTCTCACCGGTTGGTAACACCTGTCCCCGTTTTCGAACGAGGTTCTCGAGGGAGCGATCTCACGAACATCCCAGGTCTTCCCCGAAACCTGAGACCCGAGCCCCCCGATCCCCTAGGGATCAGGAGGGAGAGATTGAGGTACCTAACCAGCTTGGTGACTCCACTGGGGACTTACTACCCCTTTGTCAGATTGTTCTTCTTTGGCTAGTTTCTTCTTTATCTGTTTTCATTATCTTTTGACATTTACTTGTGGCTGCTGGGTTCTATAACCCATTCATTCGGATCGGGGATTTTCTTATCCCCTTATTCAAGAGTGTTTCTAGGGAACAAGGTCCTTCGACTTCATTCCCGACAACCCTCTTGAGCAAAGACCACTTGTCTAGCTCCCAGGTCTTAATTTGGACCTGTGTGAGGAGGGACTTGAAGGTCCTTCACTACCCATCTATTTACTCTGGTGGAAATTTCACCAAGGCGCCTTACATGGGCGGCATTATGTTGCCCCACATAGCATGCACCCAGCCACCAACAAGTCACTTACCAATCATGTTTCTGAGGTACGCCAGAAGGCTGCCCAATCCCTTTCTACAGAAGGCAAGCGAGTTACCATTGCTTCTGTGGGTCGCCATAAGGCTACCCTCACATTCCTACACTAGGGGTCTCTATCCCTTGAGGCTCAACACAGAGAGGTGGAAAGCACACCACAAGACTCGTGGGTTACCCACTCGAGTCACACTTCGCGTTAACCCTCCTGTTACCTAGAGTCCGTATCCAGGATCGAACCTTATGAGGTCAAATCATCCACACACCACTCATGTGCATCTCTCTACTCGAGGTAAAACCATTATTGCGCCAACTCGAGTACACAAGAGACGACATCCTCATCCACCTCTAATGCACACACAAGCGCACCCTGTAAGGGGTAGACCTGCACCTGTTCTCTTACAGACACCTGCTCGTAGCGGTTGACCTCTTAAGGCTGGCTCAGCTTCATCGAGCAAGCACCTTCAACCTTGGTACTCGAAGGTTTTCCACAAGAGTACCATCCTGAACCAGCCCCAACACTTTGATCATGTCTCTGGAGCTCAAAAGAGAGCTCGGGGCGTGGACCTCATAGAAGATCGAGTCCTTCATCCTCCCCAGCCCAAGATGACTCCAGTTCCTGGCCCTCATCCTTTACCACACCTGATGGAAACAGCTCTCTCCTGTGCAAGAAGAGTTGACCAACCACAACCTAGGTCGCAGTTTTGGTAAGAGGTCCATCAAAACCTCAAGGCTAAATGCGATAGAGGTCTGCAAATTTCGACTAGGGAGGTGACCAAGGTAGTCAAAACAGCCAATTTTGACGACCCTCTACACCTGAATTCCTTATATTCCCTTCAGACGATGAAGCCTGAAGAAGAGCTCAATGAGCCCTGTGCCATGGTTACTGTCGTAGGAGAAGACCCAACCACTCAACAACCACAGTCTTAAGACCGTCATGAATCGGTCCCACAGCCACGGTCCCAAGATCATTGAGAACCGGTTCAAACGTGATCTGCGTACACAAGTTGAGTTCAGTAGGGGCATGCTGATCCCTTACTGACTGACCTATCATGTTCGACCCGTCAAGGTCTCAAACCTTCTATCGCCACTAATGTTGACTTCCTCAGAGAAACGATCAGCATAATGGTCGTAAGCGAGCTTAGTGATGCGCAAGGGGATCGCATGAACAAGTTTGAGGATATGATGCATGCGATGATGGAAAAGATCTATTGTATTGATGTTGCTCGCCAGTCGGCTAGCCATGAGGTCAATTCCCATCAATTTGATGGTATACCTTCACGGCAGCCTCCTCCATCTACCTCGCAGAACAATTGTGTCCCTCATCCGGTCTCTCAGTCTGATGTTGACGCTATGGTCACCCATAGCTTAAAGAATAGACAAATTCCAAGCATACAACGGGCGACGCCTTATCAAAGACCATACCCCTCCTATATTGGTCAAGTCCCGTTCCCCTCTGACTATAAAAAAATGAAGTTTCCTCTATTCAGTGGAACCAACTCCCCAAACCAGCATATCAGCCATTTCTAGGCGGCATATCGGGAAACGGTAGCTGACGGGAGAATTCTTCTCCACAAGTTTGTTGAGACCCTTGATGGCTCGGCATTTCAGTGGTATGCCCGACTTCCTCCAAACTCGGTGCATACATGGGAGGAGATGGAGAAACTGTGCTATCAATGCTTTAATGAGGTCGAGAGAGAGATTCAAACCATCGAGCTTCTCACCTTGACTCAAGACCTCGATGAGCCTGTAGATCAGTTCATATCAAGATGGAGAAACTTGGCTTTCCGCCATCCTAATCCTATGCCTGAGACGGAAGCAGTCCAAACTTGCGTGCTGAATATGCGACCTAAAATCGCTCTACAGGTCGAGGCCTCCAATCAGACCTCCATGTCAGAGTTGATCCCTAAATCAGTTTGCGTAGAAAGTTTGTCACGCCATCATGGTGCGACACGACAGCCATCTACAAGTTTAGCAAGTAACCAGGGCAATGGTAGCTCTCGAAATAACACATGGGGGCAGCCAACATAAAGGGGTAATCAGTGCAGCCGTCATGGTCATTGATTCAAAGACGGCTTCCCCCCAAACTTTGGACCTCTCTAAAGGGGTAATCACTGCAACAGTAACACCCCAGGCTGGCAAGCAACAACTGTCGTACAATAGGGTACCTTCACCAGCCAACTTTGATCAGAATGATTATCGCTCTAGGCATAGGAATAAGGTCTATCCCTTCGAGAAGGAATGGGTCCCTGCATTGTTTCAGTTATTATTGGAACAGAATATGATCCGGCTTCCAGAAACCAAGTTCCCTGAGCAATCTGACCTTGACGATCCAGCGAATTATTGTGCTTACCATCAGAGGATTAATCATCTTATGGATGACTGCTACACGCTAAAGGACATCATTGAGGCTCTGATTCAGAAGGGTCAGATAAAGCTTGAAGACCTAAAGAAGGCCTTCGCAGCAACTGAGGCCTCCCATGTTGTAACCATCCAGGAGGAGGATGAAGTGCTTAGAATTCTCTACACCTTCTTCATTATAATTCTTCAGGAAGGCATAATCACACCAAAGCAAGCAAGGCAACCCCTTCACGTTGTTAAGGGGACTGAAGATTTTTGGTGTCCATACCATCAGATAAGAGGTCATTACTTATCAGAATGCACAACTGTCCTTGACATATTCACAAAGAAGATGCGAGAGTATCAAGAATTCTACAATCTTCCCATAAGTGATCCTCAAATCATTTCCTCATCGGGACAAGAAGATCTCACAAGGCAGGATCTTCCCATCAATGACTCAGACCTTGCGAAACCCTCAACTTCCTAGCCATGGATGATCTACCATGGCCGAAGCAAACTCAAGTCTTTGAGCCGAGAAGCTGTTCGTCCAGCTAAGGTTGTTTGCCAGCCCAATGAGACGAATCACACATTACCTCAAAAAACTAGAAAACGACAGGCACCAAGGGCTACTCACTGAAGAAATAAGGCCTCTCAACGCATAGTCGAGCAGGAATTCCTCAGGCCCCTTCCTCCATTGCCAACTTTGCTGAACTTCATCCACAGCAAGATCTTTTTTCCTTCTTCATCCTGTCAAGAAGACATCCCCGTGACATCTTCCACTCAACAAATGTCCAATGAGGGTGACGACGTTAAAAGTACTTCCCAATTGTCTGATCAAGGGAAAGACCTAAAAGATCCCTTGCACCCTTCCAATCCTGGTGATGATGTAAAAAGCTGCCCAAATCGGTCTAATGAGGGGAACGACCTTAAAAGTCCCCCACTTTCCAACCCTTCTCCACCTTCTTCTCCTACTTCTCATTCTCTTATGTCTCTACAAATACGACTTTGATATGCCCAGACTTCAAGGCTCTCAATTGGGAGTTTGAAGGAATCAGTATAAGAAGGACACGACATAAGCCATTGAGCAAGACCTTGGCATAGGCAGCAGGATTCTTAACAGTTGCTGACGCCCTGATAGCTAAAGCCAAGGCAGAGCCACCTTCATGAAAGAAGCACAAGTCAAAGCCAAAGAAGCCCTAATGGTCCCCTGAGCTTGACTTCGAGCAGAGATTGAGAGAATCAAGAGGACAAAGCTTCTATTCCCAAAAGGCTTGCCATATGATACAAGTCTGTGAAGAACCGACTGGTTTGGAGCAAACACTCAGGCATCTATACAACTACTGTATGGTTCGTACGAAGACACTCTTCACATCATCATCGCTGAACCTCAATCCTCCTCTAACATTCAAAACAAGCCTCTCCAACCTGACGTGTTCATCACATTTGAGGTTGACCTTTCCGTCACTCAATTTGAGGAAGGTGCAAAATTATGACCCACTCTGGACCTCTATCAGAGGTAGAAATGTTAGGATCATGGGTCTCTTCACTTGAGGTTGATTAAAAAATATCTGAGAACGATGATGAAGAACTGCAAGAGGCTCCAAAAGAATGCGAAGAAGGTGGTTAGGCTACAACTGACAAACTTGAGGAAATAAATCTTGGAGACAAAGCGGATCCTAGACCCACTTTCATTTCAACAAATATGTCTCCAGGAGAAAAAGAAGATTTCACCATCTTCTTGAAAGAAAACCAAGACCTCTTTGCTTCGCACTATCATGAGATGCCTGGGTTAGACCCTCAAGTACCAGTTCACCATCTCGGCATTGATCCAACTATCAAACCAGTCAAACAAAAGTCGAGAAGGTTAAGGCCCGACCTCAAGATGTAGATAGATGCCGAGATAACCAAACTCAAACATGCAGGTCTCATCTGTGAAGTCAAATACCCGAAATGGCTAGCAAATGTCGTTCAGGTAAAGAAAAAGAATGGTCAAATCAAAGTGTGTATTGACTTTCACGATTTGAACACCGCCTGTCCTAAGGAATGACTTCCCAGTTCCATTCATCGAGATGCTCGTCGACTCTACCGCTCACTGCCAGATCTTTTCCTTCATGGACAGATACTCCAGTTATAATCAAATAAAGATGTCACCCAAAGATGAAGAGGCCACCGCATTCTTAACTCCAAAAGGGGTCTTCTATTACACATCTGCTAAAGAAAGATACCCCATTCATCTGGGATGAATCATGTCAGGATCCAGTATTCTCTACACCAGTATTTGGGAAACCCCTCATTCTCTAAGTGACTGCTTTAGATGAGTCACTTGGCACATTGTTGGCACAAAACAATGAAGAGGGAAAGGAGACTACATTATATTATGCAAGGAGCCGAGAGGAACTATCCCCTATTGAGAAGATGTATCTGGCTCTAATCTTCGCAGTACAAAAACTTCGCCATTACTTGCTTGGTCATGAAGTGAAACTTATATCAAAAGTATAATTTCTCATGACACGCCCATATTTGTCAAGATGCCTTGCCAAGTGGGCATTATGCTGATGGAGTTTGACGTCACATATGTCCCACAAAAGGCCATTAAGGGCTAGGCCTTGGCTGACTTTCTAGCAGAACACCCTGTGCCGACTGAATCTCCTCTATCAAGTGACCTCCCTGATGAAGAAGTATTTTGTGCCAACCTTACTCTTGTGTGGGAATTATACTTCGATAGAGCCTTCCAATAGGAACGAGGAGGCGCCAGAGTAGTATTCCTGACTCCTACAGGAGGAATACTGCCGCTTTCTTTCTCTCTCACTCAATCTGGTTCTCATAATGAAGCTGAATATTAGGCCTTATAATCGGACTTGTGTTAGCTTTCAATCTTAACTTAGAGCAGCTCAAGATCTATGGCGACTCTGAGTTGGTTATCCGACAGCTCAAAGGGATTTATGATGTAAGAAAAGACAGCCTCAAGCCTTATGATGATACTGCAAATCGTATATGGCCCAATTCAAAGACCTATCCCTGAGTCACATCCCCAGGAGGCTAAATTCGTAGGCTGATGCACTTGCGAAACTCGGCACTACAATTCAGTTGTCCTCACCAGGACCCACGCTTGTTTAGGTAGTGGAATGGAGACACATCGAGCTGAGAAATGAAGTCGATGTGGATGACGAGAGAAATATCTGCCCCGAGTGTCCTCCTTATCCGTTTGGAGCACTTCTATCGACCAAATAAGTAATCAAGACCGAACAAGAAATAACACAGAGTCGAGGAGCTAAGGTCAAATTCAAATTCTTTGACCCAATATGCATAAAAATTGAGCAGGTTGAAGATTGGAGAGACCCCATTACTAGTTTCTTAAAACATGGCAAGCTCTTGGAAGATTGTGCCAAACGCAATAGTATATGTCGAATGTCCACCAAGTATACCCTCCTCAAAGGTGATGTTCTCTTTAGACGGTCATTTGATGGCATTCTTTTGAGATTTGTTGACATCCAAGAGGCAAATAAGGTGTTAGAAGAAGTTCACTCAGGCATTTGTGGGCTGCACTAGTCCAATTCTAAGCCTTATGAAAGAATACGTAGGTTGGGATACTATTGGCCTTCTATGATCACCGATTCCTTAAGCTACCCTAAAAAGTGCCAGGTATGCCAAATACACTCCAGCCTGGTTCACCATCTTCCAGAGCCCTTACACCCTACGGTTGCGTCATGGCCCTTCTCATAATGGGGTATGGATATCGTAGGGCCCATTGAACCCCCCTTTTGCAATGGGACATGTTTTCATCCTAGCTGTAGCAAATTATTTCTCTAAGTGGGATGAAGCGGTCTCTCTTAAGCAAGTTCTTGGGACAGCGGTGGCCTACTTTGTTCAACATCATATCATACACCACTTTGGAGTGCCCGACTAGATTATATCTGACAATGGCCCTTAATTTAGGAGTCATCACATTGATCGCCTAGTTAACCAGTTCGATTTCGAATGGAGGTACTTGACTATGTACCACCCTAGGGCGAATGGATTAGTTGAGGCTTTCAATAAGACTCTATGCAATGTCCTAAGAAAATTAGTATCGAAAACAAGGAAGAACTAGCGTGAGAAGCTTCTCGAAGTACTGTGGGCTTATCGCACTACTATATGAAATGCTACAGATTCCACTCCTTATTCTCTGGTCTATGGGGGTGAAGCAGTTTTACCTCTTGAAATACAAATCCCTTCATTGTTAGTCGTTGTTCACCAGGGAATAACCGAAGATGAGAGAGTCAAGCTCCGGTATCAAGAATTGGATGCACTCGATGGAAAGAGGCTAGAGGCTCAATAGAACCTTGAACTCAACCAAGGGAGAATGAAGAGGGCTTTTGACAAGTTTGTCAAGATCCGCTCATTAACCCATGGTGATTTAGTATTAGCCATCAAGAGGCCTATTGTTATGAATGGCCGACGTAAAGGGAAGTTTGAGCCTAAGTGCAAAGGTCCCTTTAGAGTAAAAAAGGTCTCGCCCAACGGGGCCTACATACTAGGATATCCTGGTGGAGAAGAGGCGGTGCCCCCTATCAACGGGTGATACTTAAAGAAGTACTATCCGTGATGCGTATTCAAACGAAAGGGACTCAACGAGAAACAAGCAAGATAGTCCAAACAAAATGTTAACTTTTTTCTTTTATATTGCGGTAAAAATTAGTTTCAAGTTACAAGAACCCATTACTAGGGAGGTTACAAGTCTCTTGTGTCTGAGGATAAGAGGACGGTTACAAATCAAAACTTGTGCTTTTGCTCTTGCATCTAAGAGTAAGAGGACGGTTACAGGCCAAAACAAATGCCTGTCCCATGAGGAAGAAGCAAACCCACAAAAGAAAGGACCTCCTCATGAAGAAGAAGCGTAGCCACTTGGCGAGTTAGCTTTAATTCATTTGATGAGTAAGAGGATGGTTACAAGTTAAAAGACAAAGCAGAGCCACTCCAAGAAGTTAGCCTCAGTCCATCCGATGTGTATGTCAAACATACAAGCCAGATACCTCATATGACGTGTATGTCAAACAACGATGTAGGATCCATTCGACGTATATATCAAACATACAAGAGGGGCTGCCTTGGCAAGGAGTTGACCTATGACGGAAAGCATGCCCTTTTCACAGTGGAGGCTCTTGCACAAAACAATATGGACCTCACTGTTATTTTGGAGGATTTGGCTTCCAATAGGTACCACAAGCCACGCCCCATCCTTCACCATGTTTTCCCGGCCCATGGACATCGCCTTACGTAGCTCATTGTCGAATGCTGCGAACCCTGCACGTGACGTATCGACACATGTGAGCATCAGTCTTTGCATCATGTGTTGATCCGTGTCAATTGAAGCCAGCGCTGGCTGGGTCCTCCAGAGGATGACACCGGTTGCGTGCCCAACCCCTAGCACCGGCTGTTTTGATTGAGGTTGGTGCCGGTTGTATCAGTACTCCAAATCATTACCGCCGGTCACATTAGCGCCAGTTGGACTTCTGTTAGCACCGGCCCTATATCAACTGTTCACCTCTCGAGACTCCTCATTTTCGGACAGTTTTAAATGGTCACAAGATTTCCAAGGACGACGGTTCTCCTCCAGCAACCGTACGCCTTCCTCATGACGGTTCACCTTCAGCAATCGTATGCCTTCCCCATGACGTTTCACCTCCTGCAGCCGTACGACCCACCTTTTACGATCATTTGTCTTCCACCGAAAAACCTTCCACACAGTCGAAAACTCCTTGAAAAACATTCTCGCCTGTCTTTTTGGCCTAGAATTCACTAGAACCTCGCCAAGAAACCTCTGCAGCACCATTAACAGTGTCGAGAAGTGGAGCCCCTACAAAACTATTGAAAGTGCCCGAAAACTTCTGCAACGCCACGAGTGGTGCTGGAAAACTTTCACAACTGTCGAGAAACCCCCTAAAGATCCCCAAAAAGTCCTCAAGACGTGCAGAAATACTCACTGATGTGTTTCCCGCCTCTTTCCGAAACAAAAATGATAGCCGGAGCCTCCTCTTCCTCCCGAAAGGATTCCCAGAAAGCTCTCCCTTCCCTGCTACTTTCTCCGCAAACTCACCGAATTCTTGGTTAAGTTTGTTCAATGAAGGTCTTCTCCGCAAGACCCTTGACTGGAAGCCTGCTTCCTGCCAAAGAACCTTCCTCCCAGAGACTGTTCCTAGAGTCCCACTGCTCACCGAAAACTACAAAAGAGCGCTCTCTCCTCACGGTTCAATAAACTTTTGCTTAAGTTTCTTTTTAGCTTTGGTGAAAATAAGGGAAAAACAGGATTTTACCCCCTTATATAGAATTTATTGTCCTTGAATGCCCCTAGCAAATTGGGAAGTCCAGTTGCGTCTAAGAGAAGCCAAGTGACATCAAGGAGAGTCGGGCTTGACACAAGGCCCGAGGTAACTCTCATCAATCCATCGCCAGTGCCAGTTGACACAACGCTGAGTGGATTTCAAAAAAAGCCCTAGCTCCAGTTGAATTAGCGCCTGACGTGTTTCCAAATCCATCCCCAGTGCCTGTTGACGTAGCACTGAGTAAATTTCCAAAACAACGCTAGCGCCAGTTGACTTAGCACTAAGTGTGTTTCCAAATCCATCCCCAGCGCCGATTGATGCACCGCCAGGTAAATTTCCAATCAACCCTAGCGCCAGTTGACTTAGCGTCGGATGTTTTTTCAAATACAACCTTAGCGTCGGTCGACTTAGCACCGCGCGTGTTTCCAAATCCATCCCCAGTGCCAGTTGATGTAGCGCTGGGTAAATTTCCAAATAACCCTAGTGCCAGTTGACTTAGCGCCATGTGTGTTTTCAAATACTACCTTAGCACCAGCTAACTCAGTGCCAGTTGACTTCAGATAATATCACTGGTCATTCACAACACCAACTGAATAGCGCCGGTTGTCTTAGAACTTAGTGTCGGTTGTGTTGTGAGAACTCAACGTCAGTTGAAAATTCGCAATAAATCATCAGTGCTACACATGGCACCGAACATATTTAAAGCAGTGTATTCCCTACCACTATCCCTAGTGAACTTGCACCCCGGCCATTCCACCTAACCTATGACCTCCCCAATGGAGTCATGAGTTGTCCCTTGCCCTCCACTAGGAGTCGCACCCATACTGCGGCCCATCATCCCCAATACCTAGAGAGTACCTTACCCCTTTAACAACCACAACAAGGTCCACTTCTACTGGTCATCCTTCATCAGGTCATCATTTCCACCTAGCCCTCATTTTGTTATTGGTCTTAGCCATGTTAACCCCAGGGAGTCAGATTACTGTCCACAGGCCTATTCCCCATGGAGCTCCACCTACGTGGCAATGAACACAACGGTTTGTGCTGCATGACCCTAAAACTACACAACCCAGGTCTAGACGCACGACCATAAACTCCACGGTCCAAACTATACGACCTTAAATTGCATGTTCCTAAGTTGTATGACTTTAAACTGCATAACTATGGTCCTAGCTGTGCAACCTTAAACTGCATAACCATGGTCCGAACTATATGACCTTAAACTATAATGGAGCTCTAGTTGCACGACCCTAAACTGCATGGTCCAAACTATATGACCTTAAACTATAGTCTACGTCCCTGTCGCATGACGTTAAACTGCACAACACCATGGTCCAAACTATATGACTTTAAATTGTAGCGGAGGTCAAGTTGCACGACCTTAAACTGCATGGTTCTAGTTCTCTGACTTTAAAACTGCATAACCATGATCCAGCTATATGACCTTAAACCATAGTGAATGTTCTGACCGCGTGACGATAAAATGCTTTGCCTCAATCCAGGAGGCATGACTATAAACTCGCCCCCACATATGCGCACACTCATTTACGTGCGCTTTCACGCATGCCTTTCCTAACCTACCTTTTAATGTGCGTGCATCACCTTCATTTCCTCCCCATGAGTTCATCACCTTACATCATTCCCCAGTGAGTCTCACCCATGCTCACAAAATGGCAAACCGTCCTGTCATCCAGACTTGTTGCAAGTTAGTGGGTCACCATCATCCACTCACCTTTCATACATCACCCATCTCTCATGGGTAGCCTTGAGTCATCTCCCCAAGTGAGCCAAACCACCACCATACTCACTCCATGGCTTTCATAGACTGCCATCCATCACCATTACAGTCCAGTTGTATGACCTTAAACCATAACGCACGTCCAGGCTGCATGACATTAAACTATTTTGCACGGGTCCCGGAGCCATGACCTTAAACACGCCCTCACAAAAAAAAAGAAATAACGGGCATGGTGTATACCTGAACAAGGGAATGCTATGAGTACAAATGATAGATGGGCACGGTCATGAAAACATGAGTAAAAGAGTTTCGTGAATAAAAACCGGGCACCGTGAAACTCGAAAGGGCATTGTGAGTAAAAATGGACAAAAAGGGTGGGCATGGCCAAAAAATAATGGGTAAAAGAGGCCCAAAAGAAAAAAAAAAAAAGAAGTTGGTGAAAATCGTCTCTACGGCGCCGCTTCTCAAGTTCAAGCGAAAATTCGCAAAGGACGCTTGGACCAATAAGTAGGTTGATGCAACATTCTCTTCCATGGGTGACTTCAGTCAGCACTCCCTTCATCGTCAAGATGTCCAACAGGGTGTAGATGTTAAAATCATCCTTGGACATTCCTTCTTCAGTCCTGGGTGAGCAGGTAGCCCAGACGACATCCCCTCCAGTCCTGGGTGTACAGGTAGCCCAGCTAACGTCCTTCTTCAATCTTGGGTGAATAGGTAGCCTAGTCGATATCCTTCTTTAGTCCAGGGTGAATAAGTAGCCCAGTCGACATCCTTCTTCAATCCTGGGAGAATAGGTGGCCCAGTCGACATCCTTCTCCAGTCCTAGGTGAGCAGGTAGTCCAATCGACATCCTTCTTCAGTCCTGGGAGAATAGGTGGCCCAGTCGACATCCTTCTCCAGTCTTAGGTGAACAGGTAGCCTAGTCGACATCCTTCTTTAGTTTTGGGTGAACAGGTAGCCTAACCGACTTCCTTCTTCAGTCCTGGGTGAATAGGTAGCCCAGTCGACATCCTTCTTCAGTCCTAGGTGAATAGGTAGCCCATTTGATGTCCCTCTTCAGTCCTGGGTGAATAGGTAGGCCAGTTGACATCCCTCTTCAGTCCTGGGTGAACAGATAGCCTAGTCGACGTCCTTCTTCAGGGCTGGGTTACAACGTAGCCCAATCATTCTCCATTCTTCAAGGACCTCCTCCACATTCAGGGAGTGTGCATGCCTTCTTCTTCTCTTATAGACCTCCTCCCCATGCATGGAGTGTGCATGGTTTCTCCTTCTCTTATAAACCTCCTCCCCATGCGTGGAGTGTGCATGCCTTCTCCTTCTCTTATAGACCTCCTCCCCATGCATGGAGTGTGCATTCCTTCTCCTTTCTTATAGACCTCCTCTCCATGCACGGAGTGTGCATGCCTTCTCCTTCTCTTATAGACCTCCTACCCATGCATGTAGTGCGCATGCCTTCTCCTTCTCTTAATGACCTCACCCCCATACATGAAATGTGCATGCCTTCTCCTTCTCTTATAATCCTTCTCCCCATGCATGGAGTGTCCATGCCTTCTTCTTCTCTTTTCCCCATGCATGAAATGTGCATGCCCTCTCCTTCTTCTATAGACCCCTCATTCATGAGGCTGGGTTACATCCCTCTAAGGCAGAAACTGACAAAGCTAGGGTGAAACCTGCCAGAGACTTCAGCTCATCTAGCCGGCACGACAAGACCTTCGGGATTGGCTAATAGAACCTGCCCTTGACTAGACTCGATAGACGAGACCAAGAGTGGTACTCTAATAGTCAAAAGCAAACCTGGTGTAGCAGCAAACAGACGCCACCAAAAAGACTTCTCCCCCAAAATTCTCCACAGACGGACCCTCGAAAAAATGCATCCCTACGTCTGAGCAGCCTAGTTACACCATTACGTGAATCTCCTCGACGTTTACGTGGTCTTGTGGCTAGGGAGGAAACAATTAAAATCCGAAGGAAACTTTCTGAATGATTGTCCTTCTCACTTCTCTTGAAGGACAATATTTGGTGGGGCAAGCTGTTTGAACGTATTTTTCATCACCTTGGTCCCTGGTAGGAAGCAGGTCAATAAAGCCTTCAAAACAGTGGAAAATTCTCAATGGTCTTAGAATGGCCTCAAAATTGTTCAAGATCGTCATCAGTACTTCAAAAGACCACCTGCCAAGTTTCATCACGATTAGACATGTCTAAGGCAGTGAACACAAAGAAACAGTTTTGGAAAAATTGACCTCTAGCACCCTAACTGGAGCTACATTTTCGGTGTCTTAAATCCCTATGGGACCACCTCCATTGGATCTGACATGGTTGAAACCCCTATGGGCCAAGTTTTAGCTTGATCAGACACTCCAGAACAAAGATATGAGCAAAACATTGAAGTAGGAGAGGTCGCACACTATTCCCGTATGGCCTCACGGCACCAAAACACCATTAAAAGTGGGTGTTTTTACAGTCATGAGCAATCACTTTTGGAGCCTCACTTGTTTCAAATCGAATAGCTTCAAAATGTTTTGAGCGTACTCGTCTCATCAATAAGACGAACAATTCGATATGTGGCATTCCCTGAGATAATATCCGAGCAGGGAGAAAAGCTAGAGGGAAGTTGCCTATCCGTGTAAAAGTTGATGAAAATTCAGCAGAGATATGGCTCGCTCGATTAACCAAATCACGATGCTCATACAACGAATCGATGTAAAACCAATTCCATTATGTGCGTAAGGTTCAGGGCTATCATTGGACCTAGCCACGTACATGATGGACGGTCAAATTTCATGCACGAAGCCGACGAAGTTACTGAAATTTCAGCCACCGGATATCAGATTCAAGACAAAACTCAATAGCTGTGAAATCTTCGTTTGGGCTCCAAATCGTGTTTCGATTGTTGCCACGTGATCGTAATGACATGCTTATTGCATTACAACGAAGAAATCACAGAAAATATTGAGGAAAGATCGCACTACCGATCTGAAGTTTTCAAGATTCAAAGAAATTTCAAGCCTCGTGATCATAACTCGAAAACATGATTCATGGCTCGAAGTTGGTATCAAAACAGTCGCCTTGTCGAGCCCTACAAGAAAACAATAATCTTTCAATCAAATAGGCATCAAAACAACCGCGGGTCAGCCACAAAAGATCACGCAAGTTCATGAGCAGCCACATGGACTTTTATGGAATTCCTCACATTGTTAGGTAGGGGCATAGTCCTTTTGCATCCATTTTTAGAATTTTTTTTGATTCAATTAAATCTTAATTAGGTCTCATTTTGATCAATCCACCCATGTTTGGGCACAACTCTATATAAACAGGCACTGCCTCATTGTAAAAACACACGGAGACCCCCCACCACCTCTCGGTCTTGAATGGATTCTTTGAAGATTAAAAAAAATTTTGATCCCTTGCTTGAGCCTACGTCTCGAAGGGAGAGAGAGGAGAGACAGAAAAAGGGCCGGTACCCTTCGGGCAGGCAACTTTTTCTCTGTCCTCTCTTTCTCTCTTTTCTCCTCTCTTTGTTCTCTCTGTTCTCTCTTTCTCTCTCCTCCCCTCTCTGTTCTCTCTTTCACTCTCTTTCTCTCTTTTTCTCTCTCTTCTCTCTTCTCTCTCTCTTCACTCTTTCTCTTCTCTCTTTCTCTTATCTCTCTTCTCTCTCTTCCTCTTCCTATCTCTATCTTTGTTTCTCTCTCATCTTCTCTTCTCGTCTCTATCTTCTCTAACTTCTTCTGTCAACTAGCGAGAATTAACACCGGTTGATCTTCTCTTTTTTCTTCTATCAGTCGATGAGGCCTAGCACTGTTGGTCTTCTCTCTCTTCTTCTACCAATCGACGAGGCCTAACACTGATTGTCTTTTCACTCTCTACCAGTTGGCAAGGCCTAGTGCCTGTTGGTCTTCTCCCTCTTCTTCTATCAGTCAGTGAGACCTAGCGCCAACTGGTTTTCCCTCTCTTCTTCTGTCAGTTGGCGAGACTAAGTGCTAGTTGGCTCCCTTCCTCTCTTCTCATCTGATACAGTCGGTGAAGCCTAGCGCCGACTGCTTCATCTCTCTCCCATCTCCTGAAACAGTCGGCGATGTCTAGTGCCGACTGCATCTCATCTTCCTTCTTTTCTTTCCTTCCGTTTATGCCCTTCTTCTCTTTAACCATTCCTCTGCTGCTCTCTTGTTCGATCAAGAGGGAGTGAGGTTAGCATCTCACGGCAGTCCTATGGTCTGCCACGACAGACCGACCATCGTGCCTAGCTAGTCGATATCGACAACAACGTCTAGTAGCGATCCCGTGAGCCGATCTCAGTTACTGAGCACGTTTTGCCACCACGTTATGTCAATTGTCCACTAGCTTAGTCACTACCCTGACCTTCTCTCTTGATCGAATCCTTCTCTCCCCTTGTCTTATAACCTTTGCCGTATATGTGTGTGATTGCAGAAAGCAAGAGAATATGAGCCATGGGAGGCGATTCTGAACCAGTTTGATTAGTGGAGGGCTTTCTTCGTGATCAAAGAGGGCGCCCACGTGAGTCAGCCCGAGTAAGTCCTGAACCCACCTTTTAAATTCCTCTCTCACCAGTTGGTAATACCTGGCCCCATTTTCGAACGAGGTTCTCGAGAGAGTGATCTCACAAACATCCCGGGTCTTCCTAGAAACGCGAGACGCCCGATCCCCTAGGGATTCGGAGGGCGAGATTGAGGCACTTAACCACCTTTTTCTGGTGCTAGATCAAGTAGTCACTTCGATTTATATTTTTAAGAGGCGGGAACCATGTTATAGGACTGCTGCTGCTGTCTTCCCACCAGAGGTATTTGTGCTTTTGAGAGGTCCAAGGTTTGTGGGGCGGCTTTCTTAGTGTCAGTCACGGTGACAGCCACACTAATCACTTCTTTTTACTGGTTGCCCCGACTTTTGGAGAGAGAATTACCCCGGTCGTTTCCCGAGCTAGAGGGCTGCCGACGAGATCCACCATGGTGTTTGGATAGATCTTCTATACGAACTGCTTTAGAGATGAGCTCTGACATGGAGGGTGGATTGGAGGCCCCAACATGGAGGGCAATATCGGGCAGCATATTTCGTATGTAGGTCTGAACTGCTTCTTTTTCAGTCATTGGAGTGGCATGAAAGCTTGTCAAATCTCTCCATCAGGCGATGTACTTGTCAACTGGCTCACTAGGATCTTGGGTTAGAATGAGGAGCTCGATGATCTCGTCGAGCATACCGCTAGAAGACTAGCCCTTGGAGAGTCTTGACAAACTGACAGAGGAGGAGTCGCCCATCAGTTGCCGTCTCTTGACAAGCCGCTTGGAAGTGAGCAGTACGTTGGTGCGGGGTTGTAGGATCGTTGAATAGGGGGAGCTTCCCTTTCTGATAATTTGGGGGAACGACACCTGGTCGAGATACGAGGGGTATGGCTTTTGGTAAAGCGGCGCCTCTTACATGCCCGGGACCTTGTTCTTGAGACTGTGGGTTACCATGGCATCTATGTCAGCTTACGAAACCATGCAGGAAGCAGAGCTGTCTTGGGAGACCAGGGGGGGAGTTTTCCTAAGGACTGTGTCCTCACTAAGTGGGGAATTGATCTCATGGTGAGAAGAAGGGGACCTAGAGGCTTCTAGGCGATCCATCTTTTTGAGAATGGACTGTATTATTACCTCGAACCTGTTCATCCTCCGGCTCGTTGATGACCATGACACTGACCGTTTCTTCTGGAGGGTCAGAGACAGGGGGAGTGGTGAACGGTCGGGATTGGTGAGTTGTATGCGGCAAGTCGGTCTGTAGGGGCCCAACATGCCCCGATTGGACTCGAGCCTTGTATACCAACCGTGTGGGGACCAGTTCTTGACGGTCTTGAGATAGTGACTTCTTGGCAGTAATCACTGAACAATAATGTTGGGGTTGTTCAAGTTCTAGGATCCGAAGAGGGAAAAAGGGATTGTGAGGTAGGGGGTCACCAAAAGTGCCTTAGGGGCCTCTTTAATCAGGATCTGTAGGCCTCTCTTCTGCTTGCTCTTGAGGCTGCAATGGACCTCACTCCAGAATTGAGCCTTAGACTTGGACTACCCTGTTTTTCTTGAACATGCAAGGGCTACGTCTATTAGCTGGAGCAGAGAGTGGGGTCTAAGGACAGAGGGCAATCTGGGCTTTTACTTTGGAGGCTGTAAGCTTATATCTGCCATCAGGCCTTTGCCTCGAGTTCCCTTGTGAGGTCTGGGTGCATGGCTGACTTGAGGTAGCTAACTCAAGATGGTACTCTTAAAGAAAACCTTTGAGTACCAGGTCTCGAGGTGTTTGCCTGACGAAGAAAGGGTGGCAGAAGAACGATCTAGCTCACAACTCCATCTGAGTCGGGATCGAGGAGGGACCAGCAAAGCTGGTTCGTGTGCATCACTAGAGGTAACCATCCGGGTGACTTAGGAGTTAGCCTGGGCTTGGTCAGTTGGTTCGACCTTAGCAGGCCGAGACCCATGAGCTCGTGTTTGTGAGGGATTGGCTTGGAACCTCTCTCTCATAGGGACTGTTTTGGAATTCCATAACTTATTAGGAAGGGGCAAATATTTAATTTTGCACCCTATTTCTAATTTCTTTTAAATCAATTTAATCTTAATTTCTAGCAATTATGGTTACTTTTCATCATTCACCCATGTTTGGGGCACACTTCTATATATACGTACCATCAATATACACAGAAAAGGGGAGAGAAAAGAGAGAGAATAGAAGAGGATACAGAAGGCAGACACATACACACACAAAAGAGAAAATTTTCACTTAATACAAGTTTCTATTTCTTACCATTGTGGTGTTACGTTTGAGAGAGAGAGTGAGGTCAGAGAAACTTCTGATCGGTACCCCTAAGGTTGAGGTAAATCTTCTCTCTCTTCTTCTTCTTTTCTTCCCTTCTCTCTCTTCTCCCTCTACTTCGTCTGTGTTCCTCGCGGAGGCCACGTGCGGCAGTGGTAGTGCTGTGCATGCCTCTCCCTGGGTCCCACTGGTCACGCATGGTGAAGCCAGCGCCATGCGCGAGTCTTCTTCCCCGTCTTCATGTCTGGCTCTTCCTCTTGGGGAAGTCTGTAAACGGCGCTGCCCATCGCTGCCAACAGACATAGCTTTGACGTCTCGGTGAAGAACCTAGACGGCGAAGCTTGTTGCCACTTGCAGGAGTCTTCCTTTGCTTCGTGTCTAATGCAGATGGCGATACCTATCGCTGTCCGCTAGAGACCCTGGCAACAACTATCATTGTCAGCGATCTTCCTCTGCACATTTGGTGCTCACCATCATTCTCCTCTGCATCCCACGCTTATCGTCTTGCGACCTAGGAGAAACCATCGCCGAGTGTCTCATTAGGGGTCAACATCGTCCTCAAGGGATGTGTCGTCTCCTCGCGTCGCACAACGACGATGTTTGTTGACATCTGAACTTCCCCCTACATTGTCGTCTCACCCTCTTTCTCTTCAATCCTTTCTCTTCTCACTGGACTAAGGGTGGGCTTTGCTTAGCATCATCGTGCCGACCTCGGTTTCGAGTCGTATTGCCGCCGTGCTGGTCCTGTGAACCATGCCTCTCTTGCTGCCGCTTCGAGTCGGTGACTTCTGGCTGTCATGCTAAGTCTCACCCCTCTGTCAAGTTCTGTCCCCCTCCTATCTTTGATCTAACTTTTCATTCATCGCCTTCTCATATGAATGTGCATCACTCTAAGACAAGGGGGGGTCCTTCGACCCACTTGTCTTACAAATTAACATAGAAGTGTTGCGCAGAAAAACAAGAGGATTACATGTCAAAGGAGGCGATTCCAAACCAGCTCAAGTAGCTGGGGGGATTTCTTCGTGATCTAAGAGGGTGCCCACAGAGCCATTCCGAGTAAGTCTCGAATCAACCTAAAATTCGTCTTCCATTGGTTGGTATACCTACCCTTGGCCTCAAGCAAGGTTCCAAGAGAGTGATCGTTCACCAGAAACCTGAGACATGTGTCACCAGATCACCTAGATCTGGAGGGTGAGTTCGAGGCACCTAACCACCTATGAAGGGATAATAAGTCTCCAGTGGGGTCACCAAGCTGGTTAGGTGCCTCGATCTCGCCTCCCTGGATCTTGGTGATCGAGTGACACGTGTCTCAGGTTCGAAAGCCTCGGGACCTGAGATCACTCTCTCGGGAACCTTGTCCACAGAGCAAGGGCAGGTGTCCAACTAGTGAGAGAGGAATTTGCTATATGAGGTGGGGACCAACTTCACCTGGGTCCGTAACTTACTCGGGTTGACTCGCGTGGGCGTTCTCTTAGATCACGATGGAAAGCTCCTCAGCTGCTTCAGCTGGTTCAGAATCACCTCCCTTGACTCACAATCTCCTTGTTTTCTGTATAACACTATCATGGTTCATTTGTAAGACAAGTGGGCTAAAGGACCCACCCTTTTCTTAGGGCAATGCACATTCATATGGCAGAGAGGATGAGAAGTTAGGGTGATGAAGGGAGGGCTGAAATAAAGGGAGAGAAGAGGGAGACGCAACAAAGGGACAAGACTAACATGATAGCTAGACCAGTGCAATGATCGAATTGGAGTGGTAGCAAGACGAGCACAGTACCTCCGATCGACAAGACGACAATACTACTTGAAACCAAGGCCGATATGACTGTCTTAATCTGGTGTGGCAGCAAGATGAGCATGGTACTCAAGACCAGCACGACAACAATACTCGACAACCAGACCGCTAAGGCGTTGCTAGACCGATCTACATTTAGTCAAGCGAGAAGAGAAAAATGAGAAGAAAAGAGAGAGAAGAGAAGACATGAGACGATAAAGAAAGAAGGTCCCGATGCGTTAGCCATCGCCGCCCATAGCCATGGACTAACAGTGTCTCATCCTTGGACAACGCTGGACACTCCGACTCATGGCTAGAGGGTGAGCGGTGTACTACAGACAATGCTAGGCATCGCCGTTGGCAACACGAGAAGACAACACACCCCTTTGGGAGCAGCGATAGCTTCTTGTGAAGCACGCGGTGATAACCACTTGTGAAGCACACGACGATAGTTCCTTATGTGGCATGTGGCGATAGGCATGGGACGCAAGAGAAACTTATGGATGACGATAGGCAACGAGGGCATGAAAGAAGCCTGCGGACCGCAATGGGCATCGAGCGTACGAAAGAAGCCTGCGGACTGTAATGGGCTCCGAGCCCACGAAAGAAGCTTATGCACGACGATAGGCACCGAGCACATGAAAGAAAGTTGCAGATGACGATAGGCATCGAGCACACGAACGAAGCTTGCAGACGGTGATATGCATCGCCATCTGCGGTAGGTGAGGGGCGCAAGAGAAGCCTGTGGATGGCGATAGGTATTGTCACGACCTTTGGCAGGCGGCGATAGGCATCGTCATTTGTGATGGGTGTGCAACAGGGTAAGACCCCTGCGAGTGGCATTAGGCATCACTATCTTCACTTACGCGGGATGCTAAAAATACGTTTATGGATGGCGATGAGCAGCACCGTCTGCGAACTTCACTGAGAGATAGAGACGAATGAAGAGAGGGAGAACGAAGCTCTCGCATGGCACTTCCATCACCATGCACGACCTGTGAAACCATAGGAGGGGGAAAGAAACAAAGAGGCATGCACGACACTACCACTGCCGTGCATAACCTCTGAGAAAAGTTCAAACGAAGAAGAAGAGAGAGAGAAGAAGAATGAAAAGAAAAGAAGAGAGAGAAAGATTTACCTTGAACCCAAGGATACTGATCCAAAAGTTTCTCTCTCATTCTCCTCTCCCTCAAAACATGACCCAACAATAAGAAGAGATGGAAATTTTATTTAGCAAACTTCTCTTTGGTGCAAGGTCTTTGTACAATGATAACATGTGGTTTATATAGATTTTTGCTCAAACATGGGTGGATTGATCAAAATTAAACCTAATTACTGGAAAGATTTAATTGAATTA